>NW_026042311.1:3017722-3617722 GCF_023856365.1 Brienomyrus brachyistius | reverse complement strand
CCCTGGTTAGGTACTATTAAGCAGCATTTAGTGACATGCATCAAAACACATTTTTAAAAACTTTGACAGAATAAAGTCTTAGTTATTTTAATAAATACGTTTTTCAGTAAACGTTTATTCACGCGCATGCGGACAAACACACACCCCGGAGGTCAAACTAAAAAAAAGTTGATACAAACTACAGTTGTATCGGACACGCACACAAAAACACAAAAGAGTTTGCTCAATCAAAAAAACACCAAACATATATAGTTCACGTTTTTTACTAAAATGTATAAGGTTTGTTTTGTTATAGCGAAATTTTAAATTAATATGAGTGGGATATAAGTCATTTAGGCAACAGGATTTGAGGAAGAACCTAAATAGTGGCTAGAAATGATCGACCAGGCAGGCAGAAGTCTGCTTTTCTTATCTCACAAGTCATGGAAGGGTGGGAGGGGGGCCACATAAGTGTGGGGTAGGAACTGTGGAATCAGGCAGGGGTGTAAGAATTTAGGATTTAGTCTTGTTATTTTAAAGAAGGTGTACATGATTATTTAATTATATTTAATAGGAACCAGTAAGCTGCATTTAGCACCATGCTGCAAATACACATTCAAAATGAATAAGGTCTTGGTTATTTTAATAAAGACATCCTACAAGGTGCCCAAGTGCCCAGCTTATATAATCTACAAGCTTGATCTGAGATGCTTGCTGGAGTACAATGCTAAGTTGACAACGGTAACGGAGCTGCAGACTGTTTGATAGTTAATGAAACATAGTTCAAATTCAACAGTGTCAGCAGTCATCCACTATGCAGGGAGACTACAGATTCACTATAACGACCCCATTTATCTGCTGGCATTATTTTAAAATTGTTTTTGACAGAATAAAGCCTTAGTTATTTTAATAAATATGTTTTTTCAGTAAATGTATATTCATGCTCATGTGCACAACCTACACACACACACACACACACACACACACACACACACAGCAAAACCCCAAGCATGCGCACAACCAAAGGTTGGGAAGTGTGCTTTCCTTATCTCACAATCTTACATTTAATAGCAACCAGTAAGCTGCATTTACACATTAAATGCAAATACACTTTAAAACTTTAAAGAATGGTAATATAACTTGACCATAGTTTTTAGTTACACAAATATTTTAAGACGTAACATGAAAGTTTTTCAAAGTAAGATGTACAAATGTTTTAAAATGTGACATGAAAGTTTTTCAAAGTAAGATGTACAAATGTTTTAAAATGTAATGTGAAAGTTTTTCAAAGATGTACAAATGTTTTAAAATGTGACATGAAAGTTTTTCAAAGTAAGATGTACAAATATTTTAAAATGTGACATGAAAGTTTTTCAAAGTAAGATGTACAAATGTTTTGAAATGTAACGTGAAAGTTTTTCAAAGTAAGATGTACAAATGTTTTAAAATGTAACATGAAAGTTTTTCAAAGTAAGATGAAATAGGTATTTATCTCATCATTGATGATGACTGTGGTCCACCTGTATGACAAGTAACCTGTTCCGGACAGAGGTTTCTTCAAGGCCTGTTGTAGGAACCCCATGGTGTAGCATTATGAGAAAGTATACAGGGAGTAGTACAAATGAGCAGTCGCCCTGCCCCTCTTTTACTCATTTTGGATGCTTAAATTACTAAATTGTGTCTTTAATGCTATTCTGTATGATTCTATGGTCTGAGTGAGTCCCCAGTACTACATGAATGGTAAACTTAAAAACTCTACTTCTCTTAGCTTAATAATATTTTCTTTCTTGAGTTGAATTAGTTTGTGTCTAATTTTCATTTTATTGATTTTCTGCACACTTGGATTATTTATTTGCCCCCCTTGTCTTAAAGGCTAGAGGGGGTCTGTGCTTGTGACCTGGCAATTATTTTCGGTGTTTGTCACTAAACTTGCAATATAAAATTTGAAGACAGGTCTGTGACCTGTGCTTGCAACAAAAAACGTCTAAGTGGTAGTAGGCAAAGCACAGCACTACCTATACTTTCTGAAAAGGCTAATCTTTTATGGCACAGGCAGGAAAAGGTGATGATCCACTAGCAGCTCCAAGACGAAAATGGGGTTTATTAAAGAAAAACAGAGCACCCTGGGGTAAAATACTAAACAAAAAGACCGTGAGGGGTCCGAAACAAGCTGGGAGAAATAAGATTGAACTAAAGAAATCATTAAGTAACACAACTAAGGAACTAGGCTAAACAGAGAGCAGGACTAAAAAACCAAGCACACAGTTCACAACTAACACTGACCACAGACAGACGGACGGACAAACGAATGCATGTGCCACACACACACACCGGTGGTCAGGGGCTTTAGAGTTTAACTTTAGGTCTGTGAAAGTATAGGACCGCGATGTGTATACAGACCCCAAAACATACTAACTTAGTCGTTCATGAGTCTTATTGTGAAAAACCACACAAAATAGACTTGTAAATTTTAAAGAAAAGACATTAACAGCTTTTGTTAATGTTTAAATGTATAAAAACTTTAGATGTGTTTGTTAAACAGTCAAACAAAAATGTGTTATTTTAAAGTAGTATAAAATATAACCTTAACTTTGGACGCAAGATGAACAACCTACACACACACAGACACACACACACACACACACACACACACACAGTAAAACCCCAAGCATGCGCACAACCAAAGGTTCATCAGCTGGTAAAGATTGGTAGATTCTATGAGAGGTACCCCTTTAAATACGGTTTATTCCCACCACCCCACAAAATTAATACATTTTAAAAACACAACCGTGCTACATACATATAACAAAACATATGCACAACTTTTATTTTGAATAATAAAACACCCGGTCATGGTACATTTTAAAAACTCAATTGATAAATGTACACAAGCTTGAAAAATAAAACACACGTATACATGATACATTTTAAAACACTTGTACAACTTTGAAAATAAAAAAACTTCATGTTACATTAACAAAATCTCCTTTGATAAAATCCCTACAAACTTTTTACAACTTTGCTTTTGTAAAATAAAAGCCATGTTCATATTAGATTTCAAAACTAATTCACAAAATGAATGCATAAAACTTTGTACATTTTAAAAATACGTTTGGGCTGCAAACATATAACAAAATGTTTTTGTAAAACACCCAAACATCTTACATCTTAAAACATCTGTACATCTTACTTTGAAATACTTTCACGTTACATTTCAAAGCATTTGTACATCTTACTTTGAAAAACTTTCATGTTACATTTTAAAACATTTGTACATCTTACTTTGAAAAACTTTCACGTTACATTTCAAAACATTTGTACATCTTACTTTGAAAAACTTTCATGTCACATTTTAAAATATTTGTACATCTTACTTTGAAAAACTTTCATGTCACATTTTAAAACATTTGTACATCTTTGAAAAACTTTCACATTACATTTTAAAACATTTGTACATCTTACTTTGAAAAACTTTCATGTCACATTTTAAAACATTTGTACATCTTACTTTGAAAAACTTTCATGTTACGTCTTAAAATATTTGTGTAACTAAAAACTATGGTCAAGTTATATTACCATTCTTTAAAGTTTTAAAGTGTATTTGCATTTAATGTGTAAATGCAGCTTACTGGTTGCTATTAAATGTAATTAAATAATCATGTACACCTTCTTTAAAATAACAAGACTATA
This sequence comes from Brienomyrus brachyistius, assembly GCF_023856365.1. NCBI lineage: Eukaryota > Metazoa > Chordata > Actinopteri > Osteoglossiformes > Mormyridae > Brienomyrus > Brienomyrus brachyistius. The sequence goes on along the minus strand of NW_026042311.1, from coordinate 3,614,053 downwards.
TCCTAAATTCTTACACCCTTGCCTGATTCCACAGTTCCTACCCCCCACTTATGTGGCCCCCTCCCACCCTTCCATGACTTGTGAGATAAGGAAAGCACACTTCCCAACCTTTGGTTGTGCGCATGCTTGGGGTTTTGCTGTGTGTGTGTGTGTGTGTGTGTGTGTGTAGGTTGTGCACATGAGCATGAATATACATTTACTGAAAAAACATATTTATTAAAATAACTAAGGCTTTATTCTGTCAAAAACAATTTTAAAATAATGCCAGCAGATAAATGGGGTCGTTATAGTGAATCTGTAGTCTCCCTGCATAGTAGATGACTGCTGACACTGTTGAATTTGAACTATGTTTCATTAACTATCAAACAGTCTGCAGCTCCGTTACCGTTGTCACCTTAGCATTGTACTCCAGCAAGCATCTCAGATCAAGCTTGTAGATTATATAAGCTGGGCACTTGGGCACCTTGTAGGGTGTCTTTATTAAAATAACCAAGACCTTATTCATTTTGAATGTGTATTTGCAGCATGGTGCTAAATGCAGCTTACTGGTTCCTATTAAATATAATTAAATAATCATGTACACCTTTAAAATAACAAGACTATATCCTAAATTCTTACACCCCTGCCTGATTCCACAGTTCCTACCCCACACTTATGTGGCCCCCTCCCACCCTTCCATGACTTGTGAGATAAGAAAAGCAGACTTCTGCCTGCCTGGTCGGTCATTTCTAGCCACTATTTAGGTTCTTCCTCAAATCCTGTTGCCTAAATGACTTATATCCCACTCATATTAATTTAAAATTTCGCTATAACAAAACAAACCTTATACATTTTAGTAAAAAACGTGAACTATATATGTTTGGTGTTTTTTTGATTGAGCAAACTCTTTTGTGTTTTTGTGTGCGTGTCCGATACAACTGTAGTTTGTATCAACTTTTTTTTAGTTTGACCTCCGGGGTGTGTGTTTGTCCGCATGCGCGTGAATAAACGTTTACTGAAAAACGTATTTATTAAAATAACTAAGACTTTATTCTGTCAAAGTTTTTAAAAATGTGTTTTGATGCATGTCACTAAATGCTGCTTAATAGTACCTAACCAGGGGTGCTCCCCCAGAGACAGTTGCTAGTCCATTTATTCTTTTAAAGACTACTGATTCCAATTTGGTGCCATATGCTTTTATCTTGTAGGCCGTAGGATAGCTCCATTTCTACCAGCTATAGGCCATGGTACGTCTGGGCTATTATGCTTAAATTCTTTATTAATTAGCGTTGGCTATGTGCTTTATAACACTGCTGATTCAGGTCTCTTGTAGATTTTCTCTTGACCGGTCAGCGCAGTCTCTCTCTTGTACATAGAAAAGAAAACAGAGAATACCTATTATTAGAATGTTATTTTTAATTTGATTTAATTTAATTAATCACGCGAATAAAAGAAATAATATACTCACCGGGTAAGGCCTGGATGAAACTTGTGGCTCTTTGGCTGGCAGGAAGGGTAAGACCTCGAAGATACTTGTGCCTCTGCCCTAGGAGGAATAGCCCCCCCCCCCCGCTCACCGCAATATCAACCAGGTGCAGTCATATCGTTTCTCTGTTAACCCATATCTGTACTGTCATGTATGAAAAACAGGATTCACTGGGAGACAAGGTGTCTAACTTGATGTATGGCCCAAGTCGTTAGAGACGGCCTTCAAAAGTGTGGCACCATAAGCTGATGTAATACAAACGCCTGCGTGAGGAAGAAACACACATACAATGTCAAAACTACCGCCAAGCGTTTTTATTGGACGACAGACCCTCCACCTCCTCCTCCTCTCATTCTTTGCTCCAACTTTATAATTTTCTCCCAGAGTCTCAGTCTCTCAGAGTTTCTCTCAGACTCGCGCAGCGGCACGGCTCTCAGCTCTCCGGCATCAGACTCGCGCCGCGGCACGGCTCTCAGCTCTCCGGCATCGCTCTCTCCGAGGATTATCCGAGCCCGCGGGGACCTTAGCGCAGTACCGCACCAGACACAGGGTTCTAAGGCCTTTGCTGATTCTCCAAAGCCCGGGACCTTACCGCGGTACCGTAACACCAGACACGCCGTACGCTCACGCTCCATCAGGTAACCCACCCCCGCTCGGCCCCGGCTGTGCCCGACAAAATAATAACTTATTAAAATAACACACACACTCATAAGCACTCTCCTCAATATAGCACTCTCCTCAATATAATTTTAAAATAAAATTATAATTAAATAAATCATTTAAAATAATTTATAATAATAATAAATAATAATTAAAAATAATAATTTAAAATAAATAATAAATCATTTAATACATAAATAATTTAATAAATAAATAATGAAATAAATAATAAATAAATAATAAATACAACTCCCGTGACGTCACATCGTACCACCACAACCCCGCCTACACAAGCCCCGCCCACAAGTGACCTTTTGACCCGACCTGTCAATTTGATGGAACCGGCATTCTCTCTCTCTCTCTCACATCATACATATATATATATATATATATATATATATATATATACACTCACTCTCTCTGGGTCTTTCACATGATATGTGGTCAGCCACTATATGGGAGGGATATTCAGGCATAAATTAAAGGCATATTTACAAGCCGCACTAGTGTACCTATGTAACCGGTCATTCCCTGCCTATACTCTGCATTGTGTTTTGGGGTGTTATCAGGTGTGTATGGGGTGCAGGAGGAAGGGATATTACAGACGCCGTTGTCGTTCCTGGATTTTATTGAAACTGTTGGGAACAATAAGGAAAGGGGTAAAATTCATATGCTCTGGCCCTCTCGCTCTCTCTGCACAAAGTAAAACAATGTATATACTTATGTATAGACGTGTTTTCTATCCCCTGCTTATGATGAATAATAAATCAAATATAATATATATGGGTCATAATTATACAATTGATTTACTAACTCGGGGGACCCTGCCACTAGATCCTCACCTCTTCCCACGTGTGCAATACACCAAAGGGAAGAGGAAATGAGGTCGGGACCCTTATGAAGGGGAAAAGACAGAGGGAGGGGCGATGCAGGACAAAAGCATCATGGGAAAGTTTAAAGGATATTGTACCCATCAGGTTAGACAGAAGAAGGAAAACAGAATCTTGCATAATTATAAATTAAAAGTAAAATAACAACCTGTTACACGTCACCTACACTTCAGACTTCATCCTCAAAATCAAAGCAGTATTAACACAAGCAACATGTTCCATCTCTTAAATCCAATCTAACATTTAAAAATAAAGTCTGTTTCAACTGGACTTTTATCTAAGAAAAACAAACATTTTATGTTCGAGTTGTTATAAAACTACTGAAACAAATAATTGGCTATACTGCAGTTCCGCTGTCTTGTTTGGCACCCTAAATTATGTCCTGCATTCTGTGGAAACAAATGAAGGCTGAGGAATGTTACGTAACACAGCTAGAATGCAAAAACTCTATCTGGTGTAATTCAGTGCATAAAACCAATGGTCTTAAGTGTGGTGTCTTCTTCGTAACACTCCCTGACTTTTCTATCCATGACCATGAGATAGGGTGGGCTGCTTTTCTTCCTTCCTTTGACTAGTATTCCTCCCTTTCCTCCCAGCCTTGGTTGGTGGGTCAGGCAGCATCACCTTCTTTTAATAGACCCAGGTGTCATTTATCTTGAAATTAGGTTCAAGTGCAGAAAATGATCTAGCAGAAGTCTTAGACAATCTCTGAATTACAGAGAAATCTGATTTATTCTGTAACTGTGAGAAATTGTTCATCTGTATTTTGCTGCATTGCTAATTGTTGATGTGTGTGCCCTCCTTGTGCAGTAAAGGGGAGATCACATGCAGAGCTGGTTTTCTGTAGTTTCTTAGCCTGAATTAAAATAAAATATTGTCTTCATATAGGAACCAAGTCTCTGGCTGGAAATTTCTACAAAAGGTCCATCTTCTTTTGCCGTATCAACACTTAAATGAGAAAAGCAGACAGGGAGAGTATAGGTGACTGCAGTGACTGTCCTTCCATGCCATCCATATGTACAAGGGGTATGACCAGAGTACACATGTACAAAAAATTATATATCAAAAGCAAGTACCTTTGTTGAAACGTGAAGGTAATCGTTTACAGCATAACAATTCCATCCTAAAAAAAGAATTTGTCTGTGTATTGCCTAGGAATTGCTACAATGTTAAAATGGTAAATCCCAACCAAACAGAGCAAAAACTGACATGTTATTTAAGAACTGAAAGAAGGAGAAAATTGAAAACTTTCTTCGTGGGATCAATAACATATATGTTTTGTTTCCCACGGTCCTGTTACTAATTCAAATCTTAAATCCTGTACTTTGATATTTTGGGCTGAATGTAATGACAGCAAACGTAACAGCTGCCTCAATGCAGCTGAAGGCAGCCCAGAGGGTCCAAGAGGTCAGTGGTCAATTACTGCATAGGGATCAAATCTGCAATCAGAAAATTACTGCATACATGCCTTTATATTACGGTCAAGCGGAGAGTCAGAGCAGTTTCCATAGAAACAACGTAAACAAACTTTACCGTTTGAAGCACAACAAACTCTGAGTGAAAATGGCGCAGAGGTGAGTAGCTTGTTAGCTCTCCAAAATGTCTTTGAATTCTTCAACTGATGTTGTGCTACTTCGATTATTTAGCCTTTTATACTATAATGACATAGTAAATGTCTATAATACAATAAAAAACATTACATTTTTTTTTATATTACATATTTTTTAACGTCATTTAAAGTGCAGTGGTTTTTATTGCTACTGTGGTTGCTAATATTTAAATAATGACAGACTATTTGGTTAGTAAATTCATCTCAAACATGCTAGTTTAGTAGGGCTTCCCAACCTTTCGATATCCGCGGATCAGTTTCCGTCGTAGAAAAGTGTCACGGATGGGTAAGACGGCGGTATAATTTGGGGGTTCCCACGCCGAGCGGCGGGAGATTGACGGTGTATATGGACATGCGGGGCTAATGGCGTATTTCCGTACATCAATACGGGCAGCTTTCTTTCCAAAACGGCGCGATCCCCTAATAAACGGGACGGCTGGCTCCTCTACCCCCGGTTGTCTGCCGCCCGGTGCAATACTCCGCGCGGACGGTACCGGAACACCGACCGGAAGTTGGGACCCCCTACTGTACAGGGTGGTAGGTAAATTGTTAAAAAAAATTGGGGCATTACTTTCGGAGTAGGCTAGATGCTTCTAAGTTTATTATTACATCTATTTACATTGTTACACAGGATTAACACTTTCAAATATTCTTAGCTTGGTTAGTGTTAACTCAGTTCTTGGTAGTATTCATCTGGGTATTCATTTGATGTGGAGCACAGTTGTTTCGTATTTGATTCTAGTTATAATTTGGTGACATTACTGTTTAATATGCTATTGCACTTACATTATCGTGCATTTTACAGTAGATTTTTTTTGCAATCTTGCTCGCTGTTTCTTTTATTCTTTCTTTTTTATATATGTGAACCCTGTAATTATTTATTATAATAATTATAACAATTGTATTTTCTGTATGGTTGAAGAATTTCCAGCTCTTTATTTATTTTATTATCTCTCTTAAGTGCTGGTTAAACTCTCATTTATTCCCCAGAGAGCGAATTGAGAGAGCTGATCGATGGACCAACACCCAACACTGGGAAGCCTGGAACCTGTGGGATGAAGTGATCAACTGGGGAGAAGGTGTTGAGGACTTCTCACCAGTGACACTCCCCACTGTCCAGGCTGGGGGGGTTAAGGGGGGATTGGGGGGGTCTACTGATTTGGGTAAGGGAGGGGAGAGTGTGGGAAAGGATGGACTGCTAGCCAGCACTAGTATTTCATCTCAAAGTCTTCAGAGTAATTACGGCCTTTCATCTGAAGACTGGGAAATTTATAAAACTTGCTACCTTAACAAAAAAAAGAAAGTCAGGAAGGACCGGACAAGCCGGGGGGAGGGTGAGGTAAGGGGGCAGAGTAGTGAGGAATATGTGGAGGTACCAGAGTGGGGAACATTTGAGGGGAAGGCCTCCAGGGTTGTGATGGAGGGGACAGAGGCTGGTATTAGTATGATGGATATGCTAAATGGAGGTGAGGAGAATGTATGTGAGGTGGGAGTGAATGTGGAGGAGGTTAAGGGAGGAGGAGGGAGAAGTACAGGGAATGCTGTGGAATATGTGGTGTCACAAGTAGGCAGAACTTGGCTAGAACCCATCCAGGAGGAAGACCTTGAGGAAGATGAAGAAACAGATGAGGAGCTTCAGGAAGCAGAAGACACTGATGCTGCCACAGTGGACAGTTGGCAGTGCATGGCGGCATATGTAGCCAGAATATGGCTGCAGACTTTACAGGAAGATGGACCTGAGGAAAATGAAGAAGCTGATGTGTTATTCCAGCAGGCAGAAGATGCTGATGCTACCACACTGGTCAGGTTTCAGTGTATGGTGGCATCTGAAGACAGATCACAGCTACTGACTATACCAGAAGAAGGACCTGAGGAAGAGGACGAGACTGAAGTGATGAAGACAGATAAAACAAAAGAAGATGCTGATGCTGCCGAGAAGATCTACAGTGAAGAAGAAGTATCATTCCATGTGAATGCCGAAGATCTTTCTGAAGAAGATACTGAGAAGAGCCACAAGAAGAAGAAGAAGAAGAAGATGAAGTGGTGCTTCTTCTGCTGTCCCCTGCCCTTCAGAAGAAGTAGCAAGAGGCAGTAATTATAAGGTTGTGAATTCAGGTTTACAAATGACTTAAAGCAGTAATATAACTGCATTATTGACACCTTCACAATGCACTGTAATGCATCCATAAATATATTATAGACATGGGTATAAATATTGAAGAAAAAAAAGCATAACACATTATAGCCATGTTTATTATGGATTAATGGTCGATATAATGTATTATGAAGATATTTATTGTGTATATATAGATCAGAGCATTCATAATGCATTATCAAGATAGCTATAATGTGTTATGCCTTTGTATAAGTATTTACAGCCGTGTTTTTAATACTTTTATAAATGATTTATAAGGCATTAATTGGGTATTTATTTATTTATTTATTTATTAGTTATATGACTGCTTTAAGTAAAGTTAAGTAAAATGTTTATTTTCTTTTTTTTAGAATACCCGTGTTAGAGCCCTGCATTGGGACTGGGATCCCGCGGGACCCAACGGAAAGTGATACTGTTTAAGTGTTAATGTAGCTATAAGATACGATAGGATAAGATATGCTGAGTTAAAATATAAGATAGGCTAAGACAAAATATATTAATATAAGCTAAGTTGAAATATAATAAGATAAGATAGGTTAAGTTATATGATAAGATAGGCTAAGTTAAAATATAATAAGATAGGTTAAGTTAAGATATGACAAGATAGGTTAAGATAAAATATGATAGGCTAAGTTAACATATGATAAGGTAGGCTATGTTAAGATAAGAGATTTGCAATAAAACATATTTACTTTTCAAACTGTGTCTTTGTCATCTTTTCAGTGTTGTGTCTGTCTTTGTTTGATAATTTTGAATCGTTAATTTATATCTGAGACTCTCCTAAATGTCAATAAGCAGAGACGGAGGAATGGGTGGAAGGTACGGTTAAGTATAAATGATAAAGTATCAAAATCACAGTGCTACCTTATTTTGACGCAGAGAAAGTAATTTCAGTGTTACTACCACATATGAGTTAATGGCTGCAAATGTTGGTGTTACAAGTGCTGGTAAATAACGCGGCGTAAGTTTAACTCCGGTGTGTTTCTGAAAAACGCGCCGCCTTCTGCCTGCTGTCATTCGGCGAACGTGTAGGAGGCTATTCTGGTAACAGGTAAAGTTGTCATTTAACGTAATGCTAACGTGCATTACCTGTTAGTAAGTGTTTTACTATATCACACACCTTATGTCCTTTATAGTTGTAGTCCGGTGCACTCTGTATCCATGCTAACTAGCTAGCTAATGTTCCACAGGGGGTTTGCGGAGGTGTTGGTTGCAAATGCAAAAGATCCCTTCATGTTCATGTGTTGTGTTCTAATGTGTAAATAAAAGATAACTATCAAATTCAATGTTTATGTCCTATTATACTAGATAAGACTGTAAAATAGTTTGTCCTGCATATGGATGCCATGCAGTCAGAGTATGATCAAGACAGGGTGTGAGTGTGGAAAAAAGACAAATGTAACAGTATTTGAGGGAAGAGTGTGAAGGAGGGAAATGTAGGGAGAAGGAGGTTCCTCGGAGCTCCGAGATGTGTTTGGCTGTAATAAATCTGGAATATAGCGATATGACATAGTTTTTGATAAAACCAGCATTTATTTTTTAGGTTTGTCGAGCTCCGTCAAAACAATTAGAACGAGTCCATTATGTAACTGGAACCCCTTTCACATGTAAACACAGTGACACGCTACAGCGTTGGTTTGTTGTCTGAGGCTATGATACTGATTACAAACACATTCTCAAATTTCACTGCACCAATCATAGCATATGCAGGCAGAAAAATCATAGCAAAAAACATTCAGCATTAGACTCTAAAACCGTCTGTAATGTCTGTGTTTATCCAGTGGACCATAAATTCAAATAAGCTTTCCTATTTCAGTTTCTTTCAGATGTTATAAAGTAGTAAATAAAGAATCATATTAATTAAACCATGTATTACTGACTATCAGACAACTTCAACAAGTTACCAAATGGATGCAAAATCAAAGATATTCATTTGCGCCTGGCACTAACCATGTACTCCTTCACAGTACTAAGCCATAGAAAGGGCCCCAATGAAACCCCTGCATTCCTGCATCGCAGATACTCTAATCTCAGCATTTATAAGATTATATATGTACTACCTGCCAATTTTTATATTACATGAGACTAAAAATTGAGAAATATCTATATGCAGAAGTAGTTTTTCCTGATAAGAAGGATAATATCAAGACTAATACAGTACAGTCATAACCAGTGTCAGGGATTCTATGCATTGCTACACAGAGACAAGTCCAGATATTGAGCCCAAGGCTAAAATTGTGGTTTACTTACAAGTGCACTTTGCTGGGCAGTGGGGGTGTTTGTCCTTCTCTGCTCACATTTTGCCCTCTTATCCTGTCTTCTCCTCCGCAGCCCTTCCTCCTTCTCTCTGTTGCTCCTATATTCCCTCCCCTCCAGTCATCTATGTTCTCCTTCCTCTGCGGTCTCTCCTCTTCTCCCATTCTTCAGTTATACTGTCTTCTCCGCTCTCCCTGTATCCCTCCTGTCTTCTGGTCCTGTCGTCTCTTCTCCAGTCATCCCCTGCTTCTCAGTCATCTCTGCATCTTTTCTCTCATTTGTTTGCTTATTCTTTGATTGTTTGTGTTATTCGTTAACCCACCACCCCATGCTGGATGAGTCTTGATGTTTTTTGAAGTTTTTTTAAAGTTAGGCTTCTTCCTTTGTTTTTGCGCCATATCTTCTGCCCTCTTCTGGTTGCGGCAGTACATGACACGGGTGGAAAAATAGGGTTTATTACAACACACACATCAAAACCAAAAGGATCAGGATGGATCCAAAATAAACAGCAAATGACCAGGAATGAACTAAATGATGGAATAAACACAACTGGAGAACTATATACATACATACAGCTATAATGAACCATGAAACAACAGAAGCAGAACAGGCACTTAAATACACAGCTAACAAGACACAATGCAGGACAGTGAGAATCATAACCAATAACAAGGACTGAGGGCAACCCAGGAACAGGTGTTACAGTTAAACAGCACTGGTGACCTTTCAGCCACATGGTCAGCTCTGCATCGCCCTCTGCTGTTTGCATTAGAAGCTGCTTGAAATTCCCACTCTCCTTACCAACACCTCGAAAAGCCAGGCCTTGCCGTGCCAAGTACTTAACTTCAGAAGATTTTTCCTCACTTGCTGCTGCTCTTTCCAGCTCATCTGAAGGTTGAATATTAACAGGATTGATCTTCTGAATCCATGTCATCAGTGCTAATCTGTGGCACTGCCTGTCTTTATGTGCACTGAATTTCCCCAGTGCCTTTTCCAGTTTCACATGCCAGTCTTCACAAGAGCTGAATCTGTCTTTCATGCCAGTTTAGACATTTGTGTTACAAAAAATTTTGCAAAGTAGAAACAAAGAACCCCCCTTAAGATGAGGGGGGGCTGTAAGGGAGCCCAGTGTGATCTTTAAACCATTTCTCCTGAAAGCAGGGTCTCCTGTTTGATAGACGTGACATTTACATTTGGCTGATTTGGTGAAGGTCCAAGCTCCTCCCCCCTCCTCCCTAATACACCTTCATCTTCACCTGCCTGTCTGCTCTCTCTCTCTCTCTCTCTCTCTCTCTCTCTCTCTGTCATTGACTCACACTCAGTCTCCCTGCTTAAATGCTGTATCTGAAATACACACCACAGGCCAAACTAAGAAGCATATTAAACTAACATCAGGATCAGGCTGCTGTGACGTCATTATTCACTCTTAACCATCAATATTTGCTCCTTTTCTCACTCCCCTCCATGTCGCCTGCATTCTCTGCCGTCAGCAGCCTCTTGCTGTCTCTCCCTCTTCATCTTTACTCTCAGCACAGCAGAGTTTACATGAAAGCAGTTATCAGTAAACAAGTGGTGTTTCTTGGCATGATGCTCAGGAATGGATCTCTCAGGATTTGTTATCTGAATGGGATGATTAATATATGAAGAACCCTTGACTCACATACTGTATACGTCTATCATCTGACTGGCACTAATTATCTCACTGTCTCTACTTTCCTGCTTTTCTGTGGTTGCCCAAAACCTCACGATTGTCACATTTCCTCTTCATGATGACAAGCTACTCACTGTGAATAAAAGCTGACTGTAATAAAACTACCTGCATTTAAATCATACATTAATGACACAAAATACCTTAAAGTATTACTTACTTACTTATTTTGCACAGTAAAAACAAAGAACCCCCTTTTGGGGGGGGGGGGGGGGGCAAAGTGAAAGTGATGTGGAAAATCGCCTCTTACCACTGAAAGACATGGGGATGGGTGGTGCTAATAATGGTACTGCAGCCAGCCAGTAGGGGGCGCTTGACATTTAGGGTTTTCACCTATTAGAGATGTTATGGTCTCCTTGTTTTTTGCAGTCAATGCTTTGATCACAGAATAAATGTTAAAGAAGTGAGCACTTCTGTCATGCTTTAGTAAGATTAGTAACACACTGCTTCAGATTTCAGTGACCTGATCTCTGCTTGCAAAGAGCCTGAGATGGACCTCAAAGGTTTAAATATACATTTGCAGATAAATTAAATGCTATGTGGCCCAGTGGGTGGCGCTGTCTGGGGATTTGAACCCCCATTACTGCATGTTCGTACCTTGTTTGTGCTGGTTTGCCTGCTGTTTCTGCCGCAGGTGAAAAAGCATACAGGCAGCTGAACCGGTGTCTCTAAACAAGCCATTGTGGGTGCGGGTCATAAGGCGATTTCCTACTGCACGAACTTGGCCCAATTGAAGGTCTTAGGAGGTAGTTCCTGAACCATTTTTTAGTTCCAAAAAGAACATACTTTTTTCTCGACCAAGACTTACTGGGTGGGGCTTATAGTGATAAACTTTTCCTATTGGTTGACCACAAGCCCCAGCGCCAACTTGAAAGTTTCATGGAAATGCAGGAAAAGAAAAGTGGAGCAAAAATTGAGCAGATGTAATTTTTTGTAGCTCAGTTATACTAAAGGCATCAATGAGTAACTTTTTTGCTTCTGTCCCCATAGTTCTGCATCTGAAAATGCGATTGATAATGATTAGCGTAATGAAGAAGTGTATATTATGGACACTGGACTGGAGCATTGTCAGATAACCTCTCAGTTATCCTTGTGTGAGAAATATACACAGTCACATATTGAGATTATATTAGATGATGTGGTCTTGAGAGTGGGGCGGCATGGTGGTGCAGTGTTGCCTCACACCTCTGGGACCCGGGTTCGAGTCTCCGCCTGGGTCACATGTGTGCAGAGTTTGCATGTTCTCCCCATGTCGTCGTGGGGTTTCCTCCGGGTACTCCGGTTTCCTCCCACAGTCCAAAAATATGCTGAGGCTAATTGGACTTGCTAAATTGCCTGTAGGTGTGCATGTGTGAATGCATGGTGTGTGAGTGTGCCCTGCGATGGGCTGGTCCCACATCCCGGGTTGTTCCCTGCCTCGTGCCCATTGCTTCCGGGATAGGCTCCGGACCCCCCACGACCCAGTAGGATAAGCGGTTTGGAAAATGGATGGATAATAATAATAACAAATAATGATGATAATAATAATTGCACTATGTCCAATGACTGCCAGTTACTGTAAACAGTAAAGTACACGTAACTGGACATGTCTGTATTATTTTGGTTTATACTTATTAATCCATTTATTCTAACTTTTGTACTTTAAATGGACAGAGTACAGTTATTATTATTAGGAAAAGTATTGTGAGGGAACGCAAAACTATTGAGAGGAAACACAAAACAATTAAAAATATATTTTCTCACCCTGACATCTAAGGGACTCCATATACTGCAGATGATCTATAGAAAACAAATCACAAATACATCACTATCAACAAATATGTGGTTTTATTTATGATGTATAAAATCAAAATTATTGGGATGCAAAAGAAAATGGCTCTTCGCAATTTTCTTTTAAACCGTAATCATAGGCTAATTGATTAAATATAAGTATTGATTTTATTTTGAAAGACCACTTTGTTATGGAAGGCCATTTGGGACTTAACGTCTACTTTGACGCCCATGTCAACACGTCAAACAAATTACGTCTTAACACGTATATTATTTACGTGTTAAGGCATTCGGACATCTTAACACGTCTTAAAACTGCATGTTAATGTGGCCAATTTGAACCTCTAAAGACGTTTGTACCTTTAATGCATCTATGCTATTGGTTGGCATAAACGTACTGTTGTGCAGAACTAGCCTACTATTACTGATTGGTGAGAGAGGTGTGGCCGCTGTGGTACATCCAATGAAAATGCCAAGAGTATATTCTCCAGAACTTTTAATAAAGGCTTGGAACAAGGGCTCTGTACTAGTATGTGTGTGTGTGTGTGGCCGGGTATCTGAACGCACACAATCAAAGATTCCCAGCGCGGTATATCGCTCCCTTCCCGATATGACTAAACCCACGTTCTAAAAGAAGAAAAGGAAAAACATGGCGGGGATAACGTCCAGTTTACGCTTGCCTCAGTCAGAGTCCCTATTGGTCACGTGTCTCTGGCGAAGTCGTCCAATGAGAGCAGGAACTGGGCGGGACTCGCAGGGTGCGAGCTGAGCATAACAGGCAGACTAAACCCGCAGCCCTTTAGCACAGCCGCCCCCAAATTTGCATTGTCAAATTTGTATAATTCAGAAGGGGCTGTCCGGGTCTGAAGTTGTGTCTGGAATAGCAGGGAGAGGGATAAGTCGAGCAACAGGCCTGGTGTAATTGTGATCCTTCACTTGAACATCCGCTGTTCGGACTCGTCCGTCCACTCCTGGGATGACCTTGGTAACACGGCCTACTGGCCAGAGTGCTCTTGGCAGGTGCGGGTCCATTATCAAAACTACTGTACCCAGCTGCAGTGGGAGGGCATCTCTTTGCCACTTAGAACGAGTCTGGAGTGCGGGGAGATAATATTTAATGAAATGAACCCAGAACTGATCTGCAAGAACCTGTGAGTGCCTCCAGCGACGGCGGCTTAGTAGCTCTGCTTCAGTGTACACTGCCTGAGGCAATGACGGGTCAAGCCGCCCCATCAACAGAAGGTTTGGGGTAACTGGATCAGGATCAGCAATATCGGTTGATACATAGCCTAGTGGCTTGGAATTTAGAATCCCTTCCACTTCAACTAAAACCGTTCTTAGGACCTCTTCTGTAACTGTTTGGGCTTGCACTGTGGTATATAATGCGGCCTTGACCGACCTGATCTCTCGTTCCCAGACCCCTCCAAAGTGAGGTGCGCCAGGGGGATTGAATCGGAATTTGATCTGGTGCTTAGCTAATTGCTGTTGTAGTATGGGGTGCAATGACTGAAATGTCTGATGGAGCTCTCTCTCACCTGCCAGGTAGGTGTAATCATCAATGAAGCTGTCCAACTGAGCTTGCCTAAGAATTTCTCTCTCTGCTGCTTGATAGTCTTCAGCGGAAGGACCAGGATGATTACCTGCCGCCCCGTGGTGGGATAAGGCGACTGCCTCGACCAGACTCCTGAAGGAGGAAAACTGCTCATAATCTGGCAATGGGGGGTTAGTAATTACCTTGGTTAGACCAATGCAGGTGGGTTTCCGTAGTTCAGTGGAATCTCCCTGACCACCTGTAGCTGGTTTGGTGGGCCACAATTCTGAAGAATGCAACAGAAATGATGGTCCATCTCGCCAACGGTTTCTTCCTGCCAGGTCCCTCAAGGTCTTCCCTCTGGTTATGTCGTCTGCTGGGTTACTGGCCGAATCAACATAATGCCAGGCTCCAGCATCTGTCAGCTCCTGGATTTCTGCCACTCTGGTGCCGACAAACACTTTAAACTGGCACGAATCAGACTGGAGCCAGGTGAGCACGGTCGTGGAATCAGTCCAGAGAATCACATCGTGTATATTTATGGTAAGTTCCTTCAACAGAAGTGCTGCTAGTTGGCTACCCGTCAATGCAGCACACAGCTCTAATCGTGGCATTGATAGCTGACGCTTGGGGGCCACCCTTGATCGTGCAGTCAGGAATGCCACTTCCACTTGTCCCTTGGTACCTTCACTCCGTAGGTAAGCAACAGAGCCGTATGCTCGCTCCGAAGCGTCACAGAAGATGTGTATAGTTTGGTGACTACTGGAACGGTCGATTGCAGGGCTTACATAACAGCGAGGCAGGGTTACCTGTGGGAGATGCTGAAGCTCTTCTACCCATGCCGACCATGCCTGGAGGGCATCATCTGGCAGGGATGGGTCATCCCATTCTCTCTGCTTACTCCACAGGTGCTGCACCAAAGTCTTGGCCCTAGTGGTAAAGGGGAAAAGGAAGCCTAAAGGGTCATACAGACTGGCCAGCACTCGGTATATATTTCTCATAGTAGAGATGGGATATTCCACCAGGCGACATTTGTATCCTAGGGTATCCGAATGACACAACCAGCGAAGTCCCAAGGCTTGCTCTTGAGGGTCTGCCCCTGACCCATTAAGCCACAGCACACTGTTGCCTGACCTTAATTCCTTTGGCAAATGATTAATGACCTCAGGAGTGTTACTAGCCCACTGACGAAGTTCAAACCCGCCTGCAGCTAGCACTGCTTGCAACTGGTCGACTAAGTGTTTGGCTATATCTTTGGAGGGCAGGCTCTTCAGGCAGTTGTCCACATAGAAACAGCGCTCCACTGCTATCCGAAGGTCTTTCCCTGGCTGACTATGGTCAAACACGTGCTTCTGGAGAGCAAAGGTAGCACAGCATGGGCTACATGTGGTACCGAAAGGGAGAACCTGCCACTCATATATATTGGGTGGTAGTTCTTTCTGTAGGTCCCTCCATAGAAAACGAAGAAGAGGCTTGTCTTCAGGGAGCAATCTCACTTGGTGGAACATGCCTTTGATATCACTGCTGAAGGCTACAGAATGTTCCCTGAATCTCAGCAGGACACCTAACAAACTGGATGTTAAGGTCGGTCCAGGCAGAAGCAGGTCATTAAGGTTATTACCCTGGTAGGTGAATGAACAATTATAGACTATCCGATTCTTCTCATTATGACTCACAATGTGGTGGGGTATGTACTAGGATTCACTGGTTTGGTTCAGCTCCTGCTCCGAGACCTTAACAGTATATCCTGCTTGTTCCAACTTTTGCATTTCAGCACAATAGGAGGCTGCTTTCTCTGGCTCTTTGAGCAGGCGTCTTTCTGTGCTACGGAGATGTGCTAGCACAGCTTCCTTTGGTGCATTAAGTTTGGGCATGTTCCTTACCCGTAGCAATGGCGTGGCATAACGCTGGACTCCTTCTACGTCTACCCGTGATGTTTTTTCCTCCAGCAGCCTCATAGCTTCCTGATCCTGTTTGGATCTGGTAACAAGCTTCTCATTCCTATAAGGCAACACATCCAGTTGCCAGAGCCTTTCAACTTGTTGAAATAACTCCGCAGCTGGTGAGGAGGTGGACACATGCAAGCACTGCGTGGGTTGGAGCTGCTGCTGAATGAGCTTGGTAGGTCCCTGGAGAGTCCAACCTAACCTGGTCTTTACTGCTGCGGGCCCCCCAGGTGGTCCTAAATGCACAGGCTCCACTGGTGTAATTAAGTGGGGGTAGTCGGACCCAATCAACACTAGAGGGTGGGCATTATCAAATGCTTGAAGTGGCAAACCCTTTAAGTGTTTGTATCTCCTTTGCAGTGATTTCACGGCGTAAGTGTGTTCCGCTAGGCCCAATTGGTCAGCAGTGAAAGCTCCCTGGATTCTGAAAGTCTTCTGTGGTTGACTGGCAGGGGATATAGTGAATGTGACTGATGTACCATGAATAACTCTAATGTCCTGACGTACAGTTCTCAGAGCAAGGTCCTCGGGATTCCCTTGAAGTTTAAGGGAATGGGCAGCAGCAGGAAGTAGGATTGTGCGCTCCGATCCATCGTCTAGGATAGCATAAGTCTCCAGACTGTGTTCTCCATTGCGCAGTATCACTTTGCTGACCTTCAACAGCACTTGGCTACAACCTGCTCGCCTATCTAAATAGAGGACCTCGTTAGCGGAGCTGACAAGACATGTGCTGTTCCCTTTTTCTGGCCTTGTGTTAAGCTCATGGAGAGCATCGAGATGTTTCCCATTACATTTCTTACAGGTCATCTTTAGACGACACTGTGCAGCTTGATGGGAGCGACCACAACGCCAACATCTCCTGTTGCTCTTCACCCAGGTGGTCTTCTGATCTACTGTGAGTTGACTGAAGTTTCCACACTGGTTCAGGTAATGTAGCGAATTAACACAGTAGGGACAATATGCCGTGCTCTTATCTTGTTGCTTACTGCTGCTAGCCGAAGAGGGCTCAGCTGAAGAGATGCTCACCACTTGGTCTGCCCCATGTAGAATAGTTGCCGTCCGATTAGGTTTAAATAGCCTATGTTTATCCCTTTTCATGTCTCCATCACCCTTTCCATCAGCTTGGGCAAAATCATATCCACTCTCTTGGATCCTTATCTCGTACTCTAGCCAATCTGCAAAGTTCAGGAGGGTAGGAATACGGACATGTTGCGGATATAGATATCTCTTGAATTCAGCCCGCATGTCTTGTGGAAGCTTGGACAACAGCCGAGTGACATGTGAGCCGCACTGGAGCTCGATGTGCCCACTCTCCCCCAGCTGATCAAGCATGCCTACCAAGGCCCTCACTCTCAAGGCAAACTTCTTAAATCCACTAGCATCACTACTGCGGATATTGGGAGCGTCCATCAGTTCAGCAATTCTCCTCAAGGCCAGTTGATGAGGTTGCCCATAATGCTCTGTGAGGGAGGCCATAGTGTTTGAATAGGGTTGCTTGGAGTTCATATACGAGTCAGCTATGAGGAGTGCTTCCTCAAACTTGATATGATCTACTAGAATTTGGTACTTAAACCTCTCCGTTGCATCTTCAGGCAGGATGTTGTCAAGGGCTATTTTCAGTCTTGCAAACTCTCTCGGGTCCCCCTTAGTGAAATATGGGATCGTGGGCTTAGGGCCCCGATAAGCTATTTCTCGTTGGTGCTCTGGGCTAATAGGCACATGTTTAGGTGCTACTGCATCATAACTGCATTGTGACTCTGATTCAGAGCAACCTTCTGGTTCACAATAGACTGGAGTTAGATGCTGCCTCTCATATGACATTGGCTGCGGTGCCCTCCCCAATCATCTGAGGCAGTCAGTCAGCTCCTCCACCAAACCCTGTGGCACTTCAGTGGTTGGTGATGGTTGAAGTGCTTCATGTACTACTGGAGGGGGTGGCAGCGGCCATTCTGCATCCTCTTCTGCCCACTTGCCTTGCCTTTTAGTGGACTCATGTGTCACCGGTAGATGGCGATCCAGTTCCTGGTGTGGTGGCTGCGCAAAGGGGGTGTGTGGCACAGAAGGTACTGGCTGTTGACTGATATGGGTGGGCTGTGGGGTATGGACACTGAGCTGTCTCTGCATCTGCATCATAGTTAGCTGGAGTCTATGGTTATCCTGCCGTAGTTGCTTAATTGCTTCTAATATCTCTGGGGATGCCTCTGTTCCTTGTTTGTGCTGTGGAGAAGGAGTGCTATCCTGCATCAGTCCTCCATATGGTGTTTGGCTGACTGACCGTGGGCAAACCCTAGGTACGGGACTGCTCTGCTCATACTGCTGCTGATACTCGAGCGGGGTCATCTTGGCTGCCCTCTCCATATCATGGTATTCTTCTGGCATTCTAGCAATATGGCCCATCATGTGCATCGGGGAGTGAGGTCTGTCATGAGCTGGGAGATAGACATCATAATCATCAAATCTAGCTGGCAGACGTGTGTGCCGCCTGGGCCTGGTATTAGTAGGCTGAGCTTCCCCAAGAGGCTGATCGGAGAACATTATTCTAAACTTCCACAGTAGCCACCGTATCCGGCTCAAAGGACCAAAAATTGTTGTGCAGAACTAGCCTACTATTACTGATTGGTGAGAGAGGTGTGGCCGCTGTGGTACATCCAATGAAAATGCCAAGAGTATATTCTCCAGAACTTTTAATAAAGGCTTGGAACAAGGGCTCTGTACTAGTATGTGTGTGTGTGTGTGGCCGGGTATCTGAACGCACACAATCAAAGATTCCCAGCGCGGTATATCGCTCCCTTCCCGATATGACTAAACCCACGTTCTAAAAGAAGAAAAGGAAAAACATGGCGGGGATAACGTCCAGTTTACGCTTGCCTCAGTCAGAGTCCCTATTGGTCACGTGTCTCTGGCGAAGTCGTCCAATGAGAGCAGGAACTGGGCGGGACTCGCAGGGTGCGAGCTGAGCATAACAGGCAGACTAAACCCGCAGCCCTTTAGCACACGTACACACCCCTTTTGACGTAAGGGCTATACGTATGCAGTACGTGCCCTGTACGTTGTAGTCACGTGGTCTCTACGTTCAGCCATGTGAGTCCTACGTTGTTAATACTTATAGGCAACATATGTATTACGTGTCAAATGTGACTGTGATGTTGTTTTCAGCACAGTCCATTTGTTGGAGGGGTGAATCACGGGTTTATTTAAACTGGCAGAACAGTTATCTTTAAATCTTTACAAAGTATAACTGGCAGTTTTAACATTTAATGAAACTGGAGCAAAAATGGTAATTCTGGCTAATACTGATTTAATTGCATTTCCACAGAATGCAGGACATAATTTAGGGTGCCAAACAAAACAGCGGAACTGCAGTATAGCCAATTATTTGTTTCAGTAGTTTTATAACAACTCGAACATAAAATGTTTGTTTTTCTGAGATAAAAGTCCAGTTGAAACAGACATTATTTTTAAAAGTTAGATTGGATTTAAGAGATGGAACATGTTGCTTGTGTTAATACTGCTTTGATTTTGAGGATGAAGTCTGAAGTGTAGGTGACGTGTAACAGGTTGTTATTTTACTTTTAATTTATAATTATACAAGATTCTGTTTTCCTTCTTCTGTCTAACCTGATGGTTACAATATCCTTTAAACTTTCCCATGATGCTTTTGTCCTGCATCGCCCCTCCCTCTGTCTTTTCCCCTTTATAAGGGTCCCGACCTCATTTCCTCTTACCTTTGGTGTATTGCACACGTGGGAAGAGGTGAGGATCTAGTGGCAGGGTCCCCCGAGTTAGTAAATCAATTGTATAATTATGACCCATATATATTATATTTGATTTATTATTCATCATAAGCAGGGGATAGAATAAAGCAGGGATGTAATATCCCTTCCTCCTGCACCCCACACACACCTGATAACACCCCAAAACACAATGCAGAGTATAGGCAGGGAATGACCGGTTACATAGGTACACTAGTGCGGCTTGTAAATATGCCCTTAATTTATGCCTGAATATCCCTCCCATATAGTGGCTGACCACATATCATGTGAAAGACCCGGAGAGAGTGAGTGTATATATATATATGTATGATGTGCATGTGAGAGACACCATCGGAAGTCCGGTTCAGTTCCTCAGAGGCACTACTATGGAGGCGCTTACAGTAATAAACTAGCTGACCGCAAAAACTGGCACTATGATGGAAGTTATGCAGATGTGCAGAGTAGATGGAATAATTTTTGTACCTCCATAAGATTGTATGCCTTTTGCCTGTGTCTCCAGCCAGTGCCGGGGGTGAAACGCGCCTGCAATTATCAGCGGGATAACATTATCGTTCTTTTTATTCTGTGGAAAATGAAAGACCGATTTGCTGGCCAGATTTATTTATGAATCATAAACATGTTGTGGGCTATATAAGTAAAGTCAGGGCTCTCAAGTCTTATGCATTGACTGTGAGACACTTGCATTTCAACCAGTTCACATGTTCACGCGCCGCACCTTATGTTTGTCAAGCTGAGAAGTAAGGGTTAGGGTTATAATTATCAATAAATAATGTACTTCCCTGTGAAACAATGATGCTGGATGTTTATTTGCATATCATGATATGGTGCAGCCTTTTAATAGGTTTCTGTTTTTCTGTTAATCCATTCATGGTGTTGAATAAGTCAGCAAGCATAAGTGTAAGGCTAGTGAGTGACTGGTGTTTTCGGGGGAGACTCCCTAGAGCTGGAGAGAAATACCTTAAGGCACGGGATGAAAAATCCCAAATCTTCCAGGAAAAATGTCAGCATTATATGTATTTGCCACACAGAACAGAACAAAAAATTCCTTAGGGAATCACACACCTACCATAGTCACTATACTACTCAGAACGCCTGGCAGCCACCAAATCAAACATAGGAAAAGGAAAATTTATAGCTTTAGAATGTGGTAGAGACTAATATCCATAACGTACCATCCTAGAACACACTGTGTTCTAAAATTTAAGCCTAATTAAAATCTGAATATTAAATGAGGAAAATAATTTGATTTGTTCTTCTATCCCAAGTTGTGGTCTAAAAGCAATAAGACCACCATCCATTATACCTGCTTTGGGGAAAATGCACTCCTGTAGCCACTAGGGGAGCTCTCACCTCTTCTGGGCCCAGCTAAATAATTATGTTACGCATTCTAACAAGCTTTATTATCTGTGTCAATAAGCCCTGCTTTCACACTAACACTCCTGCTGAGAGGCTAGTTTGATTACCAGTCTTGCCCTTGTCATTAGGAACACATGAGAATTTGCGCAGTGCTGTTTCACAGTGGATTCTCACTGGTTTTCCCCAAGACTGGTACGATACATTTTATTTAGTTTCATACCACAGGTTATTGCAAGAGGGATCAATTGGTTTACTTTTATACTGGTGCAAGGAAACTATTATTATGATGGTGGGTTATCAAACACAGTAGCTGGCTACCTCAGACATAAGACGCCCATTACATACCTGTGTATCACCTATATGGGCTTGGAATCTGTATATCAATTGAAATAATTATTCATAGCCCAGATAGCATCATATTATTGTTTCAGCGTTGAAGTATAGTTAAATGCATTGAATTATGCTCAGTGATAAATTATCAGCATTGAAACTGAATAGATTTTTGGTCAGATGTTCAATATTGAAAAATTAATGGTGGCGAAACCTTGATATAAAGTGACTTTTTCAACATTGAAAATAAGATGCTGAGTTAACATCAATATTATTGAAAATAAAAATGGAAAAATGAATTTATGGGGGGTGGCATGATGGTGCAGTGGTCAGCACTGTTGCCTCACACCTCTGGGACCCGGGTTTGAGTCTCTGCCTGGGTAGCATGTGTGGAGTTTGCATGTTCTCCCCATGTCGTCGTGAGGTTTCCTCCGGGTACTCTGGTTTCCCCCCACAGTCAAAAAACATGCTGAGGCTAATTGCAGTTGCTAAATTGCCCGTAGGTGTGTGTGTGAGAGTCACTGGTGTGTGAGTGTGCCCTGCAATTGGCTGGCCCCCCATCCTGGGTTGTTCCCTGCCTCGTGCCCATTGCTTCCAGGATAGGCTCCGGACCCCCCGCGACCCAGTAGGATAAGCGGTTTGGAAAATGGATGGATGTGCACCAAAGCACACACGTTTTTTTTCTGGTGGCTTAAACACATTTTTGTAACTACTGGCTATTTTGCAAAAACTCTGCACACAAATAAAAAAACCACCAAATCAGCAAAATGTTGTAGGTCTCTTGCAAAAGCTAATAAATCTTGCTTAACTCTTCAAACCTTTGGAAAAATTTTATTTTTGTACCAATCAGTTAACACAAACCATCATCTTAATAAGCACACAATGCACCAACTACACACTGATGGTAGGAATGGAAAACACATCTGGCTTTTGCTTTCTCTGTGCACGAGGTATGTCAATTTGAGGTCATACTTACAATTCAAGATTCAAATTTCAAGTATGAATGTTTATTCACATGCATCAAAACAAACACAAGACAACATACAATTTCACTGAGAGAGAGAAAAAAAATCATTCTTGTCGTCTCTTTGGGTCCGGCCACAGAATTTCATCAACATCACATGCAATGCTTTCTAGTCCAAGGCACCGGGGAAACTCTCCTGGAGTGCCTTATCCTGGCCTGACATGATGCCTGGTCAATATCCTCGCATGCCTCCTCCATTGCCTGTAAAAGAGCCATGCGTTGATGGGGATGACGATCATAGACCTTCCAGCACCAGGCAGAGAAGAATTCTTCAATCGGATTCAAGAATGGAGAGTAAGGTGGGAGGTTGAGTACAGTGAAGAGTGGGCGACTGTAAACCAGTTGCGAACTAAAGCAGTCCTATGGAAACTAATATTGTCCCATATGATGACATAACTGGTCTGTGAACATTAGTGAGCATATGATGTAGGCTGTCCAGGAATGTAATAATGTGTGCAGTGTTACATGGGCCCAGGGTTGCATGATGGTGAACAGCACCGTTCTGACTTATAGCTGCACACATAGTTATGTTACCACCACGCTGTCCTGGGACATTGGTTATGGCACTGTGTCCAATAATGTTCCTGCCATGCCAACGCGTTCACTGTTTCTTTCAAAAGGGACTCTGTAAATGTGCTTCATCCTGATTCTGTTGCATGGCAGTACACGAGATAATGCAGAGATGCTCACATTGTTCATGTTTTGGGAGATGGTGTCATCCTCTATTATACGCTGCTGTATTTCTCGTAGCCTAATGGATTTATTTGTGATCACCATATTAACTATATGGGTCTCTCGTTCTTCAGTGAACATTCTTCCTCTGCCCCCAGATTCTGGATGTCTAGCAGGTCTGTAGAGTAACCTTTTCAGTTTTTACCTGTACAGCATTGTTGTGTTTCTCATTAGAGTATAGTACTATTACAAAACGTACTGTGTAGTAATTGTACTAACCGATTCTCATTTGGAACCGTCCTTATGATGCTTGCTACAGCGTAGCGGCTCAGGTCAGGCTGAACCCGTTGGCCAGCTTCCCTCAGGGTCATTCCATGGTTGATCACATGATCCACTGTTGTAGCTCTGATGACATCAGTTATTATATTTCTTCTTACCCTTCCTCCTTCCTCTTCACCTCCTCATCCTCTAAATTCACCTCCTAGTCTTCATCCTCTTCCGCGCCCTTCTCTAATTCTCACTCTTCTCAGTCTTCCTTCTCCCTCCATTGTTCTCCACACTGAAAGCTTACTGTACCTGTGGCTTATTTATAGCGCTCATGCTGATTGCTAATTATCTAAAACCGTTTTCACATGTGACAGTGTGGCCAGACAGTTGGCAAAATAGTGTAAACAATAGCCGTCAAATGTGTATAGTTTTACTAGGAGTGTGTTGGTCATTTGGAAATTGTGTAAAAAAGTGAGTTGTGTTTACAGTTCTGCAAAAAGAGTGCTGTGCAGTGGATTGTATTTACACATTTGCAAATTGTGTGTTACAAAAGTGCCAACTGAGTGCAAAACAGTGAGTAATTTTGCTATAACTATTAATAGTTTTATAAGAATCATTTTTAGTGTTTAAACATTCAGAAAAACTGTAAAAAAATTAAACGGGGGTGACTGTCCATTAAGCAAATCTGCAATCCTATTACACGTAGCATGACACAGTACTGTTTTTGACTTTTTCTTTTAATTCACCGCGATTGTGATGAATGGGGCAAGAGAACAAAAACCACAGAAATGGCTCTTTGCATGCTAGCCAATGACTACGTGAGATGGTATAGTCGCTATGGTTTAACTAGAGAAGGCTTGGAGGAAAATGCTGTGGAAAACTGATTATTTTGTGTCTTCTCTATGCCTGGGCTCTCTAGGAAAAGCATAGAGACCATATGTATCTTTACAATTGTGTAGATTTCTGTGGGGTGCACATATATAATATATATCAAATTTATATTATATAGATTATATCTAAGCATCATTCATACTCGAGTGAGAAGACAATTATAAATCCATGTTATGAAAAGGTTTCTGTGTCGGAAAGGTACAGAAAGAGCCTAACGCAGGTTTACAGGAAACAAAGGTGTGGTGTAGAACACAAGGACATGGACAGAGAAAGGCAATGGCACAACCCCTCAATATGATCAATTCATCTACTCTGTGTCGTCCTCCCAGCTGTCAAAGTAATTGTCAGCAAATGATGTACTTGACACGTGCATTATTTACGTGTGAAGCCGTTCGGACCGTTTTAACATGTCTTAAAACTACGTGTTAACGCAGCCAATCTGAACGTCTTAACACGTTTAAAATTGGGTGCTACCACTTTATCGGTTTTGAGGGGAAGCCCTGCAGACAGTCATTGCAAGAAGAGAAAAATGTTCCTCGGTCACTAGATAATGACCTCAGGTGGCTGATTGACTGTCAGTGCCTGATCTGTTCCACGTTTTTACAGTTTTTTATTAGATTTGTTTAAAATACGTGGGAAAAAAATTAACAATGCAGTCACAGAATAATCATTTTGCATTTTAAAATAGTTTAATACTGTAGCACAGGAACAATACATGCAAAAGTATGGCAAGGCGTTTTAACATTTAATCGCTAGACTGGATATGTATTGCAGATATCTATCTTCCTAGTCAAAGAGAGCATTTCAGATATCCACAATGACATTCTTCCTATCCACAATTGTCATTTCAGATATCTAGAATGGCTATGCGACGTACATCCGGTAAAATATAAGGCAGCTAAATTATTGATGCCATTCATACTGTTGCTATGACCGTTCACTATAAACTCCTTATTACAAATAAATGAATAACTACATAGGTTTCTTTGCTGAATATATAGTTTTTGCTGTTAATGCAGAACAGAAAGTGATCAAAATGATAAGTTTAGCTCATCTGCACTGTTCACCACAAAGACACCAGTGCAATTAAATCAGTATTAGCCAGATTTACCATTTTTGCTCCAGTTTCATTAAATGTTAAAACTGCCAGTTATACTTTGTAAAGATTTAAAGATAACTGTTCTGCCAGTTTAAATAAACCCGTGATTCACCCCTCCAACAAATGGACTATGCTGAAAACAACATCACAGTCACGTTTGACACGTAATACATATGTTGCCTATACGTATTAACAACGTAGGACTCACATGGCTGAACGTAGAGACCACGTGACTACAACGTACAGGGCACGTACTGCATACGTATAGCCCTTACGTCAAAAGGGGTGTGTACGTTTATGCCAACCAATAGCATAGATGCATTAAAGGTACAAACGTCTTTAGAGGTTCAAATTGGCCACATTAACATGCAGTTTTAAGACGTGTTAAGATGTCCGAATGCCTTAACACGTAAATAATATACGTGTTAAGACGTAATTTGTTTGACGTGTTGACATGGGCGTCAAAGTAGACGTTAAGTCCCAAATGGCCTTCCATAACAAAGTGGTCTTTCAAAATAAAATCAATACTTATGTTTAATCAATTAGCCTATGATTACGGTTTAAAAGAAAATTGCGATGAGCCATTTTCTTTTGCATCCCAATAATTTTGATTTCATACATCATAAATAAAACCACATATTTGTTGATAGTGATGTATTTGTGATTTTTTTTCTATAGATCATATGCAGTATAAGGAGTCCCTTAGATGTCAGGGTGAGAAAATATATTTTTAATTGTTTTGTTTTGCAGAAGCAATGGGCACGAGGCAGGGAACAACCCGGGATGTGGGACCAGCCCATCGCAGGGCACACTCACACACCATGCATTCACACATGCACACCTACAGGCAATTTAGCAAGTCCAATTAGCCTCAGCATATTTTTGGACTGTGGGAGGAAACCGGAGTACCCGGAGGAAACCCCACGACGACATGGGGAGAACATGCAGTAATGGGGGTTCAAATCCCCAGACAGCGCCACCCACTGGGCCACATAGCATTTCATTTATCTGCAAATGTATATTTAAACCTTTAAGGTCCATCTCAGGCTCTTTGCAAGCAGAGATCAGGTCACTGAAATCTGAAGCAGTGTGTTACTAATCTTACTAAAGCATGACAGAAGTGCTCACTTCTTTAATATTTATTCTGTGATCAAAGCATTGACTGCAAAAAACAAGGAGACCATAACATCTCTAATAGGTGAAAACCCTAAATGTCAAGCGCCCCCTACTGGCTGGCTGCAGTACCATTATTAGCACCACCCATCCCCATGTCTTTCAGTGGTAAGAGGCGATTTTCCACATCACTTTCACTTTGCCCCCCCCCCCCAAAAGGGGGTTCTTTGTTTCTACTGTGCAAAATAAGTAAGTAAGTAATACTTTAAGGTATTTTGTGTCATTAATGTATGATTTAAATGCAGGTAGTTTTATTACAGGGGGCGGCATGGTGGTGCAGTGGTTAGCACTGTTGCCTCACACCTCTGGGACCCGGGTTCGAATCTCTGCCTGGGTCACATGTGTGTGGAGTTTGCATGTTCTCCCCATGTCGTCGTGGGGTTTCCTCCGGGTACTCCGGTTTCCCCCCACAGTCCAAAAACATGCTGAGGCTAATTGGAGTTGCTAAATTGCCCGTAGGTGTGCATGTGTGAGTGGATGGTGTGTGAGTGTGCCCTGCGATGGGCTGGCCCCCCATCCTGGGTTGTTCCCTGCCTCGTGCCCATTGCTTCCGGGATAGGCTCCGGACCACCCGCGACCCAGTAGGATAAGCGGTTTGGAAAATGGATGGATGGATTGTTTTATTACAGTCAGCTTTTATTCACAGTGAGTAGCTTGTCATCATGAAGAGGAAATGTGACAATCGTGAGTTTTTGGGCAACCACAGAAAAGCAGGAAAGTAGAGACAGTGAGATAATTAGTGCCAGTCAGATGATAGACGTATACAGTATGTGAGTCAAGGGTTCTTCATATATTAATCATCCCATTCAGATAACAAATCCTGAGAGATCCATTCCTGAGCATCATGCCAAGAAACACCACTTGTTTACTGATAACTGCTTTCATGTAAATTCTGCTGTGCTGAGAGTAAAGATGAAGAGGGAGAGACAGCAAGAGGCTGCTGACGGCAGAGAATGCAGGCGACATGGAGGGGGGTGAGAAAAGGAGCAAATATTGATGGTTAAGAGTGAATAATGACGTCACAGCAGCCTGATCCTGATGTTAGTTTAATATGCTTCTTAGTTTGGCCTGTGGTGTGTATTTCAGATACAGCATTTAAGCAGAGAGACTGAGTGTGAGACAGAGACAGTGACAGAGAGAGAGAGCAGACAGGCAGGTGAAGATGAAGGTGTATTAGGGAGGAGGGGGGAGGAGCTTGGACCTTCACCAAATCAGCCAAATGTAAATGTCATGTCTATCAAACAGGAGACTCTGCTTTCAGGAGAAATGGTTTAAAGATCACACTGGGCTCCATTACAGCCCCCCCTCGTCTTAAGGGGGGTTCTTTGTTTCTACTGTGCAAAATAATTTGTAACACAAATGTCTAAACTGGCATGAAAGACACATTCAGCTCTTGTGAAGACTGGCATGTGAAACTGGAAAAGGCACTGGGGAAATTCAGTGCACATAAAGACAGGCAGTGCCACAGATTAGCACTGATGACATGGATTCAGAAGATCAATCCTGTTAATATTCAACCTTCAGATGAGCTGGAAAGAGCAGCAGCAAGTGAGGAAAAATCTTCTGAAGTTAAGTACTTGGCACGGCAAGGCCTGGCTTTTCGAGGTGTTGGTAAGGAGAGTGGGAATTCTGATCCTTCCTGATCCTTTTGGTTTTGATGTGTGTGTTGTAATAAACCCTATTTTTCCACCCGTGTCATGTACTGCCGCAACCAGAAGAGGGCAGAAGATATGGCACAAAAACAAAGGAAGAAGCCTAACTTTAAAAAAACTTCAAAAAACATCAAGACTCATCCAGCATGGGGTGGTGGGTTAACGAATAACACAAACAATCAAAGAATAAGCAAACAAATGAGAGAAAAGATGCAGAGATGACTGAGAAGCAGGGGATGACTGGAGAAAAGACGACAGGACCAGAAGACAGGAGGGATACAGGGAGAGCGGAGAAGACAGTATAACTGAAGAATGGGAGAAGAGGAGAGACCGCAGAGGAAGGAGAACATAGATGACTGGAGGGGAGGGAATATAGGAGCAACAGAGAGAAGGAGGAAGGGCTGCGGAGGAGAAGACAGGATAAGAGGGGAAAATGTGAGCAGAGAAGAACAAACACCCCCACTGCCCAGCAAAGTGCACTTGTAAGTAAACCACAATTTTAGCCTTGGGCTCAATATCTGGACTTGTCTCTGTGTAGCAATGCATAGAATCCCTGACACTGGTTATGGCTGTACTGTATTAGTCCTAAACCTGCCATTATAGTGTAAGAAGAAAAGATTTTTTTTTTTAATAAATAATTTTAAAAAATTTTATTTGTAATTTTGATGTGTGGGGGGTGAGGGATGGGCGTGGAAGGTAATAGTTAATTAAGTGGCTACACCTGGGTTGTGAGGGATCTGGGGTTAAGAGAGGGAGTAGGAGGCGCGTTAGGGAGATTTGGTCTGGTAGGCACCGTACGCATTGGGTCCCGGGGGGAGGTGCCGCTCGCATGCCGTTTAGGGCTGCTGGCTGTGCAGCCAGAGAGTGGGCGGTAGGGACAGTTCCCGGTGCGGTAGGGCGAGGACAGTCAGGACAGTGGGGGTAGGAGGCTATGACCACTGCTTAGACGGGGTGGTTGATAGATGGGAGTAGCGGCACCCTCATAGGGACGGATTGGCGGTGGGGGGGTGGGATTCCCTTTCCGTGGGACGTTCTAGGTGACGGACCGGTGTGATTGTTCCTTCCCCGGGGGAGGGTCCTGATCCCTGGGGGGGAGGGGGTGTTCTGTTTTAACTATGTCTTTATTGTATGTGTGTTACGTGTGGTTTAAATGCGCAGTGTAACCGCTTAGGGTCGGGACAGGACTATATACAGTAGGCGGTTCTGGTCCCGTAACGCTTGCCTGTGCCCGAAGTGTGGGGATTACTGTGCATTGCAGTGCTATTGGTGTGCCGCGCCCTAATAGGGATGTTGTGTGGTGCGGGATTTACTGTGTGGTAGCGTGGGTTAACACACGCTTAAAAAGGGGTGGTGTGCTACGGGGAGAAAGCGGGACCGAACTCTTTGTGAATCCAGATCCGACCCAACGGGTCGCTGCATGAATTGTACTGAATAAAAGTATCTTTGTACTTTTAGCTGCAGTCTGGTGGTGATCTGTTCTCCTTTCACAGCCTCTGACGCTAGTTTAGGTTAGTTGCACTGGTGGCAGCGGTGGGATCATTTCTTTCCTTTGTGGTTTTCCCGTTTAGAAATCTAGAATTAGCTTTAACATGTCGGAGGCCGAGGATAGTGTACAATCTCCTAATTATGAGGGCGCTGATTGTCCTGTTACGTCTAGAGAGTGTTTTCTCAATCTCCCGGTGGCCCCGCCTGCTCACCCAATATTTATACCGGAAACTTTTAATGGTGTGGGGCGTGAGTGGTCTGACTGGTTGGAACAATTTTATCTGGCGCCTGAGGTAAACAGGTGGGATGAGTCTCTGAAAATTAAGTTTATGTCTTTGCTATTGTGTGGCCGTGCTAGGGAGATGCTAACTACATCATAAACCATCCATCCATCCATCCATCCATTTCCCAAACCGCTTATCCTATTGGGTCACGGGGGGTCCGGAGCCTATCCCGGAATCAATGGGCACGAGGCAGGGAACAACCCAGGATGGGGGGCCAGCCCATCGCAGGGCACACTCACACACCATTCACTCACACATGCACACCTACGGGCAATTCAGCAACTCCAATTAGCCTCAGCATGTTTTTGGACTGTGGGGGGAAACCGGAGTACCCGGAGGAAACCCCACGACGACACGGGGAGAACATGCAAACTCCACACACATGTGACCCAGGCGGAAACTCGAACCCGGGTCCCAGAGGTGTGAGGCGACAGTGCTAACCACTGCACCACCATGCCACCCCACATCAAAAACCAAATGAATTAAAAAACGCGGAAAATAATGTTGAAATGAAAATATATTTTTTGACAGCGATCGACGACCTGTAATATTTTTGACGATGTCGCTGCTATATCGCTATTTGTAAAAAAAGGAAAAAAATAGTTACTGGAAAAGCTACAGCGTTTTAAAAGTATTTGCTCTACCGATAAGCTACTGAAAGAAGTAAAGTTAGTAGCGTCGATTATTTTAGTTAGCTACTCCACAACACTGGACATAAAAATAACTGAACAATGTTAACATTTTCGTAATTTAAGCCCTCTCAACAGAAGCACTTTAATGAGAATATTTGAAAAATTAACTGATAACATATCAGTTATCTATATTTTTTTAATTTACTTTGAAAACAGACTCAAATTAAGCCTATACGAAAAATTCAGAAGCCTATACAGTCTCAAATGAAGCCTGTTGCGTTTTTATACAATCGGTCTGGGATTCCGCTTAACGTCACGCCCGAAGCTCACACTTTGATTGCAAACGGGAAGAAACATAACTATTGTCACGTACATCGGCGGATGTCATCAATTAAGCCTGCATACTGGAGACTACAAAGGGACAGCACACGCAACGGGGGTTGCGAAGTATTGCCAATGTTTCATTTCTATATCGAGCGCTTGCTTGTCCAGTGTCATTCCCTCGTTCCTTACCTTGCCTGCCTTCCTTTCCCAGAGCAGCCCTCGTCCCTGAACCTCCCGTCCTGCCTTCCCTGCCAGCCCCAGGATCTCTCGTCTCCCCTTCCCTTCGTCTCCATGTCCTGTGCCTGCCTGTTGGACTGGATCTCCCCGGCTACCGAATCTACCTTCTGTCCCCGACCATTCTTCTTGCCTGGCCCATTGAAAGCCTGTTACCTGCTCGATCTAATAAAGATCGCGCTGTTCCGCATTCCTGGGTCCGCGTTTCCCTGCCGAGGGTGTCCTAACAATTATGTCTCCAGTAATAATTTTCTGCTAATAGCATTAATTCTCTTATTTCGGTATCGGTGTACTGCATGTACATGTTATCACCATCAAAGAAAAAAACGCGTTATGACTTATCAGTCATTATTATTGTTTTTGTCGTTTATTTAATCGTGTAGCAATACTGCCACTTGTCATATTATTAATTGCGTATTTATATAATATTAACCAATGACCAATCTCTGTATCTTACTAGCATCTTTTGCGCATTTGTCTTTGTATCAGCCGTAGCGGTCTGCAGGGGGAATCGCAGAAGCTGGAGTTTCTTAGAGCGCTGCATGGGTTTGGACAAACATTAGGTATTGGTAATATTACTGGACAAAAATATATCGTTATTGGTGTCCACCAAAGTTTCCAGCACTAGCTACAAGAAATGAGATTGAATGCATTTGCTTGTTTTTATTTGTATTTATTTTTTAAAAAGTTTCTTACATTATATCCGTGCTTTTTAAAGGTTATATCTCAATTTTTCAAAAGTAAACACAAAAAGGATGACACTTAATGCCCCCTCCCTGCCCCCACCCTATTTAGAACGTTAGCGTTCCATTACGTAAAAATGCAGTACTACGTCATGATGCACCGCTTATAAATAATCTGTTTGATAAGGGAGAAGCAAACACAAACGATTCGTGAGTGCATCGTACGTGTTGTAAGAGCAAGTGAAGCTGAAAGACATTGACAGTGAAGGTAAGGCCTCCCCTTCAAAATGTATACTTCACTTAGATCAAAGGTCTTAAAGTAAAAAAAACGCTGTGATATGCTAAACTACCGACCGCAAAACGTGCAGACTGGCGGGTGTCAATTGCGCTGGAATGACATTACATGGTTTTAATTTTTCTCTGATATCGGCCGGCCATATACAGTAATTTGTTTGAGACCCCTGAATTTAAATAATAATTATTTTTTATAACGATGGTGGCCTATATAATGTGCCGATTTACTTGTGAAGTTGTTCAGCTGGTTGACATGGCATTGATTACTGCTTTTTAAGAAAGTGCATGTAGTCTCACACTGTAGAAGTCCATTGCTCAGTTGTCAGCATGCTCAGCGTGTCGCCTGTGATGTGTCCTGCACAGCAGCAGGCTACATTGCGTTTAATGGACTAATACTTCTTCAACCCATTAAATGATTCCTTTCTCTCTCCCTGCCAGTGATGGCTCCCTCTATCAATCTCTTCACCTTCCTCGTCCTGTCCCTGGTGGGGGGCAGCTCTTCATGGGACGAAGCTTCTCCTTGCGGATCCGGCTCCATCCTGACAAGGCCCTACACGGCCTTGTGTGAGCTGGATGCGGTGTGGGGCTTGGTGGTGGTGGTGGC
Organism: Brienomyrus brachyistius; assembly: GCF_023856365.1. Taxonomy (NCBI): domain Eukaryota; kingdom Metazoa; phylum Chordata; class Actinopteri; order Osteoglossiformes; family Mormyridae; genus Brienomyrus; species Brienomyrus brachyistius. The sequence goes on along the minus strand of NW_026042311.1, from coordinate 3,581,286 downwards.
GGCAGCGGCGGCGGCCCTCGCCTCGCTGATCCTGCTCCTGGTGGTACTGTGTCGCCTGCGGAAGATCACAGAGGCTGAGGAGCGCAGCGGGGTGGCGCCGCTACTCCTGCTGCTCGCTGCCATATTTGGGCTTTGTGGCCTCAGCCTGGGATACATCGCTGAGCAGCAAGAGAGCCTCTGCTTCGCCCGGCGTGTCCTGAGGGGGGTGTTGCTTGCTATCTGCAACACATGCCTCGTGTTTCATGGTCTGCGACTGCGCCGGTTGGGACAAGGTGCTCATAGCCCCAGCACAGGTCAACTGATGGGGCTGGCGGTGGCCTTGGCCGTGTTGGATCCGGAGTGGATCCTTCTAGCCACGATGTCCACATGCCAGCCAGCCTGTGAATACCAGCCGCTGGACTTTGCGCTGGCCACCACGTATGTGCTGGTCCTGCTCCTGGCAGCACTGGTGGGGGCGGCCTGCAGTCTGTGGAGGCAGCAGCCTCGGTGGAGGTGCAGGACCACGTGGCTGCTCATCACCTGCCTGGCCTCAGTCCTGCTGTGGGTGGCCTGGATCACCTTCTGCCTGTATGGCAACGCGGCGCTTGGCCTGTCCCCAACATGGGACAACCGGGTACAGGCAGTGGTGCTGCTGGCACAGGCATGGCTGCTCATACTGCTGCACGCTGCTCCTGAGCTCCACGCCACCTTACGGCCCCCGTCCCGCATGAGAGAGGCCAGTTTAGAGGAGGGCCTCTCTCACGTGTAGTTTGGAGCAAACCAGGGCTTCATGTTCAGTGACAACAACTCAGGTATGGTACTTTGTTTTCGCTTCTTTGACCTACTCTGTGACTCTGTGTGTACTTGAGAGCGAGCATAGCCCTCGCTCTTTCCTCACATGGAGCCCCTACTGGAAGTCTGTGGAACAGCAGCATATAAACAAGGTCTATGGACCTTTCCCTGTAACTCAGATCTCACTTGAGCAGAGCTTAGGTACCATGGCTGCATGTGCCCCCCCCCCACAACAATCCCAATAAAAAATGTGAAGTATGACTACTGCACTGCTGAAGGATGTTTACATGATCAATATCTGTCTCTCTCCTGCAGGTGTCCTCCCCAGCCCCCAGGAAACATTACATTTTAAATAAATAATATATATATCATCATCTCTGGAAGTGGTGTGTTTTTTTAGGGTTAAAAAGTTGAGAAACATTCAATGGTCATCATCATACCATATATCAGTAGCCCAGCCACTGGTCAGTTCCTTCACTCTACTGTTACAGACTTTCATGAAAACATTTTTTAAATGTGGGTGTTTTACCTGTATGATATGCTTGCCTTTTGTACTGGACATAAAATAGAATTTAATTTTTACATTATATTACTCATACAACAGGCGACATGGTGGTGCAGTGGTTAGCACTGTTGCCTCACACCTCTGGGACCCGGGTTCGAGTCTCCGCCTGGGTCACATGTGTGTGGAGTTTGCATGTTCTCCCCATGTCGTCGTGGGGTTTCCTCCGGGTACTCCGGTTTCCCCCCACAGCCCAAAAACATGCTGAGGCTAATTGGAGTTGGTAAATTGCCCGACTGGTATGTGAATGTGCCCTGCGATGGGCTGGTCCCACATCCTGGGTTGTTCCTTGCCTCGTGCCCATTGCTTCCGGGATAGGCTCCGGACCCCCCGCGACCCAGTAGGATAAGCGGTTTGGAAAATGGATGGATGGATGGATGGATTACTCATACAAACACACACATCTGTAGGTTCTCAACTCTAGGTTTATATCAAACACATTAAAGCCAAACAAATGCAAAAAGTCCATGTATCGTTTGTCCTTGGGTTTTCCAGTCCAAAACGAAATCAGGAAAACTAAACAACAGCAGCGTTTTTTGGTTTTTCTGTTAGAAGGGGAAAAAGCGAAAAGCAGAAAACAAAAAATCAGGCTTCATATTTTATCCTAAAATGTAGAAAATCTTACAAAAATACACCATTCTAAGGGTGGGTGTTTCCAAGCTTATGACTGGGACTGTTAATGTTGTAAAATTAAGATAAAGTTCACATTAGGCTGTATCTTACATCTCTGGTATCTGTTAGATCTGAATTTACTCATAGAAAAGAAACAAAAAAAGGTGATTTTACGGTTTTCCCATTTGGTTTTAAAACAGAAAAACAACAAATTTATTTTTGTATGACGCGTTATCCCAACAATACATTGTCTCAAAGCGCTTTACAGCATCCCCACCCAAAGCCCCCAGTGAGTAAGACATAGGTGACTGTAGGAATTATTAGCTCAGGTAAATTTTTATATCTCCACCAATATGTTTTGAAATTAATTAACTTTTAATTAATTATTATTTAATGCCGATTATTAACCAATTGTTATGCCGAATGGTCGGCTCCTCCAAACTCAATTGTGAATCCCCAATATCTGTTAATGTGAGACTTAAATGGGATTCATTAATAACCAGTATCGCTTAATAACCTGGGTTAGTAGGCTCGTCCAGCGAGCTGCGTCACCAGGTAATGTAAACGATCGGTAGCGAAGCTCCCCTCACGGCCGATGAGAGAGAGTCTCGCGATATTTCAGGCGAGTTTAGAGGTTTCAGAGCGTAGTAGCCAGATCGCACAGAGGCAGGGACTATTGTGAGCACTCAATGACGGAGGCTGAAGTTGTGTAAAAAGACATGCATTTATTCCTACAACTAACATAAGACAGACATTACACCTAACAAACAATAAACATGAAATAACGGAATAGACACAAACGATGTAATCATGAAAATGCAATGACCAGATTTAAAATGATTAACCTGAAAATGGAAAAACTGTTCTGCAAAGCAAGCAGTTTGTAAGGATTATAAACCTAAAGGAATGTAGCAGGTGAATAGGACAGTTTAGGTTGTTAGAAAGGAAAGGAAGTTGGTTTACTTGGATGCAGGAAAGAAGGAAGTCTTTGCAGTTGGTTGCAGTGGCTGATGAGCTGATGGGTGATGGCTCTCAGGGAGGCGCGGTGTTTGCAGCAGTTGTTGGAGTGGAGTCCCTCCGGTTCTTTCTTCTGGTGAAGCTTGGGCTGAGTTGCAGTTCTTTGGGTCTTCACCGACGGGCTTTAAGAACGCTGCTTGTTTCTCCTTTTTCTCCACTTTTTCTCCCGATTTTCTCCGCCCTTTGTTCTGAGGTGCCAGGTTTTATAGCATAAGGTTCGTGATTAGGAGTGACCAGGAATTTGAGTCCTGGACCAATGGCTGACCATCCATTTGGCGGGCTTCGGAAGGGGGTCGGTATCAGTCTTTTTGGGATTTATGACCAGACTGACTTCTCTGGTAATGGTGATTTTCATTAGGCTGGTGTAACTTTTGATATATCCACTTTTGTGGTAACCATTGACCAGATTTGGAAACTGGAGTGATTTTCCTTCGGTTTGATACCAAACATGCCGTACCAGCCTAGCGGTTCACACCAAATACCATCTGTGATGATTAATTAATGATTACTTATATTATGCTATTATGTTATGTTCTATTACTCACACCAGTATATGGTACAGGTGGTTTAGGTTGTACCTCAACAGATATTACCCTTTATACAGACATTATATGACATATTCTCCTGTCATAAGCACATCTTACCCTTAGATAGGCATGGTAGAATACAAAGATCAGATAAGGGTTGCCGAGGAATGTGGCAAAGAAAAAGGGGGGGGAAGGTTTGTCAGACAAAGAAAAAGAATCTCCAAAAGTTAAGACACATTCGAACATAACCTGTACATATCTGTATATTAAGACTAGTAGTCAAGAGTAAATACATATACAGATATACAAAAGCCAAACTTAAAAGAAACTTTCTGTGGGGTGCTGGGTGAGTGGTATGTAAGGCAGGACGTCGGGGGATGGGGTTGTGTGCCAAGTCGAGGGGCCCCTGTCCCTGGGGATCCACTCTGCTATCTGTAGGTTGTTAAAGCTTTGGGCAATAAAAGTTGGAGTGCTGGCCTCCCTGGTTATCTATGTGTGTGGGGTCACAAACCCCCCTTTGGGGCCTAGGTCGATGTGTGCCTTCTCGTACCAGGGTAGGCCTTGTCTCAGGCCACCTGGAATTTAAGCTTTGTGATATGTGCATGTGTGATCCTACATATCCCCCCTTTCGGCTGATGATGGCATTGCCATCATTCAGGCGACGGAAGTTGAAACAGGATCATCCACATGCAACGAGGCACATGAAAGTTCCCGTTGTTCGGCACTCTGGGTGGTACAGTGACTGGATGGACAGGGAGGAGGCGCAAGGGCTGGCCCCTGGCTTCTGGGACAGCAAGGAGTGGTGAACCCTCTGTCGAACAGGGTGCCGCAGCTCCCAGCAAGGCGTCCAGGAACCTCTCGGGCAGTCGATTGGACCATCTTGGTTCACGGTCGTTGGGTAACTGCTCCAGCATGTGGGTAGTGTCCACGGCAGCATGATGCATGGCATCCTGGGTCCATCGGACACCTGTCCCACTCGTTTGGCGTCTCTCATGGAGGTAATGGGCTCGGTCGACATCGTCAGACGAATACTCGCTGTATGTGGGTACAACAGTTAGTAATCAAGAGACCAGGCTGTTCCCGGAAGACAATGCCTGACGGAGGCCCAGGGGATGCCCTCTTGGACTGGGGCCTCACCCCTCCTGGCTGAGTAACGCTAGTAGCAGGGCAGCGTCATCCTAGTGGTAAGGGGATAGAAAATAAGGACCGGATTAGGAGTGAGGGGGTGAGTCAAGACTGATTTGGAGTGTGGTGCACCCTTGTGCAAAGGGGACAGGAAAAAGATATAGTGGCAACAATTCTCGGCCAGAGGACAATTGTAAAGAAACAAACGTGACAAGAAAAGTGCAAAACCGGATCCTCTTCAGTAATTTCCCGGGCACGCGTGAGCCACCCCAGGTCCTTACCAAAAACAACAACCAAAGAAAATGAGAAGTTATCAAAACAAACAAACAGATAAACAAAAACATCAAGATCACCCAGATATCAGTAGTCAAGCCCACCACATTGGTCTACCCTATCTGTGACCTTCTCTCCTTCCCTTCCTCTTTGTTCTTCTCTCTTGGGGGTTTTGGGGAGATTTGAACTGGAAAAGTTGTCCTTCTTTTGGTTGGAATTGGCAGCAGACCAGACATCCTTTCACATATTCCGTCATCCTGTCGCATGTTAGGCCAGTAGGCTACTTGACTAAGTGCCTCATAGGGTGTTTTGGCATTGCGGTGGCCTGCACAGGGTGCGTCGTGGGCGTACAGTAGCATGACCCCCCTTTGTGCCTGAGGGACCACGAGCCGTGGTGAGGTGTGGGCATCAGGGACATGAAGAGGTACGCCCTCGGCAAGATGAGGAGAGGATAAAGCCGTCATCAGGTGATGGAGGTCAGGAAGGGATTCTTGGTCAGTTGTGGAGATCGAGTTCGCAGCGCGGTCGCGGAGGTGATCGCAGACCGTGCTGAGCACAGAATCAGTGGGCTGGAGGGAGACGATGTCAGAGTTGGAAACCTGAGGGGAAAGTTCCAATAGTGAAATTGTTGGCGGTGGGGCAGATGCTCGGCTGTGACTGCGGGTGACGATCTGGACAGCGTGGGTGGGTGGGAGGGGACAAAACTCCCATGAATCACCGTGCAGTGCTCCTGCTTTGGCAAGTGCATCCGTGTGGTCATGGTGTTTGACTGGCTTGTTCCCTGATGTCTTGAAGCCATTCTGTGTCCAGTGAGGGAGATAGCACATGAAGCTGAGACGTGTATAGCTGGAGTCTTTGCAGATCAGCAGGTTCTCTACTCCATGTTCGGAGGCCACCTCCCGGGCGATTAAGATTGTTGCCAGCTTCGCATACTGCGATGTGTGAGGACAGAGCTTGAGCTGTTGTGGTGGGACGAGGTCGTCGTTGAGCCCCAGAATGCTTGCTCTAGGTTTCAGGGTCCCCTTTTGTTTGAATGCGCATCCATCTACATTAATGGTGATCATGTCTTGAGAGACATTCTCATCAACGTAGTGGTGTTGCGACGGTTCCATTGGCGTTGGCATGTCCAAAATGCTGGGTGCTGCTGGTCCCTCCCGAGAATAGTAGTGGCAGCTGGGTGACTGTACTGTGTCAGGCTGGGCAGTTATAGCATGGATTGTCAGGTGTTGGTCACCAGCAAGCTCCATGTCACATACAGTCCCTTTTGTCACTGGATATTTTTCTACTCCCATGGTCATTACCACATCTGTGACTTCCATGCCTTGGAGCCATATGCCTTTCCTGATCTTGGGGCTGAAGGATCCTGAGGTAGGGTCCAGCCTACACAGGAAGGAGTCATGGTGCTGGCATGGGTCTCTCGTGTCACGATTCTGATCTCCAGCTGGGTACTCTCCATGGTGTGGAGTGAGGTCTGAGGATGCAGCCAGGGTTTGACATTCCTGTGTGGCTGCGTCAGGTTTCCACAGTGGCAGTGGTTCTATAACTTGAGCCCAAATTTTCAGACATTGGAAGTCTAACATCGGCTCGAACCGGTTCAGCAAATCTTTCCCAATGAGGAGAGGAATGGACTCAAGTTGGGAAATGTATACTGGGTGCATTACATTCATGGGACCAATGGACCAATTGAGGGGTATCATGTGATCCATCCTGGTGCCCACTGATGAATACGCCTGCACGTCCAAAGAGCATTTCCTCGGCTGGAGGGTTTTGTTCTTCTGGGCGGCTAGGTGCTGCACTTGGCAGAAAAGACTGGCTGACATTAGGGTGATGTCTGCTGCAGTGTCGATGAGGGCCTCCAGGGTGAGAACATCTTCCAGGGTGATGGAGAGGTAGAATTTCTTGGCTACCCCCCTTTCCACCAGATCTCCCAGGAGCTGTGGCACAAGGGCCTGGCCAGGAATTGGTGAGGCCTCACCACAGTAGGGGTGGTGCTCTTCTGAGTCACGGCACACAACTAGGACAGCGTTGTCAGGTGCTGGTGGGGGCTCATCCTCTTGATCGAGCTCTGTGTTGGTGATGGCACCATCAGGTGCTCTTACCAGGCTTGAGTCGGCAGCTTTTTCTAGTTGAGGTGGGACGTCTTCAGTTGTTCCAATATCTCTGGTAGGGAAGGCCGATGGCTGTTGAGTGTTACTTAGGGCTGACATCCAAGGGAGTCTGTGGGCATTGTCTGGTTTGGGTTCTGGTGAGGATTGTGGGGTAGTGCGTGTTTTGTGCATCCGTCCTAGTCATTTTGGATCTTTCTTCCGAAAGTCCTCTTGACCCTTGAGGGGATGCTGAGCAAAGAAACCACGCAGCAACTGGAGTAGAACCCACTCATCTTTCTCCGTGGTTTGTCCAGGCTTCGAGTCTGGTTCATAACTTTTCCTCCTGTCTTTCCAGTTCCGCGGTTGATTCCGTCGGGAACTTAGTGGAGAGCTTGGATTAGAGAACTGGCTTCCTAGCCGATCTCCCCGCTTATTCCAAGGCTCTGTGGGTCTTGGTTTCCCTTGGTTAAGAGAGCGCTGTGCCTCCCACCGGTCTGGCCGGGTCTTCAACTGCTGTGGAGGCGGACCAGGGTAACGCTCACTGTGGCTTGCTGCTGTCCAACCTCGGTCATGGATTGGTGGTTGCGGATGAGGGTGGCCACCTTCCAATGCCAGGTTGGAGTCTGTAATGCCAAGATTTAGCACTGCCGTCGCTTTAGTTGCTTTCTCGGCTGCTGCTCTTTGTTTGTGGTATGCCTTGATTGCAAGGTCTCGTAGTTGTTGACTTGTCATGGTGTGGGGACAAGCCATGAGCCCAAGGTAGTGATTTAAGGTTGGGTGGAGATTCCGAAGGAAGAGAGCCTTGAAGGTTGCATCTTCTTCCATGTCTGCCTCATTTTTGGACCCAAAATATGCCCGACGAAGGCGATTGTAGTAGGCTTGGGGAGGCTCTTGTCTGCTCTGTTTGACATCCAAGGCGACACTGATACCTTGTTCCGACTCAGGATCAGCAAACTCTTGAATCAGTGCTTCGTGTAGCAGCTTGGAGTTGGCCTTGATTCGACTGGGCTGTCGATCCAGGAAGCTGCGGACCTCCAGGCTGGATGTGATCCTGATGAGGTAGACTCTGTCCTCATTGGTCACACTGTCCAGTCTTTGGAGGTGAAAGTCAATGTCTTGGAGGTAGGCATGAATGTCGTGGCCCCCCATGGGGTTAGGTGTAAACATGTCGATATTCCGAGCTACTTTATCAAGCTCCTTTGTGGTAACCCGGTGTTGGTATCGCTTCAGTAGACCTGTTTCATCTGGGGTGCCTTCTTTGAGAGAGACCTTCCAGGCGCTTGGTTCCTCAAGGTCCGGTGATGGGCACGGAGGTACCTTGTCCCGATGAGAGGTCCCTTGAACGCGGTCTGAGTGCCTTGGGGGAAACAGCACTGTTGGAGAGGAAGTCGGTGCCATCACTGAATTGTAGGAGGCTCCAAATTCTGACTTCACCTCATATGCCTGTATTAGTTCTTGTCTCATCCGGTCAATCTCTTCTGTGTCAGCTCGATGTTTCGTTCTGGTATCGGTGAGCTGTTCTTGGGAGCTGATTAGCTGGTGAGTCAGCTTGTGCAGGCTTCTCTGTGCCTCAGCCAGATGGTTTTCCAGGGCCTGGATCCGAGCATCCTTGTTCTTGAGCTCTGTGTGGGCTCTGTCCAACAGTCTTTCGGCCTGGTCCAGTCTGGCTTCGAGGTTCTCTTTGGTGGCTCTGGCTTGCTGTTCTTGCTGGTCAGCTTCAGCTCTGAGCTCTTCCAAAGCCTGTTGAAGCTTTTTGCTTGTTTGAGGAATCGTGTCTTCTTCTGTCTCCTCTTCCTCATGGGACGGAGACCTTCTTTGTTGGAGTTCTTGCTCGAAGTTCTCAATGCGATGTTGGGCCTGGACTGCATCTCTCTGTGTCTCAGCCAGAAGTTGTTGGGTGTCTCTCTCCTGCTGTTGGAGTGCTTGCACCCTTTGCTGGAGACAGGAAGTTTCCTTTTCATTTATCTTCAGCCTGGCTAGAAGTTTGTGTGTGAGGGAGCCGAGTACTTTGGTTAGCCTTTTACTCCCGCATTTCTGAGTGGGTGGCATGGCCATTAGTTCAGCGATGTCGTCCTCAATTTGGTCAGCTGCTTTGGACCGTATGAGATCGGCATGACTGGGCAGGAAGTCGGAAGTCACAACATCAGGCCAGGTACCCAAATCTTTCCACTGGTTGAGGGGGCTTTCCATGTGGATCATTGTGACTCGGTCAACTGCAGGGTGGCCGCAGAAATCTGTTACACTCAGACTGGGTGTTGTCTAGGTGGGTGACCTGACACCTAAATCTGGGTGAACAAATAAAACCAACAAAATAAAATAAAGTAGAACTGGGGCCTGTCACTGGGTAACTGGAAGGGTGTAGTGAACCACAGGAATAGTTACCCACGACAAAATAAACAAACAAAAATTGCTCCCTGGGAGAAGTTGTTGCAGGTTAGAACAGTGTGAGTTACTCTAGGGCTTGAGAGATGCCCTAGTCAGGGGTAAAAGGTAAAACCTTATCCAGGAAATTGTCGGTCTGTGACTACTGACAGTGTCAGAAGATGACAGGAGAAGTTGGGAATAGAAAGTGGGAAGCAAGAGCTTCAAAAGCAATGGGACTGCATTCAAACTTAGCTTGCTGTTGCAGATCAGATTACCCCTGGGTTGGGCTCTGTTGAACAACTCCGCTTTGACCGGAAGGGGGACCACTAGCAGGTTCTGCTTTACTTGTCCCTATCCGAATTGTTGCGGTGTTAAGCTAGTGATGCAGGTGGAGAGGTTTGAACGCTGTCAGGTGTCCCTCCTGAACGGGGCACGTCCCACAAGCTCAATCCCAGCCAAGCAGGCCTGAGTCCGGCTCCCACTCCCCCGATCCCCAGCAATGTCAACTTGGAAGGGGGTGTTCTGTATGCACAACTGAGACAACCCAGGTGGGGCTCAGCTTATCGGCTGCACTACCTGAGACCTGACTCGACCAAGGCTGGCAAAATAGCCTTCAGGTATCACCCACCCTAGTGAGAGTCCAAGCTAGGGCCGTTCTCAGAACTCACCCTAGACGAGGTCCTGCTCAAAAGTTGTAATGATCGCCTGAGGTACCTGTCAGCCTTGCCCTTAATGAGTCAGTGGGTGCAGCCGGGCTGGCACGCTTTTGGGCGTCCAATTGCTGAGAACTCCCCTTCGGTTCTGACAAACTGTATGATCGTAAGCAGTGACAGCAGAGTCACAGACAAGCTCAACCAACAGAGAGGGAATGGTAGGCACCTAGCACAGGAAGAGCTCAACTGATCAGAACCAAACAACTCTCCGATGTGATTGTGTATGTTGACTGTTGTTAATAATGGTTGAACTTCTATGCAAGTACCCTTGTTGTGGGAGAGGGAGTGAATGAAAGCCTAAAGTGAAATAAGACCTAAAATAAATCAAAGAGATAAAACAGAAATCAAACCCAATGAGTTGTGATTCTTATTCAATTGAAAACATCAATTAGTTATGCAGCAATAACCTAATTAGATGTTAATGTGTTGTAATCAAGTTAATTAAAAAGTTGATTAAGGCTTTCAGGCAAGAACCTGTGTGTCCAATTATGCGTGTTGGTATTACCGCAGATGACCACCAGAGACCCAACTCAGATGTTATTTACCTACTATGGCTGACCACTAGAGGTGCAATTTCAATGGAGTGGCACTGCTATGGCTTGCCACTAGAAGCGCAATTTTAAAATTGAGTGGTAGTTCTACGCCTGACCACTAGAGGCGCAATTTCGAAATGGAGTGGTAGTTCTATGCCTGACCACTAGAGGCGCAATTTCGAAATGGAGTGGTAGTTCTATGACTGACCACTAGAGGCTCAATGGGGCGTTGCTCCCTTTGTGGGGGGTCCCAGGCAAGTGAGCCTAAGGGGTAGGGTCACTGGTGACCAAAAAAAAAAACGGCGTCAGGCAGGCCTTCAGGGCTCTGATCTCTAAGTGGTTAGAGTGGCGTTCGCAGACTGCACTCGTAACCAAAGAGATAGCTGGGCGGTTGCCGACGATCAATGAGTGTTACACACGTTTAATGCATGCACATGCCGCTTGCGGCCTTCTGCGCCTTGCGCAGGTTAACCCCTTAAAACTATTACTGGAGCGAGGAAGCGCTCGCGTTACGGCGACGGATCTAAATAGTGAGTGCACTATATCTCGTCGCAAATGATGCTGAAACCACGGTGGGTCTCAAGAACTGGAGACTCCCAATTTCCAAATTACACACACACTTGGCTCGCAGCGCAAAGTGGTGTTAAACTTGCTTTGTCTAAAGCAGGCACACACATATGAGTAAGATCCTGATAGGTAGCTAAGCTATCGATCTTATCTCAGGGAGTCCAAGCGCAACAGAATTCAGGTTAGAACCTCGTAACAAGAATTCCTGTTCGCTAATAGAGAGATCTCTGCCAGGATATATGGAAACGGAGAAACTCGTCCGAATCGATCCTGGAAACAACGCGCTATATCTGAGAATCTCGTCAGACATAGGGTTAAGGTTTACTGCAGTTTTAACGAAATAAACAAAAATAAAATAACCAAAAATAAAACAAAATAATATAACTACTAATAACAGAAATAAAAATAACTATATTAAGCCCGTATGTTCCCGCTTATATGCCTTCAGATTGCCCTGAGTGCGATTAATCCTCAACTTTTCCAACCAGTTCACTGTAGCGCTTATTCAACTGTACGTTCAGTCATAAAAAGTTTAAATTGTGTGCTCACAATAAGTTTAAACCTTGTGCCCGCATTCTCCACCAATTATGTAGGAATTATTAGCTCAGGTAAATTTTTATATCTCCACCAATATGTTTTGAAATTAATTAACTTTTAATTAATTATTATTTAATGCCGATTATTAACCAATTGTTATGCCGAATGGTCGGCTCCTCCAAACTCAATTGTGAATCCCCAATATCTGTTAATGTGAGACTTAAATGGGATTCATTAATAACCAGTATCGCTTAATAACCTGGGTTAGTAGGCTCGTCCAGCGAGCTGCGTCACCAGGTAATGTAAACGATCGGTAGCGAAGCTCCCCTCACGGCCGATGAGAGAGAGTCTCGCGATATTTCAGGCGAGTTTAGAGGTTTCAGAGCGTAGTAGCCAGATCGCACAGAGGCAGGGACTATTGTGAGCACTCAATGACGGAGGCTGAAGTTGTGTAAAAAGACATGCATTTATTCCTACAACTAACATAAGACAGACATTACACCTAACAAACAATAAACATGAAATAACGGAATAGACACAAACGATGTAATCATGAAAATGCAATGACCAGATTTAAAATGATTAACCTGAAAATGGAAAAACTGTTCTGCAAAGCAAGCAGTTTGTAAGGATTATAAACCTAAAGGAATGTAGCAGGTGAATAGGACAGTTTAGGTTGTTAGAAAGGAAAGGAAGTTGGTTTACTTGGATGCAGGAAAGAAGGAAGTCTTTGCAGTTGGTTGCAGTGGCTGATGAGCTGATGGGTGATGGCTCTCAGGGAGGCGCGGTGTTTGCAGCAGTTGTTGGAGTGGAGTCCCTCCGGTTCTTTCTTCTGGTGAAGCTTGGGCTGAGTTGCAGTTCTTTGGGTCTTCACCGACGGGCTTTAAGAACGCTGCTTGTTTCTCCTTTTTCTCCACTTTTTCTCCCGATTTTCTCCGCCCTTTGTTCTGAGGTGCCAGGTTTTATAGCATAAGGTTCGTGATTAGGAGTGACCAGGAATTTGAGTCCTGGACCAATGGCTGACCATCCATTTGGCGGGCTTCGGAAGGGGGTCGGTATCAGTCTTTTTGGGATTTATGACCAGACTGACTTCTCTGGTAATGGTGATTTTCATTAGGCTGGTGTAACTTTTGATATATCCACTTTTGTGGTAACCATTGACCAGATTTGGAAACTGGAGTGATTTTCCTTCGGTTTGATACCAAACATGCCGTACCAGCCTAGCGGTTCACACCAAATACCATCTGTGATGATTAATTAATGATTACTTATATTATGCTATTATGTTATGTTCTATTACTCACACCAGTATATGGTACAGGTGGTTTAGGTTGTACCTCAACAGATATTACCCTTTATACAGACATTATATGACATATTCTCCTGTCATAAGCACATCTTACCCTTAGATAGGCATGGTAGAATACAAAGATCAGATAAGGGTTGCCGAGGAATGTGGCAAAGAAAAAGGGGGGGGAAGGTTTGTCAGACAAAGAAAAAGAATCTCCAAAAGTTAAGACACATTCGAACATAACCTGTACATATCTGTATATTAAGACTAGTAGTCAAGAGTAAATACATATACAGATATACAAAAGCCAAACTTAAAAGAAACTTTCTGTGGGGTGCTGGGTGAGTGGTATGTAAGGCAGGACGTCGGGGGATGGGGTTGTGTGCCAAGTCGAGGGGCCCCTGTCCCTGGGGATCCACTCTGCTATCTGTAGGTTGTTAAAGCTTTGGGCAATAAAAGTTGGAGTGCTGGCCTCCCTGGTTATCTATGTGTGTGGGGTCACAAACCCCCCTTTGGGGCCTAGGTCGATGTGTGCCTTCTCGTACCAGGGTAGGCCTTGTCTCAGGCCACCTGGAATTTAAGCTTTGTGATATGTGCATGTGTGATCCTACATGACAGTGGCAAGGAAAAACTCTCTAGAAGGAAGAAACCTTGGGAGGGACCAGACTCAAAGGGGGAGCCCAACCTCCAGGGGCCGGCAGGGAGAGTCGAATAGAAGAGATGGCTAAGTGCCAAGTCACATTGTCCAAATCATAGGATTTGAGGCACAACCGGGGAGCAGGGAGGTGATGACAAGCCCGTGCCGACTCTCCTTCCAATCGCCAGGCAACCAGAAGTAATTAGGCAGCGGGTCATACATGGAAGATGGCACAGGCAGAACGCGAGCTGGATGCAAGGACGTCATGGGTACATGTCACATGTAGCAGGGTGTGCTGAAAATCTTGATAGATTGAGGTCTCCAGGCAGCACACCCCAGGAGGAGTTGGGGAAATAAAATGTGCAATTAGTCAAAGTATAGGGGAGACTATAGGCAGTGCTAACAGTTAGGTGAGTGCAATATGAAGTGCAAAGTGCAATCTCCGGCAGATATGGCAATGGCAGCATAAGTAGGAGGGAGAGGCAAGTGGGAATGCAGGCATGGGGAGTCCCTGAAATGTCAGCACTCCAGTTCCACAAGGGATGGTGAAGCTAGAGTGACAGCGCTGACAGTTCAGTTTATCTAAAGCCAATGGCATCGAACGCCACCCAGCTCTACACCTCACACTGTAGGTCTGACTGGTGGCAGCGGTGGGATCATTTCTTTCCTTTGTGGTTTTCCCGTTTAGAAACCTAGAATTAGCTTTAACATATCGGAGGTGGAGGATAGTGTACAATCTCCTAATTATGAGGGCGCTGATTGTCCTGTTATACGTGTAGAGAGTGTTTTCTCAATCTCCCGGTGGCCCCCCCTGCTCACCCAATATTTATACCGGAAACTTTTAATGGTGTGGGGCGTGAGTGGTCTGACTGGTCGGAATAATTTTATTCGCCTGAGGTAAACAGGTGGGATGAGTCTCTGAAAATTAAGTTTAAGTCTTTGCTGGTGTCTGGCCGTGCTAGAGAGATGTATAGTGGGATGCCGAGTGAGGCTAAAACTAATTATGGGTTGTTAAAAGCGGCTATTGCAAGGTGTTTTGAACCTGGTGATAGTAGTGATTGGAATAGAGCTAGTTTTTCGGCATCTAGCCAGTGTAATATAATGATGGGGGGATGAGGGTAGGTACCTTGCATACGGGTATTGAGGTGAGTCGGAAAGCAGAGAATGTAGACCTGGGTGAGGATGAGGAGGATTCTGTTGTGCCCTGGACAGTCGATAGGCTTGTAACATATTTTGATTGCACCAGAAGGGGTTTGCCTCATCTGATATGACTGGTATTTATACCGCGTTGCAGAAGAATTTGTCTGTATTTAGTGCCGGAGAGGGAGATTTGGGGAGAACTCGCCTGATGTTGTATAACATTGATACTGGTGAGGCGAAGCCGGTAAAGTTGCCTCCCCGCCGTGTCCCCCTCCATTTGCAGGAGGAAGTATCTGGTCACTTAAAGCAGATGCTGGAGAATAACATCATTCAGCCCTCGAATAGCCCTTGGGCAGCGCCGGTGGTTCTGGTACGGAAGCGAGATGGTGGCCTTCGGTTTTGAGTTGATTATCGCAAATTGAATGATGTTACCCGTAAAGACACGTACCCCTTACCCCGAATTGATGATGCGTTGGGTAGTTTGAGCAAGGCTTGCTGGTTTTCTACATTGGATTTAGCCAGTGGGTACTGGCAAGTCGAGGTGGATCCAAAAGATAAGCATAAGACGGCGTTTATCACTCGTCAGGCCTTTTCCAATTTAATGTGCTGAGTTTTGGCCTGTGTAACAGTCTGAGAACTTTTCAACGTCTCATGGATTTAGAGTTGGCGAGTCTTCAGTGGACTACTTGTTTGGTGTACTTAGACGATACAATAATATTTGGCCGTACCTTTCAAGAACATCTGGACCATGTGGATGAGGTTATAACGAAATTGCGTCAGGCTAATCTGAAGGTTAAACCGGCGAACTGTAACTTGTTTGCCACAGAAGTGCAGTATTTGGGCCATATAATATCGGCTAGGGGTGTGAAAGCTGATCCGGCTAAAGTGGAAGCTGTGCGCCAGTGGCCGGTGCCTAAAAATCAGACAGAGGGGAGGAGTTTTGTGGGCCTTGCCTCTTATTATAGGAGGTTTATTCGGGGTTTTGCTGAACTTGCTCGTCCTCTGCTCCAGCTGACCGAGAAGGGCAGACGGTTTACATGGACAGAAGCTTGTCAGGCAGCATTTGAACAGCTCAAACTTAGTTTGATGTCTGTACCAGTCCTGTCTTACCCCGACCCTAATAAAACCTTTATATTAGATATGGATGCGAGTGATGCAGATATTGGGGCAGTATTGTCCCAGGTAGAAGCGGGATGGGAACAGGTGATAGCATATGCTAGTAGGGCTTTGACTAAACAAGAAAGGAAATATGCAACAACCAAGAAGGAGTTAAGCATGGTTACCTTCATAAAACATTTTAAATAATACTTGTTGGGGAAGGAGTTCATCTTACGGACAGATCATAACTCCTTAAGATGGTTGCATAATTTCCAAGGTTTAGAGGGGCAGTTGGCTAGGTGGGTGGAGCAGCTGGCCAGCTTCCAATATAAGAGAGTGCATCGGCCGGGTCGGGGACACGCTAATGCGGATGCCCTCTCTAGAGTGCCCGCTTTTCTGCCAGTAACCTCAGACTCACCGCCAGCTACCCAGGAAAAAGGGGGAGAGGTGATATGTGCTGTGAGAGAGGTGTGTCAGGAGGCAGTGGCATGTCAGGAGGAGTGTGATGAGCTGGGGCAGGATCAGCAAGGAGATGCTGAGCTGCGGGAGATTTTTGCTCTAAAGGAAGGGAGGGAGGGCAGGTAGTCAGCCTCCAAATGAGTTGTGGAAATATGCATCAGTGTGGGATCAGGTGCAGGGTTCTAGGTTGGTACGATATCCACCTTTGCATTCTGATGCAGCAAACCAAGTCCAGGTTGTTATCGACAAGTCTTTGGTGCCAGAAATTTTGAGGCAGTTGCATGATGCTACCACTAGGGGTCATTTGGGAATACAAAAGTTGCAAGCAAAGGTGAAAGATCGCTTTTATTGGCTGGGATGGTTTGGGGATGTTAAGCACTTGTGTCGGGAGTGTGTGGATTGTGGTTCCCGGAAAGTGGTGGGGAAACAGGGAGGTGCCCCGCTGCAGTCTGTTGTAACCGCTAGGCCATATGAACGGGTAGCATTGGACATTTTAGGGCCATTACCGGTAACTCCAGGGATAAATATGTACATTGTGGTCATTGGGGATTATTTCTCAAAATGGACTGAGGCATTCCCTCTCCCTAATCAGGAAGCTTCCACTGTGGCCCAGGTCTTGGCGGAGCAGTGGGTCTGTCGCTTGGGGGCCCCTCGCTCTATCCATACAGATCAGGGCCGAAATTTTGAATCAAATCTATTCAACGAGGTGTGTCAATTGTTGAACATTCAAAAGACTAAGACATCAGCTTATCACCCCCAGTCAGATGGGATGATTGAGAGGTTTAACAGGACATTGTTGGCAATGTTGTCTCTCTTTGTGGAGGAAAATCAGTCCAATTGGGATGTTTTGTTGCCTTATGTGATGATGGCTTACAGGAGTAGTATTCACTCTAGTACTGGGGTTACACCGTACAAGGTTGTTTTTGGGCAAGAGATAGTGTTGCCAGTGGATGTTATGTTGAATCTCAACGAGGGGGAAAGATTTTCCTTTGTAACGGAATATGTGGCCAGACTAGGGGACATATTGTCCACAGTGGTGGGAGCAGTGAAATGTCATCAGGCAAGAGCTTCGGGTAAGCAGAAGCAAGCGTATGACTTTAGAGCGCAAGTCAAGTACTATTCAGAGGGGGAACTGGTATGGGTTTGGAGGAAGGCTAGAAGACGGGGGTTATGTCCAAAGTTACAGAGGAGGTTTAAGGGTCCATATAAGGTGGTGGAAAGGATAACGGAGGTATTGTATCGAGTGGTACCAGTGGAAGGGGGAAGTGAGGTGGTGGTGCATTTTAATCGACTTAAACCATTTCTCTCTACTGTAACAGAGGCTGCCAATCAGGAGGGCAGAGACCAAGTGATGCCTGTTGGTACCCTGCCTGAGCTAAAAGATTCCCCCCCTGGTGGTGGCTATCCGCAACCACGGCCTTAAGTAGAAAAGGGTGGCGAGATGGAGGGGGGGTGCCAGGGCTAGAAGTGTGGGCAATGGCAGCGAATCGGCCAGAAGAGGCAAGTGCAATTGGACCAGGGCAGCAGGGGGAAGGGGACCAGCCTACCTGAACCTGGCGGAGCCGAGCCCGTAAGGTCCCTCCAGAGCCACACAGCGATGGGCCTGCTGCTATGCATGGGGCCAAGGAACAAGAACGGAGGGAAGGGGCTCCAGTTCAGAAGACTCGTCTGCGACATCAGAGGAGGCCACCAACATGGTCCAAGGACTATGAAATGTTGTGACTCAAGGACGAGTCTGCCCTAAGGGTGGGGGAGTGTAATGATGATGTGTGGGGTGTGAGGGATGGGCGTGGAAGGTAATAGTTAATTAAGTGGCTACACCTGGGTTGTGAGGGATCTGGGGTTAATAGAGGGAGTGGGAGGCGCGTTAGGGAGATTTGGTCTGGTAGGCACCGTACGGGTGGGGTCCGGGAGGGAGGTGCCGCTCGTATGCCGTTTAGGGCTGCCGGCTGTGAAGCCAGAGAGTGGGCTGTAGGGACAGTTCCCGGTGCGGTAGGGCGAGGACAGTCAGGACAGTGGGGGTAGGAGGCTATGACCACTGCTTAGACGGGGTGGTTGATAGACGGGAGTAGCGGCACCCTCATAGGGACGGATTGGGGGGGGGGGGGGAAATTCCCTTTCCGTGGGACGTTCTAGGTGACGGACCGGTGTGATTATTCCTTCCCCGGGGGAGAGTCCTGATCCTCGGGGGGAGGGGGTGTTCTGTTTTAACTATGTCTTTATTGTGTGAGTGTTCTGTGTGTTTTAAATGCGCAGTGTAACCGCTTAGGGTCGGGACAGGACTATATACAGTAGGCGGTTCTGGTCCCGTAACGCTTGCCTGTGCCAGAAGTGTGGGGATTACTGTGCATTGCAGTGATATTGGTGAGCCGTGCCCTAATGCTGATGTTGTATGGTGCGGGATTGACTGTGTGGTAGCGTGGGTTAACACACGCTTAAAAAGGGGTGGTGTGCTACGGGGAGAAAGCGGGACCGAACTCTTTGTGAATCCAGATCCGACCCGATGGGTCGCTGCATGAATTGTACTGAATAAAATTATCTTTGTAATTGTAGCTGCAGTCTGGTGGTGATCTGTTCTCCGTTTACAGCCTCTGACGCTACTGTAGTTTGGGTTCGTTACAATATCAATTCGATGACTCGCATATTCCCTATAATATAGGGTCTATATTTTCTAATTTTAAGTTTTTTTAATGTTTATAACCTTAGATCTATGCAAACCATTTCGTATATATCCAACAACACAGTACAATTATGGTGGATATCTGGTTTATGACAGTAAAACAATGTACATTTTATGTACACTGAATGTAAAATTAAAGTTAATGAAAGCAAAATTATTGAAAACAGCTGTTGTGCCTTCGATTTACTAAAACACATGTTGGTACAATAAAACCATTAAAATTTTACAGATAAAGCATTTGACCATCCATCCATCCATCCATCCATCCATCTTCCAAACCGCTTATCCTATTGGCTCGCGGGGGGTCCGGAGCCTATCCCGGAAGCAATGGGCACGAGGCAGGGAACAACCCAGGATGGGGGGCCAGCCCATCGCAGGGCACACTCACACACCATTCACTCACACATGCACACCTACGGGCAATTTAGCAACTCCAATCAGCCTCAGCATGTTTTTGGACTGTGGGGGGGAAACCGGAGAACCCGGAGGAAACCCCACGACGACATTGGGAGAATATGCAAACTCCACACACATGTGACCCAGGCAGAGTCTCGAACCCGGGTCTCAGAGGTGCAAGGCAACAGTGCTAACCACTGCACCACCATGCTGCCCCTGCATATGACCATAAGTTTAATTTCTGTAAAAATTCAGAAAAGAAATTGACCAGTTTCACTGAAGGGGTTTCTTTAATTTTACAAACTGTGCGTAAAAATATGTTTATGCAATGTAGTTTTGATAAAACTTTTCTGTCATTTAACATAAGAAGAAAAATTATACTGTAGTCAAATTGGCTGATATAAAATGGTTTAAAACTGTGACAAATTTTGCCTTTTTTTTTACAGTGTATACTTCCAGTCACAAGGTAGCAGATACGGATTTCTGAAATAGCAAAGATAAAGGTCAATGAATAATATCCCTCATCTCTTTTAAAACGATAGGTAAGATGCTGTTTTGATATCCTGTCTAGGGTTGGAGTGTAACAGTATTCACGGGAAAGGGGAATGGGATAAAGGGACAAACAGGGTGAGGGCAAGAAGGGAACACCAGTGGGCAAAGGGATATTTTTTGTATTTTCATTTTTTTTTCATGTATAATGACACTGAACAAATAACCCTGTGCAAAAGACTTTGGGAGTGACCACAGCCAAAATAACAAACAAAATCCCCAACTATCAAGTGCGACCCACAGCTAATCTCACCTAAGTGCAAAAGAAAAGGAAACCAAAAGACAAACACTCCACCTCACTCCCTAACCAAATAAACAGAGTCCAACACACACTTGCAAAACAAAACAGCAGTCACTCCCTATGCAGCAATACAATCACACATACATAACTTACACACAAGTCAAAGCAACAAGGGGGCTAGTGAAGACGTAAACCAAAGAAAACCAAGCGGGGAGACAGCAAGCCAAACTGAGGTCGCGGGGGGGACCGGAGCCTGTCCTTGGAACAACAGGCGTAGGCAGGAACCAACCCTGGGCAGGAGTCAACACTCTGCAGGGCGCAAACACTCACAACTCAGATTTGCCAATTAACCTACCCTGCGCACTTTTGGACTGTGGGAGGAAACTGGAGCCCCTGCTGGAAGTCTTTCCCCATTCACCACATTATATTGCCAGAAGACTGAAAATTAGATATCAAATACTAGAGTGACATAAAAACAAAAAACAAGTTTGCTTTTAATGAGACGCAAAACAGAAGATTATCTCTTTTTATATTTTGAGAAAACATTTTAACATTTATCCAACCGGTCAAATGGTTTAATACTTCATACAGCAGCATTTCTAAACTCATTCCTCAGCACACCAGACAGCTCCACATTTTTGCTCTGTTCCAGATCCCTGCATGCATGAACCAAACAGTCACCTTTTACTGCTGTGCTGAGAGCTTGGACAGAGCAAAACTGTGGATCTTTGCAGTGGGGTCCAAGGACTGGGTTGGGAAACCCTGGCATAGAGGAGACTGCAGTGAGAGCCAAGAAAAAAAGAGATTAGAGAGGAAGGTAAAATGCTTCCATTAGCATGGCAAATAAGCTGCAAGTACAGACCCTGTGCTTCCATTACAAACAAAAAGCCTGTATGACCCTCCTAAACACACAAGTCAGATTAACTTAACCAGGGGAAATAAGCATAAAACTTGGCAAAGACTAGACTATGAAAAGGGAAGGTGAACATCATACTTACAAGAACTTCTGCTAAAGCAAATGGACAAACCCCTTTTAATGGAATCAAGTTACTTAAAAAAAAATAATAATCCAAAAATAAATCAATAAAAATTAAGAAAAACACAATCATGCTTTGAACTAATACTGCAGTCAGTCCTAAATGTTCCCATGACATTCTTTTCGTCACGACGCACACTCGGTACATACTGGTTAAAAACCATTTATAATCCTTCATGTACCAGTCTATGATGGAGCACCCCAACCTGGGCCACCCATCCAACATGGCAGATTTCTGCCCCCTGGCCCCGGAGACTAGCAGACTAACCTCAGGAAACAGGGAACCAGGAGGACATGGGCCGCTGACTGGATGGGCGACCAGAATGAGGTGAAGCAGAAGGTAGACTCCACAGCAGAGGACCGAGGAATGTAGACCAAAACCAGGGAACCTGAAGTGGCAAGAACACAAACCAGGACAGACATATAAAACCAAAGCAAACGCATCAGTGGCACAGCCCACCAGCTTGTGAAAGATGGCTACCTGGCATCATGAATCCCTTAATCAAAAACCTTTGTGATGGCAACTTTGCCACCCAGGACTGATCCCTCCTAAAGACCTCAAGTTTCAATGCAAGGTTTCCGAAATGTTTTGAAACATTAGTCCATGTGACTGCTGTGGTATTGTTCCAGGCAGGGAAAACAACTTAGGAGAAAATTTACGTGCATGTTGGGTATTTGTGGTACTGTTGGGCTGAGGGGGTAATTGAGTGACTATTAACCTTTGAAATCCAATTATTTCAAATAATATTATTTAAACAGGTTAGTAGTTAGACAGTGTGATTTAGAAAAGGATAAGGATGTTTTATTGTCATTACAAAACATGTTCTACATGAAGGGAACAAAATGAGGCACTCAGATCCGGTGTATTAGCAATAATAAAATAGAAATAAAATCGAAAGAACAATACAATGAATAATATGGTAACAATTAAAATAAAATAGAATAAAGACATTAAGATAGATTCCATTAGGAGAATTTAACCATGGATGTAAAGTGAGCAGGTGTGAGTGTAGCAGAGATTACTGAGGTCTGTGTGTAACAAAGTATATGTGACACTGGCTGAGGTAGCAGCAACGTGTGTGTGTGCAAAGTCACAGTAATAACCTGCAGCACTGAGGGATCTATTGCAGCGAAGCCCTGACATGTAACACTGGTGATGAATAGCAGTGTTAGATATAGGTATAGTGAGGTACTTATAATTATAGTAGGTGTAGGATCAAGGTCTGGATTAGATTTAGTTAGAAACATACAGGGCAAATCTAGATAACACATACACACACAGATTACATATAAATATAAATTTAGGGGCAGTGTGTAGCTCAGTGTGCTAAGCCTGTGATCAGAAAATAGCCCACTTTAGCCCAGCCTGGGCACATCTGTGGGTCCTTCAGCAAGGCCCCCAGCTCCCTGGGTGCCACTATGACTGGCTGCCCGTCACGGCCAGCTCACTCTGAGCAAGTTGGGGGAGGCAAAATGAAAATATCTTGATGGGGATCAATAAAAAGTATTAATTCTTTTCCTACGGTCTGAGCATTCGGTCAATCCAAGTACAGAGAGTGGTAATGTGGACAATGCTGCTTGCATTTCCGGCCCAGCAAAGCCTGCTGCTGCTCCACAGCTATATATATTCAGCACTGACCTTTTTCCATTCAGTGGTTGTTAAAATAACTTTGTGTAGCCTAGTAATGGTGTAGTGCAATATTCTTTGGTTTGTAATATAAGGGATTAAATAATATCTTCCAAGTGACATACAGGCCCTCCACATTTTCAGTGAAAAGAGACCAGACAGCATGAAAGCTCTTCCTACATTTGCCTCTGCTGTATCTCAGATTTTCAATAGGTAACATAGAAAACACATCTTTAATCTATTGTCTGAAGGCAGGGGGTCTGGAGGACTTCCACTGCGTGAGAGTTGTTCTTCCACCCAGCAGAGAGGAGAAGGCTGTGGCTCTGGCCTGTGAGGCGGTGTATTGTTTTTCTGCGGGGAGATGTGAGCATCGGGTGAGACTCGACTCAAATGCAACCGCTTTGAGACAGACGTGGACTTTAAGGAAACACAGACTACACATGGAACAACAATGACTGAGCTGGGGAACGCAGTGAGGGCAGACATATTTATACACAGCACACTAATCAGCGACAAAACAGGTGTACAGGGTTAGGATGGAGAACTATAATGGGATACAGGAGAATTAGGAGGGTTACAAAGGGCCAGCAGCGACCCCTGCTGGCATGAATGGGAGGAGACATGAAAAAATAAGAGATTACAGGACATGACAGGAGCACCAAGCACAGCAACAGTGGGGTCATGCTCAATTATCACACCACATATATGAGAAAACATTATGAAAAACTGTTCCTAAAAATTGTTCAAACATCAGCATGACCGAAACATATGACTGGTTGGATCTAGGCTACACTGGCACTGAAAGCAGAGTGTAACAAATTACCAGCTACGACACATATCCAATGATTCAGAAGAAAGACAATTTGAAAAAACAAAGTGGTTAATTGACTATTGTATAATAATCAAATCACTTCATAATCATGTAATACATAATATGTCACGATGGGAAGAGGGACAGTCCAAGGGCAGCCTTGTGGTTTTTATTGCTGAACCAAAAGACATGAATAGAAACCAAAAGGAGGAGGAGAGCACAAATAGGAGGGAGGGAGAGAGGAATAAGCAGGAGGAGTCGGGGAGAACCTACTAACACGGGGAGCAGAGAGGGGTCCTCCTCCTTTTTGGGTGAAACTAATTGCTTGTGACATGGTAAGAGGCAACTTCTTTCTTGAGAGAATTTCTTTAAAGGGCAAGACAACCAAAGCTGTAAATCTAACAGGAAAAAATAGCCTTTGTAGAATTCTATGTGAAGACCCTCTGGGCCAGGCGCCCTGCCGCTCTGCATTGTTTTATTTGCATTTACAACTTTGTACTCCATAATTTTAATATTTTATCACGAAGCCTGAAGAGCAATATGAACTATATCTTGCTTTAAGTAAATTGTCTCATCCATTATTAGATTTAAACACAGTCATAATCCACAGCAAACTGCACTTACAGCCTTCATCCTGCTCTTCAGTCTCTGACGTGCTGCATCTAAATGGGGACTCGTCAAAAAGCCAAGTGGAGCTGTCATGAATGAAGGCCTTGTTCAAGCTTCCCCTGCCTGACAACAGGTTAGTCTCTCATTTGACTAAAGTATATTTAACTTCTACAGAACTTTGCAGGCTCATCTAGGATGGAGAATTTCTGCTGCTGAGCGCCTTAGAAAGATTCTCAGAGGGAGATACCAGTCCTAGGTGCCTGCTGGGTACATATTCAAGACAGAGTTAGGACCGACTCCAAAAATTCTGCACTGTCTCCCAGATTGGGGGAAAAATTTGTATTTTACTGAAAATTTCATTTCTAATAGATGGAATCTGATTTACCTTAGACTTGGTCAGGAGTCATGTGGATAAATTTCAGAACAACAGACGGCCTGTGGGCTGGGGGGGACAGGCAGGTTGGCAGGTGGGGGCACGCGGAATGCTCCTGGGGGTGTGGTGGGTGTGCTTATATGATTTACAGGAGCCGAGGCTAAGAGAGGCACTAAACTGCACAAACATCCTCATATACGAAGTTTTACATGAAAAGGGGCCATGGGCTTGTTGGCGCTATAATTCTTAGCACTCTGACTTGCTCTCTGGGGCTTTGGGTTTTTGAGACAATATGAGAAGGGCAGGTGCCCTTTGGCGTGGAATGTCTCCCATTCCTGTTATTCCTTCTTCCTCTTTTTGTTTTCTTCAATTGCCAACAAGAGAAATTAATATGACAATGCCAAAGCATCTGTAATTGCAACAATTTTCTGGAAGAAGGGGTGTGTTTTTTGACATAAATGCAGGGGTGCCAATATTTTTGGCCATGACTGTAATAGTTATTTGTGATTTGTAATCATTATTTAATTTTATCGATCAATCTACGTACCTACACTAAAAAATGTACAGTTGGATGTAATTAATTTTAAGAGAAATGGTTACATGAAATTACTATCCAAAAATATTTTATTTTGTAATTCAAATTTTTCTTGTTTTTCAAACCAAAAAGTTACAGCACTTCAGCCATTCACATTTATAAAACAATATGACCAATCACTAGTTCAACCTCCCAGCCATTTATCCTTCAAAAACATGGCCCTAGAAACGTTCCCACATTTTCATCATATCTTTTTTCCCATTTAGTCTGTCCAACATTTTTTCATATGAAGCTGCCTTAATCATCTCATCGGTCCATTTCTATATATTAGGGATTATTCAGGATTTCAAATGCCTTAATATTACCCTCATGGCAGTTATGAGTCCCACCATCACAGCCTTAAACTGTTTATTATTCACCTTTGGCAATTCCACTCTATCTCCTAGCAGACAGAGTCGGGTTTGCGGGGTAAAGTAAAGCCTAGCCATTTGTCTAGGAGATCAAGAACTCTACCCCAAAATGGATATACCTGAGAGCACTGCCACAGCATGTGTAAATAAGCCTTCTAAAATTCCAACACTGATCAGTATTAATTAGTCCAGTTCTATTTAGTCTAACTAGTGTCCAGTACTATCTGTGTATAATTTTATACTGAATAAATTTACCTTTTACTTCCCTATATTTCCCCACTCTAGAAAGTATTCTTGACCATTCATCTTCTCTATTTTAACACTCGTGACTCAATGCCTCAGTTGCAAAAACTTCCAAAAACTCCCTCCTCCTTCTACATCATACTTTACATCTGATTATGACATAAACATCCCATTTCCGAATAAATCCCAAAGAGTTTTCACCCCTTTGGGTTGCCATTGTTTCCATACTTTTTCCTATTTGTATTTCAGGATTGTGCCAAATTGAGGAATATGGCTGCATGTAATGTGATACTTTAAGCTTCTTATGTATTTTGATCCATACATTCCTCAAAAAAGATATTATCGGGTTTGTGTTTCTTATATTGTCCCCCCATTGTCACAGAATGTGCAGAGGTTGAAATAGTGAAGCCAAATCGCTCTCGATAGCTATCCAGTCCACATCAGAATTCACATTCTTCCAGTGATAGTAGAGTTTGGCTATTTGAAATGACATGCTATATAATCTAACATCTGGCAATCCTAGACCTCCCTTGTCTCTGGGCAAAGTAATTTTAATCCTAGGTTTTTTCTTTCCCAACAAAAATCTTTTACTATACTCTCGTACTGCTTAAATATCCTTTGCGGAATATTAAATGGAAGCATCATAGAGAGATAATTAACTTGAGGCACCACAACCATTTTAGTAACATTAACTTTCCCCCCATAAGGATAATTTCAATGCTTTCCATTTGTCCATATTAAGTTTAATTTTGTTCAATGAGGGTTCAAAATTCAGAATTATTATTTTGTCAATATATAAACTCAACAGATTTAAATTTCATGTTTATAGTTCAATTTTATGTTATATAAACAAAATTATTTTTAATACAGAGCATTTTTTTATTAATTCAACAGCACCCATGTTCAATCCACTTAAGTTTGGAAGGTGTATTGGAAGGTAACGCAGATATTTCTTAAGTGGGCATCCAGAGATATCGTCCCCCCCTCCAAGCACCCCTTTTCTCCACTAGTTGTGTATGGAGCTCAACAGGAGGAATGGAGAGGTAGAGAAAGGGGTTAGTCTCACACATAATGTAATGCAAAATAAAGAGTAAATACAAGTGCCATGAAGCAGAATTGAGCTCCAGCAGGCCTCGACTTACAGTAAAGGAATTGTAAGGCAGACATGCTAACAAAACAGCTTTACATTCCCAATTCCAAACCATTAATGGGCAACCTTAGAGTGACGACGGCTAAAAAAAACCTTAGCTATAAGCAGGAATGAAACATTGTGAAAAGCCAAGACTCCACATGAACATGTTCTCCCCTTGCAGAGTCAGATCACGCATTTGAAGTGTTCCCAAGTGTTTGTGTGTTTTAGGTTCCTGTTAGTGAGGGGTCCTTTGCCGTTCTGTAATGCAACAGTGTTAACCACTGCACCGCTCCTGAAAATCATGAACCATTTTAAATGTTGAAGTATTTTTGAATTTTTGAATTATTAAATCAAAACATCCACTGTGTCTCTGCAACTTAAGCTGAGTCAGTGTAAGTGTGTGGCTCAGTAGCTCAAGTATTTGGGCTTGTAATCCAAAGTTTGCTGGTTTAAATCCAGCTTCAGATGGATAACTGTATGTTTATGGGCCATTGAGTTATGAAAAATAATCAATGTAGTGAATCTCTATATTCACAAATTACTTGTTGTACTTTTACGAACAACACCGTTTATTAAAGAAACAAATTTGCATTGGCAGAATGAAGAATTAAAAATGAAAATAAACTATCATTTAAGAAACTGTGGAAAACTGAATTTACAATATTTGTAAATTGAAGGAAAAGTCCATTAACGTAACGGAAAATGTGCTGGTAATTTTCTGCCAGTACATTTTCCATTTTTTGGTGGATTTTTTTTTTTTTACAGTGTATGACATGCTTGAATTCACTGAGCTCAAGTGTATGTGAAAATTAATATATTTACATCTAGTATATTTCATGGCTTCACTGTATTTCCCTCTGCAATGATCAGTTTCATCTAACTGCTGATGTTAAAGGCAGAGCTGAAATTTAGTTTAGTCATGACCTCAAAATTTAATTGAGTAGGTATTCTGTACAACCAGACAGAACTGCTGGTTGGGCTGGTCATCACCTGCATTTTCTAAGTGAGGTCTAAATGTAAAGTTTCAAATTGCACAATATATATATTAATCTGTTTCTAATGTTTTTACAAAATATTTTTTATGTGTTTGCATCTTATATTTTGTATAATGGGCTTGTACATTTGATTCTTCCTTGATTTCGGTGTAATGAAGGGTAACTAGTGAAAAAGAGAGAAGCTTTTGGGAAGCATTATTGAACTTATTGTCCAGAGTCACTTGGGTGACAATTAAGGTCAATATAAATCACCGATTACCCACTGTAATCCTTTGTATTCCCCCCGCACACTCTGTTAACAAAATAAGAGGGTTGAAGTCAAATCAGGTTAAAAATGTAAATTTGATCCTCCGCCTATCGCGGAAGATGCGTTCCAGACCCATCAGCGATAGGTGAAAATCTACGATACAGAAAGACCATATAAATTATTTTTTAAGTTTAAGCCTTAAAATACCCCTCCCACATGCTTTAAACACATGTAAACTTATTGAAACAACACATATATCTGTTTGTCGGGCTAAGGATATGAGTAACATAATAATAATAATAATAATAATAATAAAAATAAAATAATAATATGTAATATATATATACACACACACACAACTTTCTCTCTAGATATGTAATGGAATATATAAAAATAAAAACATATATGGCTCTTACACATTCTTTTCATCCTTCTTCATGCAGCGTACTGTTGATTCATTCAAGCCATAATGGCGAACACCGTCCGCATAACGCTTTTCTTCCCGAAGCACATCCAGAAGTTTTACCTTCTCCTGAATGGTCAACGTCTTCCATCGTAGGGCTCAGAACAAAACGAAAACAATCGGACCACAAACAATGTACGGGACACACAGAGAATTGTGAGGCGTCGGAGGAAAATCCGCGATATAGTGGGGGAATCGCTGTAATGTGAAATCTGCCAATCAGGGTTTTCAGCACCATGGACAGAAACCTGTCGTTTATAGGGACCTATTATGCCCATTTTCACTGTTCATAATTGGATTTTTATCTTCTGCTAGAATAGATTCACCCTTTTAATAGGTGATATCCTAGAATCCAATATATTATTGCAGGGCTATTTTCATTTGATGTTAACCAAATGTGATATATTTATTTTTACTTTTGATATCTTGTCCTTTTCCCCTTATCTGATAAGAGCCGCTGTCCGCTGAGACAAGCTGGTGTGTTTTTACTGCTCATTGAAAAGTGGGTGGTGCGGACTTTGTGTATTACATCACACTCTGAGACAGTCACTGACTGGTGGGCTCTGAGGGGGCGGTGTGACCTGAAAATCATCCATCAATCAACCCAGGATGGGGGGCCAGCCCATCGCAGGGCACACTCACACACCATTCACTCACACATGCTCTCCTACAGGCAATTTAGCAAGTCCAATTAGCCTCAGCATGTCTTTGGAATGTGGGGGGAAACCGAAGTACCCAGAGGAAACCCCACGACGACATGGGGAGAACATGCAAACTCCGCACACATGTGACCCATGCGGAGACTCGAACCAGGAACCCAGAGGTGTGAGGCGACAGTGCTAACCACTGTACCGCTCCTGAAAATCATGAACTATTTGAAGTATTGAATTATGAAGTATTTTTGAAATCTTTATGAAATTTTTATATGTATTAAATCAAAACATTGGGCAGTATACATGCTATAGCTACTTATTAATGAATAAGCAATATAATAAGATTCAATTTTGCTTTCACTACTTAAAGCGCCAGAACAACGTATTTGAAAAATTCAACAGCAATATCTCTTACCAGAAATCAGGAACAGGTTAAGAAAATCCACAGACTTCGTCGCGAACAGTTTAATATACGAACTATTTCCTTCTACCCGACTCCAAACACCAATAATATCACTGCGCAGCAGATATCGCCAGGCAACTCGTGCTTGTGTCTAATGCGCAGAGATACGAGTAGTGTACTTCGATAGAAGCCCGACATTTCTACGGCTGATATTTCCAAACCTGAACAACTCCCAGCAGAACTTTGATGAATAGATAGCATTAAGCCCCCTCTAAAATATCTTTTAATAGTTTTTTGTGAACCTCCCATTTAAACGAAGTACATCGTGGTGCTCATGAATTTGAAAGCCTAGATGCCTCATCTCGCTTTTCCACAACGTGTCAGCAGCGCCACCATCTTGGAGCAATAATTAGACATAAACAAGCAACATGTCAGGGTGTAGATGGAAAGATCTTTTAGCCATAACTTCTTTACTAATTAACGCATTTATATCTTACAATTATGTAGAACAAATAAACAAGCCCACCACTACTGCCCCCCCCCCAATTTATGTAGTACTGCTCACAGTATTCTCAACAAAAACTAATCATGCTAGTATCTCGTCAGTGTCACAGGCTAGTAAACATGTTATGTATCTTATTTGACCGTACTGCAAATTTTTTTACCTGTGAAATGTGGTTCCCTGTTTTCTAGTTTTAACATTCCTCATGTTGTTGCAGTTTTGAAAATAGTCGGTTCACTAAGTCATCTCTATGAATCCTCTATTTCACAATTACCGTGCCAATATGGCGTATCACCCAACGAGGCAGCCAAGCTTTCAAATCTATGGCGGTGCTGCCTACGCTACTACCAGTCACATGACACAGGAGCTACCGTATACCCGCCAATCGGGAGCCGGCTAGATCAACCCCGCCCACCCGTCACACAGAGAAGAGTGAGGCGAAAGAAGCGAATCAGTTTAAAAATGTCACCATCAACGCGGTGTTCAGTAGTCTGAAGATATTTTACTTTAAGCAAGGCACAAAATAAAGTTGTAATATTTGTAATAAAATTTGAAGATTAGCCATCCCCAAGGAGCTGACAGGAAAGTCAGGTACAGGTTTAGTCCTCCTTAATCAGCTTGTCGGTTACTAAATGTCGGCAAATAAGCTTGCCTTTTTCTGTGATTTTTTTTTTCAGTTAAATTGACACTTAACGAAGTAATCTGAGACCTGAGATATAACATTGGCAACGATGGTCATTTTTTACAATCATAGATTTTAACATTGAGGACGTGTGTCTCATGTCATTTTCACATAGAGGGAGTTTAATTGTTTTTATCTGTGTCTGTGTGTCAACATATGTCTATTTAGTTATGTCACTCAAATGTATGATTAGTATTGACATTTCCGTAGACTACTATGTTGTAATAAAACTGCATGGTCCTCTGGGAATTGGGCAATAGAACGGAATTGTAAAGTATCAATAAGAAACACTATTAATGAAGTAGCCGCCCTAACCTTTTACTTTGTATGAAGTGTGCATACAAAACACAAATAATGCAGTTGTACTGTGTTGTATATAATTTAAAAGGTATACTTGCCAGCAAAAGATTGAGTTAATAAAATTAAACGAAAAGTATTAAGACCCCTTGTCATTAATAGTATTATATACTTCTTAATTTTACAATGACTTTTTTTTCTCTCATATATTTAATTTTTTGAAATTGATAATCTGGAAAACTGCTGCCTGGGATCCACTATCCATTCTTGACTCTTGGAATAGGAATTGAAGTCGAATCAAACAGCCTTACAGCACCCTCTTGTGACATGCAGTAATATGAATGAAGTGTCCCGTTTTAAGAGGCAGACGTTGAGGCCGAATTTTAGTTGGTCACAAATGTATTTTTCTTCTGCAGCTAGAAGCGTCGTCTGAGCCTGATTTTAACTGGCATGTCGGTGTGGGATTCTTGTAGTAGAAGTTATGTGAATTGCGGTACTCTGAAATTAAGTGGTATGTGTATTAGAATCGTGAAGTGTCATCTTCCTTTTGTTTTAGGTTCGCCCCGGGCATTTTTATGAACTGTATTGTAATATCAGACAGTGTGTCATGAATTTCTGAAGGGATGTTATATATGACCATTTCTTGGATACGTCTCTTGTACAGTAGTTGCAGTTTGTCAGGCCTAATGTGACATGGTGAACAAGTCCTGTGATTAAAGCATGTCTGCTGCTTAAAACATTGCGTTGTATGCTGAAGGTTTCTTGCCGGTACACGTTGAATTACCGTTCCATTAGAATATTCAAGTGTTATTTTTAAAATCATTTAATGAAATAGGTATTTATCTCATCATTGATGACTGTGGTCCACCTGTGTGACAAGTAACCTGTCCCGGACAGAGGTTTCTTCAAGGCCTGTTGTAGGAACCCCATGGTGTAGCATTATGAGAAAGTATACAGGGAGTAGTACAAATGAGCAGTCGCCCTGCCCCTCTTTTACTCATTTTGGATGCTTAAATTACTAAATTGTGTCTTTAATGCTAATCTGTATGATTCTATGGTCTGAGTGAGTCTCCAGTACTACATGAATGGTAAACCTAAAAACTCTACTTCTCTTAGCTTAATAATATTTTCTTTATTGAGTTGAATTAGTTTGTGACTAATTTTCATTTTATTGATTTTCTGCACGGGGGCGGCATGGTGGTGCAGTGGTTAGCACTGTTGCCTCACACCTTTGACACCCGGGTTCGAGTCTCCGCCTGGGTCACATGTGTGCGGAGTTTGCATGTTCTCCCCATGTCGTCGTGGGGTTTCCTCCGGGTACTCCGGTTTCCCCCCACAGTCCAAAGACATGCTGAGGCTAATTGGAGTTGCTGAATTGCCCATAGGTGTGCATGTGTGAGTGCATGGTGTGTGAGTGTGCCCTGCGATGGGCTGGCCCCCCATCCTGGGTTGTTCCCTGCCTCGTGCCCATTACTTCCGAGATGGGCTCCGGACCCCCGCGCGACCCAGTAGGATAAGCGATTTGGAAAATGGATGAATGGATGGATGGATAACTCAGTTACCTTTTATTAACCGACCCACGCTTATTTTAGTAAGAGCTATAGCTAACACAGAGCGATCAGTTGCCGGCTAACAAACTAGTGACAAAAGTCAAACATTTTAAGATTAACTTAACAATTAACGACCCACCATAATCAAAAAGTATTAATTTACTTCAAACACAGTTTAACCGCATTGTGTGTCTTGTATGTACCGGAATAAAACTGTTTCCTCAAACTTTTCTTGCGCCTCGACCCACGCTGCGGTGATCCTGTCAGATTCCAGAAAATGAAAATTTGCGCGCTCGTTCCCCGGATCCGGCCCGTAGCTGCTTTGATTCTGCTGACATTATTGCGTTCCCGCCACGGAAGCCTGGGTCCGGGCCTTGTCCGTATTCCAGCTGTAAAACGGATGTGACTGTAACGCGGATTTGCCGGCTTAGAGGCGGACCCGGATCGGAGTCAGCTGCTATCTGGGAGCATACTTGGGTATAGATCTAAGATCACTGGTGATTAGCTATGTGACGTAACATTTCACAATCATGCCATATAGGCTGAAGGAAAAAGCCCAGAGACAAACTAGTGACCTGGTTCATGTGTGTGTCGATGTTTTTATCGCATTGTGTAAAATATGCCTAAGAAATCAAAAGTGTGACTCCACAGGGTTCCAGGATGCGACCATTTAGTCGCATTTTGCAACCATTTTTGGAGACAATACAACTAAGTTTATAACTAGACACATTAGTGCGACTTGCAAATATGCCCCTCATTTATGCCTGAATATGCCTCCCATATGGTGGCTGACCACATATCATGTGAAAGACCCGGAGAGAGTGAGTGTATATATATATATATGTATGATGTGTGTGTGAGAGACACCATCGGAAGTCCGGTTCAGTTCCTCAGAGGCACTACTATGGAGGCGCTTACAGTAATAAACTTGCTGACCGCAAAAACTGGCACTATGATGGAAGTTATGCAGAAGTGCAGAGTAGATGGAATAATTTTTGTACCTCAATAAGATTGTATGCCTTTTGCCTGTGTCTCCAGCCAGTGCCGGGGGTGAAACGCGCCTGCAATTATCAGCGGGATAACATTATCGTTTTTTTTATTCTGTGGAAAATGAAAGACCGATTTGCTGGCCAGATTTATTTATGAATCATAAACATGTTGTGGGCTATATAAGTAAAGTCAGGGCTCTCAAGTCTTATGCATTGACTGTGAGACACTTGCATTTCAACCAGTTCACATGCTCACGCGCTGCACCTTATGTTTGTCAAGCTGAGAAGTAAGGGTTAGTGTTATAATTATCAATAAATAATGTACTTCCCTGTGAAACAATGATGCTGGATGTTTATTTGCATATCATGATATGGTGCAGCCTTTTAATAGGTTTCTGTTTTTCTGTTAATCCTTCATGGTGTTGAATAAGTCAGCAAGCATAAGTGTAAGGCTAGTGAGTGACTGGTGTTTTCGGGGGAGACTCCCTAGAGCTGGAGAGAAATACCTTAAGACACGGGATGAAAAATCCCAAATCTTCCAGGAAAAATGTCAGCATTATATGTATTTGCCACACAGAACAGAATAAAAAATTCCTTAGGGAATCACACGCCTACCATAGTCACTATACTACTCAGAACGCCTGGCAGCCACCAAATCAAACATAGGAAAAGGTCCGGATTTATAGCGTTAGAATGTGGTAGAGACTAATATCCATAACGTACCATCCTAGAACACACTGTGCTCTAAAATTTAAGCCCAATTAAAATCTGAATATTAAATGAGGAAAATAATTTGATTTGTTCTTGTATCCCATCCATTATATCTGCTTTGGGGAAAATGCACTCCTGTAGCCACTAGGGGAGCTCTCACCTCTTCTGGGCCCAGCTAAATAATTATGTTACGCATTCTAACAAGCTTTATTATCTGTGTCAATAAGCCCTGCTTTTACACTAACACTCCTGTAGCCACTAGGGGAGCTCTCACCTCTACTGGGCCCAGCTAAATAATTATGTTACGCATTCTAACAAGCTTTATTATGTGTGTCAATAAGCACTGCTTTTACACTAACACTCCTGCTGAGAGGCTAATTTGATTACCAGTCTTGCCCTTGTCATTAGGAACACATGAGAATTTGCGCAGTGCTGTGGATTCTCACTGGTTTTCCCCAAGACTGGTACGATACATTTTATTCAGTTTCATACCACAGGTGATTGCAAGAGGGATCAATTGGTTTACTTTTATACTGGTGCGAGGAAACTATTATTATGATGGTGGGTTATCAAACACAGTAGCTGGCTACCTCAGACATAAGACGCCCATTATGTACCTGTGTGTCACCTATATGAGCTTGGAATCTGTATATCAATTGAAATAATTATTCATAGCCCAGACAGCATCATGTTATTGTTTCAGCGTTGAAGTATAGTTAAATGCATTGAATTATGGTCAGTGTTAAATTATCAGCATTGAAAATGAATTGATTTTTGGTCAGATTTTCAATATTGAAAAATTAATGGTGGCGAAACCTTGATATAAAGCGACTTTTTCAACATTGAAAATAAGATGCTGAGTTAACATCAATATTATTGAAAATAAAAATGGAAAAATGAATCTATGGGGGGCGGCATGATGGTGCAGTGGTTAGCACTGTTGCCTCACACCTCTGGGACCCGGGTTTGAGTCTCTGCCTGGGTCACGTGTGTGGAGTTTGCATGTTTTCCCCATGTCGTTGTGGGGTTTCCTCCAGGTACTCTGGTTTCCCCCCACAGTCCAAAAACACGCTGAGGCTAATTGGAGTTGCTAAATTGCCCGTAGGTGTGCATGTGTGAATGCATGGTGTGTGAGTGTGCCCTGCGATGGGCTGGCCCCCCATCCTGGGTTGTTCCCTGCCTCGTGCCCATTGCTTCCGGGATAGGCTCCGGACCCCCCCGCGACCCAGTACAATAAACGGTTTGGAAAATGGATGGATGGATGGATGTGCACCAAAGCACACACATTTTTTTCTGATGGCTTAAACACATTTTTGTAACTACTGGCTATTTTGCAAAAACTCTGCACTCAAATAAAAAAACCACCAAATCAGCAAAACAAACAGGTCTCTTGCAAAAGCTAATAAATCTTGCTTAACTCTTCAAACCTTTGTAAAAATGGTATTTTTATACCAATCAGTTAACACAAACCATCATATTACAGTTTTTTATGATTGCTTAGGCACGATTTTAAAAACAAGGCTCATTTTGTCAAAACCCTACACACAATTCACACATCTACACACACAAGTAGCAGAACATCTGAGATCTTTTGCAAAATGAAACACTTAATTCAAAACTGTACAATAATTTACCAAAAGCCCACTTTGGTACCCTATGGCGCAGACATGGTTCATACAGTCGGATTTTGTTTGAACCAATTACACACTGCTGTGCTCAATCTGAAACACTTGTAACATTTCTACCTTTCTAATGATATAGTCTTGGTTTGATTTTTTTTCTCTTTTTTGAGATATTGATAAAGAACATGAATATATTGACCAAACACAACACACGAGACAAGTACTGCACCTTGATGAACATATTTATTTCTTTTCATGTACTCAAGTCAGTCAATACTGAACATTTGAACGAAACATTCCTACGTAACAAAACATTTTTCCAGTTTCCATATGGTATTACAGTTTTTGACGATTGCTTACGCACGGTTTTCGAAACAGGGCCCGTGTTTTAAAACAGTACACACAATTAGCACAACCACTCACCCAATTAGCAAAACACTACAAATCCTTTGCATAATGAAATACTCTTGTAAAAACTATATACTTATGTTTAAAAACCACACTTTTGTACCATAAGAAACACATGTTTCACATTTACCATACTCTGTTTGCACGAGTTACACTCTGCTGTGATAAACCTAAAACACTTTTAGCACTTCTACTTTCCTATGATTAGAGTAGGCTACCATCAACAAAGTACAAATGTAAAGTAAATCCACCAAACACTACACAAAACCAATGTTGCACACTGAAGAAACTCATTTATTTCTCAACATGCCCAAAATGTTGATATGGAGATTCATAGTACTGTAACAACATGTCACTTTACGTACTGTACTGTCAGTTTACTGTAACAAAGAAAAACACTAGACATTGTCTCTTCGCCTAGCTGGATCTGGCCAGAGAATTTCATCAACATCGCAGGCAATGTTGTCATTAGCTAGACACCTTGGGAAGAAACGTCTTGAATGACGAATCCATCCTTGTATTGCTGCTACCTCCATCTGGTCACAGACCTCCTCCATGGCTTGGAGGAGGGGTACCTCAGCCTGGAGATGGTGATCATATACCTTCCACCGCCATGCCGAGAAAAACTCTTCTATAGGGTTGAGGAATGGAGAGTATGGTGGAAGATGTAGGACGGTGAAATGTGGATGTTGCTGAAACCAGTTCTGAACCAGAGCAGAGCGGTGGAAAGACACATTGTCCCAGACAACAATGTATTGCATATGATCGATTTGATTTGCTGCTGTTATGTTGTGCAACTGGTCCAAGAATGTAAGTATGAGTGCTGTGTTGTAAGGGCCCATATGGGCATGGCGGTGGAGGACCCCATTCTGTGTAATGGCTGCACAGAGTGTTATATTTCCCCCACGTTGCCCTGGGACATTGACTATAGCCCTGTGGCCAATGACGTTTCTTCCCCTCCTTCGTGTTCTCGTCAGGTTGAACCCAGCCTCATCTACGTAAATGAACTCATGCTGGATCTCCTCTCCATCCATTCGTAGAACTACCTGAAGAACAGTGTCAGGCAAAATTGTGTAGTTCAGTGTCGATGTAGTATACATATTACAGTACAGTAAAAGATTATGAGACGGTATGCAAGATCACACTGCTAAAGTGAATAAATACCTCTGCATAATCATGCCGCAGTTGTTTCACCCTTTCGGAATTGCGCTCGAAAGGCACTCGATAAATTTGCTTCAATTGAATATGGTTTTTTTTTTAGGATGCGTGCCAGTGTTGATATTGAGACCTGATGGATATCGTTGAAACTGGCATGGTTATTGACAATGTTAGCTTGGAGCTGTTTGAGTGTTATAGCATTGTTGGCCAAAACCATGTTTACTGTCTCCCTCTCTTGCTGTTCTATGAACATAGGAGGCCTTCCCCCTTGTCGTTCCTGACCCTCAATCCTATGTAGAAAAAAAACGGTAAACAATGGTACAGTATATTCAGAGGACAAGGTAACAGAAGTGCTGATACTGCATAGAATCCAGTACTGTAAAGCAGTTACTGAAACCGTGCAGATGTTCTTGATATGGTGATATTTGTACAATACCTATTTTCCAGCCGAAATGTTCTTATCACACTTGCCACTGTGTATCGGCTTAGATTTGGCTGTACTCGCAGTCCAGCCTCCCTCAGCGTCAGGCCGTGGTTGACAACGTGGTCAACCAGTGTTGGCGGATCTCATTTGTCAGATTCGGTCCTCTTTGAGCACCTTCTTGTCTTCGTCTTCCTCTTCTTCTACCTCCAGCATGGCCTCCATCTCTTCCTCTTCCTCTTCCTCTGTTGATTCCTCTTCCTCCCCTTCCTCCTCCTCCTTCCATTTTGCTTGAAGACCGATGAACTCACCTGCTGCTTTTTATAGTGCTTACACACCTGATTGGTGTGTCTACAATTAAACAAACAAGTGTTTGCACACCTGATGACTGTGTTGAACCAATTAGTTGGACGGTGCGGTAATTTGACAGTCAGTGCTTTGGTATTGCAAGGAAGTGACTTCATGATAGATTTTTGTGTGTGATGTATGTTAAGTGTGTTTAGTGTTTTGCAAATCACTGTGTGTAGAGTTTTGCAACAAGTGTGAGGTTGACAATGTGCTTATAGTTGTGCAAATATGGGCTGCTGTTTTGCTTGTTGAGTGTGCAGTTTTGCTAATAGTGTACTACTTTTAATTTCCGTGTGTAAGCAATCATCAAAAACTGTAAACATACCATTGTACTGTAAGCTTACAATAATACTGTAACAAATTACATATCCAGTTCAGTATAGAATAAAAATAAAAAATAAAAACCTAAACATCTCTCTGCCTAGCTGGATCTGGCCACAGGGCCTCGTCAACATCACAGGCTATATTTTCATTTGCAAGGCAACGTGGAAAGAATCTTTTGGAGT
Source organism: Brienomyrus brachyistius (assembly GCF_023856365.1). Classification (NCBI taxonomy): domain Eukaryota; kingdom Metazoa; phylum Chordata; class Actinopteri; order Osteoglossiformes; family Mormyridae; genus Brienomyrus; species Brienomyrus brachyistius. The sequence continues at coordinate 3,542,376 of NW_026042311.1, read as the reverse complement.
GACGAATCCACCCTTGTATGGATGCTGCTTCAATTTGATCACATGCTTCCTCCATAGTTTGAATGAGGGCCATCTGGACATAGGGCCGGAGATCATAAACCTTCCACCGCCATGCAGAAAAGAACTCTTCTATGGGGGAGTATGGTGGAAGGTAGTGAACTGTAAATAGTGGGTGTTGATGAAACCAGTTTTGGACCTGGGCGGAACGATGGAAAGCCACATTGTCCCAGACGACAATGTATTGCATCTGGTCCCTTTGGTTTGCTGCTGTGATAATATTGTGTAATCGGTCTAAAAATGTAAGAATGAGGTCAGTGTTGTAAGGACCCAAGTTGGCATGGCGGTGGAGGACCCCATTCTGTGTAATGGCAGCACAAAGGGTAATGTTACCCCCACGTTGCCCTGGTACATTGACAATAGCCCTGTGGCCAAGGATGTTTCTTCCCCTTCTTCTCACTGTCAGGTTAAATCCAGCTTCATCAATGTATATAAACTCATGCGGGACTTCTTCCGCATCCATTCGCAAAACTCTCTGAAATACAGCAAAATATCTCATTGCGTTATCATTATACTGTAGGTATGCTATACAGTAAAATTACATGTACTGTAAAAAGGTTATGTGTGCAGTACACAATACTACAGTCAGTAAACAAAACATACCGCCACATATTCATGCCGCAGGACTTTCACCCTGTCTGAATTTCTTTCAAATGGCACTTTATACAATTGTTTCATCAGAACTTGATGTTTTTTAAGGATACGGCCTATTGTTGACAGAGAGACCTGTAGGACATTATTGAGAATTTGGTGATCATTGACAATATGGGCTTGAATTTCTCGAAGTCTGATTGCATTATTGGCCAAAACGAGGTTTATGATCTCTCTTTCTTGCTCCTGTGTGAATATAGGGCGCTTCCCTCCTTGGTGTTCTCGACGATCAATCCTATGTTGGGCAAACAAAATACATGTAGCTTACTGTAAAATGAAACATGAATACATACCAAAACGGTTGATATAGTACATGCAGTAAGCTATGGATTTTCTGTTGACGGAAGATAAGTTTCTCACCTGTGCTCCTGACGAAATGTCCGAACTATTGATGCCACTGTGTTCCTGCTTAGGTTAGGCTGTACTCTCAGTCCAGCCTCCCTCAGTGTTAGTCCGTGGTTTATTACATGGTCCACAATTGTAGCACGAATTTCGTTACACAGATTTGGTCGTCTTCTTCTTTGTGCATGTCCTACCCCTCCTCTAGGTCTTCCTCTCCCTCTTCCTCTTCCCCTACCTTGGCCTCTTCCTCCACATTGTTCTCTCCAGATTCCCCCTCTCATCCGTACTCTTCCTCTTCTTCTGACACTGTCCATTTTTGTTGAAGACAGGTGAACTTGCCTGTTGCCTTTTTATAGTGCTTAAACACCTGATTGGTGTGTCTACATTAAGCAAACAAGTGTTTGCAAACCTGATGACTGTGTTGAACCAATTGGTTGGACAGTGCGGTAATTTGACAGTCAGTGCTTTGGTATTGCAAGGAAGTGACTTCATGATAGATTTTTGTGTGTAATGTATGTTAAGTGTGTTTAGTGTTTTGCAAATCACTGTGTGTTATGTTTTGCAAAAAGTGTGAAGCTGAAAATGTGCTTACAGTTGTGCAAATCTAGGCCGGTGTTTTGCTCCTTGAGTATAAGGATTTGTTAATTGTGAGAAAGTTTTAATTTTAGTGTCTAAGCAATTGAAAAAAACTGTAATAACTTGAAAATTGACACACTTAAGTGAACATTTTGTTTTGGCATACAGTTCATTACAAAAATGGAAAGCCCCTCATCTTGCTGGGTTTTTATCAAGGTAACGAAACACCTTAACCTGTTAATATAAAGAAAAGAAAACGATATGATTCATAAAATTAGGGCAAACATGCCATTTTTGTTCAAAAGTCCACAAAAAACATTTTAAATTGTTTTACTTTGTCGTTGGTATGTATAAAAAGACGCTCATCTGTTTAGAATAAATGTTTGTTTCCAATAAAATTCTTTGGCTTCAATGGTTTTCCGAAAAGTGGCTCTTCTCAATTCGGTTGCCGACCCCTGAGCCAGACTCACATCCATCGAGCTGGACAGAAGCATCTGTCGTGAAATTGCTAAGAGTGGCTGCATGTCTAAGCTTTTCTGTCAGTATTCAGGTAAACAAACTATGTATAGAAATGAGGTTTTCCTTTGGATAAGCAGACAGATGAAATATCTGTGTTCAGTAACAAAATGAGTTGAATAAGTACCTCTGACTGTCAGTCTCTTTCCCATGCGCTCATGCTTTGTGTGGCTCTGCACTGCCATCTGCTGACAGAATAAAGTAGCTGCACCCAAGACATGCTAAAGACATGCTGGAGAATTTCCACAGCAATATGACATGTTCATGTTCATTATAACCACATTCACGGTGCCTCCTGTTGACAGGCTTGATTTTAGCAAATTGCTATGAGTCTTCAATCAAACTGACACAAATGTATAATATTCATGGTAACTGATATTGTATTTCTCTCCCAAAGCACCTTCTGAAGTAAGAATTGTGCTTTTGGGAAACACAGGATCTGGGAAGAGCAGCACAGGAAATGTTATCCTGGGGGAAGAGAACGAGTCAGTGAAGATGGTACTGAAGTGGTTTGGGGAGGAAGCCCTGAAACACACAGGTGTCCTCTTCACACAGGCTGATGGGCTTAAAGAAAACCAAACCACTGAGGAATATGTGAAGGAGAACAAGGATCTGAAGGAACTTGTTGATAAGTGTGGAGGCCGAGTCCATGTCATTCACTCTAAGCACTGGAACAGAAAAGATAAAAATGCTCAGTCTGCAGATCTCGTGGAACAACTACAGCAAGTGATGATAGAGAGGAGAGAAGCTGGGGAATCACAGGCTGTTCAGACACTGGAGGAAATGAAGAACTGGCTGTTAGAACAAAGATCATCACACCTGATCAGGAACCAGGCCAAGGGTCAGGAAGACCTTCAAGCTCTGATGGAAACCTGGATGAATCAGAGTGCAGGAGTAACAGCCTTCAGATTAAACAGCTGCTGACAGCTATAGAGAACATGGTGACAAACAATGGCAGCAGTCATTACACAAATAAATCACTCCAGGTCATAGCAGAAATGGAGGTGAAAATGACAAAAGAAAAGATGGATGAGAGAGGAGAGGAAGCAGGGGAGTCTGAGATCAGGAGAAGAGCAAGAGAGAGAGTGAGCTGGGGCATTAGGGGCAGCAGGAGCTGCTGATGCTGGGGCAGTTGGGCATTAGGGGCAGGAGCAGTAGTAGGAATAGTGGGTGTAACTGCGGGGGGTTTGGCTGCAGCAGGAGCCATAGGAGGGGGGGGGGGGGGGGGGGCTGAAAGAGGCAGAGCTGCAGCCAGAGCAGACAGTGCAGGAGAGACTGCAGACAATGCAGCTGAAGCTGTGGCAGAGATGGCAGGAAAAACTGCGAAAGAAACTGGGGAATTGGGGCAGAGACTGAGAACAGCAAAGGAAACACCTTATAAAACACTGTAGTAGGTCACATGCAGGGAAGCAGCCGCCTGAGTGATAGATGCAAGTAAATAGCTGCTGCATTAATTATATGCAAGGAAAGAGCCGCTTCATTGGTTAAGCTGCAGGCAGGCAGGACTGTCTACTGTGACAGAAGTGTGGGGAGCCACACAAAAGCCAGTGAGACCTGGAGAATAAGCTCACACACAGCTTCAGCAGGACTCTGCTAAGACAGGATGACTCTGCCCAGCATGAATGGGGTCAACTGTGATCAAATGCTGCACGTGAATCGGGGGGTTTAACCGGCATCCTACCCACATATTTTACATACATGGGCTACCGACTGGGGGCATCAAGAATAATTTACTGTAAGAAGCAATGATAATAGAAAATAATGACAAAACATTTCTTCTCAAAGTATTATTAGTTATGTAATTAATGTCATCTAAAGATGAATGTCACTAATATTGTTTTTACAATTCATTAGCATATTTTGTCAAATGAAAATCTATACTTTTCTTCAACACAACGTGCAGCTTCTATCCCAAGCACAATCCACATTATTACTTAAAAGCTTATTGACCCTCTGATTCTGGTATCACTTACTTTTCAGTAATTTCAAATAAACATTATCTGTGCTGTATTTGTATGATGAAACCAATCCTTGAGTCCAATATAAAATAACTGAAATAAACACACAGTCATGCAAACTTCAGCACTTTGTCTTTCAATAAAAGCTGCAGCATCAAATCCAGCCAGTTCTGATCTGCCTGCCATTTTTGCCTAAAAATAAATGCTGGTGTTATCAAAAACTGTCATATAGCTATATTCCAGATTTATTACAGCCAATCACATCTCGGAGCTCCGAAGAACCTCCTTCTCCTTACATTTCCCTCCTTCTCACTCTTCCCTCAAATACTGTTACATTTGTCTTTTTTCCACACTCACACCCTATCTTGATCATACTCTGACTGCATGGCATCCTTATGCAGGGCAAACTATTTTACAGTCTTATCTTGTATAATATGACATAAACATTGAATTTGATTTTTTTATTTTCACATCCGAACACAACGCACGAACATGAAGGGATGCGTTTGCATTTGCAACCAACCCCTCCGCAAACCCCCCTGCGGAATACTGGCCACGGACCGGGGTGGGAATTCCCAAGCTGGAAGACTGTACTGCGTCATGTTAACATTAGCTAGCTAGTTAGCATGGATACAGAGTGCACCGGACTACAACTATAAAACATTTGCAGCCATTAACTTATAGGTGGTAGTAACACGGAAATGACTCTTTCTGCGTCAAAATAAGATAACTCTGTGATTTTGATACTTTATCATTTCCTTTAACTTAACCGTACCTTCCTCCCATTCCTCTGTCTCTGCTTATTGACATTTAGGAGAGTGTCAGATATAAATTAACGGTGCAAAATTATCAAAGACAGACATAACAATGAAGAGATGACAAAGACACAGTTTGAAAAGTAAGTATATGTTTTATTGTAAAGCTCTTATCCTATTTTAACTTAGCCTATCTTATGATATTTTAACTTAGCATATCTTATCATATGTTAACTTAACCTATCTTATTATGTTTTAACTTAGCTTATCTTATCCTATTTTAACTTATCCTATCTTATCTTATCCTATCTCTTTTGTACATTAACACTTAAACAGTATCTCTATTATCCCTCCGTCCCCGGCCATAACCCACAAGTCCATCAGGAACAATGTCTCTGCAGTCAGTCCTCCTTCTCCGGCCATATCCCATAAGTCCATGGATCCTTGTCAGGAGTTGCTGTTCCGCCGGTCGCTGACGCTGTCCCTGGCCTCTCTCTGGTTGTAGATCGCAGGAGCCGTTGCTGTCCGGACGACGGAGGAACTTCAGTTGGGGCCTCCTCCTCGCTCCTTCTTCCTCCAGCGTGGGTGGCCTGTCCCTCCCGCTCCACGGACGAACCCTCTGGCCCTGGTGATTTTCTTCTCTTCCAGTCTGGACAGCCGATTGTTAAAACAAGGAAAGATTATTGATATAACACATTTTATGCTCTAATTAAAGTGCTCTAATAAGGTCTCTTAAGCCAGGGCTTTACCTTCGGCATGTCAGACACCCTCCGTGTCGATCGGGGCTTGTCTGTGTCATCTGTCTTAATGACACCTTCCTTCGTCGTTATTTTTACTTTAATTGTAAGTTTAATTTTAATCTTAACTATGTTTATTTCTTTGTTCTCCATTCTTTAGATGGCAAGACACTTCAAAATGCAACCAGTCGTTAAGATGCTCGAAAGCAGTTTGAGAAGATAAGTACATGTGATTCAAAAGCAATCAAGCTGTTGTCACGGACGCCCATTCGTACCATAACAGACAATGCGATACTATGCAGCTCGTCGGCGACTTTCGGCCGCGTTCGGCTCCGATTCGACTGTAAGCAGATTGCCACTCTGACGTATGTGGCGCGAGACTCGGGCTTTCGGACTCAAACGCTCACAGCAATAAATCTTATGGAGAATCTCCATTAATCCATTTAAAACCTAAAACTGGCTGCATCAGAAGCGTTTCGGCAGTTTGCAAACCATAAAGACTATTTACAAAGTAATGAAACTGTTATATAAATGTGAATACGTGTGTAGGCTTGTCCCGAATTGAAAATCTCATGCCAACAAGCTGACCCAAGTTGGCAACCCTGCGTAAGTCGCCCCCCTTATTTTATATGCAAAAATGATCATATGCAGGGGGCACATAACTGATATGAAAGTACTCATTCGCTGTCTAAAGCGATACGCGTGGTAATGTCTTGTAGCAGCGCAAATGCGTATTTACTTTATGTGCATACGCGCTGTTATGACAAGAAATCATTGTGTATTTTAGCCTTCATGCCGCGAAAGAATTACAAATTAGCCTAAATGTTAAGATGCACGGTAATTTCTTGTCATAACAGCGTGAATGCACATAAAATAAATACGCATTTCCGCTGCTACAACAAGGAGTTGCCCCGCGTGTACGGGGAATGCGTACTTGCGCACCATGCAGTTATGTGCGCTCCTGATCATATGTATAGTATATTGTACAATAAATGCTATAATATTTAAGTCGTATCGTTTGCTGTTTTTTAATATTTTAATCATCATTTTCTTCGTTCATTCCTGACGACAATTGGGGCAGAGACTGTCATACGCTCTCGGTAACACTCACAACCAGATGTAGCACAACAGTGAAACATTTACAAATGTGACAAAAGGTCTTCTGTGTGTCCATTAATTCATACATAGAGTTTTAATCCCGTCTCATGAAAAGCTGTAGTTATGTTGCCCCTGACAATTCCAAAATTCTTTTTGCAGCAAACTGACAAACCGAATAAGCCCAGGACACTGGAAAATGCTTGAAAAACATGGTAAAGTAGATTTCAGCATTTTCTGTCGTTACATTTGTATTAGAATTGTAAGAAATGTTTTCGTTAGTGTTATTTTGTATTTTGCAGGATGTTCCTCAACAGATTGGTTCTGTGGACTGTGGCGTGTTCATGTTGATTGTTGTCACGTCACGGATCGGGGAAGCAGGAGCAGGAAGATGGAGAATCTGGAAACCAGCTAGGAACACAGGACAATAGAAGTAGGGACTTAAATGACTGGACGGGTAAAATATATTTTGACGCGGAGTTAAATACATAGAACTAATGAAAACAACTGGAAACAGCGAATGACATGGAGATTCCACACGAGGTTAACGAGGGGGCGTGGCACACGGGAGGATCGGACGAGCGCGCGTGTCAATTGTAAGAGAGACCACCTTGAATTGTTGGACGTAACACTTGTGATACAGAGAATGTATTGAAGTGTTTTTCCCCTCCCTTTTATCAGTATGCACTGTGCATGGCCTTGGTGTGTCTTGAGTATTACAAAATGCACCATGAACTGTGTATATTATATATCTATATTATATTTTTATTTAGGCCATAATATGTGATCTTGATCTGTGGTTTTTCATTGAGTTGGAGGGATTTGACAAAAACATCCTTTTAGAAATGCGTGAGGAAGTAAGTTCTTTTCTTTTTGACAAGTAGTGTATCTGTCAGGTTTGCGACACAACAGAGAAATTAAATATTTTATTTCACTCCTCAGGGTCAAGACTCTGGTCTCCAGCTCACCGCTCTCTGTTACATCTCCATGGCCATTTTGTCTGATAGTATCATTCGATTTTTCTATGCTATAGTTTTTTTATGTTTAATCATTGCACGGTATATAAATTATTATAAATAATAGTTTATTTTCCTTGTGATGTGTCTGTGCTTAATAGTATTAAATACGAGTTTAAACAACTACAGTTTCCTCAGTAATGTATTTCATGAACTGATATTTTCCCAACAAAACCCATGTTTGCATTCAAGTCTCTGTCATATTTTCTACATAATATTTGCAACAACCATTATGAAAACTTTGCAGAACTACAAGCCTCTCCAGTTGCAGCCACACCCATATCCAAACTCACATATAAGGTATATTTGTATATTGTTTCCAAGGTACCAGCATTCCTACAGAACCATGTTACATAATATATCCACATATGGGCAATTTCAGTGTGAGTCCTGATGCATTATGCATACTGCTTTCAAATCTGTCATCAAAGCATTGACTGTAAAAAACATGGAGACCAAAATGTCTCTAAAAGGTGAAAACGCAACATGTCAAGCGCCCCCTACTGGCTGGCTGCAGTACTATTATTAGCACCACCCATACCAATGTGTTTCAGTGGTAAGAGGCGATTTTCCACATTACTTTCATGTCTTTCCATCTACACAATAACAAAACATTTCTTCTCAATGTATTATTAGTTATGTAATTAATGTCATCTAAAAATGAACGTCACTAATATTATTATTACAATTAATTTGAATATTTTGTCAAATGAAAATCTATACTTTTCTTCAACACAACATGCAGCTTCTATCCCAAGCACAATCCACATTATTACTTAAAAGCTTATTGACCCCCTGATCCTGGTATCACTTTTCAGTCATTTCAAGTAAACATCATGTGTGTTGTATTTGTATGAGGAAACCAATCTTATCAACATCAATAACTGAAATAAACACACAATCATTCAAACTTCAGCACTTTTTAATTTTGTTTTGTCTTCCACTAAAAGCTGCAACATCAAATCTGGCCAGTTCTGATCTGCTTGCCATTTTTGCCTAAAAAATAAATGCTGGTGTTATCAAAAACTATGTTATATAGCTATATTCCAGATTTATTACAGCCAAACACATCTCGGAGCTCCGAGGAACCTCCTTCTCCTTACATTTGGGGAAGATGGTGGCGCAGGAGGTAGTGCTATCGTTTAGCAACTAGAGAGTTGCAGGTTCAAGCCCTGGTTTCTCCTGACCCCATCAAAGTGTCCTTCAGCAAGACGCTGAACCCCAAATTGCTCCCGGCGTGCAGGTTGGCGCTTTGCATGGCAGCCTCCGCCACCGGTGTGTGGATGGGTGAATGTGAGGCATGAATTGTAAAGCGCTTTCAGTACTCGTAAGAGTAGAAAAGCACATTTACCATGTGTGTTTTGGATTTGGATTGTATTAGTGTGTAGTTAATCGCCTATGTGTCGCAGTAACATTTTCACAGGAATTTGGGAGATTGAAGTGTTATCCTCCTGTTGGTGTAAAACTATGATATGATGCCTGTCAAAGTGTGTCAGCTTCGCCATTTCAGAACCTCTGCTAAAATCATCCCAGTATTTGCAGCGATCTTCCAGTGCAGCCATGTATTTTTTGACTTGACCACTAACACACCTCATACAGCTAGTCAATCTCTCACTGACTTTTTAAACCAATATATTTAATTATTTAATTGATAATGGTAAAATTTAACAAAATCATGGAACGGCTTACTAGTTTTTTATTGTGTTACTCTTAATTTGCAGACGTTCTAATGTTAAATTGTGTTTTTTGTTCTAAGCCAAAATACACTTGCTACCCAGATAAACAGCTTCAAACATTTCTTTGGACTGCCTAAGACTTTTGCACAGTACTGTATATATACACACATGCAGTTAAACAGATGTACAGAGAACATGCTTGAGCGATTATGACGACCATTTTGCATGTAATGACTTATACAATGAACTAACACCAGATGTTTTGGGGGGTCAGACTTTTCAACAGAGAACCAGTATAATATGTGACCCATCACCACGAAATGAGTCTTATTCCCCACCCATAAGAGTCACCCATAAGACTCATTTCATGATGATGAGTCACATATATTTTGACCAACATGTCATGAACAATTGAAAATGTAGGAATCAGCAGATGATTGTACATAATTATTTGCACGACTGAGCCAAAGCATTTGCAATTTGACCAAAAGAATGAGACTTTGCATTTATGATGTGCAAAAGGGACTCGATGATGTGGAGGTTGTACAAGTAGTTATGAGAATTTCATTTCTGATCTGAGAAATGTACCAAAGTGACTGAAAAAACCTGTAATACTGTTCTGCTGTACACTAGAGTAAATGCATGGGCTGGACTATTCACAGTCCCATAGAAGAAGCTAAACCATATTTCCTTGGAATTACATCAAATAAAATACTCTATTATTTTAGAAATCTGCTGCATGACCACAATTCTGTGTCATATCAGCCGTCTGTCAGCTATGAGAGATGAATCTCTTCTATCCTCAGCTCTCACTGTACTGTACAGATCTGTGTGGACCACAGGCTGTAAAATGTTCATGTGCTAAGGGCTCTCAAACAGAATTTCTGAAAATACTGTTCCATCCATAAAGTTTTTTGCAATTAACTTATCTTTATAATTTGCGTAATTTAAAGCCGGACAGGCCTGCAGTAGTTGCTGGGGATGTTCACATCTCCTTCTAATGAAGGATGTGGAGAAAACAATGGGGGGAAATCGCTGCCAGGATGAAAGGCTACTGTGGCCAGCAGTGATCTGGGACTGAAGTCTGCAGGAAATGGCAGGACTTCTGCAGCCTCGCAAAGTGATAACTGGGGATAAATGGGGATTGGGGATCATGCTGACTGGGCAGGGGGTCAGGAGCTGCGTCACATACACAGGACAACACAGAGGGGTCTCTGTGAAAAGGGTCATTTTTCGTAGAGACAATTCCTCACTACGGCTTGTGGGGACTGAGCGACTTAATGTACAGTCAGAAGAGCATCAGTGTGTTTTGGCCAAACTCTGTGTCTCTGTGACACGACAGCAGGCAAAAAAGGATGTAGAAAATAAGGAGTGGGTGGGAGCACTGGTTACTCTACCAGCATTACCCACTGATCTAATACCAACCGCCTCCTGTTGGCATTCCTCACTTCCTCACGGGTGGTTCTCTGCTCGACCGTGGGCATCTTGCGGTTTCTATGATGTCACACCATTTGATCTTGACGTCAGTCCAGGGACTCATCCTCTCTGTCCTCAGTGCTCTTCTTCTGGCAGGACTGGGGATGAGAGAGTCCAGTTGTTTGATACAGTGGGTTGCTCTCACTGGATGGTATAATTTAGAAGCCAATCATTTATGTCTGTTATTACAGTCAGTGACGCTAAAAGGTGAGCTTCAGTGAACAGTGTGTGGCAGCTGCAGGAACAGAGGCACTCAGGCAAACCCAAGTGCAGAATATTACCCCCGAATGGCAGCTTTTTATTAGCAACAGGGAGACCTGGGATGGGGGAAGGGTGGGGTGGGGGGGGGGGGGGGGGGGCTGAAGGGCTGTTTGCTCTGGTGGGTCCAGGCCAGTCACTGGCAACGTCAGCACTGATGATTGACAGGTCGCTGCTGCCTGTATTTTGTCTGAAATTTTGTGGTTTCCTTTCTATAGACTGTCAGGCTGTAGAGTCACAGAGAGGCTGTTCTTCCCTGACTTCAGCTCTGAAGTCAAACCTCAGAAAGCTGAATCTGAGCTAAAATCACTCAGGAGACTCAGGAGTGAAGCTGCTCTCTGCTGTACTGGAGGATCCCAGCTGTAAACTGGAGAAGCTGAAGTGAGCAGAGAATGAATATTTTATGTCGGTTTAAGTCAAGTTTATTTGTATAGCACATCTTCATACAAGAAGGTCATTCAAAGTGCTTTCCAGAAAAGATGATAAGAAATAAAATGCTTAATGCACAAAGTAAAATCGTAGGAATACATATAAAAATAAAAAATTTAATGAAAAGAACATGAAACATATAAGGACAGATATTAAAAGTGACAAATTGCCAGTCCCATCAGACGGCCATCGGTCATTGACCTGCGGCCCAGGGTGCTCCGGTCACAGGAGCACTTATGTTCCACCATGCTGTTCATTATGGACACACTGTGGGCAGCACAGGGATTCAGATCGGCCAGGCCGTTCCTCCCAATCACACCCTTCCAGGTTTCACTGTCGCTACGCACATCAGCGTTAATGTCTCCCAGCAGGACAATGCAGTCCCCACGGGGGGCACCTCCCAGCTCCCCCTCCCAGGTCTCGAAGCAGGCCAGGTTCTCTGAGCTGGTGTTCGGTGCATACGCATAAACAGTCAGACCCCCTCCGCCAACTCGAAGTGGAAGGGAGGTAACCCTCTCACTCACTGGGGTGAACTCCAACGTTCTGGCACTGAATTGGGGGGGCTATTAGCTTATTTCGCAGAGGTCACCATTTTCAAAATGAAAACGAGGCTGAGGTGGGATTAATTCCACAAAATTCGTCGATGCTACTGTGGCATATTCTTGTGAACCAGGATGTACATCTTATCAAAGACGTGAATGTGATTAAGATTTATCTTTCCCTTGATTTCCTTGTAACGGGGACACTTAGAAGCTCAGTTCAAAGTTAGAAAACACACTTTTGCAGAATCATGGATTTACAGTAGTGAGGATGTTTCATATAACCAAGCTGCCTCCTGCTATAATTCCTTACAGTGGGGCTGAAGATTTTTAGTACGAATGTACTAGCTAATCTGCAAATGTCAAAATATTGTTTCCAGCATGAATGACTAATGACTAATCGTTAACTTACCTTTAATATCAGTAATGTTCCCCTCTATTCAGTCGCTGTATCCTTTTAACAGAACTGCTCTTGATATTCAACATCCCTCCTCAGCCCATTTTTCAGCATCGTTTATGGTAAAATGTGGCACCAGCTCAAAGTTTACGGTCCAAGCCGTTGTTATGTGACTGTACTTCCAGGCTTCCACTTGGGGTGACTCCCTCCTCTGCCTCGCTTTCCATTCAAAATGGCGGCCGTGTGAAATCAGCACATAAGTAGACCCACACCTGCCCAGCCCCTCTCACCAGGGGCAAGTCAAGAGTGGAATAGAGGGGAGTCCAGCCCCTCTCAAGCCCAACCTGTGCATATATTTAGTCGGTATCTCTCTACCTCCCCAACCAGCTCAGGTTCCTTTCCCACCAGAGAGGTTACATTCCATGTTCCTAGAACCAGAACTGGTAGCCGATGATCGGTCCGCCTAGGCCCCTGCATACACTGCCACCTCATCCACATTGCACCCAACCCCCACGGCTCGCCCTGCAGAGGAGGCCCATGTAAATTAGGCGCTCACCTGCTCCAGGGAAGGGTCCCGGTCTCCCCAATGTGGGCAGGGTCACATGATCCTTAGTGTTAGTGACTCACACTTTGTCTGGCCGCTCACCCAGGAACAATTTGCCTTAGGAGACCCAAAGAGGGGCAGCTCCCCCAACAACATAGCTGCTAACCTCACAGAGGGACACGAACCCTTCCAGCACAATAGTGTCAATACATGGAAGGGCCCAAATGTCACTCCTGACCTACCAACATACTGTCCTGGCTGACCTCCATCAAGAGTTACCCACTGATCTAATACCATACTGTCATGGATAACCTCCCAGAAGCATTGCCCACTGATCTAATACCATACTGACATGGATAACCTCCCTCAAGCGTTACCCACTGACCTAATACCATATTGTCATGGATAATCTCTTTCAAGCGTTACCCACTGATCTAATACCATACTGTCATGGATAACCTCCATAGAGCATTACCCACTGATCTAATACCATACTGTCATATATAACCCCTCTCGACTGTTACCCACTGATTTAATACCATACTGTCATGGATAACCTCCCACAAGCATTACCCACTGATCTAAAACCATACTGACATGGATAACCTCACTCAGGCGTTACCCACTGATCTAATACCATACTGTCATGGATAACCTCCCACAAGCATTATCCACTGATCTAATACCATACTGACATGGATCACCTCACTCAGGCGTTACCCACTGATCCAATACCATACTGTCATGGATAACCTCCCACAAGCATTACCCACTGATCTAATACCATACTGTCATGGATAACCTCCCACAAGCATTACCCACTGATCTAATACTATACTGTCATGGATAAACTCCCACAAGCATTACCCACTGATCTAATACCATACTGACATTGATAACCTCCCACAAGCATTACCCACTGATCCAATACCATACTGTCATGCATAACCTCCCACAAGCATTACCCACTGATCTAATACCATACTGACATCGATAACCTCACTCAGGCGTTACCCACTGATCTAATACCATACTGTCATGCATAACCTCCCAGAAGCATTACCCACTGATCTAATACCATACTGTCATGGATAACCTCCCAGAAGCATTACTAACTGATCTAATACCATACTGACATGGATATCCTCCCACAAGCATTACCCACTAATCTGATACCATATTGACATGGATAACCTCACTGATCCAATACCATACTGTCATGGATAAACTCACACAAATATTACCCACTGATCCAATACCATATTGTCATGGATAACCTCCCACAAGCATTACCCACTGATCTAATACCATACTGACATGGATAACCTAACTCAGGCGTTACCCACTGATTCAATACCATACTGTCATGGATAACCTCCCAGAAGCATTACCCACTGATCCAATGACATACTGTCATGGATAATCTCCCACAAGCATTACCCACTGATCTAATACCATACTGACATGGATAACCTTACTCAGGCGTTACACACTGATCCAATACCCTACAGTCATGGATAACTTCCCGCAAGCATTACCCACTGATCCAATACCATTCTGACATGGATAACCTCCCACAAGCATTACCCACTGATCTAATACCATACTGACATCGATAACCTCACACAAGCGTTACCCACTGATCTAATACCATACTGTCATGGATAACCTCCCACAAGCATTACCCACTAATCTAATACCATACAGTCATGGATAACCTCCCACAAGCATTACCCACTGATCTAAAACCATACTGTCATGGATAACCTCCCACAAGCATTACTCACTGATCCAATACCATACTGTCATGGATAAACTCACACAAATATTACCCACTGATCCAATACCATATTGTCATGGATAACCTTCCATAAGCATTACCCACTGATCTAATACCATACTGACATGGATAACCTCACTCAGGTGTTACCCACTGATTCAATACCATACTATCATGGATAACCTCCCAGAAGCATTACCCACTGATCCAATAACATACTGCCATGGATAATCTCCCACAAGCATTACCCACTGATCTAATACCATACTGACATCTATAACCTCACTCAGGCGTTACCCACTGACCTAATACCATATTGTCATGGATAATCTCTTTCAAGCGTTACCCACTGATCTAATACTTATACTGTCATGGATAACCTCCATAGAGCATTACCCACTGATCTAATACCATACTGTCATATATAGCCCCTCTCGACTGTTACCCACTGATTTAATACCATACTGTCATGGATAACCTCCCACAAGCATTACCCACTGATCTAAAACCATACTGACATGGATAACCTCACTCAGGCATTACCCACTGATCTAATACCATACTGTCATGGATAACCTCCCACAAGCATTATCCACTGATCTAATACCATACTGACATGGATCACCTCACTCAGGCGTTACCCACTGATCCAATACCATACTGTCATGGATAACCTCCCACAAGCATTACCCACTGATCTAATACCATACTGTCATGGATAACCTCCCACAAGCATTACCCACTGATCTAATACTATACTGTCATGGATAAACTCCCACAAGCATTACCCACTGATCTAATACCATACTGACATTGATAACCTCCCACAAGCATTACCCACTGATCCAATACCATACTGTCATGCATAACCTCCCACAAGCATTACCCACTGATCTAATACCATACTGACATCGATAACCTCACTCAGGCGTTACCCACTGATCTAATACCATACTGTCATGCATAACCTCCCAGAATCATTACCCACTGATCTAATACCATACTGTCATGGATAACCTCCCAGAAGCATTACTAACTGATCTAATACCATACTGACATGGATATCCTCCCACAAGCATTACCCACTAATCTGATACCATATTGACATGGATAACCTCACTGATCCAATACCATACTGTCATGGATAAACTCACACAAATATTACCCACTGATCCAATACCATATTGTCATGGATAACCTCCCACAAGCATTACCCACTGATCTAATACCATACTGACATGGATAACCTAACTCAGGCGTTACCCACTGATTCAATACCATACTGTCATGGATAACCTCCCAGAAGCATTACCCACTGATCCAATGACATACTGTCATGGATAATCTCCCACAAGCATTACCCACTGATCTAATACCATACTGACATGGATAACCTTACTCAGGCGTTACACACTGATCCAATACCCTACAGTCATGGATAACTTCCCGCAAGCATTACCCACTGATCCAATACCATTCTGACATGGATAACCTCCCACAAGCATTACCCACTGATCTAATACCATACTGACATCGATAACCTCACACAAGCGTTACCCACTGATCTAATACCATACTGTCATGGATAACCTCCCACAAGCATTACCCACTAATCTAATACCATACAGTCATGGATAACCTCCCACAAGCATTACCCACTGATCTAAAACCATACTGTCATGGATAACCTCCCACAAGCATTACTCACTGATCCAATACCATACTGTCATGGATAAACTCACACAAATATTACCCACTGATCCAATACCATATTGTCATGGATAACCTTCCATAAGCATTACCCACTGATCTAATACCATACTGACATGGATAACCTCACTCAGGTGTTACCCACTGATTCAATACCATACTATCATGGATAACCTCCCAGAAGCATTACCCACTGATCCAATAACATACTGCCATGGATAATCTCCCACAAGCATTACCCACTGATCTAATACCATACTGACATCTATAACCTCACTCAGGCGTTACCCACTGATCTAATACCATAATGTCATGGATAACCTCCCACAAGCATTACCTACTGATCTAATACCATACTGTCATGGATAACCTCCCAGAAGCATTACCCACTGATCTAATACCATACTGTCATGGATAACCTCCCAGAAGCATTACTAACTGATCTAATACCATACTGACATGGATATCCTCCCACAAGCATTACCCACTGATGTAATACCATATTGACATGGATAACCTCACTGAGGCGTTACCCACTGATCCAATACCATACTGTCATGGATAAACTCACACAAATATTACCCACTATAAAACTTCCCGATGTCACAGTGGAAGGTGTACATGATGTTGCTCCCGGCTGTGTAGCAATACCATGTAACGCAGCGCGAACACCTGCCAAAACTGCACATTCTATGGCCTCTAAGAGAGCGGAATTCGCCATGTTGTCCCGCATCAGCCCTATCCTGCGATCTCATTGGTACAGCCCATTTTACACAAATGGGCGTGGCTAATTTGCATACATTCTCAACATTTAGAGTCTACATTTAGATTTAACATTTAGATTTAACATTTATATTTAAGTTTTATATTTAACATTTATATTTATATTTACATTTAATATTTATATATAGACAAACCATTTATATTTACATATGATAAACAATTTCGAACATAATTTACACAGCAAAAAAACCTGATGATCCACAACACCATTGACTTCTAGCTAAAAGTCAGAAAATTGCACTAAATGTTGAAAAAGTGGCAAGTACAAAAATGTTTGCTACCTTTACAAACAGCGCCCCATACCAACTAATTCCAATAACCGCTTATCCAGTACAGGGTTATGGGACACACACATCACAGGAAGCACAGGGCACAAGGCAGAGACACCCTGGATGGGATGCCAGTCCATCACAGGGTCCATCACTCACTCACATGCTGAGGACAATCAAGAGACACTAATTCACCAAACTGCATGATCTTGGACAGCATGAGGAAAACTGAGGAAACCCACAGGAACACGGGGAGAACATGCAAGCTGTACATGCAGAACCAGGAGTGGGAACCACACCCACAAGCCTGGAGGTGTGAAGTGAGAGCAGCTGGTCTGAAGTCCTGAAGGGAGCTGGAGCGCCATTTCTTTGGAGCAGTGTGGAGCCGTCCTGCATTGCTGCTTATCCTGTACAGGGGGTTGGGCAGCCTGGAGCCTGTCCCAGGTGGCACAGGGCAGGGGACACAATGGACAGGATACTAGTTTATAGCAGAGCACAAACTCACACATACAGACTCACACTAAGGGCAGCTTAGAGATTCCAATCGGCTGATCGCAGTTTCATGTTCTCCAAAGTAGGAGGAGAAAGCCCACATTGGAAGAACATGCAGACTTCACACATACAGCAGGAGGGACAGGAAACAAACCCAGAGACAGAGGTTACACCCCGAGACCCCACACCCCCCACAATCACACATACTGTTAGGATTTATTTAAAAGTTACATTTTAATGCTACAAAATGATGACTGACTATGAACTTCATATTCCAGAACTGTGTTGGAATCTATGCTGACTGTAAGAATGTTACCTTACAGGATTTACCCGTTTCTATGCCCTGTACCTACAGTAAGGAGCTGGGATCTCTGCTCCTTCAAAGCAGACAGACTCACTCACATATGATTACAGTTCTAGTACATAGCAGATACTGTTGCTGAAAGTGGTGAACAAGTGAGGAACCGCAGAGCAGTAGGGCAGCAAGGAGACAACAGGACAGGAACAGGAAGATGACAAGGGACATACAGGGCAAGAGCAGAGACTGGCAAACCCTCTCTGGGAGACAGACATTCTGCCTGCCGCTTTCTTGGACTCCTGTTGATACTGGTGACCACCCCAGAAACTGGGACCAGAGTAACCGGAGTCTGGGATGAAGGAGGGACCCACGTAGCAGGACCCAGGGCAGTCCAGCAGGACATCCTCTGGATCCATCTTCTCTGGGCTGGTGGCAGCCTGCAGGCATGTGCCCATGGGACGTCAGGATAGAAAGTGGGCACCAGTAGGCTGTCAGGAGATGAGGTGGGCACCGGCTGGAAGTCTGGGGACATTGAGGTGGGTGCTGGCCAGGCATCAGGGGACAGAGAGGTGGACGCTGGCCTGACATTATGGAGCAGTGTGGCAGGTGTCGGCTGGTTACCAGGGAACCGTGTCAGATTCTATGAGAAGCCTAGAGGCAACCAAGGCCTCACCTGTGTTGGACACTGTGGGTGCGGCCTGAGCGGCCCTCTCTGGGCCGGGAGCCTTAAGTGCGGATGTAACGACTGCAATGGCTGGCTCTCCTGGGCCAGATGCTGTAGATGCAGTGTCTTTCAATCACGAGTCCCTAACCATTACGTCACCACTGCTCACTACTATGTGTACTATTAAAAGAGGCAGTAGGGTCTTGTCCAGCCAGCTGACAAAACGTTTCCACATTTAATTGGAACGAAGGATGGTAGGAAACATCTGTATTGTGTGCAGACTTCCAATAAAACCATGTTGAAGCAAAGTCCGACCTCTACTGTGGTCCAGCACTCTGACAACCATAGAACTAGGAGTGAAGCCTGTTCTTCTGTGCTGGAGAGCTTTGGGGAGCATGTTTTGGCGAACAGGGGGATCACAGTAAATCCCAGAGAAGCATCATGTTGTCAGACTTCAGGTGACAATGAGGACGCAGGTCGCCCTACGGCAAACGACATGGAGACGGCGGGCTCCTTTTCTCCAGAGCACCCCACCTCTGCGGGGTTCAGCACACTCACTCCATTCCAGAGGGCCCTGAGGATCTCCGCTATAGCTGTCACACCCTCCACTTGGGAGTCCGGGGAGAGGGCGGCTATGCCATCCGTCAGAGATGGGCCATTCTCTCTGGGGAAAGCTGTACTGCGGCCTGAACCAGCGACATTAGGTATGCTTGACACAAGCAGCAGTGATCGGCTGTAGGGACCTGGGGAATCTACTGGTCGAGTTCCGTCATTCTGTTGGGTGCCAGGATGAACGACTCTGGGAGCAGGTGTTGTCAGACAATAAACTGGGATTTACTGGGATCAAGATGGGAGGCTAGGGAACGAGCAACATGGAGGGCACCACATCAATGGGGAACACAGGGCCAGGAAGCACTTATACAGGAATAACAAGGGAACAGACTGGAAGTAGCTGGGAGTGTTTAACATGAGGGATGGAACGAGACGCGAGACCGAGCAGCAGGCATGGCTTATTAGAGCCACGTCAGGGAGGTGGCAGGACATGACGTTTAGGGCTATGGTTAGGGTTAGGATTAGGCTTAGGTTTAGAGTAAAGTGTTTGTGGCAGAGAGCGGTCAGTAGTACAAGGACACGACTACACCACCTGGGGAATTTCACCACAGGAAAAATTACTCTAAATTAAGAGCACACAAGTTCATTTACCGAATGGAGCTAGAGATGTGTTTGTACTATTAACAGTTTGTTGAAAATATAAAACAAAGAAACAAGACAAGCGCTTTAGCATCAACAACCTTAAAAAATAAACCAGCAACCAGCCTTTGGCCACTGGCTGACTAAACTCAAGCAGGAGACAGGTGTCCGGGGAAGTTGATCAAAATGGGGAATAGAGTCCCTTAAACTAACACACACACACACATACACACACACACACAAACACACGCACACACACACCTGTGCTCCACCACACTGATCCCCACACAAATATACTGCACAAGGTGAAAGTGTGAACACCACCACCCCAGACCAATCAAATCTTAGTCAGCCAGATCAATCGAGGCAGCCACTGCTCACAGTCTCCCAGAAAATACCCCAATCTAACCAAGAATCTGAGTGTTGAAAACTATGAAGAGTGCAAACAATGAGTAGCAGAATACAGGCTGTCCCTCTGTATCAGTCCCATACAGAAAGAAAGGGCGGCCCAAAGTCTGTTAAGTCGCAAAACTAGGGAATGAAACAGCTCCAAATGCAGGAAAAGGTGCGACGATCCTTAGCGCGTTCCAGGGCTCCCAGCACATCGCCGATGTCCCACCGAGGATCAGGAGCTTCAAGCAGCAGTTGTTGGGCGACATCGGACCGACTGAGGACAAGACAAGACTGATGGAAAAGAAAAACTGACGTAGGAAACACAGCAGCCACAGTGCAGGTTCAAACTATTATTGTCTGACAAATCTGCTGGAAGAGGCATAAACTGAAGCTGACGAGCAACTGAAACTGTAATCCTGGCAACAACCGTAACTACAATTAAAACACATCAAGTAAAGCAACTGACAAGTAGCTATAGGCCTAGTCACCAGAATAACTTGCAACCACTGGAGCTGCAACACAGACACCAGAAAAACACTGCAATATAAAATATTACCATTAGCCATTTAAATCAAGCAGAGGATTAACGCTAATTAAAACAGCAAAACCTCCCACCAAGACACAGAATAAGTGTGAACCTCAGCCAGCATGCCAGCGTACCACGGCAGACCACCGCGGTGCGGAAGGGGAGTTACCGGACCGGGAAACGCCAACACACTTACCGGAAATAATCAACAAGTCCTACCCGCAAAATTCCACACTGCTACAGTTAGATGGCCCTGGGATTTTTCTCCAGAACCCCAAGGCTCAATGGAAGTACCGCGAGATTCTTAAACCCTTACCTGAGGGAGGAGGCTTCCAGCGTAAGGAGAGGTTCACCAGAATCCCCGGGCTGGATGGACATCGTTCATCCTTTACCTGGGGAATGAGGCTCCCAACTCGTGGTGACTTACCCAAGCCCTGGTGCTGGATCATCATTCAATGCTTACATGGGGAAAGAGAGACCTTACCCTTGGCCTCCAAGCCTGGAAGTACCCTGAGCTCTAGACCCAAGCTTAACCCTAACCCATAAGCATAGGTTCGCAGTATGAACGGTTCTCACCTGATACCAGAAAACCATACATGTTCTTAATCTGAAAATCAGTTCATCATTTTCCCAGAAGGTGTCAGCACATCAACACTGCAAGCTTGGCACATCCCTTTGGATACAATGAGCTATCCTTATATTTTGAAATTTTTTAAAACTTATTTAAATCAGTAAAACAAATTGCATCCAAAAAGGATAGAATCATGACTACCCAATACCCCTTGGCACCATGTTAGTGTGAATGGAGTTTTCACTCCAGCCCTGAGGGATTCAGAGCAGACACAAAAGATTGTGAACCCATGTGTGATTTACAGTGAAAGGTGACTGAACACAACGCACAGCCTCTGTTATGACTCCACTGTTCACCATGGTTCAGCACCATCTATATTTCTATTATTTTTCTAGGTATTTTACTTGTGGTTTTACACTTAACATGGTATCGACAGGCTTGCTCCAAAGAGATCTCATTGTATTTACACAGTGACAGTAACGCTGCCTTATCTTGCGAGAGGAAGTAGCATATGGGTGCGCTGCTAACGTTAGCATTAGCAAACCTAGCTGCCTAGCAGTGTTGGTAGTAACTCGTCAGTGTAATTCCACTACTTTTGTTTGCACCATGTATTTCAACATCGACGCGATGTTAATGTGATCACTATGCAACCTTTAGCCCACTGTTATTTTCCTTGATTATGTAATTATACAGGGCAGGTCAGGCAGAGGGAGCAGACGCTGATGCAGCGCGTTGCCACACCAACCACACGTCCAAACTGCTGGCGATCCTGGCCGGCGACCCCCCAGGCAGACACACGGTCGAATCCCACCCTTATTATAATTACTTTTATATGCAGTAATTGGTAATTAGTAATTTTCAGTAGCTTGCACAAGGCTGCTGACTAGCAACGTTATTCGTTGGTTGAATCCGAAATAGCTCTCGTGCTACGATGCTGGATTGTTACAGGGACAGTGATAAATGCAGACCCCTTTATTCTGATTGCGTTAAAAATCTAATGTTTTTACTCAGATTTCATCCATTTGGTGGTGTGCTCTCTATAATATGCCATGTTTTTCTAAAAGAAGATTTTTTAAAAAAAGAATGGCAAAATAGAGCAGCGCATTGAATTGTAATGCCTGTATCTTGAAACGTAGCATGTTGTCAGACTCTCCGATACACAGCTCTATGGTCCATACAGAGGAGATGAGGAACATGCAGTCTGCTAAGTCACGTGGTTACCTTTCGTTAGGTGGCTACGTTTACATGCCTTAACGCAATTAAGATGTTTTCATGTAAGCAGATTAATCGGGGAGCTCATTTATAAAGGCTTCGTGTGACTGAAAAAGACGAGAAGCATTCATACATACATTTATAGGAAGATTTTGGGATTTACAAAGAAAAACGTTTTGTGAAAAAGACACAAATCTTGTGAACGAGGTTGAGAGATGCTGTTTCGACAGAATCCTGTAGAGGGCACTGTGTATGCTAAATCGAAGGCTCCAGGAATGTATTAAGGCATTTATAATCATAAACAATAATAATTGAAATATTTGTGGGCAAATGGCAATTGGCTCTGAGATTAAAGTTTTTTAAAATGAATTTGTTTAAATTTTTGGGCCGGCATGGTGGTGCAGTGGTTAGCACTGTTGCCTCACACCTCTGGGACCCAGGTTCGAGTCTCCGCCTGGGTTACATGTGTGTGGAGTTTGCATGTTCTCCCCATGTCGTCGTGGGGTTTCCTCCGGGTACGCCGGTTTCCCCCCACAGTCCAAAAACATGCTGAGGCTAATTGGAGTTGCTAAAAAATTGCCTGTAGGTGTGAATGGTGTGTGAGTGTGCCCTGCGATGGGCTGGCCCTCCCATCCTGGGTTGTTCCCTGCCTTGTGCCCATTGCTTCCGGGATAGGCTCCGGACCCCCCGTGACCCAGTAGGATTAGCGGTTTGGAAAATGGATGGATAGATGTATGATAGAATGATTAAGCTGTAGCACATTTCAAATAATATTTCATTTGTAACACATTTGTTCTCCAAACTTCTACATTTTTAACCTTTGGCCACAAGATCATCTTCTTCCTGCCAGTATCTTTTCTTTTCCTTTGATCCTCGGTTGTTGGAATCTGCTCTGCTGCTTGGAAGTTCCCTGGGGAGTTAGTGTTGGGGGGTTCTGGTGGAATGTGACCATCGGCAGCCATGGGCTGGATAGCGCTGCGGTGCTCAGCCTGGCTCTGTGCCCTTCTAGGGGCTCTGTGTCCTTTGTTAGCACAAACATTTTGCACACCTGACATTACCATGCATACAGTATTTCTCGTATTTTACAAATTACAAAAACACTGATCAAAGTCTGTAGAAAAAAACATTTTATTTCATGAACTAAGTCAAATATGAATCATAAAACACAATTAAAATACTTTTTTTGAATACATGCCTCAGAAATTGCACATCCCTGATTGTGCGTTACCTTCATGCTGCCTTGAAAATTTTGATTTCTTCACTGTAGCCCTATGTTATACAATCTAATCTTAACCTTATGTTAACTGATCCTATTTTTATTTCTTAAATATTCCCTCCACCACCCCCCCTCTAAGGAGGACTGCTTTATTTATAATTAATCTAATCCTATGTTATACAATCTTATCTTAACCTTATGTTAACTAATCCTATTTTTATTTCTTAAATATTCCCTCCACCACCCCCCCTCTAAGGAGGACTGCTTTATTTATAATTAATCTAATCCTATGTTATACAATCTTATCTTAACCTTATGTTAACTAATCCTATTTTTATTTCTTAAATATTCCCTCCACCACCCCCCCTCTAAGGAGGACTGCTTTATTTACAATTAATCTAATCCTATGTTATACAAGCTTATCTTAACCTTATCTTAATTAATTCTATTTTTATTTCTTAAATATTCCCTCCACCACCCCCCCTCTAAGGAGGACTGCTTTATTTATAATTAATCTAATCCTATGTTGTACAATCTTATCTTTACCTTATGTTAACTGATCCTATTTTTATTTCTTAAATATTCCCTCCACCACCCCCCCTCTAAGGAGGACTGCTTTATTTATAATTAATCTAATCCTATGTTGTACAATCTTAAGCTTACCGTAACCTATCCTATCTTAATTTTATTCTATGTTATCTTATCCTATCTTTCTTATCTTATGCTATGCAATCCTATCTTATATAATCTTATCCTAAACTTATGGTAATTTATCATGTCTTTGTAAAACATAAAATGGCATACAAGTTAAGACTATCTTAATCTTATTCTATACAATCTTAACCTTATCCTATCTTAATCTTATCCTATAGTACCTTATGTTATAGAACTACATGGTAACATATCCTAATTTTATCTTATCCTAAGTATGTATGACAACTCTCGTGTAATTATGTGCTGAATCTACAGGGAAATGTAGCTATGTGCATCTGACTGATAGCCCATCTCCACACCCATCTCCTGAGCCCTGGGCATGGTACTTAGCTGCTCCAGTGCATCAATAGGAAAGATGAACTCATCTTCATCAATCCTACGCCTCTTGGATGAATGAGTACCCTCATTATCCTCATTCTTCCACTGTTTCGCTAAGTTAATTTCATTTAAATGTCTGTTCCAAAACTCCTGACACCAGTACTCAGTAAAGCACTTGGCGTCATAGGTCATTTTAGAGTACTTTGTTACATAATAGTTATACAACCAATAGAATTTTTCCAGGTGAGATAAGGCGGCTACAGCCTGTGCTGGAGCCTGAAGCAGAGGGGTCAGATGAACCAGGATTGGAGCTGAATATGGATGTGGAGCTGGGCTTACAGGTGTGACTAAGTGTGGCAATAAAACAGAGGAGCCCATAAAAAGAAATGGGGATGAAACAAAAGGGGAGGGGGCTGAAGACGGAAATAAAAATGAAGAGGAGGAGAAGGTTGGTGAGCTGGGCTTAGGCTCTAACCCCTTCTGTTGGTCATACCTCCTTCTTCGCCCTGACCGGCCTCCCGCCGTTTTTCTACGGCGGCCTGTGCCCTGCTGACCCCTGCTGGTTGCCACCGGGATGGCAGCAGATCCAGGAGAGGCAGACGTGGTCAGGGAGCTGGCTGCCGGCGGCCTGGTGCGGCACTTCTTCCGACGGCCAGCATCACTGGAACTGGTTTGTCCTTTGGGATTATAAAGACAGGGGACAGCATATTTAATTTAAATGAAACATTATGTCACTGTACAACAACACTACATCACAACCATCACAGATATCACACTTGGCAGTCGGTATTGCACACTAAGAAAAATTCTGCCGTCTTTATTGGATACAGGAAACACACGCTAGGGAAACTTATGCGCTGGTCTTGACTTGGGCCGTCTGCGTTTCAGCAGGGGAACCTGACCTATAAAAACAAGCCAGTTTGTGCACAGATTCCCTGATACGCAGAACAACAGCGAAAAACAACACTGGAAAGGTTCATGTGCATCAAATATAGCAGCCCACTCAATCCAAATGCTGGCATCAACAACTGACTATTAAGTCAAATCCTTTACATATCTTACACTTTCCATAAGTTGCATTATTTATTCACTCTCAAGGTACCAAACTAAGATTTATGCTTTTTCTGATTACTACCGCGTTTCCCCGCAAATAAGCCCTAACATGATTTTTCAAGAAGCTCGTAATATAAGCCCTAGTTATTGTCCCATGGATTGTACGGTAACTAGAATGAGATGCGGTTATACTACGAGAAGGCTACATGGACAAGAGGCGCTCATTTAAGGACAGAGTTATTGCTAAACATGAGAGATTGGGGACACTCGTTCTACAGGAAATTGAGTTGCGAGATATTCAGGACGGAATTTGGAACTTGGAGATTTACGATGATGTTCCAGAAGAACATGACATTACGACTATATTTGAATAAACATATGCAGTATACAGCAGAATTTTGTTCATGAATAAATTCACCGTCAAATTGTTTACATGGAAAGATACTGTTAGAAGATGACATGATGTCTGTGTTTGAATAAATGTGGATTTTTTTCATGAATACCGGTAAATATACTGTAGCATGTTATACTTGGGAAAATACTACCTTAATATAAGCCGTAACGCGTCATTTGGAGCAAAAATTAATATAAGACCCTGTCTTATTTTCGGGGAAACACCGTATATTAGGACATATTCAGCTGTTACTTTACCACTTCATGATGATTTTCTCTGATGTTTAAACACAGCACAGCCACAGATTTTACTGATTTCATTATATAATGCAGTAGACATGCAAAAAGACTCCCGTATATTAAAGCTAAAGGTGAACTACTTTATTATTTAGACATGTACTTCTAAAACAAGATAATAGAACAGAAGATTCAAGAAGACTAGTCAAGCATATTCTGACTTTAACTCTTTAAGTGCTGAGTTAGTCTGGGCATCATTTTGCCATCCTTACCTCGGCCAACTGGACCGGGGATGTATTCCGGGGCGATCCGCACACTGACTGCACCTTTCGGCAGCAGCCAGTCAATCCTCTGGAGATTCACGGTGGTTTTCACGATGAACATCTTTCGCGTCTTCTCTCTTGCTGATAAACTGCAAGTCTGAGCTGCTTTAAATGTTCAAATGAAAACTCTAAACGGAAAAGAATTGTTATGATTCGGTTGCTAAGCTACGGTGGCCGATTGGTGTCAGCGCGCTGCAAAGTCTTCAAACGCTTTAATCAAATGACGAAACATACGATCTACATTTACAAAAGCGCAGAAACGCAGAAGTACCACAAAATTTTAAGACAAGTTTAAAAACATATAAGCGCTGAAAATCCGCTCACAACACAGTTGTAAAGTTTCTGGGTGACAAAGAAACAAGACGGACCAATTATGGTTTAATTGTATATCGAATGTTTACGAAATGTCGATATCTTATCAAAACAGGATATAGAATGAAACACTACATTATATCAATCAATCATTCGGTCGCCATTAAAAATATAGAATAATATTCCTTCCTTGTTATAATTAACACGAGAGCTGCGGTCTTGAAGTTGCACAGACTCCCAGAATTCATAGCGATAATTACACGTCCCATTCAATCAGTGGGTTTTTTGATAATTGGGAATGGGGAGGAGCCATTGGGTGCGTTCGACTTCACTTAGGTCTGACTGCAGCTGACGTGAGGGGGAGCGCCATCTGCCGGCGGCTGCAGGAGTGTAATATAATAATCCATCCATCCATTTTCCAAACCGCTTATCCTATTGGGTCGCGGGGGGTCCGGAGCCTATCCCGGAATCAATGGGCACGAGGCAGGGAACAACCCAGGACGGGGGGCCAGCCCATCGCAGGGCACACTCACACACCATTCACTCACACATGCACACCTACGGGCAATTCAGCAACTCCAATTAGCCTCAGCATGTTTTTGGACTGTGGGGGGAAACCGGAGTACCTGGAGGAAACCCCACGACGACACGGGGAGAACATGCAAACTCCGCACACATGTGACCCAGGCGGAGACTCGAACCCGGGTCCCAGAGGTGTGAGGCAACAGCGCTAACCACTGCACCACCATGCCGCCCCCAATATAATAATATAAACTGTAATATAAACTTGTAATATAAACTGACAGCAGCCAAACTAGACAACTTCTACTCCTCGTAGTGCGAGACCTGACTGAGATGGCCGCACTTCCAAAAGGGTGTAGATACATCTATACAAATATCACCTGCATGCACATTACCTCTTCTACAATAACCAACTCCTGATACAAAGTGCTAGCAGTGAAAAGATAGCTGCCAGGAAAAAGATCAAATACATTTATTTCAAGGATTCAAAGTTTTTATTGTCATGCACAGAATACAATGCAATTCTTTCTTGAATGCCTTCTTCACAGACTAGACGATTAAACACATAAAGCAGCGCAACATTACAGTAACTAACAATAAATAAACGATTAACTTATGTGTACTATTAGAGCATTTATTGAAACTTTATTTCTTTACAGGCTTTTCGGGAGAAATAGCAGATAACGCATCGGAACTTCCAGAGATACAAACGTCATGCTAAAATTGTTCAGCCAATAAGGGCAAAGTTGTGTCACGGAGGCAGTTCCAGTTTGTGCAGCCGGCTGAGAGGTTTTTTTTATTATTTTTGTTATTGAAGCTTTAAATTACAACAGAAGTAATAGCTGACCAGTGACCATTAAGATTAACAAAACAAACAAGAACATTTACGAGACATTTACAAAATAAGCCAGGGGCACATAGTAGCGACATTTACAGTTACGCCGGCTGAACGGTGCTGCACGATCTTACTTGCTCTCTGCACGTGCTGCACGATCTGTCACGATCGTCTTGTAGGTTTTTGTACCATGTGACTTGGTGACGTTAGGTGACGTTTTGCAGGGCCGGCTTTATGTAGGACAAAAGAAATCTAACCATGATGCAGTAATTCTAGAGGCAGCAAAGCAGACTAACCAAAGATCTCATAGTAAACAAAGGAATGTGATACTGCAGTTAAGTCTCGGAACAAAGCTTTTACAATGTTAAAAAGTACTCACAACTTTCAGAATTTGATTGAGTACAAAAAGTTGCAGGCTAACGTAAGGAGGGTAGTTAAATGAGCAAAGAGGGAGTTTTGGAGGTCCTTCTGTAATTCAGTAGGAC
Organism: Brienomyrus brachyistius; assembly: GCF_023856365.1. Lineage (NCBI taxonomy): Eukaryota > Metazoa > Chordata > Actinopteri > Osteoglossiformes > Mormyridae > Brienomyrus > Brienomyrus brachyistius. Next base: position 3,513,057 of record NW_026042311.1, on the reverse strand, counting down.
GGGAAACTGACATTAGTAAAGTCTGGGGAATGATAAAAAAGATGCATGAGATTAAAAGGGAGTATGGATATTCAGTTCTAAATGATAATAACATAATAACAGTTACAGATGGGGAAAAAGGCAAAATGTTAGTTTTGTGGTTTTTCATTCCCTGCTAAATCAGAAGTCAGAAGCCGCTGGTGTAGATCCAAATTCAGTCTTTATTGCAACAATTAAGTTACAACCAAGGCCGGACACTTAAAGTGTGTCCAGTACTGTTTTATACCTATTTTTATACAAGTTCTTATCATTTAACAATATCTCGTCACTTAAGCATCATCATTCCTTCAACCATTCACAATCATTGTTTTTTACATCAATCCACACCCCTAGGTGATAAGTTTGTCCATCAATTCTTTTACTGTTTGGTCCCTCAGCCGAACGTAATGGTGGTGCGACCATCTCCACTTGGTTTTTTAAAAATGCTCAGCCGTGAACTTTTGGTGAGCCTGTTGCACATTGTCTAATTAGAGGGTTGATAATATATTTGTCCTTCAACATAATGATAAGGCATAACACTAATAAAGGTGGATATTCATGCATTCAGGGCTAACATAAAGTAGCTAACAGAACATTTGAGGCTAATACAAGGTGCAAATACATACTCAATTGATTACATTGTGTTGATTACATTGTAATGATTACATCACGGGTATTTGGCATGCTTTTTAATAATACCGTAATGATTATATTCTACATTGTATAGTGCTAAATAATATCCCATATATTTCCCCCCTTTGGGATTCTAAAGAGTCCCACACACAATTCTGTCCATCCAGCCTAGGAGGGAGGGCTAAAACCCTAAGATCTAGGGAAATTCCACTCCCAGCCCGCCACAGGCGCGGCCCCCCTTCGGGGTCCATGGCTGACATGGCTCACAAACTATCAACACTCAGAATCAACCAACAGCAATGAACTCCCCAGGATACATTGCATATATTATCAGGAATACATAATCTACCAGGAGTACATCACCTACCACAAGCTCATTACATAAACATATACGGCTAATGCAAAGATAACTGAAAGGTTAACTGATAACACTGTAGATTACTATAACAGGCACTCTGTCATGAGCAGGAAAGTCCCAGGTGTCGTGGGCGGCAGGCAGGCTGCAGCGTTTCCAACATGGAGTATTCACAGGCGGTACGGCCGAACTTCAGCTATGGGCAGGAGCGTATCCAAGGTGTCTATGTCGCCATCCGTTTCCGTGTTGGTCCAGGAGGTTGCCGCTCCAAACGGTCCTCCCACCACTCTAAACATTGCAGCTATAGTCGCCTGCTGAGACAGCGCTTTTCCCACTAGGGAGCGAACAAGAGGAACTACACAAAAAAAGATTAGTAGCAAAGCAAGAATGAACACAGCACGCACACAGAGTGCTTTCATAAGGGCTTACTGCCAACTACCCCACATATTATAGCACCAGTCAAACAACCCGTCATGTTGTCCCGAATTTCTCGCCATCTCATCCTGTAACCCCTGCAACTTTCTCATACCCTCAGTAAATGAAACATCCAGGGCTGTATTGTTGGGAATAAATGTACAGCACTGATCCCCGAACAGCACACACACTCCCCCTTTCTCTGCCAGGAGCCAATCCAGGGCCACCCTGTTCTGTCATGCCATCAGACTGGTGGCCTGAAGCTGCTCCCCCAGAGATGCGAGTGCCTCCTGAGTATAGTTGGTAAACCTCTGCTGATTATAGTACAAATAATGTATCCATTCCACATTTTTGTTAACAGTAGGCCAAATTAATAATGATTCAAACCCTGCAGCTATCTCACTTCTCACCTTATATTTCTCTGGAATGCCCCTCGGCTGGCATATGGCATCTATATACACACTGGGATCATCTTCGCAGCTCGTAACAAACCTGTGGGACCTAGAGGGCTGTTTGTCAATATCCACCTGGCTAGCTAACATCCCCCTAGTGCAGAGGCCTCCACAATTATTGGGGAGAGGAGGCCTCAATCCTCCCTCCTGACCACACAGCCACCACGTATCTGCCAGAGGTACGCTCTGGTTCTCTAATGCATCCAGCGGAATGACATCTGAGTCCTCTATAGGCCTGTGTGGGGGGCCGACGTCTGAGTCCTCTATAGGCCTGTGTGGGGGGCTGACGTCTGAGTCCCCTATAGGCCTGTGTGAGGGGCTGATGTCTGAGTCCTCTATAGGCCTGTGTGAGGGGACCGACATCTGAGTCCTCTATAGGCCTGTGTGAGGGGCTGACGTCTGAGTCCTCTATAGGCCTGTGTGGGGGGCTGACGTCTGAGTCCTCTATAGGCCCGTGTGGGGGGCTGACGTCTGAGTCCTCTATAGGCCCGTGTGAGAGGCCGACATCTGAGTCCTCTATAGGCCTGTGTGGGGGGCAGACGTCTGAGTCCTCTATAGGCCCGTGTGAGGGGCTGACGTCTGAGTCCTCTATAGGCCCGTGTGAGGGGCTGACGTCTGAGTCCTCTATAGGCCCGTGTGAGGGGCTGATGTCTGAGTCCTCTATAGGCCCGTGTGAGGGGCTGACGTCTGAGTCCTCTATAGGCCCGTGTGAGGGGCTGATGTCTGAGTCCTCTATAGGCCTGTGTGAGGGGCTGACGTCTGAGTCCCCTATAGGCCCGTGTGAGGGGCCGACATCTGAGTCCTCTATAGGCCCGTGTGAGGGGCTGATGTCTGAGTCCTCTATAGGCCTGTGTGAGAGGACCGACGTCTGAGTCCCCTATAGGCCTGTGTGAGGGGCTGATGTCTGAGTCCTCTATAGGCCTGTGTGAGGGGACCGACGTCTGAGTCCCCTATAGGCCCGTGTGAGGGGCTGACGTCTGAATCCTCTATAGGCCCGTGTGGGGGGCTGACGTCTGAGTCCTCTATAGGCCTGTGTGGGGGGCTGACGTCTGAGTCCTCTATAGGCCTGTGTGGGGGGCTGACGTCTGAGTCCTCTATAGGCCCGTGTGAGGGGCTGACGTCTGAGTCCTCTATAGGCCTGTGTGAGGGGCTGACGTCTGAGTCCTCTATAGGCCTGTGTGGGGGGCTGACGTCTGAGTCCTCTATAGGCCCGTGTGAGGGGCTGACGTCTGAGTCCTCTATAGGCCTGTGTGAGGGGCTGACGTCTGAGTCCTTTATAGGCCTGTGCGAGGGGCTGAAGTCTGAGTCCTCTATAGGCCTGTGTGAGGGGACCGACGTCTGAGTCCCCTATAGGCCCGTGTGAGGGGCCGACGTCTGAGTCCTCTATAGGCCAGTGTGGGGGGCTGACGTCTGAGTCCTCTATAGGCCTGTGTGAGGGGCCGACATCTGAGTCCTCTATAGGCCTGTGTGGGGGGCCGACGTCTGAGTCCTCTATAGGCCTGTGTGGGGGGCTGACGTCTGAGTCCTCTATAGGCCCGTGTGAGGGACCGACATCTGAGTCCTCTATAGGCCTGTGCGAGGGATTGACGTCTGAGTCCACTATAGGCCTGTGTATACATCAAATATCATATATATCCATCCATCCATCCATCCATTTTCCAAATCACTTATCCTACTGGGTTGCGGGGGGTCCGGAGCCTATCTCGGAAGCAATGGGCACGAGGCAGGGAACAACCCAGGATGGGGGGCCAGCCCATCGCAGGGCACATTCACACATCATTCAAATATCATATATATGATTTATTAAATTTAGATTTAAGTTTGCAGTCAATTCAATTTCCACGTTTCTCAATTTTCACGTTGCCTTTTTAAACGCAATTATGTGAATTTTAAGTAAAAATGTAGAATAAAATTATGTCGTGATAATTATCAATATCATTTCCTATGAAAAAAACTTTACTATTGTACAATATTGCCCAGCCATAGGCTGATTTCAAAATTGATTTACATATTGTCTGTCTGTCATTATACATAAGAACATAAGAACATAAGAACTATACAAACGAGAGGAGGCCATTCGGCCCATCAAGCTCGCTTGGGGAGAACTAAACTAATAGCTCAGAGTCGTTAAAATCTTATCTAGCTCTGATTTAAAGGAACCCAAGGATTCAGCTTGCACTACATTATCAGGAAGGCTATTCCATACTCTGACTACACGCTGTGTAAAGAAGTGCTTCCTTAAATCCAGCTTGAAATGTTCTCCCGCTAATTTCCACCTATGGCCACGAGTTCGTGTATTTAAACTAATGCTGAAGTAACTATTTGGTTGAACAGCATCCAAACCTGTTAGAATCTTATATACCTGGATCATGTCCCCCCTCAGTCTCCTTTGCTTGAGACTGAACAGATTTAGCTCAAGTAACCGTTCCTCGTATGACATTCCTCTAAGACCAGGAATCATTTTTGTGGCCCTACGCTGCACCTTTTCTAAGGCCACAATGTCCTTTTTAAGATATGGTGACCAAACCTGCACACAATATTCTAGGTGAGGTCTCACCAAGGAATTGTATAATCTTAGCATTACCTCCCTTGACTTAAACTCCACACACCTGGAGATATACCCCAACATCCTATTGGCCTTTTTTATTGCTTCCCCACACTGGCGAGAATGGGACATGGAAGTATCAACATACACACCAAGATCTTTCTCATGATCAGCTACCTTTATTTCAGTGACACCCATGAAATACCTGTACTTTATATTTCTGCTCCCTAGATAAGATAAGATAAGATAAGATAAGATAAGATAAGAAAAAACTTTATTTATCCCGAGGGAAATTCTTTTGTCTTTTGCATGCTCAGTGCAACAATAGGAGTAAAGGTAAGGTGAAGAAAATAATAGTGCAAAATAGCTATGAGTGATACTGTATTGTAACTTTATATAAATACACATAAATACTCATACTCTGTAGAAAGTTAAAAAAGAAAAAAAACTATAACTAAGCTATAACAAACATAATAAAATAACAGATTATTAGTGCATGTTTAATGAAAAGTGACTAAGTGTTTGATGGAGTACCTTACATTTATCGACGTTAAATTTCATCTGCCAGGTATCGGCCCAGTCACTAATTAAATCAAGATCCCGCTGTAGCTGCTGAGCCACTAATTCAGTATCTGCTACACCACCCACCTTGGTGTCATCTGCAAATTTCACCAGTTTACTGTATATATTGGTATCCATATCATTTATGTAAATTAGGAACAATAGTGGTCCTAAAATCGAACCCTGCGGTACCCCACTATGAACGCAAGCCCACTGTGACATTGTGCCTCTTATAACTACTCGCTGTTTCCTATCTGTTAACCAGTTATCAATCCAGGTCGCTACGGTACCTAAAATACCTGTCGCTTTGAGTTTAAGTAGGAGCCTCTTGTGGGGGACAACATCAAAAGCCTTTTGGAAATCTAAGTAGATGACATCATAGGCCTTCTTATCATCAACTTCCTGAGTAGCTTCCTCAAAAAACTCCAACAGATTTGTTAAACAGGATCTACCTCTCCTAAATCCATGCTGGCTATCCCGCAAAATGTTATTGGAGTCCAGGTAATCTACCATTTTCTCTTTGATTATAGCCTCCATAACTTTACCAGTTATACAAGTTAGACTGATTGGCCTATAGTTAGACAAATTACTTCTATCCCCTTTTTTGAAAATATGCGTTATGAAGGCGTGCTTCCAATCAGAAGGTACCACACCTTCAGATAAGGATTTTTGAAACAGTAAAGTTAAGGGTCGGCAAATAATATCCCTCATCTCTTTTAACACTATAGGTAAGATGCCATCAGGGCCCTGTGATTTATTTATTTTGAGCTTAGCTAGGCTTTGCAAAACATCTGCTTCAGTTATAAATATATTAGCTATAGACAATGCTGGATAGGTAATAACTGGTAAATTACTAAGGTCCTCAACAGTGAATACCCGTGCAAAACTATCATTGAACTAATTTACTATATCAATGTCGTTTACTATTATAAGACCCTTACTATCCTGCAGATTAGTAATTTCAGGTTTTAGAGCTCTTTTAGAGTTAAAATACTGGAAGAAACTTTTAACGTCATCCTTAGCTTCCAATGCAACCATCCTTTCGACATTTCTTTTAGCTCGTCTAATATCATTTTTTAACTCAGCCTGTAGACTTAGATATTCCTGCTTAATTCTGTCATCATCAGTTATTTTCCATTGCTGGAACAAAGCCCTTTTCCTCCTTACTTTATACTTTATTTCCCTAGTAAACCACCTAGGTTTCAATTTCCTAGATTTATTCTTGCTGGAAACAGGTATGAAGTCCTCTTGCACTTGCAATAATGTGCTTTTAAAAAATTCCCAGGCCTCTTCAACAGTTTTGTTATTTAACTCCATCCAGTTCACAGTTTCTAGTTTTAGTCTCATACACTTAAAGTCAGCCTTCCTAACATTATATATTTTTGATTTGGACTTAGCTCTTCGAACACTAAACTTAACCTCAAATTTGACCATGTTATGATCGCTACTGTCAAGTGGTTCTAAAACGTCTAATTTACCAATCCTGTCCTGGTTATTAGAGAGAACAAGATCAAGAATGGCATCTCCCCTGGTAGGGGTGTTAACAAACTGAGTAAAAAAACAATCCTGTACTAATTCCACCATCTCCAGTTCATTTTCTGAAGAGCCAGTGACAATGTCCCACTGCATTCCTGGTAGATTAAAATCACCCATAACTACCACATCATTTTTATTGCTCATAGTCCTAATCTCACTGTATAACAATCTGCTTTCCTCAGCAGCTATATTAGGTGTTCTGTAACAAACACCGACAATTAGGCTATTTGAGTTTTTAGCATCTAATTTTACCCATATTGCTTCCGTAGTTTTATTTATATCAGTAAGTTCCCTTGCCTGCAAGTTTTCCTTTACATATACTGCAACACCACCTCCCTTTTTTCCTATACGATCCTTACGGAACAACGTGTAACCATCCATATTATATTCTTGTCCATCCTTTTCACTCAACCACGTTTCAGTTATTCCTATAATATCATAAGAGTCCGATGAGATAAAAGCCTCTAAATCATGAATTTTATTCCTAATACTTCTGGCGTTTAAATACAGACAACAAAGGGTAGGCCTATTACGGTGCCCACTTACAATATGATTATTTGGGGCTTTCCGTTTCCCCCCACTGACATAGTTAACTAACCTCCCTGCCCCCCCAGTCCCTAGTTTAAACATTCCTCAACTACTCTACACATACGCCTCCCCAATACACTGGTTCCCCTCTGGTTCAGGTGCAACCCATCCGGCTTGAACAAGTCCCACCTGTTCCAGAAGGTCCTCCAATGCCCCATAAACCTAAACCCCTCTTTCCTACACCATCCTTTTAGCCACGCATTTAATTTCCTTATCTCAGCTAACTTAGCCTGACTTGCACGTGGCATGGGGAGTATTTCGGAGAATACCACCGTGGACGTTCTGCTTCTAAGCTTATTGGCGACTTCTATAAATTTATCCTGCAGAACAGCCCTTCTACCCTTGCCTATGTCGTTGGTGCCAACATGCACCACGACAACTGGATCCACCCCAGCTGGGGCCAAAAGCTTATCCACACGATCTGGAAGGTCTCCTACCTGGGCCCCAGGCAGGCAAGACACCGTACGGGACCCTCTATCACGCGTGCACACATAACTGTCTACTCCCCTAATAATGGAATCCCCCACTACCACAACCTCCCTCTTCCTGGGGGGAGGGGGCTCCTCAGTGCCCAAGTGCCCACCTGCCTCCCCAGTCCGTTCCGGCTCTAAAGCTGGAAGAACCTGAAACCTGTTCGACACAGTCACCTCAGGTGATGCCGCCTCTGCAACGTGTGTACGCCCCTTCCTGCGTCTACGACCTACGGTCACCCAGCTCTCTCGACCTCTCTGCTCTTCATTCTCCCCCCTCCCGGCTAGTGGCGTACACACCTTCTCCCTAAAAGGCGTATTAACTTGCTCCTCTAACTCACTGTTGCATTGGATGAGAGCCGGTTGCTCCTCAAGGTCGCGAACCTTGACCATGAGCGAGTCCACTAGCTTACATTGCTCGCAGATGAAGTCCGACTGGACACTAACGTCCAGAAGGGCAAACATGTTGCAAACGCAACACTGAGCCGGCCCCATAATTAACTAACTCACTATGACCCCGTACTCCCAGCCCAGTAAATTTATATAGCGTATTTAACTTTAAAGATTAATTAGCGTACCGTTAAATGCAATAAAGTGCCGAGTACACTAAAATAAGTTACTTGGGTTGAAACGGAACTTAATTATTATTTTTATTTAAAATTTTAAATCCGATAAATTTACTACTACTTACCAAAAGAACTTCTGCCTGAACCAAGTATGAACTAAAAACAAAATGAAATCGAAGTTGCTCTTGGGAGGTCGAAAAACCACAAAAACCTTGCAGAATTAATCAGGATAAAACATATAAAACGATAAATAATAAAAACTATACGATTAGGAAGCAATCAGTCCCGTGTACATGATCAGCCAGAAAATACTTGCATTCATCTAAACTTTTATAAACTTTAAACTGCCTTTGCTTGCTGGCCTGTGGGCTGATGGACAAACTTGAATGCCTTACAGGATAGGATAGGATGCACATTCTTTATTGTCCATTAAATCCCTCTATCAAGTGTCAATAGGCTCCAAACAACCAAATGTAATTAAAGGAATTAATTTATTAAAAAAATACAGAAATAACCCAAAATAAAAAAATAATAAATAAATAAAGACTAACCAAAGTAACTTAACTGTTCCCCTCAGTTATCAGTCATCAGTCAGTCATCACCCTGACTAAACTGTATAATGAGCAGATGGGACTGTCAGTACATGGTTAGATCGTGTTTAATACAACAACTGGAATACTGCATACAAGGCACAAAAGCACTGTGGGGAATAGAGCATTATGTGAACAGTAGTTCTATTATTACACCTCCTCCTTTTAGCTTAAGTCAAATGTGCTGTGTACCTTTTGCCATTAATTTCTATTACTGCTATCAACAACCTCCTTCTCTCTCTCTCTTCTACTGAACTTCCCTCTTTGTTCACAAGTCCATTCTGTCAGGTGGTTTTCCAGTCAACTTGACCTAGTAACAGTCCCTGTAGGCCAAATATGACCTTTATCAGTCTCTACCACATATGGTCTAGGAGTATCTGCAGGTCTGACGACTCCCAGCAGTCCCTTCTGTGGTAATCCAAACTGTCTGACCAGATGTCAGTTCTGCGAGAGGTCTGGAGCGGAGTCTGCGGTTGTAGTGTTTTACCTGCTGACGCCTTCTCTCCTCATCCTGCTTGCGAAAAACTTGCAGATCTGGCCATTTAGGACCCAGCTGTCCACCATATGGCTAATCTGTGCTGTGATACCGGGCCACCATACTGACTGTGTAGCTCTGGCTCGGCATTTTGTAATTCCCTGATAGCCTTCATGCAGACGCTGAAGAACATCCGCTCTCAAGGGGGGAGGTATCACAAGTCCTTCTCCCTTCATGAGAAGGTCGTGAGCAAGGTGAAAATCCATTCTGTGCTGCCAGTATGGTTTAATGTCTGGATCTAACTTACATCTCTCTGGCCATTCTGTGAAACAGTGGTTTGTCACTTGTCCGCATACGTCGTCTTCTTTCTGCGCTGTCTTTATCTCCTCCAGCATTTTGTCTCCACGTCTTTCTCTAGCTGAAGATGCCGTTCAATCAAAATGAATATTTTACTCACTTATCTTTTGGTCTTTTATGATTCCATGTGTACCACCTCCAAATTATTTTGAAGATTTGAATTTCATTGTATCCAAATTAATTTGGAACGGCAGACAACCCAGGAAACGCTTCTCAGTTTTACAGCGCACCAAATCAGACGGTGGCCTCGCCCTCCCTGATTTTAAGCTCTAGCATTGGGCATTTCAAATTAGGGCTATGCGCACTTGGACAGACGCAGGCAGTGTAGTGTCGTGGAGAGGTATTGAATCGGCTATAGTGCATCCCCACGGACTCCAGGACTTACCTTTCCCAGGGGTAGGTCTTCGTAAATCACGACACAAACTTGGTTGTATCTTTTCATCCACCTTAGCTGCATGGTACAACGCCGAAAAAGTAATAGGTCAACAATCTCCTTTATGGAACAATTTCCACTTTCTGTCAGACTATAAAGCTTTTGTTTGTCCCCCCTGGTCATCCAAGGGGGTTTTCACATTTTCTAATACGTTTGATGCGAATGTTGTGCGCACATTCCAGGACATTCAAAAAGAATACAGTCTGCCTGGCTTCTCATTTTTCTTCGACCTCAGGCTACGATCCACAATGAAGGCCTATGCTGTGCCATGGAATTCTGTCTTAGATGATCACCCAATGTTTAGCTGGATCAATCCTGTCGAGGCATCTAAAGACACAGTCACAATCATTTACAACAATTTACTCCTTAACGTTCATAAGCCTTTGAAGATTCTGCCAAAATGGGATTTAGAACTTTCTAGGTTAGGATTCCACCCGGTTTGGGAAACAGTGCGGTCGAATCTTTGCCTTACTTCCAAAAACCTTAGTTATGTACGTATTCACTTTAAAACTATCCATCGTTTCTATTGTAACCCTACAAACGGTATCTCATCAAACCTGCTCCCCATCCATACTGCAGCATTTGCAACACTGACACTACCGGTACGTTTCTACATGTTCTGGGACTGTCCAGTGACCCAACATTTATGGAAGCTTGTCACTCGTGTGTAATGTGATCTTACTGGACTATACTTTGACATGGAGCCTTGCTTACTATTGCTTAACGATGACTTGATGTACCAGTTCTCATTACGTGATAAAAAACTGTTAAAGGCAGGCTTTACAGCTGCTAAGAAAACCACACTACAGCGATGGATACACCTTGATACAAACCTGAAGCAATTCTGGATTGTCTCATTCCATTACATTGTCTATTTAGAGTATACCACTGCAAAGATTAACAAGGCAAAGCAATCACTGTAAATACCTGGAGGAATATGGCTGCTGCTCTAAAAGAGCTTCTTTGAATGGTCTAATTTATATGAGTTTGCTGCCAACATGTCAAGTGTGAAAAGTTGTTCTGTGTTTCCTTTTCTTTTTTTCTTTTCTTTTTTCTCCTTTCTCTTGCTGCTTTTTTGTCATTTATTCTTGTGGTATCTCTGTCCTGTATGTGCCTTCTGATAAATTGACGGAATGATAAAATTATAATCACAAAAAAAACAGCCTCAACTACAACATTATACATTTTTGCTGTACACAGTATCTTGTCACGGTTGATCAAAACATGATTCACCCCTGTACTCCCATAAAGTGTCCTGTAGGGCCTGGATTAGGTCCACAGCTCTAGCTAGATCAAGGGAAGGTGCTTGAAGCATGTCTGACAGATATTTGGCTTCCCCAAGAATCTTCCTAAGAACTGCTAGAATTCCAATAAAGGTAAGGTCTACTTGTGAAAGCAGGCCCCGTGCATCCACTGATCTCTCCGCACTGCTCTCTCCATCTATCTCATGTAGTACACGCAATACAGCTGGCAGTCTGTCCATGAGATTTTTACATGCATAGTACCTGCATGCCCATCTGGTATCACTGACTTTCTGTAGCTCTCTTGGTGCATCCTGATACATGTCTTGTTGAACTGACAACCATTTCTGGTGAACATAAGACCCTGACATGTACCAATGAAAAAAAACATGAGTTCCATGTGCGATCTTTTCAGGTATCGTGATTTTGTTGAATTGATAGATTAATTGTTGTGGCCAGCGTGCGTATATAAGATCCGGTTGTAGTTGCGTGTGGGACCACCCTGTAACCGGTGACGTGACTCTCCATGTGCCAGTATCTCCTTTTTGGGTCACCCCGTTCAACAGCAGGGCCATATTTAATCTCCCCCTTAGCTTCCGCTTCTAAATGGTCAAAAAGAAAAAATGCTTGATCAGCAGACGACAGAAGCCGGTCCCGCATACAAACTCGCACCTGTTCCTCCCACTCCTCAAAGCTCACACCAGACCTGCCCCCAAACATTGGACACTTCCGGTCTCTAGAAATAAAAGTAAAACGTTCAGTATAGACACGAGGCTCGACCGAAACAGGTGGAGGTGCGGGGGAGGATTGGGTGGCAGTAGAGGGACCTGGAACTTCTGCTCGTTCCTGGTGCAAACGATCATTATCAGGCTGGAGCTGCCCCAACAAATTCCTGAGCTGCTGCACTTCGTCGTCCATAATGACAATAGGACAATAAAACTAGACGGCACAAACGAAGCCCGGCAAACAAAATTTACTCAAGATAGTAGCGGCTCCTGGGAAACTCATGCTGCTGTTTTACTTTGCCTTTCCACTATGACAAATTAAACACCAAAAAATAAAAAATCAAAAGCAAATCTCACCTAACCTCCCCAGGAAGCGATCAGGGAGTCACATCTGCACCATGTACTGGTGAAATCCTGCCGACTACGCCCACTCCGATATAAAAGCACACAAATTCATAATCACCGCCTGGGGGACGTGAAGACCATGAACACTGCCTTTATTATTCTGCGTTCAGTTAACACTCCAAAGGAAAAACCAAACAGCAAAGCAATTACTTTAAAAATTACCCACAAATGGTACAAATCAGATCATGTTAGAATAACACTCCAATCACACAAAGAAACCCAAACCCGGCAGCTATTACCTTGGGGTGGGGGGGGGACACTGTCAGAAGGTACTCCACAGGGGCACCACATCACATGGCGTAGATACACACACCAGGGGGGTGGGCTAAGAAGGCAGAGCGACCACGACCACGACCTACCCCCCCCCCCCCCAAACCAGATCCTCACCACCCAACACCAAGCCTCCCCAACGGCGCCCCACGGTTTACGTACAACAAACTAAACAAAACACATAAATACTTAATACTAATTAAACAGGAAACCCGAAAACAAAATAAACGAAACAAAAGCAGAAAACAGCAGCAATTGTAGTGGCTCAGTATCCCACCGGCTGCCTGGCTCACGCCGGTCCGGGAACACTCCACCAAATCGCCATCCACTGACTGATTACAAGCGGTATTAAAAGGGAACCTTAAAACGGGAACAACTGCAAGTGGCTAGGTTACCAAGCAAACTGCAGTGATGGAGATGCCCACAACTAGGCTAATTTAGTGAGGAACCTCCCTCAAAGGTACAACGGCGAACACCCGCCTGCTTCAGATCACAAGCCCATGTTCTGAATCACTATTCTACCAACACACAGGTAGAAGATGAAGAACTCTCCTCAAAGTAGTGCTGTCAGTTGGACCTTGTAACATGAATAATCGTAGTGGAGAGTTACAATTATTATTTTAATTTGAAGACGTGAGATTTTTATTGGGGGAGGGTCACACCTTCAGAAACAGCCAGTGAGACTCGTTTACCTCAAACCTTCTGACCATGTGAGTCTCATTAATGAAACCGTATCTTAAGCCCAGCCGGAGCCCACCTCCCCAAGGGTACACTCTACTTTCCCAGAAAATGCCAAGATGGATTCAAATTCAACTCCCAAACCTACTGTCAGTTTTTAGAAGACACTTTCTTCAAGCAGCGGTACAGGATAAAGTCAGCATCTTTCAGGAGGACCATGATTTTTATGCAAGACAATGCTCCATCGCATGCATTGAAGTACTCCACTGCATGGCTAGCCAGTAAAGGCCTTAAGGATGACAGAATAATGACATAATCACCTGACATAATCCCTATTGAGAACTTGTGGGCCCTGCTTATATGGGAGATTTACAGTGAAGGAAAGCAGTACAGCTCTCTGAACAGTGTCTGGGAGGCTGTGGTTGCTGCTGCACAAAAAGTTAATCGTCAACAGAACAAGAAAATACCAGATTCCATGAATGGAGGACTTATTGCTGTTCAGCAGCCGGACTGCTTGGGGGAAGAAGCTATTGCACAGTCGTGCAGACCTGCTCCTGATGCTGCAGAATCTTCTTCCGGATGGAAGAGGGGTAGTAGACAGTTCGTGGGTTGGATGGTACCGGTCAGTCACAATGCTGGTGGCCTTACGGATGCAGTGGGAAGTGTAAGTGTCCTGCAGGCTGGGGAGGGAGCTGCCGATGATGCACTCAGCGGTCTGCACAGTCTTCTGAAGGGTCCGGACCGCTGAGCGCGTCATCAGAAGCTCTCCAGCCTGCAGGACACTCGCACTTCCCACTACATCCGTAAGGAGGTGGCTATATTGCTCACTAATTGATATTTCATGTCAGAATTGTTTATTTGGAAATTATGTGATGTTTGTTTATTAATCGCACTTTGAAAGATGATAATGAACAAGGGAGATGGGAAAATGTAGGTGTTCCATTTAGTTGCATAATAATTGTGCACACTAATAGTTGTGTAATAATTCTGCACACTAATAGTTGTGTAATAATTCTGCACACTAATAGTTGTGTAATAATTCTGCACACTAATAGTTGTGTAATAATTCTGCACACTAATAGTTGTGTAATAATTGTGCACAGACATGTATTCCCCTGATAATGTTCACACTCACAGTTCTGGGAACATTGGGAGCAGCGTGTGGCTCTGTGGGCTAAGCCTGTGTGCTTGTAATCAGAAGGTCGCAGGTTCAAACCCAGCCTCAGCCTGTGGGTCCTTGAACAAGGCCCTTAACCCCTAGGTGCCGCTACGGGTGGCAGCCCTTCGCAGACAACTTCCTCTATGGAAAAAAAAGAGCAAGTTGTGGGAGGCGTAAAGACAATTTCCCTACAGGGACAATAAAAGTGTCGATTATTATTATTATTTCCCTTGCATAACATTCAGGCTTCAGGTTCATTAACATTTTGGACTGACTGATGACACTATATTTGTTTATTATTAAAATTAATCCCAAAAACACAACTCGCCTAATAATTGTGAACACAGTGTATTACATTGTGGGAACCAAATGTCCCCCACGATGAGATAAAAACCTTTTGCCATGTAAGGATATTTTTCACTCCCCACACCCCACAAACATAACCTCAATTTCATAAAAAAATCTGTGAATAGAATCACAAAACTGGAAATACCTAAAATCTTGTATTTTGTTTGCTTACTTATGGTTAAGGTTGGGGCTGGGTAGACTGTCATTGTTGGGATTAGAGTTTTCACCATAGAAACAAATGGAGAGTCCCCACAAAGATATAATTACAAACCTATGTGTGTGTGCGCGTGTGCGTGCGTGTTTGTGTGCGCATGTGCGTCTGTGTGTGTGTGCGCATTAGCGTGCATGTGTGCGCCTCTGTGTGTGTGCGTCTGTGTGTGTGTGCGTCTGTGTGTGTGCGTCTGTGTATACCTGGCTACAGAAGATGGATGGATGGACAGATGGAATTTGCAACCTTACTAAAGAGTAGCAGAAGCACTTCTGACACTTGAACCCTGATGATAAGTACAATTATTTATGTAAACGTGCATCAGTTTTGTACTTAGTGGCATTTGCCAAACATGCTTGTAAAGGTGAATTCTGCCAGAGGTCAGTGCTGTGGGTTGGCGTTTGGCTCAGTGGCTTATATCACTATGCTCCTGTGACTAAGGCCCTTAACCCCAAACGCACCGGTGACTGCCTGCGTCTGCCTTCTCAAAGAAACAATTTTAAATTGTTTGACTGTGGAATTTGAGCTTCATGGGTCCAAACCTGCTTAGTCACATCGCCTTAAGTTTGCTGCTCAACTCGCCGCTTTCTCAATTGTAAGTCGCTTCGCAAAAAAATATCTCCAAAATAAAAGTAAATGCTCTTTTTTGCAGGAGAAAAAATGATCAACATGTGTTTCAAACGGTACAAAAGTGGGTCTGACCTTCATGCAGTTTCAACAAAACGTGGGTGGGGACAAGGGACGTCGCGATATAATGTGATCATACGATTACGTTTGCAGCAAAATAAAAGGACAGCGATAATGGTTCCCAGCAGCACAAACCAAAGACAATTGGATGAAAGCAGAGTGGAATATGGGAGTATGGTAGACGATCCTTTCATAGCATCCAGATTTCTTAATGTTTGCTAGGCTGAGTTTGTTTATATGGCGAGGAGCCCAGCACCAAGTTACACAAGAAAATAAGCTGGAGGAAAGCAGCAGGCAAAAGCCTGACCCAGACGCAGCCCCGGTGCACGCCGGTTGGCGGCTGGGGAAACTTGCCGCGTATCGCCCCTACGGCGGCTGTTTCAGCTCACGGTAGGAAGCCGCCATCTAGTGGTGCGCTTTGGGAATTGCATGCAGCGATAAAGTTCCTCGAAATTATTACAGTATCATGGACCTAAAGACTCATTGAGGTTTCACTCAAAACACAATATTGTGCAGTTTGGGGATTTGCGTTGGTGTTTTTGTGCTCATCATCACAGGTCCTGAGGGCCCATACATGCTGGTGCTGAGCTCTGTTACTGATATTCTTAAGTATTATTTTTAATAATTGTTGCACTTGGACTCGATCTTTTATACAATGTTTTGTCGCTTTTAATCTTTCCAAGCACTTTGCATACCGGGACGACGCCCAGCACCGTACAGTGTCAATCTGCTTCCTCATTTGTATGTCGTTTTGATAAAAGCTTCTGATAAATAAGTAAAATGTAAGTCAGTATAAATGTATATACAACAGTAACTATGGTAGATTTCTCTCTAGTAGGTCTCTCTGACCTTACTGCACTGGGAGAAAAGCCCAGTGTAACATGGGCTAAAATGTAAATGTGTAGTTTTTTAGATCTTAATCTGAAAATCCGTTCTTCGTTTTCCCAGAAGGTGGCAGCACATGAACACTGCAAAACTGCAAGCTTGGCTTGTCGCTTTGTATACAATAGTGCGCTATCCGTATATTAAAAATACTACATAATTACATACATCAATCAATATCAAGAACAGAAAGATGCCCACACAATATACCAAAATCTTAAAATCCCCCTTGGCTGCATGTTACGCTGTAGTTTGGTTTGTCTAAGCTCCACACTTTCCCAGAATTACCCTGGACTGCTTCCAGTACGGAAGCCCAAAGAATCAGACACGAAGCTCACATAACTTGGCAAGAGGCCCCTGAATTACCTAAAGTGGATGGAGTTTTCACCTCGGCGCATGGGGATTCAGAGCAGACACAAATGAGCGTGAACCCATGTGTGATTTACAGTAAAAGGTGACTGAACACAATACACAGCCTCTGTAGTGTCTCCACTGTCCAGCAGGGGGTGCCACATGAAAGCTGCCCAGCAGGAGTAAACAGGTTTCCGGAGATGCTGCATTGCAGTCCCACAGTCCTCTAGTCTTAAGTGCTCAAATTTTGTGGTCCCTCTATACCTTAGTCTCATAGTCCATAGTGCCCAATTCCCCTTTGCCCCACTTCCATGATCCACAAGTCCCTAGTCTCCTTGTTTCTTAGTCCCATGGTCCCTAACACTGTAGCCCCTTTTCCCCTGGTCCCCTATTCTCTTAGTCCCATAGTCTCCTAGTCCTGTGGCCTCTAATCCCATAGTCCTTAGTCCCCTAGTTCCTACTCCCTATTCACCTTGTATTAAGCAGGGAGCAGGATTCTGAGGCCATCTGATATGCTTTACAATGAAGCTGTGCTAAAACCAGTATATGCATGAGGGTGTTTGCGCTGCCCTGCACTAGACTGGCTGTTCCTGTAAATCACTTATATGAAAGTGCCTGTGGAACACAGATAAAATCCACATGTCTGAGGTGGCTGGTATCTGGTCTTTCTCATGTGTCAGGCCTGCGATGCAGCATTCAAACACATGGTCTCCTTTTACAGCCAGCAGGTTACGCAAACGTACCGCTCAATCGGGGCCATGTGGACAGCTGTCTGCCATCTCTGATTGGCCGTCGAGTCCACGGACCCCAAAGGTTAAACTGGACACTGGCAAGCGTGTCTGATTCATCAGATTCCCGTCTGCTGGGTTGGGCAGCATCACATTGAGGAAGAACCTCATTGTGTTTTCAGCTACCTGGCATTAGGAGCTGATTACTTCAAGTCATTAGGACTTTTTTCATAGAGATTCTCTAGCTGAACAAGTAGAGTGTTGCATTTATGATGCATTGGTCATGGGTTCAAATCCCCCAAGAATATGCATAAAACATAACCCTTCCCACTGCTGTAAGTCACTTTGGGTAAACAAGTCTGGTAAATGCAAAAGTGTTTCTACAAGTGGTACAACAGCATGCCCTACTGGTCAGATTAAAATGCTGTTTGGATATATTCCATTTCATAATGTGGCTTCTGATTATAACGTCAATGTGTAATAGGAATTGATTGGAAACGTATTCACTACTTCTTTTACAAATGTATTTATCTGGACGAATTGGTCCAATTGGTCTCTCTTACCTTAGACCCCTGGGAGAAAAGCTTAGTGTCCATGGGGTTAAATGTAAATGGATATTCTATGTGATGAGTAATATAATCTGGGTTAAGGACGACTCAGATGCAGTAGCTCTGGGAAAGACACAGGCTTTATTAAGGGAATACAGCAAACAACTCTTGGAAGAATGATGACGGAGCTGAGGAACCATGAGAGCAGGAACATTTATACACAGTAATCACCGACGGGAGATGGGTGTAGGAGGATAACAGACCAGGGTGGAGAACGTCAATGATGGGATACAGCTGGGGAGAATTGGGAGAGTTACGGAGGGCCATTAGTGACCTCTGCTGGCTCAATTGGGAGGAGACGGGATAGATCACGTAAGTACTAAGATTAGACCCATCCATCTTCCAAACACTTATCACAAGGGTATCCCAGAGCCAATTACAGGAAACGCAGGGCAAAAAGCTGGGGTCCACCATGGATACAATGCCATTTAATCACAAGGCACACTCACAGTTATGGAGTCCGGACAATTTACAGATGCCTGTCAGAGTCGCTGCAGGAAGAAACCCATGTGGGATAAAGAGAGAAACAAACGCCACACAGACAGCATAGGAGAAGGATGGAAACATTCAACACTGCAGCTGCAAGGCAGCCCTGTTACCCACTGAGCCGCCCCTCACTGGATTCTCATGGTTAAAACAGGACATGATGCCCAATACATTCAAAATGCACATGTGGAGGATTTCAGCCATATGGTTTTGAGTAACTTTTACACCCACGTACCATGTGTGAGATGGAGCCGGCCAGTTCCTCTTATGGTCCAATTCTGCTCATGCGTTACTAAGATTATGGTACTTAGGTCCTCCATCCATCAGATCCTCTTCTCACTGTGGTCATGCTCATCCACTCTGGACACTGTATGCTTGGTAAAAGACTCTCATCTCTGTATCCTTGGTAGCAAAACAAAAAGGGGGTTTGCTGAACTAGATGGGCTGAGACTGGAAACAAAGAGGATCGTGAGGGATCACAAATGGGAGGACTAGCAACCGGGAAGGTCACAGGCAGCAGGAAGGTCTAACATCAATGGCCGAGACAAATAGATACTTAAATGCAAAGACTAACGAGGGGCAACAAGCAACACTCATGAGTTTTTTTTTTTTATTAATTCTGTTGAAGCATGGTTAAAAATCAATGTCTGACTTTTATTAGTTAAATTTCATAGAATTTTTATTTATTATTACTTTTGTCAGATTAAAGTTATTTCTGTGACCATTGTGAGTTTTTCTTTCATTGACTGAAGGGTACCAACAATTTTGTCCACGTGTGTAGCTAATCAATACCTCAGTGACTTTTCAAAACTAGTTTCATGAATTAATTGAGCTGGTGGTGAAATTTAAAAAATACATGAAATGGCCGAGGTGAATCTGAGGAGAGGTTTAGGAACCATATTGGTGTTCATCTAGCCATCCAACAAGATATCAGTAACTTTTTGGAGAACATAAGAAATTCCTTTTAGTTTTTTTTGTTTTACTCATAATTTGCACATGTTCTAATATTAAATTTTGTTTTTAATACTGAGAAAATATAAATTTACTACCAAGATAAATAGCTTTAAACATTTCCTATGACTCCCTAAGACTTTTGCACAGTACTGTATATATCTCAGGATTCCTAATGAAACAGGATTTATGTGTTTTTTTTCTGGTAATTGGTAATCACCTACACTACTTCATTGATGATCAGGTGCCTTTATGTTGTTGTTGTACTAACGTGACTTATTAAGATTTTATGTTATTTATGTTTACTTAGTTAATATATGATTAATTTGATTATGTTATTATCTTTACTAAGTTACCTCAGGACCGCTGTAGGTTTTGAGTTAATAAACTGTCTGCCGTCTGCCGCCCCCTGCTGGCCAAAGCGTCGCCGCTGCGATATCAGGCTGCTGCGCTCAGTGAGCAGAGAGCGCGGATTAAGTCTGTTACTCAGTTACGTTCTGGGCAGCGCGGAACCGGGACATTAATGGGATAGAATAGGAAGCCATTATTGTCAGTGTACAGGTAGCAAATACAATATATAGACAGAAATATAAAATATACATATAGAGGGGAGGGGAAAAGCTCCCCCCACTCATCAGGCTTAGATTTCATTACATTTTATTTTTTTCAGAATCAGAATTCACTCCATTGGTACAACTGCATGTACTATGAATTTGTTTAGGCAGTTTTGGTGCATTAACAGCCAACATAGAACATACGTCAGAGAAAAACAGTCATTTTGTATGTTTGTTCAGCTTACAGAACCCAATTATTAACATACGTCACACTTCAGACAGAGTAAAAAGGGTTATACTGGTTATAAAGCAGAGATTTTACCTTTTTGCCACGGAGAAGCAGCGACATGTGACACTCTGATAAGGTAAAAATGATTCCTCCAGCACACAGTGAGCTATCCCAGCATGCACAGCGACACGGGGGGGTTTGGATAAACCCCAAACCCTGGATAGAGGGACTCAGTGAATGAGGAGGTGAATCTGTGCAGGGGGGTCAGTCCATCAGAGGAGACTCTGCAGAAGGACAGAGCACCAGCCCCCCAGTCCAGATACACTCCTACTCTGCGGGAGCCTGAGGGCCGTATGGGTATGAGAGTCTGTTTATTATTGCGCCGGACAGAGTGTCTGTGAGGAGAGCAGCACAGCATCCATGACTTGTCATTGTATCCAAACACACAGTCCCTCCCTCCTTTCCTCCTGATCCCTTTATAAGTCACTGCTATCCAGGCTCCATTTCCACTCCACTCAGCCTCCCAGTAACAGCGACCAGTCAGACTCTCTCTGCACAGAACTTGGCTCCAGCAGTCAAATCTCTCTGGATGATCAGGATATGGCTGCTCTGCCCCCCATGTCACCTTCCTGTTCCCCCCTGACAGAGACAGGCAGCTGTTTGCTGTGTTGGGGTCCAGCGTCAGCTGGCAGGAGTCTGTAGGCAGGAGGAAGAGCCATTAATCCCATGACGAAGCCCAGCATCTCCATCATTATCACTGTCACACCTCACACACTCACTAACACAGAACTCGCTCCAATACACACATTTTATTCCCAATATACTCATGTAGCCGCCCGAGTCTGCGGCGCTCCGGCTGCCCCCTGCGCTGTGAGACACGCCGCGCTGAGAGACTCGCTGGGGCCGAACTGCACTTTAGCCTGCGCTCTATTATTCTGTACGATACATAAAATATAAAAAGTCAAATATGTGAATTACCTCAGGAAATGTTGGTCGCCCGCGCGACGCCGGCGGGAAGACGCGCCAAAATGACGCGCGTGTTAAACTAATAGGCTTAATTACAGGTAAATAAAATTACAAACAGCATTCATCAAACATATTAACCATAAAAGTACACAACAAAGATTACCACTAAAAGTGGGTTTGTCTTTAGGTCACAATATGAACGTCTTTTAATCCACTTTGGACACACACCTCTCTCCAGCAGCGCGCCGACGCGACGCTCCCAACGCGGACGCATCTAGGCTGGTTCTCCGCAAAGCGCAGCACTCGCGTATTACACCGCGTATGCGTACATGGAAACGTTCATATTTCTCTGGTCAAGCTGTGTACTTTGCACATGCGCACGTGTCCTATTTAAGTATTAGTAGTAATTCTGATATTCCCTGCACACGTACCACAGCCGCGAGGTCTGTGTATGTTTCCCTACGTTTTACAAATTCAGAGCGGCAGTTCACGGGGCTGCCAACTTTGATCAACTGGCTGGCGTAAGATTTTCAATTTGGGACAAGTCTGCACACATATGCATACGCATTTATATGTATGCAACAGTTCTATTACCTTGAAAATTGGCTGTAGGGTTTGCAAACTACCCCAATCCTCATCAAAATCATCTATGTTGGCGTTTAAAGACAAATTTGTAGTGCGGCAGGCGGTCGTCCGCGGAGGAGTAAAATGCATCATAAAAGTCTATACAAACACGTCCACTTATACGTGCGCGGAGAGGTACCAGTCTGGCCGCCACGTTTTCTGTGTTGATTCCGGCTTCGTCTGCGCACTTACATGAGGATAACAAGACGCATGCGCGACGTGCAGTGCCACCAGAAATTGGCGTGGCAGTATGGTCACATTTTGTCACGGAACATTGTCTTTACTAACGGTACAGATCGTATTAAAGTAGCATCTGATTTTTTTAAGAATGAGTGTCCAGAAGAGCTGTATATTTTCACAGACAAGAAAAAAATATTCCGAACACTATTGTGTCCTTCTTTGTACAGCGTCTTCAAAATTTAATGGCAGTATAAGTTTCTAAGAAAGCAGTGTCATGCGTATAAGGTACAATGAAATTCTAACCTGAAATTCTTACTTACCTACTTTCATAAGCAGCATTATTTTTCATACAGTTCCATCCATCCATCGATTTTTCTGCCACTTATCTAATATCCATCCATCCATTTTCCAAACCACTTATCCTACTGGGTCACGGTGGGTCCGGAGCCTATCCCGGAAGCAATGGGCACGAGGCAGGGAACAACCCAGGATGGGGGGCCAGCCCATCGCAGGGCACACTCACACACCAGTCACTCACACACCAGGCACTCACTCATGCACACCTACTGAATGGGCAATTTAGTAACTCCAATTACCCTCAGCATGTCTTTGGACTGGGGGGGAAACCAGAGTACCCAGAGGAAACCCCACGACGACATGGGGAGAACATGCAAACTCCACACACATGTAACCCAGGCGGAGACTCGAACCCGGGTCCCAGCGGTGTGAGGCAACAGTGCTAACCACTGCACCACCATGCCATCCTTAATTTTTAATTAAGAATTAAAAATGAGTATATTGGGTCCTAATTTGGTACTAAACACCTGTTTTGTTTTATAGAGAGTCCACCCCACAGCCTGCCAGACACATTCAGTAAACTGATTATGCTATTAATGATCGTATTGTGCTAATTTTGCTCAGTAAGCAATGTGCAAAATTAACTAATGTGCAAAGCTAATTAATGTCTATCATTATTTGAGATTGTTATGTTTATTACTTATTGCTGCTCACAATGATCTGCCTGATATTTTGACCAAGCAATGGACACAAATAAAATAGTGAGTTTAATATTGATTCTACAACAGCTATTAATAAAAGTGAGTTTGTCTTTAGATCACTATATGAACGTCTTTTAATCCACTTTGGACACACACCTCTCTCCAGCAGCGCGCCAATGCGACGCTCCCAACGTAGATGCATCTAGGCTGGTATATAATGTAGTATATATTATATATAATCTCTCAGGTTATATATAATATATAATCTCTGGGTCTGCCCCCAGGCCTCCTCCTGGTTGGACATGCCTTGAAACACCTCCCCAGGGCGCCGTCCAAGAGGTATCCTAGAACCATCAACTGACTCCTTTCAATGCGGAGAAGCAGCGACTCTACTTTGAGCCCGGATGTCTGAGCTCCTCACCCTCTCTAAGGCTGAGCCCAGACACCCTGCTGAGGAAACTCATTTCTGCTGCTTATACAGTATTCACAATCTCATTTATTCGGTCATCACCCAGAGCTCATAACCATAAGTGAGGGTAGGAACGTAGATCAACTGGTAAATTAAAAGCTTCACCTTCCAGCTCAGTTCCCTCTTTTTCCAAATTGCTGCACCGTGAACAAACCCCCGAGATCAAAGCCAAATTGAACTTTATTGTCATCTCCACCATATATAAGTATACAGAGAGATGAAATGGCGAAGCTCAGGGCCCACAGTGTAAGCATAAACTTAGTCCAATATAGAGAACAAGACAAGACAATGTGCAAAGGACTTACAGGACAGTGCAACTGAGGAAGAGGAGTAGATTATGCAATATACAGTAATGTGCAATACTGGACAATGTGCAATATTGTTAGAACTATATTAAATATATGATGTATTTCTGCAGTCAGTTAGACCTGAATTCACCATCATGTACGCTGTAACAGCCTGAGTTCACAGTGTAAACAGTGTATGATAATAGTAATAACAGCAGTAACACGTCTAACATTTATAACAGCTGGAAATAGGAATAGAAGCAGAATAATGGGGCAGACAGAGAATAATGGGGATTCTTATTATTGCCCCCATGTCAGAGTGACAAAGTGTTAAGTGCAGTGCTTAAGGGTCAGTCTGTGGCCTTTAGTTGTGGGTTACGGGGGGGTTGAGGCAGTGAGGAGGCAGAGTGAGGGATCCTGGGAGGCAGCATGGTGTTGAGGAGCCTGACAGCCTGGGGGTACAAACTGCCACGCAGCCTGGCAGACCCGGCTCTGATGCTGCAGTATCTTCTCTCAGGTGGCTGGAGTGTGGAATGACCATGTGAGGGATGTGATGGGTCCTGCACAATGCTGCAGGCCTTGCGGACACTGCGTTTGCAAAAAGCGGCTTGTAGGGAAGGGAGAGGCATCCCATAATGTTCTCTGCTGTCTTCACTGCTCTCTGCAGGAATTTGCGGTCAGATTTGTTGCAGCTGCCACACCAGATGGTGATGCAGTTAGTCAGAACACTGCCGATGGTGCCTCTATAGAACATGGTGAGGATGGGAGGGGAAGGTTTGCTTATTTCAGCCACCTCAGGAAGTTTAGTCTTTGCTGGGCTTTCTTGAATAAGGAGCTGGTGTGATTTGTCCATGTAAATTCCTCAGTTATGTCCACACCGAGGAACTTGGTTCTCCTTACAATCTCCACAGCAGTACCGTTGATGCTGAGTGGGGTGTGGGCAGGACGTGTCCTTCTGAAGTCCACAATCATCTCTTTTGCCTTGTCAGCGTTGACAGATAGATTGTAGTCTCTGCACCTTGTGGACAGACTTTCCACGTCTTCTCTGTATGCTGATTCATCTTCTCTGTTTATCAGTCCCACCACAGTTGTATCATCCACAAACTTGATGATGATGGTGTTGGACGTGTTGCAGCCCATACATACTGACTGGGGCGTCTCTGTCAGGAAGTCCAAGATCCAGCTGCAGAGAGTGGTGTTCAAGCTTAACCCCCTCAGTTTTTGAGGGACATGTTGAAGGTAGAGCTGAAGTCTATGAATAACATCCTGACCGGCTTATTCTGTACAAAACAGTTGTTTAGCTCATCTGGAAGGGAGACATCACCGCCATTGATGTGTAGGATGGGCTCGTAGATCGTGATTGGCTGAATTCCCTGCCATATACGGCGTGTGTCTTTGGTGCATTTAAAGTGTACATTGATCGTCTGTGCATGTGCCTGATTGGCTATCCTCATAGCTCGGGACAGGTTGTCTGTGGGCGTCCTGAGGGCAGCCTTGTCTTTAGATCTGAAAGCTGCATTTCTGATTCTTAGCTATGTGAGCACTTCCCTCATCATCCAGGGCCTTTGGTCGGCTCTCGTGGTCATCGATCACAGAGTTTATATACTCCTCCAGGTTGATGGCGTCACCATTTATAGCAGCCTCCTTAAAAATGTCCCAGTCAGTAGATCCAAAGCAGCCTTGGAGAGCTGAGACGGCACCAGCTGGCCACACTCTGACTGACTGGTTTGTTGTGCTTCAGCAGGGATTTATACACAGGAACCATGATCACAGTGACATGGTCTGAGTAGCCGAGGTGGGGGGGGGGCCTTGTAGGCCTCACAAACGTTTGTGTAAACATTGTCCAGACAGATTCTCCCTCTAGCTGGGATGTTCATATATTGGAAGAATTTGGGGAAAACTGGCTTCAGATTTGCCTGATTGAAATCTCCAGCAATGATGAAAAAAGACTCTGGATTAGACTGTCTGTTCCCAGCGATTTATTATTTTTTAAGCAATTTATTGCTGCACACATCTCAGTTAAACCAACTGGGATGTCACAAAGTTCACGATCCACATCAGTTATTCCTGTGATGTTTGAGAAGAAATCAAAAATTTTGGATCAAGACATACAAATTATTAAACTCCTGACATACAAATTATTAAAGAACTCAGTGCAGAATTTGGCTATTTTCTTGATGTCATCTGCAGCATTTCCATAAATCCTCACCCGCATAATGCAGTTGTTCCTGACTTGCTGACTTTCCAGCCTAAAGAAATAGGCTGAGTTCTGCTCACCTTGTTCAAGCCATTTTTGCCACAATCTAACAAAGGCTCCTTCTGCCTTATGTTTATATATAATCATACAATTTATTCTGTAAGGCACCTCCTACATTATTTTCTGCATCAGTAAGACGAATGACTGGTTTGCAGGTTAAAGCAGTAAAACTCATTTATAATTTTGTTTTCTTCATCTCTTCCGATTCGAGCCAAGTCACTAAACCTTCTGACAAATTTTGCTACATCATGTTATTTTTGCAATACTTCTTTCTGTATTGGGTCTGTTCCAGTGTAAGTCAGTTCATTATTCTATATTTAAAATAGCTACTTTATTTCTCAAGATTGAACTGTTTAATATCCAGTTTGAAGATATTTTATATCCAGTAGACGATGACAAAGATTGCATGTTCTCCCCATGTCGTCGTGGGGTTTCCTCCGGGTACTCCGGTTTCCCCCCACAGTCCAAAGACATGCTGAGGCTAATTAGAGTTGGTAAATTGCCCATAGGTGTGCCTGTGTGAGTGAATGGTGTGTGAGTGTGCCCTGCGATGGGCTGGCTCCCCGTCCTGGGTTGTTCCCCCGCGACCCAAGCGGTTTGGAAAATGGATGGATAGATGGATAGACGATGACAATATGGATATATGGATGTCAATGGCTCGGTGGTCAGAAAATGGTGAAGCTATAATGTTTGTTTAAATATTTCCTAATTCATTAGAAATAAGCCAAAAATCAGTTTGTGACTGATTTGAAAAGGTCCAACACATTTGGTTGGAAAATCTCTTGTTTAATCTCTTCCATCATTTTTTCTTTTTTCAGAGCCTGTCATCATGACTATGTATAGTTATTGCCGTCACTGGATGATAAATCCAGACAGTAGTAAAACTGCATATAGTTCACAGTACACCGTAAACAAAACAAGTCGGCTTGCAGCTCTAATCAAAGCGTGTTCTTCAGAGCGCCATCTTGACTCCCTCCTCCTTCTACATTTAATGCCACAACCTCATACTAACAAGTGAGACTGGAAACGAAGGAACCGACCAAGATGGTTTTCTCGCACTGCCCCCTGGTGGACATGACCTTCAATCCTCCAGATAGATGTAAACTACGCACGCAAGTGTAGTCGTGTCGTGTGAAGTCATGGCCCTAAAGCACAGACTTAGGAGATGTTCAGTGTCACAGCCAGTTTGGGTAAGACTGCAGGTGCCGTCTTAGGACAATATTAATGAATCTGAAAAAAGTACAGTCAGCGAATGCACAAAAAGGGCAAATGTGAAGGAAGGACTTCAGGGGGAACAAAGTGCATCAAAGCCCACAGCTACTCTCTCTCTCATCTGACTCTAGTTGTGCGTCACCTACACACTGGGTCAGACAATGTGTTTAATACATTAAACTGATCTTTACTGAATATCAAGCCTTTGGTTGGAAAATCTTTATTAATGACTGATTGTATTATCAGGATAAACCTTGATTTTTAGGCGTTAAACTGAAATGGGGTCAAATGAAAACTATGCAGCAGCCCTGATCAAACCAGCTACTCCTACTTGCTCTTTATCAGTGAGACTAGAGCACTTAGGGAAGGAGGTGGAGCCGCCGCCTTATTTAATGGGTTTGAATTATTTTTACAAGTCAGGCACTACTTTCTGTCAGAAGGGTAATTATGAATCTGAATGAACAGAAATTACATGTGGAGTTCCTCAAGGGTCCGTTATTGGCAGTGGGCAGTGGTGGCTTAATGGTTGTTGGATTGAATCCCCGACCAGCAAGGCACTGCTGAGGGACCCTAAGTAAAACACTGCTCTCTGGGCGCTGAATTAGCTGCCCCTTGCTATGTCACGATGTCACATATGGGTTAAATGCAGAGGACACATTTCGGTGTTGTACACTGTGTGCTGTGGTGTGTCAACACTGATCACCAATTAGAATTATAATCCTCACTGAGCCTCTTTGTTCAACATCTACATGCTTCCATTTGCTCAGATTACGGAACATTATAAAATCTCTGGAACACTTAAGGCCATGTTGTTAGTAAAATTCACAACAAATAATAATCCATTGTTATGCATTATAATCATGGCTTTAAATATTTATCAAAAGGCATAACACATTATAGGCATGCTTATTATGCATAATGAATGATGTATGAAGCTCTCATCTTTAGTGCACTATAAATACCTTCATAATGCATTATAATGATCGGTATAAGCATTAAGGATGCTTTGTATTGCATTATGAAGGTATCTATAGTGCCTTATAGATGAGTGTGTCATAAAGCATTCATAAAGCGTTATAATGGTGGATATAATGTGTTATGCTTTTTTATAAATACTTATAGCTGTGTTTAGAATGCTTTATGAGTGCAGTATAATTAAGCAATGACATATGAGAAGATACTCTGATATATCATGGCTGTGATTTGGTCAAAGGCACAAGGCTATAGGCCACCACAAAAAAAAAAAAAAAAAAGTTCTCATAACATCAGTGCAAGTGGGAGGGGCCATCGCGTCCAAACCGTCCGCATACCTGGATAATTCAGTCAATCACCAATATAGTTTTGTCTAATATTTCCGGTGCCAGCAGTAAAACAACTAGCCAGCTTATTATCGGAGTAACTTTGCATTGTAAATGAAAACCATGCCACAGGTCTGATAAATAAAATATTATGGCACTTGAGTGACGAAGAGATCATGAGGCAGATTGCAAAGTTCAGTTATTGGCATCTTTAATAGTGCGACTGTTAAAAGGACAGTTGGCAGCTTATAAAACTTATTCTGGAACAGAAAAGAATAAATCCAACAAAACGGAATACATATGTGTGATGCCCGTCCGCTCCTCGTGTGTGCCACGCCCCCTGATTACTCACGTGTTCTTTCCCGATTGTACCCAGCTGTGTCCGATTATTTTCAATCAGTCCTGTGTATTTCAGTCCGTGTCTTACCTGAGTCCTTTGTCTGTCATTGATGTTATTTGGCGTTTCATGTCTCCTGCTCCCTGTTTATTTATTAAATCCCTGGTTTACCCCGACTTCCGCCTGTCCGCCTGCTTCCTGCCCGTTCGCCTCGCACGATCGCCGTTCTGTCCGGCTTTGAACGTGACAATATGAACCTTTACTGTCACTGTCACCTATGTTCATTTTCTAAACTGGTGGAAACACAGGCAGGTTCTGAAAAGGTATCAAATGACAACCAGCCAGTATTGTGCATGAACGAGTTCAAAAGAACGCGTTTCAGTGAATTTCAGTGAACTTTGAACTGAACGCAACTTATTAGTAAATCAAGAACTTGAACGTGAATTTTATGTGTGATGAACGGCGTAGACGTCGTTCACTGTTAGAATGCAATTAAACATCGGGATTTATTTTCACCTGATGAGTCGAATGACAAGGTCGGCTCACACATTTAAACAGCATGTTGCGTTGTCACTCAAGCACTAGCGAAGGGCTCCTCCGCTCGAAAAATAAAATGCTCAGGCTGACTCTCGCTCAGTGCTTGTGTGCAGTGCATCTTGGGTAACGTAGTGTAAAGCCAAGGACAGTCGAATCTACTGTCTTTAGCTTCACACTACGTTTCCCATAATGCACACACACACTTCTCAAAGGGCACAGCCTTGGCAACGCATGAGCGCGAAGCGAACTGCTGCAGCAGTAACCATGGCAAGCGCAGAGGAGGAAAGCTCAACCACCAGTGGAGCTGGCACAGAAAACACGGATGATGCTGGCTGTAACTTTGACAATTTACGGGCATTTTACACACTGTCTCACAGAGACTTTGACGGTAAAAACCTAACCTTTCTTTGCAAGCTTTGTCCACCTGCGCTGAAAAAACAAGTTAGAACATCAATGACCTCATTTTCCAATTTGAAAAGACACGTTGAGTTGAAGCATTCGTCCAGCGTGAAAGCATATATGCAAGCCCTTCAAGGTCATAGAGGGAAGGGCAAAACCCCCAGCCAAAGTCCCCAAACGACTCAAGTCACACTGCCTGCTGCCTTCAGGGGTATAATCTCCCAGCAACAGGTAGACAGATTAATAATAGACTACATTGTTGGAGATTTACAGCCACTGAGTAAGGTTGAAAAACCCTCCTTCATAAAACTAGTAACTGGTTTGCAACCAGGCAGACATGTGCCCTCAAGAAGACAGGTGCAGGGACTACCGAATAAGGAATTCATTGACGTTATCAGTAATTTAAAAGCTGAACTTGCTGAGCTTGACTTTGTATACACAACAGCTGACTGCTGGTCAGCTGTCAACAAAGGATTCATGGGCATCACAATTCATTGGCTTGATAAAAATGATGTGTCACTCAGGAGACCAGCAGCCCTTGCATGTCGTCGTGTCAGAGGGTCACACACATATGATGTCCTGGCTAAAGTGCTGACAGATGTGTACAAGGAATTTAAAATTCAAAACAAAATTGTGTGCACAGTGACTGACAATGCTTCCAATTTCGTCAAAGCATTCAGCTGTTTTGGAGACAGTGTTGTTATTAGAGCAGCTGATGAGGTGACTGAAGGCAGTGACACAGGATCTACTGCTGAGAGCTCCGATGATGAGGACGATGGTCTTGAGCCTGCACCTCTGTCAGAGTTAGAGGATCCCTGCCTCCCACCTCATAGAAGGTGCATGGCCCATACTTTAAATCTTGTTGCCACAGATGCAAAGAATGTAACGGATAGGCTGTACAACAAATTAGCGAGGCCTGTATTTTCCAAGGCATCTGCTCTGTGGAATAGGGTGAAAAGGAGTGCGAAAGCCTCAGATTTTGTTGAGTAAAAGCTAAAGATTGGCTTTGTCACTCCGAACGACACACGTTGGAATTCTATGTTCCTCTCAATGCAGCGCCTGGCTCACATAGCCACCTTGACTCCCCAGACCAGCAATCTAACAGTGCCATTGGATGCCACTCCTGAGTATGATAGACTCCTTCTGCACACCATCTGTGATGAGTTTGGGCTTCGTCGATTCACTCCAGAGGAAATAGACTTCATCAACAAGTTTGTGAGTGTGATGGGTCCCTTGGCATGTGCTCTGAACATCCTTCAGGGGGAAAAAAACACATTCCTCGGCTACCTGGCTCCTACCATTGTGCAATTGAAAAATGATTTGGATGGTCTGTTGGATGAGAGTTCAAAGCCTACAGCTACACAAGGTCTGACAGCATGCCGCCCCCTCATCCAAACCTTGATGCAGTCACTCTCTAGAAGACTGGAAGGCTGTCTTGAAAACAAAGATCACATACTGGCAGCCATACTACTCCCAGTGTTCAAGCTGGACTGGGTGGAGGATCAGAGTAAGCGAGTGCAGTACAGATTGATGTTGAGGGAAGAGCTGCGATCTGTGAATGTGCCTGAGTCTGAGCAACCCCCTGATGACCTTGAGGGGAAAAAGAGTGCTTCATCCTTTTTTAAGTTCAAGCAAAGCCCATCAGCTGTCAATAAGTCTGAGGTGGACATCTATCTGGACGCCCCAACCACTGACGAGTTTACTGAATACATGCTGCTGCCCAAACTGAAGAAGCTCTTCATCAAATAACACAGCAATCCCATCAAGTGCTCCAGTGGAGAGACAGTACCGGTGGCCAGATATTTAGGCCCAGGAGAAACCGATTGGGAGATGCCAACTTTGAAAAGCAACTGCTGTTAAACGTGAACAAAAAACAGTTTGGACTAAAGCCGTAGGCATGGTCTGTGGAGTGTTCATTACTTACTACAACAATGGCTTCTGTATGTGAAAGTTTTTATTTTTAATAGTTCAGTGAGATGGTGCCACACACCTTCAAGAAGCGTGAGAGTTTTTTTTTTTTTTTAAATAAAACTAAAGAGATATTTTGCTGAATAATAAATATTCTGTTCTGTCTAGTTTTCATTTGAGATGGATATGATGCCGATATGTGTTTACTGTACTTTTCTTTTCCTTCCCTTGTCTAGTATTGGGGCAAGAGATAAATAAACCATAAATAAGAATCATATTTTGTGTCCTTTGTCTATACATGTCCATATATGCAAGAATGTAGGTAGGTTATAGATGTATGTTAAAACAAAATAAATTTTCATTTAGACTATATATCGCACCTAAAAATAAAATGAACTGAACTTTGAACTAGTTCAAAAATTAAAATTGTGAGCTATGAATGTGAACAGTTCACTTTGAGCATGTATGAACTGAACTTTGAACTAGATCATGAAAAGTGTGAACTTGCACAACACTGCTCCATTCTGAGAGCACAGTGATATCCACAAGCATCACAAACCAGCCAATCACAGGTTGGAGAATTTAGCCAACTGGCCCTGTGTGTATATTAAATGTTTAATGTACATGACAATAAAACGTCATGCTTTTTAAAGCCATGTAAGGCGTTGTTTGTCAATTAAACCATTTTTAATGCTATGTAAGACCAAATTGGTTTAATTACTTCTAATCCTAATAATGTCCCACGGAAACCCAGTCTTAGAGCTGTCCAGAAAAAAACTATTTTGATGATATTTCAAGGAAATTACTTACTTTGTAAAGGCGCTTAATAGGAGGTGTGATGTCCTGGAGGCAAACCTCAAGTGCTTCTGTTCTTTCTACAAGAAACCACAAACATTTCAGGTATGTAGCAATTTGAAACATTGTTCAAAATTAAGTTCAGTTCACTCCACACAAGCAATAGCTTCCATTATTTCCATTCCACATTTAATATTTCGGAATTAGGTTAAATGACTGATATTTTAAACTGTATTTTTCAAACACTGCGCCCACTAACAGGTGAATAATATTGATTACCTGGTAATAGTGGCACCTGCTAGTAGGTGGGACCTATTAGGCAGCAAATAAACAATGTGTAGGATATACTGGGATGCAGAAAAGTGGACAAGCCTAAAGATTTGAGTGACAAGGGCCAAGTTGTGATGGCTTGATGATTCGGTCACAGCATCTCCAAAACTGTAGGGAAATACATGAACGGGTGACGGAGGCTCATTACATGGCAGATAGTACAGCAAACCTTCAGAGGTCTAGAGGAATCCACGCCCTGATGAGTCATGGCTATTTTGGCGGCAAAGGTGAGCCTGGGCCCCACCATGAACCTGCTGACCACTGCAGGACCATCTCATAAGAGCTGGGGGTTTGGAGACGCTATGATCCAGCTCTCTAGCCATCACCAAATGGCCCATGTCAAAGTCACTCCCATCCTCACACTTGCACATTGTTTCTGCTTCCAACACATCAGCTTCAAGGACAAAGCATCCACCTGCTGCCTAATATAACCCCCCTACAGCCAGATGCCGCTGTAACCAAATAATCAATGTTATCCACTTCACCTATTATGATGTTATGGCTGATCAGTGTATAACCTCTGTATCAAGTTTCAGACTGTTTTGCAGATTAATATACAGTACTGTGTTTATAATAAATTTAAAAATTTCCCAATATATAGTACATTGTCAGTTTCACTGGCCAACACACTGATCATTGAAACATCATCAGTTTCCTGCTCTTTGCCGATGAGGCTGCAGGGCAACTCTGCTGTGACCTTGAAATTACATGAAATATTCTGTTAAAACACTTTATTTGGTGTTTTACCTTGTGAATTGAAATTTTAAGCGCTCATTGTGCTTTATGTAGTAAAAAGGTAAAATAGAGAAATTAAACTATTTGATTTGATGGTGGAATTAGTACAGGATTGTTTTTTTACTCAGTTTGTTAACACCCCTACCAGGGGAGATGCCATTCTTGATCTTGTTCTCTCTAATAACCAGGACAGGATTGGTAAATTAGACGTTTTAGAACCACTTGACAGTAGCGATCATAACATGGTCAAATTTGAGGTTAAGTTTAGTGTTCGAAGAGCTAAGTCCAAATCAAAAATATATAATGTTAGGAAGGCTGACTTTAAGTGTATGAGACTAAAACTAGAAACTGTGAACTGGATGCAGTTAAATAACAAAACTGTTGAAGAGGCCTGGGAATTTTTTAAAAGCACATTATTGCAAGTGCAAGAGGACTTCATACCTGTTTCCAGCAAGAATAAATCTAGGAAATTGCAACCTAGGTGGTTTACTAGGGATATAAAGCATAAAGTAAGGAGGAAAAGGGCTTTGTTCCAGCAATGGAAAATAACTGATGATGACAGAATTAAGCAGGAATATCTAAGTCTACAGGCTGAGTTAAAAAATGATATTAGACGAGCTAAAAGAAATGTCGAAAGGATGGTTGCATTGGAAGCTAAGGATGACGTTAAAAGTTTCTTCCAGTATTTTAACTCTAAAAGAGCTCTAAAACCTGAAATTACTAATCTGCAGGATAGTAAGGGTCTTATAATAGTAAACGACATTGATATAGCAAATGAGTTCAATGATAGTTTTGCACGGGTATTCACTGTTGAGGACCTTAGTAATTTACCAGTTATTACCTATCCAGCATTGTCTATAGCTAATATA
This sequence comes from Brienomyrus brachyistius, assembly GCF_023856365.1. Classification (NCBI taxonomy): domain Eukaryota; kingdom Metazoa; phylum Chordata; class Actinopteri; order Osteoglossiformes; family Mormyridae; genus Brienomyrus; species Brienomyrus brachyistius. The sequence continues at coordinate 3,478,353 of NW_026042311.1, read as the reverse complement.
TATATAACTGAAGCAGATGTTTTGCAAAGCCTAGCTAAGCTCAAAATAAATAAATCACAGGGCCCTGATGGCATCTTACCTATAGTGTTAAAAGAGATGAGGGATATTATTTGCCGACCCTTAACTTTACTGTTTCAAAAATCCTTATCTGAAGGTGTGGTACCTTCTGATTGGAAGCACGCCTTCATAACGCCTATTTTCAAAAAAGGGGATAGAAGTAATTTGTCTAACTATAGGCCAATCAGTCTAACTTGTATAACTGGTAAAGGTATGGAGGCTATAATCAAAGAGAAAATGATAGATTACCTGGACTCCAATAACATTTTGCGGGATAGCCAGCATGGATTTAGAAGAGGTAGATCCTGTTTAACAAATCTGTTGGAGTTTTTTGAGGAAGCTACTCAGGAAGTTGATGATAAGAAGGCCTATGATGTCATCTACTTAGATTTCCAAAAGGCTTTTGATGTTGTCCCCCACAAGAGGCTCCTACTTAAACTCAAAGCGACTGGTATTTTAGGTACCGTAGCGACCTGGATTGATAACTGGTTAACAGATAGGAAACAGCGAGTAGTTATAAGAGGCACAATGTCACAGTGGGCTTGCGTTCATAGTGGGGTACCGCAGGGTTCGATTTTAGGACCACTATTGTTCCTAATTTACATAAATGATATGGATACCAATATATACAGTAAACTGGTGAAATTTGCAGATGACACCAAGGTGGGTGGTGTAGCAGATACTGAATTAGTGGCTCAGCAGCTACAGCGGGATCTTGATTTAATTAGTGACTGGGCCGATACCTGGCAGATGAAATTTAACGTCGATAAATGTAAGGTACTTCATCTAGGGAGCAGAAATATAAAGTACAGGTATTTCATGGGTGTCACTGAAATAAAGGTAGCTGATCATGAGAAAGACCTTGGTGTGTATGTTGATGCTTCCATGTCCCATTCTCGCCAGTGTGGGGAAGCAATAAAAAAGGCCAATAGGATGTTGGGGTATATCTCCAGGTGTGTGGAGTTTAAGTCAAGGGAGGTAATGCTAAGATTATACAATTCCTTGGTGAGACCTCACCTAGAATATTGTGTGCAGGTTTGGTCACCATATCTTAAAAAGGACATTGTGGCCTTAGAAAAGGTGCAGCGTAGGGCCACAAAAATGATTCCTGGTCTTAGAGGAATGTCATACGAGGAACGGTTACTTGAGCTAAATCTGTTCAGTCTCAAGCAAAGGAGATTGAGGGGGGACATGATCCAGGTATATAAGATTCTAACAGGTTTGGATGCTGTTCAACCAAATAGTTACTTCAGCATTAGTTTAAATACACGAACTCGTGGCCATAGGTGGAAATTAGCGGGAGAACATTTCAAGCTGGATTTAAGGAAGCACTTCTTTACGCAGCGTGTAGTCAGAGTATGGAATAGCCTTCCTGATAATGTAGTGCAAGCTGAATCCTTGGGTTCCTTTAAATCAGAGCTAGATAAGATTTTAACGACTCTGAGCTATTAGTTTAGTTCTCCCCAAGCGAGCTTGATGGGCCGAATGGCCTCCTCTCGTTTGTATAGTTCTTATGTTCTTATGTTCTTATTAGAGACATTGATTCTAAACAATTTTATGAGGCACAAACTTTGCTTATGACAGGGTTCCAGTCAATTTCCGCTCCCTTGCAGGCAGTGGTCCACATTTTTGATGCACCCAGGGATGACCTTATAACAGCTTGGTGGAGATGTGTAGAAAAAAGAAAGATATTGTCACGATCGCTGTGGAAAGCGGGCGATCGAGCGGGCTGGCGAGCGAGCGGGCAAAAAGAAGGCAGGCAGGTAGAAGGACCAGGCGGGAAGGCAGAATATGGGGCAAACTAGGGGTTTATTTGGGGTAAGGGCAGGACGGAACACAGGCATCGACAAACATCAATGACGGACCAGGGACACAGGCAAGACTTGGACTTAAGTACACAAGACTGGGCGAAAATAATCACACACAGCTGTGTGTCTGCATCAGTGAGACAAACAAGACACTCTCCAAAAATGGATTCATGAAAATTAAAACAATGGTAAGAATTAATTTTCTATTTCCATTAAATGTACTTGTTACGTTCGCCGTGATCGCTGGGGAGCGGGGAATCACTCGGGCAGGCAGACAGGCAGAAAGCAGGCAGAATACTGGGCCAACTAGGGGTTTATTCAAAGGATGGGACAGAACAGCTAGCACGGACATCTACTAACATCAATGACAGACCATGAACTAAGGCAAAACAGGGACTGAAATACACAAGACAGAGCAAAACAACAAGGTACAGCTGGGTACAATCAGGGAAGCACACGTGGATAATCAGGGGGGCGTGGCACACACGAGGATCGTACGAGCCGGGCGTGACAGTACTAAAATACAACTTTATTTACTCTTACAAGCAATGTCTGTAAAATGAAAACCCTGCACAAAATCGCACTCCCACTTTCCCACTACATCTCCAAAAATACATTTTGTACCCAGTCTTTAAAAATGACATTTAGGCTGCCAGCTTAAATTTTAAGTAGCTACGTTGCCATAAATGTGACCACAAAAACACATTTTAATTTACAGGAGATACCAGAAGTCAAGACTCCAGTGTGTTTGTTCTGTCTGTGGGGGAGAAAGAATGTATTTTTTCAGGACAATAAAGGCTCACTTTAAAAAAGAGAATAGAAAGGTAGGTCTATATGGCCTGATTCATCCATACAGTCTAATTTATCTGTGATTTTACTAACCATGAATTTTACGATAAAAAATGTTCTTATAAGTTTATATATCGGAATATGAAGACAAGGAAGGTAGACATATAATGATAACGGGTAAGATTGATGATACCTTGACCGATGTGTTAAACGTGTATGTTCCCCCAGGCAGCGATTGGTCATTGTATAAGCAGATCTTAGAATTAGCAACAACAAGGAGTCAGGGAACCTTTATATGTGCTGGTGACTTTAGTATCATTTAATATAATTTCATGAACTAACTCAAATATGAATAATAAAATACAATTTTACAATTAAGATACTTTTTTTGAATATGTGCCTCAGAAATTGCACATCCCTGATTGTGCGTTCACTTTCATGCTGCCTTGAAACTTTTGTTTTCTTCACTGTAGCCCTCTTTTAAGACACCCTGTCAATGTTAACTTTCATCCTCTGCAAGTATTAGAATGTAATATACACTGTGCAGTTAAAAAAAAACTGGCAATACACCAAGACTGAAAATGCACAAAGATGGCAGCGTGAGACGATTGCACAGATTTACCCGAGCTATGCACTGTGCCGGGTTGTACAAGAGGCAGAGATTGTTGGTGGTAAATTTCTTAGGCGTAAAACCAGACTGCTCCGGTCACTGACAGGCAAGCAAGTGATCACAGATCCTGTTCAGGATGACCCTAGCAAGGACCTTACCCAGCAGGCACTGAGAGTAGTGTTATCCCCCCGTAGTTGCCACAATGCAGGCGATCACCCTTCCCTTTCTAGATAAGGACTACAAGTCCCGTTTTCCAGTCAGTTGGGATGACGCATGACTCCCAAATGGAAGCAAAGATTGCCTGCAATACCAGGAGAACAGCCTTACCACCAGCCTGGAGAAGTTCACCCCGGATACCACAGATCCCTGCGGCCTTCCCTGCTCCCAGCTGATTCACCACCTGTGCAAACTCAGTGAGACTGGGTGGTTCACAGCTGATTGGAGATTCAGCTTCAAGAACTGTGGACCTAGAGATGTCCAACATATATTCAGGACACTAATTGTCGCGCTACCTTTATTGTTATTTATTCTATTCTACTGCCTTTATTGGCCCTACTACTCCATTTCGTTGTGCTCATACACAATGACAGTAAAGTTGACTTTGACTTATGAAGTGAGAAGGCCATGGATAGAGAAGTTGTGCTAATGCTAACTGTGACTACGGCGGTCAGATTTATTGGACCCAGCTGATGGGTTCCACAAGTCCCCACGTGATCTGAGCCACAGGTACAGCTAAACTGTCTGACAACAAGCCAGTGAAGTCAAACAGCCTGCAGGGCCAGTCACCCCATCTGGGCGCAGGAGCCCAAAACAGAACAAATACATATAGAGGGGAGGGGAAAAGCTCATCAGGGTTAGATTTCATTACATTTTATTTTATTCAGAATCAGAATTTACTCTATTGGTACAACTCCATGTACTATGAATTTAATTTGGCAGTTTTGGTGCATTTACAGACAACATATAACATAAGTCAGAGAAAAACATTTTTCATGTTTGTTCAGCTTACAGAACACAATGGCCTTCTGTGCAGCAAGTCGTTTCTTTCTCAAAAGGTCTTCAGATCTGACCACTGTTTTTCTGGGCATTGTGTAAAAAATCATTTATTATTGTGTGACATACGTCACACTTCAGACAGAGTAAAAAGGGTTATACTGGTTATAAAGCAGAGATTTTACCTTTTTGCCGTGGAGAAGCAGCAACATGTGACACTCTGATAAGGTAAAAATGATTCCTCCAGCACACAGTGAGCTATCCCAGCATGCACAGCGACACAGAGGAGTTTCTACAAACCCCAAACCCTGGATTGAGGGGTTCAGTGAATGAGGAGGTGAATCTGTACAGGGGGGTCAGTCCATCAGAGGAGACTCTGTAGAAGGACAGAGTACCAGCCGCCCGGTCCAGATACAGTCCTACTCTGTGGGAGCCTGTGGGCTTTATGGGTATGTCAGTCTGTTTCTTATTCTGCCGGACAGAGTAACTGTGAGAAGAGCAGCTCAGCATCCATGACTTGTCATTGTGTCCAAGCCCACAGTCATAACTCTCTCCTTTCCTCGCGATTCCTTTATAAGTCACTGCTATCCAGGCTCCATTTCCACTCCACTCAGCCTCCCAGTAACAGCGACCAATCAGACTCTCTTTGCACAGAATGTGGGGCCAGCAGTCAAATCTCTCTGGATGATCAGGATATGGCTGCTCTGCCCCCCCTGTCGCCTTCCTGTTCCCCCCTGACAGAGACACTTCTCTGTTTGCTGTGTTGGGGTCCAGCGTCAGCTGGCAGGAGTCTGTAGGCAAGAGGAAGAGCCATTAATCCCATGACGAAGCCCAGCATCTCCATCATTATCACACCTCACACACTCACTAACACAGAACTCGCTCCAATACACACATTTTATTCCCAATATACTCATGTAGCCGCCCGAGTCTGCGGCGCTCCGGCTGCCCCCTGCGCTGTGAGACACGCCGCGCTGAGAGACTTGCTGGGGCCAAACTGCAATATAGCCTGCGCTCTATTATTCTGTACGATACATAAAATATAAAAAAGCAGGAATTAAAGTATGTGAAATCCTTCCGGGAAGACGAGCCGAGATGATGCGCGTGTTAAACTAATAAGCTTAATTACAGGCAAATAAAATTACAAACTGTCACTGTTGAGTGCTGTGATAATGATGAAACTTGGTGCGGAGCTGAACTTAGTTCCTTTTTAATAGCAACAACCGGAACAGACAGATATCACAGTACATTTGTAACACGTTCAAAGAGAGAGAACTTAAACACTGCGCAGGTATAAAATAAAGACTACGGTGTCTGAGAAGGTTCAATATTACTGCGTGAACAGTCAATATTCTACATCCCCTCTCTTTAGCTCATGCCCATTACCATAAATATAGGGCAACCAAAGCAAATCAAATGTATAACAATTACATTCCATACTCACAAAAGCAGTATAACAAACAACCAGATTATTTTTATGCATAAAGCAAATAATGATAATTATCATACTCGGAATTAACAAACTAATCATAACATATTATCAAAATGCAACCATACCATGAACAACAATATTTTAACCCAACAAAGAGACCTAATCTGTGTATTTAGGATTGGGTTTACTAACACGGCTCGAGCGCGTTCTGTAGAGATTGTCATTTATGGCCAATCAGTAGTTGGAACCTGGACCCTAGGATGCCCAGAGTCCATTTCCTGTTGTGTCGGTCCGGTGAAAGTGATACGCCTTTCTGAAATGGGGTTACTGTCCTGATATTCAGCGTCATGCGGATCAGACTGAGTTGGAGCAGGCTCAGCCACAGGTAATATGTGTCTCCTGTTTCTCCTGTAGGTTTGTCCATCTGACTGGATCAAGTATGATCTGAGCTCACTGCATATCTCTTTAACAGTCCCTGTGCGGTCATAACCTTTTGACATTTGCAGCCTGACGACTTGTCCTTCCATTAGTGGCTGGAGAGGTCGGCTTGTCCTGTCATAATAGTGCTTCTGTACATTTCTTTTATCGAGAAGTTGAGCTGTTACTTCTTCAGGATGGCATATATCAGGTGCAAGTAGTATCTTGGAGAGAGGAAGTGTGGTACGAGTCTGTCTTGACATAAGTCTGTGCGCTGGAGATCCAAGTTTGTTGTCACGAGGTATGTTTCTTAAATTCAGCAAGTTAAGAAAGACATCAGTTTTGTCTCTGTGAGACTTCTCCATCAGGTTTTTTTGCACTACGGACAGCCCTCTCAGCTAATCCATTGGATTGAGGGTACTCTGGGCTACTTGTTACATGATTGAAATCCCACTGTTTGGCAAAGTCTTTGAAACGTTGGCTTGTAAACTGATTGCCATTGTCTGATATTAGAGTATGTGGTGCTCCATGGACAGCAAAGTGACGTTTCAGTTTACCAATGACAGTGGCTGATGTCAGATCGCGGAGAAGGTCGATCTCAAACCAGTCTGAGTAGGAGTCCACAAGTACCAGATACTGCTGGTTACGCCAGTCAAAAATGTCAGCAGCCACTGTGGACCAGGGTAGCTCTGGAACTGGGTGCAAGTGCATTGGCTCTTTTTGCTGGTGCGGTTTAGTGCTATTACACACTGAGCACGCCATTACTTCATCATCAATGTCTTTTGTCATTGTGGGCCAGAATACTATGCCTCTCGCTCTGCGTTTAGTGGCTTCTGCACCCGGGTGCCCCCTGTGAAGAATCCCCACATATGTCTTTTGCAACGAGAGGGGAATTACAGTTTTCTGTCCCTTCATAATAACACCATCCTCAATAGTGAGTTCATCCCTGAAAGGAAAATAGGGATGTGTTGCATGTGGGAGATTGTGCAGTCTGCTTGGCCACCCATGCTTAATAATGCCACAGAGAGTCTGGAGGGTCGGATCTTCTGCGGTGTGCTCCCTCAATTCCTCCAAGCGAGCAGACGACACATGACTCACAGACATTACATCAAAATCGTCCATTTCGTCCGCAAGTTGAACTGTGGAGCAACTCGGAGCTCTTGACAAAGTGTCAGCCAAGTGCATTTCTTTGCCACTTTTATAGACAAGGTCAATGCTATTCTTTTGAAGTTTTAGCATCATCCTCTGCAATCTGGCTGGTGCTGCATGAACGGGCTTTTTTATTATCGTCACGAGAGGTTGGTGGTCAGTCTCAATAGTTATTTGCTTGCCATAAATGTAGTCGTGAAATTTTGAGCATGCTAAAACAACAGCTAACAGCTCTTTTTCAATCTGGGCATACCTTGTTTCAGTATCAGTCAGGGTGCGTGAAGCATAGGCCACAGGGTTACCGTCTTGCAGGCACGCCACGCCAAGCCCATACTGCGACGCGTCGCATGTGAGCGTGACTGCTTTGTGGACATTGTAGTATGAAAGCACTGGGGGATTTGACATGTACATCTTTAAAGTCTCAAAAGCACGCTGCTGCTGTTCATGCCATGACCACACAGTGTCTTTATGTGCGAGTTGACGTAGCGGAGCTGTGATGTCACTGTAGTTAGGGATGAATTTCCCGAGGTAGTTAACCATGCCGAGGAATCTCTGCAAAGCTGAAATGTCTGTAGGAACTGGCATGTCACTTATCGCCTTTGTTTTAGATGGATCAGCTTTTAAGCCTTGAGCAGTGAATACATGTCCAACATAGCTGACTTGGTTCAGTCTGAACTTGCATTTGAGAGGGTTGAGTCTTAGTTTTACCTCTCTGGCCCGGTCGAGCACTTGTCTCAGGTTAGCGTCATGTTCCTCAGTGTCCTTGCCTCCAATTAGTATGTCATCCACGATAATGGCACAGGGGTACCCGGCAAAGATCTGCTCCATGGTGCGTTGGAAAACTTCACTGGCAGAGCTAATTCCAAACGGCATTCGCAGGAACCTGTAGCGACCAAAACATGTACTGAAGGTAGTAAGCAGGGAGGATTTACGGTCCAGGGAAATCTGCCAAAATGAGTTCTTAGCATCTAAAACTGAAAATACAGTAGCATTAGCCATTTGTGAAGAGACGTCGTCTACAGTGCGCATTGGGTGATGTGGCCTTTTTAGAGCAGTGTTGAGGTCTTTTGGATTGATGCATATTCTGATCTCCTGTTTGTCTTTTTTGTTGGTGGCAACCATGGAGGACACCCAGTCTGTAGGTTCCGAGACTGGTGTGATAACACCTAACTCTTGCATCCTGTCCAGTTCCGCCTTAACCCTGTCTTTCATGGCTACAGGAATGCGGTGAGCAGGGCGAACTACTGGTCTCACCTCTGGGTCGAGTGTCATCGAGTATGTAACTGGTAGCTTTCCCAATTCATCTGAAAACAGTTCATTATATTCATTTCTGATTTGCTGGGAGAAATCTGCAGTTGTGTTGCTGCTGACCTGGTGAACTTCTTTGCTGAGTGACACAAGCCCCATCTCCAGGGAAGCACTTAGTCCAAGCAGTGGCAGTACATTCTCATTGATAATGTAGAAGGGTACATTGTATTGTTTCGCCCCTAGATGGCAGCATAGGTCAACAAATCCAGCAGTTTTAATCTTGCTTCCGCCATATGCTACAAGGTTGGTCGGCTTACTGCAGGGCTTTAATGGTTCACATCTCCTCACTTGTTCAAAAGTCACTGCTGAGAGAACATTACATTTGGCACCCGTGTCAACTTTCATTTCAACAGTAGTGTCATTGATTTGTACTGTAGCAAAGGCTTCTTCCTTGTCATGACTTTGCGCATTGGTAGAATCAACAGGTAAATCCACTGAAATGCCATTGACATAGTAAGTCTCATTGTCACTAGACTCTGTGCTTTCAGTAACCACCTGGTGGACAGATCTCCTCACCCTTTGCCTGTCAAATTGGGGCTTAGATCTGCAACACTTCCTGAAGTGGTTCATTTTTTTGCACGCATTACGCTGTTGACCAAAAGCAGGGCACTTATTCCTCTTTGCCACGTGACTACTACCGCAATTACCGCAACTAGTAATGAATTGCGTGGTGTTATTGTTTTGTGTTATCGAACTTTGTCCCGCCTTTTCGCGTACGTGGTTTGAACAGCGTCCACCTTTGTGACGCGGCTGAGTGGTGACATTAAGGTTTTATTGTGTTCCTCAGTCATCTCATGGATCTGGCATATTGATATGGCCTTAGCCAGGGTCAGATCACTATCACGCAACAGTACTTTCCTGAGGTGGTCGTTAGTAATGCCACAGACCAGCCTATCCCCGATAAGCTCCTCACCAAGCCCGCCAAAATTGCAACTCTTTGCTTTTATTCTCAAATCACTCATATACGACTCAATAGTCTCACCAGTCCTTTGGTTACGTGTGTTGAATTTGTGTCTCTCCATAGTGACATTTGTTTGGGGATTGCACATTTCACGAAACTTTCTTTTGAGGCATTCGGGGTCCTCCTTGGATTCCGCGGGAACCAATACACGTCCATCATCTCCATCTTCTCCAGGGGACGCCCGTATCTCTAGTGCATACACAAACGAGCGTTCGCGCTCGATAGCTTCAGGTCCAGCCAGGTTCAGAAGAATGTAAGCTTGGGTTCGCGCCGGCTTATCCGAGTGCGCCGCTGCGATGAAAATGTCGTATTCCTGCTCAAATACGTGCCAGTTCTCTGCCACGTTGCCATCAAAAACTAGTGGACCGGGTCGTCTGAAACCGTTCGCCATCACATATGGTATTCCGTATAGCGTTAAACGTTGTGGTCCAAGACTTCTGACACCATGTTGAGTGCTGTGATAATGATGAAACTTGGTGCGGAGCTGAACTTAGTTCCTTTTTAATAGCAACAACCGGAGCAGACAGATATCACAGTACATTTGTAACACGTTCAAAGAGAGAGAACTTAAACACTGCGCAGGTATAAAATAAAGACTACGGTGTCTGAGAAGGTTCAATATTACTGCGTGAACAGTCAATATTCTACAATTACCATTTTTCACTACCTTTACAAGACTTCTTTTCCAAATATAAGACTATAAAGCAATGTTAAAACTTTTTACATTTCTCAAAATACATGTTGTAAAAGAGCTGAAAATGGTATAGATTGTATTTGCTCCCTGAGTGGTGTGCTGATTAGCGCACCATGAGGGGAATCCATCGTTTTGCTGGGGGACTTCAACGCTCATGTGTGCAACGACAGTGTGGCCTAAAGGGGGGGGTGATTGGGAGGAACGGACTCCCTGATCTGAACCTTGTTGGTGTTCAGTTGTTGGACTTCTGTGTAATGCATGGTTTTTCCATAACAAACACCATGTTCGAGCATAAGGGTGTCCATAAGTGGACATGGTATGAACATGCGCGGGGCTACAGGTCGATGATCAATTTTATAATCGTTTCATCTGAACTTAGGCCTTCTGTATTGGACACTCTGGTGAAGAGAGGGGCAGAGCTGTCAACTGATCACCATCTGGTAGTGAGTTGGCTCAAGTTGTAGGGGAGGACGGTCAGACCTGGTAGGCCCAAGCATACAGAAAGAGTCTGCTGGGAACGTATGGCTCCTGTACGCCAGATCTTTAGCTCGCATCTCCGGCAGAACTCCAACTGGATGCTGGGGGAGGTTGGGAACATTGAGTCTGAATGGACACTGTTCCGCACCTCCATTGCGAGGTGCGAAATGGACCTCGTACCCGATGCTGGATACCAGAGGTGAGGGGGACTGTCAAGCTGAAGAAGGCCTACTGGGAATTAATAGCCTGGGGGTCTCCGGAGGCAGCTGACAGGTTCTGGCAAACCATCCGGAATATCAGGAAGGGGAGGCAGCTCCTGGTTCCTACTGTTTACATTGGAGAGGGGGTGCTGTTGACCTCACCTGGGGACATCACCCACAGGTGGAAGGAATACTCTGAGGACCTATTCACATAAATCAACACAGTAAAGTTGGTTTTATGTTGTTTATGTTGGCTGGATATTTGCTTTTGCCATCTCTATACTTTAGAAACAACATGTAATGCCACCAGTCCCTTAGATACAGATGCTACTATGCAGCATTTTCCACGGAACCAGCAAACCAGCATTACAAGTACAGCCTTTTGCTAGGGACCGTCTACAAAGTGCATTCATTACAAATGAGGGAACCAAGCATCGATACTGGAGCACATCTGCTATGATTTTCTAACAGTCAAATCTGCTCATTTCTTCCAAAATGAACACTTGGAGGAAGCATATACAATCTGAATTACCTTTAAAAGTATAATTAAAGAAATCATAAAAATGATGCAATAATTTCACATATATAGCATGTAATAAGATGTAATTGCACTTTTTATTCATCAGAATTTAATCCATTGCATGTTATAAACCCTATAATTGTCTCTTTTTTACATTTCAAACTGATATTCTGATGGGTGGGTGAAGTAACAATGACATTACTTTAACAGTATGCAAACCATTACAGGTGTGTTGTGCATCTCATCAAAATGCATTGTGTAAGCCACTGACTTTGTGTCACTCCAAAATTATAACACTTTAGTAATCAAACCACCTGAGATTTCTGAATTTTTCAGTCACCTATGTGAAGCCAACCCCTATGTCTATAAGCTCCAGAGCTCAAAGTCTTGGCTAGAAACATTTTTAATGTGTTGATTTCCATTTTCTCAGCAGCTCTGGAATAGGTTTTTGAAACGTGTATTTTTAAAGTTGATTTAAATAAAAATAGAAGAATGCCGTACTGAATTGTCTCAGATTATTTGTTCTGAGTTTGTGTTGGATGAAAACATTTGCAGCACGTTGGGGTAAATGTTTTTTAGATAGGTGAAATACTTTAAAAGGCATTTCAGACTTGATATCAAAACTGGCTGAGGGGCCTTAGACTCCAGAAGGTTAACGAGCAATGCCTGCTGCTCATTTAGTCTTACCTGTCATTCCTGCCCCGTGTTAATCGCTCCCAGCTGCCTCCTGTTTACTCCCTTGCTAGTCCTGTATTTAAGTGCCTCCCAGTGCAGTGTTCCGCAGGTCTGTTATTGATGTTGGTGGCTGCTTCAGTTAGTCTGTTTGAGACCCATTGCAGTCCTCTTTGGTTTATGCTTTTGTATTTATCCTTTATAAAGCCCCTTTTGTTTGGGACCTTGGCTGCTCCCACTTGCTCCATTTCAGCCCATGTGACACATTTTGTGCTTGCTAATGATGAAATCACTGCGTGATATTACTTAGAATTCAGTTTATTTGATGGTAAATCAATTACTGCAGGAAGGAAGAGTGAATTAATGTTGCATAACTGATGGTCTAGTGAGTGTGAAGTAATCACATGAAGCCTTGGTGGCTTCATCATTGGTTCATGTTGAGCAACAGGAATTTGTGTATTAAATAATGAGTAACTAGTGTTAGCATTACTTAAATAAGCAGTATTCATCTAGCTATCCAACTAGATATCGATACACATAGACATTTGCTTAGCAGGGACTGCCATGTCATTCAGTGTAAAAATAATCACCATCAGTCATTTTTATATATCTGGGGCTGATCCTAACTAACTTCTCCCTGCTCACAAATCCAGTTTCTTCAGCTAGTGCAAGGCAGGTCATTCCAGTTCCTCAGTATGTCTTGTACTATGCGTATCTCAATGCAGTCCTCATTTCCTCCAGCATCACTGGTCTGCCCAGTCATCCATTAACTATCGAACAAGAGACTGAAAGACGGGAGGCACTAAATACTCATTTGCTTGTAACTGCTTATCACTTCTCCCCAAAACAGTTGGTGCTTATTGTGCATCTACATTTGGTAGTGTCCATTCAAGGTTTTCTAAATATTGCGATCAGCATGTGCCTGAGTGTGTCGTTACTGGATTGTAATTGTCCGTTGATTATTGACATGACCTGCAATGAGTCTCTGACCACGGAGTATGTGATGAGGAGGCATCCGTCTACATCCATGTGCTTCTGTAGACTGCATTTTAGGCTTTCCGGAAAGCCTGCTTGGACTGCGCTGCCCATCTAGAGGAGCAGCAGCAGTGGTCCAGAGCCTCAAGACTGTGAATTAGGAAATCTACTACGGCCTCAGACTGTGTCAGTGAAGGACTTGGAGATTCTGAGAGTGCTGCTGGACATTATCCCGGTGTTTTATACTTCTGAAAGACTCTCAGAAAATGAAGGACGTGGGACTTTGGTATCCTCAAGATGCCTTCTTTCTTCCAATAAAAATGCTTTTCATTGCTGCAGCGTCTGCCTGTGTCTGACAGAGGGAAGGGGGAAGTGTGTAAGCTGGCCTCTTTCTCTAATCACTGTGTCTGAAACTTTTCTTGAAGTGGATGAGCAGCTTCCCTCCAAAAAATTAAGCTGTCTGACATCCAGACTGAAATCAACAGTTTGCAGGTGGTACTGCCCATTGGTTCAGGGTCATCCAGGCTAACTCTGAAGTACGCGGTAGCGCCATAAAATTTTTTAAATTGACATGTCTTTGCATAAAACTTCTGGAGGGGGGGACCTTACCATACATCAAATTGACATTATGTCTCTGCATAAATAAGAAACGCGCCAGAGGTAACAACTTGGCACGTTGTTTTCTCATTAAAGAATCCTAAGAAAAGTTACATATACAAGAAACCTGTGGAAAACTACACGTGTTTGTGAATGTGTATGTGAGCTGAAAATTGCTCTCCTGGTATACTTTTCCCTGCTCTTTCAGAATCTGGCAAGACTTGAAAATGTCATATTTGACCCTGGGAGTTTATATTGAAGGAGTTGAGTCATATTTTCAGCATTTATAGTTCAGATATGCTTCTTTCAACTGGTAAGTTTCATTCCCATCACTAACTATCTATAGTCAACCATGACCCCGAAGTAGGGGGTCCTGTGGGGGATTTCTCACCTGCGACCATTTTCAGATGGCAATATGTCAAAGAATAAATGGTTATTTTAGAATGAATTTGCATCTGCTTACAGTATCTTCCTCAAATAACAAAACTATAGAAGAATATTGGATGTAGGTGTGGTGGTGACCCCACAGCTTGGGGTCAAAATCTGAAAAAAGTGAACCAAAAACTGATTTTTGCAGGTCCATAACTTTGAAGTGCCTCCCCAGAACTTAATTTTAATGGCAAGAGCAGGGAAAACTATACCAGGAGAGCAATTTTCAGCTCTCTAGCATGCTTAGAAGGGAAGGTATGGTCTCCTGAAAACCCTTACAAATTATATGCGTGATTCGCAAGTGCAAAAAAGGGGCGTGGCACCCAACTTTGAAAGGGCCATAACTTTGGACTGCATCAGAATTTTCCAATAAAACTTGGGGAATTTTCAGTTCTCTTTAAGGATCAACATATCAAGTTTTCATCAAAAACAGGAATGATGCCCAGGGAGCCCCTGGTTGATTTGGCACGGACTGACCCTCCTGTCAGGTGCCTGTCATGGTAATCACAGACTACCTCTTCCAGCAAGAAACTTCCTCGTCTTCCCTTCAATGCCCATGCATACAAGAAAATCACGCATAGGAGAAAAAGGGGGAAAATTCAGCAGCTGTCTTCCTTAGATGTGGTAGCCGTTTGTCAGGCTCCCTGTCCAGAATTGAGCCCTGATTCCCCATGTACAGTGCATGTTTGTGTAATGTTGCTGCTATTTTCCCTGATGGCATTGCTTTGACCTCTGTGATGCTTTTTTTTTTATTCATTTTTATAAAATGAAAGCAGTTCTTTGAGCACAAGTTTTGTGATTAAGCTAAAATAAAGGGAAATGCAGATCTGCTCAAGGTGTGACGTCTGGCTTTCGCAGCGTGTTGGGGGATGGGTAGCTGTCTGTGTACCACAGAGGTGTGAAACTGCCATCAATCAAACAAAAGCCCTGGCAGCAACAGGAGGACAGAAACGACCTATAATGATCCTATTATTTTGTTGCATTACTCTAAAACCCCTGAGGTCGTAATCAGTTATTTTAAAGGTTTTTTTCCCAGCACCTGGCAGTTGCTTAACAAAATATTACTTTGCTGCAGTTTCCTCAACTGCTTTTTCATGACCCTGAGTAGGACTGTCTCTAGGAATATTATTGTATGTTTCCTACCGCCACAGGGCATAAACCGTTGGAAAGGCAAAGTGATTCAAAGATATTACAAGGCATTAAACACTATTCAAAAATGAGTATACCTGTGTTTTTATAGAAAGGTGTAACTTTATTGCACATTCATAAACATAAAACAGGGCAAACTGGGGTGCAGGGTTTCACAGCCAGGAGAGCTCCAACCCCTCTACCCTGAATGATGTCCTCTGCACCCCATAATCAAAGTTCCTCCCCAACATTTATTTTATTTTTATCATGTCCTGTCCCTCTGGTGTGCTGTACAACCTTGGCCGGAGGTTAGCTTTTTTCCGGAAGTGGTTAACCAGCCGGCCAAAGGTCTGTATGCCTGGGTGACAGGCACACTCAGGGGAATGAGCATCAACACACATGTGGATGCCCTGGCTGTTCCTAAAAAAAAAAAAAAAACATATAACCTGACTCTTCTTCTTTTGTACTCTTATGGATCTGCTGACCCTCAGTGGCTGTGACTACCGGCCCGTGGTGGTCACATACCACCTCACCAGCCTGGAACTGCCGGGTGGCACAGACTCCCTTCCCCGCAATGTCCACCACAAGTCCCTTCCACTTCTGCTTGTGGATGAGCTCCTGGATGTGGCTGGAATCGATGGCGGTGTCCACCGAACCCACTGGTCTCCAGTCCTTGAGGACGCTGGCTGCGCTTTGGAATGTTGCTTCTCCAGCCTTGGTTCCTGATCCAAGCGTCAACCTGGGACTCGGTGGGCTGCTGTCTGCCAAAGTGTGCTGTCAAGAACAAAGCAAATTGTTAGGAAGACTATGTAGATAGGATCGCTTATCAGTAAAGTGCTTTAAAAATTAGTGCTACAAACAATACTCAGGACATGCTGGACACGCATCCTCATCTGGGCCTTCAGCCAGCACTCAGAGCTGTCGCTGAAACTGGCCCGACCTGTGTCCCTACAGTCTTGTCTGGGATGTCGCCATCCAGAGTCACGGGGTGGATTCGAAGGAGCTGATAGAATGCTGCCTGGACATCCATCTGCTGGTTGGACGCCAGGGCAGCATCACGTGCGGCGCCATGGGCGGAACAGCTGGATCCTTCCTCTGCGGAGTCAGCGCTGGGATAAAAAAAAAAATTATAATAAAAAAAACACACAAAAAAAAGTTTTACGGTTATTGTTCAGTGGTGAGGGCTTTGGTTTTGTGTCTTGATGTTGGTAAGTGTGTTGACAAACGGAAAACATGCCTACCTTGAGTCACCTGCCAGCTTCTTCAGCAGCTTACTGGCCAGCACCACATTCCGCGACTGCTTCATCCTATAGTGCTTGTCAGCCGTCGCAGTGGAATGCGTGAGGTAATCGGCCACCAAGGACGACTTCTGGTCACTCAAGTCCTTGGTGGCCGTCTCAAAGATGCGCCGGGCCGTTTGGCTGGTGACTGGATCCAGCTTGTATCTAAAATACGAAACGAATAAGATTTATTAATACATCTCGCACAACACCTGACAACATGTATCTAGAACAAATTATAGGGGGATGATTAGCTCACTTTTGGTGCAGCCGGTTGAGGTCTCCTCCCAGGTCATCCATCGTCGTCCCGGTTCTCTTGGAGCTCAGAAGCTGTGGCCCTTCCTATGTGAAGATGTCAAACTACTGTTGACAGACGAAGAGATTTAATTTCTGCTTTTGAAATAAATGACAAAATAAATCTCTTCAAGCTTGATATGCTTACTGCCTCCTCAGAGGACAATGCAAATGTGGCCACTTGCCGTGCCAACATCTTGTTCCTTCACCCCAATCACCGCATGGTCGGATTCGGTCCTGCTCCTGGACCTGCACAAGACAATGATGTCCCACTGATTAATAAGCGAATTGGCAAAAAGGAAAAGTGAAGACAAAAAGAATACAATACTTGCGGTCATGTGCTCCACCATGCCTGGTCGCTGTAGATGCTTCAGAATGACCGTGACCTCCAGGTAGTAGAGGACAAGAGAGATGTTAGGTGGTACATTGGGCGGAGCTTAATTTTGCTCCGCTTCTGACGTCATAAGCGGGAGGGGGGCGTATCCTTTATTCTGATTGGTCGATGGCTTATCTCTATACACCATACATGCTTATGCCACGTGTTGCCGATAGGGGGCCATATGGTTTGGGATATTGCCGTTAAACTTGTAATGTATTTTTATTCTATTAATGTATTTTATTGTGTTTTTTTAAATTACGTTTTTAAAGAATAATAAAACATCGAGCAGGATGATGGCAAGTTAGCGCATACACGTTAAGCGGGGGGTCCGTCCACCTCGTAGCCGCGTGTTGGTAAGCGCCACGGCGTATTTTAAGAAGAAAGCACCAAAAGAAGAAAAACTTTAGTGTTATTTTAAAATAAAAGCAGGGTGATTTTAAACAAACATGCCCGAAAGAAGCAGAAGAACAAATTTAAACAAGCGCAAGCGAAGTCAATAAACATACCGCACGTCGTTTTAAAAGAGAGCACACGTTACATTTAACCACCACGAAAGACTTTAGTGATATTTACCAGGTTGGAGAAAGCATGTAAGCGGCAAAATTTTAGAAATATGACGAAACGAACCCGGAGCTCCGTCACATGCGGCTTGTCTGTTTGAACAACGCGGGGCGGAATGGGCGATCGCTAGTCCGGCGCTTGGCGCATGCACACCCACACCAACGCCCCTTTCAAAATGGCGATGACAGCGGAGCGCCTGTTATTTCAAATAAACCCCTATAACCGTAATGTTTTTAAGGAATGAAGCACTTTTCTACCAATGTGAATAACAAAGTAAAGCGCTCTGAGCATTTTCGACAACAATAATCAAAGAACGCGGTTAATTCTTGTTTAAACGAGCGCATGCGCATAGATCCACACAGCATTTCCTTTATTGAGCCAGCTCGTTGCATCAAGCAACTGTCAAATGGTGAACAATTGTCAAATTGTTGCCGGTCTCATACAGACAGTGCCGACCATGAGTTTAACACCAGCGACGCTCCATAGCCGCGACTTAGTGCCGCTAAACCCAACATGGGCTCCCCGCAAACCGTGGAGGTAACGCAAGCATGGAGCTCTGTGCAGCATATTCTCACATAAAGAATGTATCTGTGTAAAACTCGAGAGAAAGTTTGAACAAAGTGAGATTGACGGGGAATCATTAGACCAGCCCCCTTTGTGGCAATAGCAACCAATAAGATGAGAGAAGGATGTACTTAACCATGGTGAAAAGCGTATTAATACCCACCACGCCTGTGAGCCAGCACTCAGAAGACGAGACACACCTCCCCAGCTAGCAATGGCGTGCAAACAGACAACTTCGACTATCCCGCCATCTCCTGAAGCGGCCACACAGCCGGATCCGTCCTGTCAGCTGCATCTGATAGACAAGCATACTTTTGGACTGCTGCTGAACAACGCTGAAACCGACACTCAGCGGTCACCATCCTGGTCTCCACCAATACAGCCAGTGACTTTTGGGCTGCGACATGACAACTCACCAGAGCCTTTTGACCTTCAGCAGGCCGCATCATGGGGGCCGTATGGCGACCCGTGCCTTTCATCGTCACCCCCTTCGAGCCCAACGTGGGCACAATGGCCGGCATCGATGGTTGAGGCTGCGGAGGTGACCCCGCACGTATTCTTGGGAGCACCACGGCCCCCGTCACCGACGCTCGAGGAGCTCTGTCAGAGTTTTTCTGCGCTGTCATTGTCTGAAGATGTTGTGGATGGGAGCATCACTGACTCGGCTATGAAAATTATCAAAGGGGCTCTTGCCTGCATTCTGGATCATGTGATCGAGGAGGACTTGGAGGACTGTGTAGGTTGCTCTGTGATGCATCCTAGCCAGCTTCGGCACACGTGCCTGTACGATCCCGAGCCATTTTACTACTTTCACAATTTTGAAAAGTTGGTCAAAAAGCTGTATAGACCATGGTTTAAACATATCATCACAAAAGCGGTGTTCAGTCCCCACCCCTCCCCCATGAAAGTACAGGGCGCTGTTGAAGCCTTTTTGTATGATCTTAAAGCTGAAATAAACGTACGGGAGAAATTGCGAGAGTTGAAATGTGAAGTTGAAGGGGCAGATTACGAGGGGGCTATAGATGACGCATATAATGAATTCTGTATTTTGCACACATACAAACAACCCCAGGCTGCTGTGTAAACGCTGAACTATGTGATCAAAATGTTTCTGACAATTTTTGCATGCATTCTAAATAAAGAGTTGACTCAAAAACCACTGTGCCATTATTGCTAGAGGTCCACGATGGATGACAAGCACTTGAAGCGTGTCTATTGTACACCATCAAACCCTGGGTCTTTTGGAGGCCCCGACAGATGCAGATCTCTGATAGATGAAGAAGGTGCGTGTAATATAAATAAGAAAAGTTGCTACATGGCTGTCTGGTGAAGATGCGTACACATTACATAAGCCGATCAGGTTTAACTTTAAAAGGAACGGAGTCTTTGTGACTAATATCGATTCTCAATGGCAAGCTGACTTGGGGGACATGTCGGCTTACGCGGAACAGAATGACGATTTTAAACACATGTTAACGTGTATAGACATTCTATCAAAATACGCATGAGTACGATGTCTTAAAAGCAAGACGGGTGCAGAGGTAAAGAAAGTGTTTGAAAACATTCTCTCTGAAGGCAGGACCCCTAAAAGGCTACAAACCGATCGCGGGACAGAGATTTTTTTTTTTTTTAACGCGTCGTTTCATAAGCTTACCGAGAAACATGGAATAATACATTTCACCACTGGTAACGATGTCAAGGCGTCTGTAGTGGAAAGGTTTAGCGACACATTCGTGTCTTTTAATGTGTAGTTATTTTACAGCTTATAATTCAAGAAGGTATGTGGACATTGTACAAGATCTAGCGATCGCTTACAATAACACCCACCACAGTACCATTAAAATGAAGCCGGTTGAGGTTAATGCACAGAATGCGGCCCAAGTCTTCAACAACGTTTATGGTTTGATGCCGAGTACATCTAAAAAGCATCGTCATAAGTTTAAAAATGGTGATGTGGTCAGGGTGTCTAAAGCACGTGGAAAATTCACCAAAGGATACGAGCAAACTTTTACGGACGAGTATTTTACCGTCGCCGAACATCTACCTAGAGCACCGCCGGTGTATAGGTTAAAAGATTATGACGGCGATATCATAGAGGGGACATTTTACGCCGAAGAGCTACAAAAGATCAGACTAGACAAAGACAAAAACTTCAAAGTTGAGAAAATTGTTGCGGAAAAAACGCTGCGTGGTAAAAATGTTTGTAGTGAAATGGCAGGGAAGTCCAGACAAATTTAACAGCTGGGTTCCTGCTAAACAAGTAGTTGACGTATAAGTGCGACGGCCCGTGTTTGTAGCGTTCATTTCCATCAAAAACAGCCATGGAGGAAAGCGGCTTTTATGTCACGCTCCCAAGCAATGCGTCTATGGATGTTTTCCCGCACAATACCATATCGAGCTACACGACAAAACTAGCCAAGCCGATTTGAACTGAATGGTAAATGGGAAGTAGGATTAGCCGAAATCCATTACCCACGTACATGGGATACACTGGTAGAAGAAGACACCTTGTTTTACGTGACAGGATGGATGTCGTTACCGTCGACCCTACAGTACAAGCTAAAGGCGGGATATTAGAGATATTGAAAACCTAATCAGTGAGACGAATGAGGTTCTAGGAATGTCAAAACTAAAATTTGACTATAGCATGATAAACAAAGTGTATATGGTTGGACCACCGCACGTTGCCTTTAAAGCGAAAGGTAATCTTGCACGGATGCTGGGGTTTGTGCCTGATGTATTTCAGAAGATTGGCGATAGACCATCGGCACCGTACCCCGCCGACATAAGCACCGGTTTTTACACAATTTACGTGTATTCAGACATTGTCGAGCATCAAAGAGTGGGTGACAGCCACGTGCCTCTTATACGGAGCGTACATATAGCTGGGGAACACAACTCGATGGTCACAATATCTTACGACAGGATTCATTACGTGTCGCTCTGCAAGAATCACATTGATATAGTCATTGAGTTAGTCTGAGCAGAACAAGGCGGTTCCCTTCCGATACGATAGTAAAACGGGAAAACGATAGTAAAACTGCATTTCAGGCCGGTTAAGCAGTACTACCCCCAATGTACAGCGCCGACGGCTTTTCAGATCCACGTAGATATGTGGAATACTACAGAAACCAGGCGGGAAACGGGCTACCCGGATACAATGGGGCCCCCGTTATGTACGGCGATGGTCTGGGAGGGCTTTTTCGAGGACTCCTCAGAATGGCGGTGCCATTTTTGAAAAGGACTTTCATTATGGCGAAGCCGCATTTAAAATCGGCCGCCCAAAATATCATTAAAGACATAGTAACAGGAGCCATGACGGGTCAATTGACAGCACAGCCACAAGAGGGCTCGGGGCTCATGGTGCTTGCTCGCGGCAAGCGTCATAGACCCCCTGGGGATCGAATTACCTCCGCTAAAAAACGCTAAGCAATACCCAAGAGAGTCACAGTAGTCAAAAAGAAGCGCGAGAAGAAGGTGGCCAAAAAAGCACAGAGAAGAAGCTACATTTTCGAAAACTATGGCCCTCATTCACAACATGCCGGTGCATGAAATCAGAATTGGATATTTTTGCATTACCGTACACGCAAGCAAGCATTGATAAGAATATATACGTGGAAGAGCCACCACTCTCAGCCTTAACTGATAATGGCCCCCTGGAGTTTTTTATCGCCGGTAATGGGGAAGATTACCTAGATCTCAACAACATGCTACTGCATCTCCGGTGTCGGATCACAAGAGCTAACGGTGCAAACAGTGATGCAGGTGTAAAACTGGGTGTCATAAATTCTGATCGCTTCGATTTTCTCACAAGTGGACGTATCCCTGGGTGACCGGCTAGTGAGCCGATCTAGCAACACTTACCCTTACAGAGCGATGATAGTGCCTGCTTAATTATAGCGTTGGTACGCTCTCCAGACAGTTTACCTGCGGGTTGTTTTTCAAAGACAGCAGTACAGGAATGAATGAGACAGACCCGCAATGCATTAATGCGGGGCTAGAGAAAAGAGCCGCATTTTCGGCAAGAAGCAGCGTTTTCGATTTGATGGGTCCAATACACTCTGACATATTTTTTCAGGAGCGGCTAATGCTAAATGGGGTCGACGTCAAAATTAAAATGGTCCGAAACAAAGATGAGTTTTGCCTCATGAGCGGTGATGCAGCTGAGCAGTACTCGCTCAAAATAGTATCGGCATCCCTCTTTGTTAAAAAAGCTTCTGTATCGACGGCTGTCAAACTGGGGCACGCGAGCGCATTGCTGACAGCCAACGCGAAATACCCGATCGAGAGAGTATGTATGAAAACTTTTAGCGTTGCCGCGGGTAGCCGTGTCTGCGCTCAAGAAAATTTGTTTCTAGGTCAGCTGCCTAAAACCGTAGTCATCGGGCTTGTAGATAATATGGGTTTTATGGGCGCGTACGATCGAAACCCCTTCAATTTTCAACATTACGACGCTGAATTTGTAGCGCTTTACGTAGATGGCCAGCAGTATCCCTCTAAACCCTTTCAGCCAGATTTTATCCGAGGAAACGTGGCCCGTGAATATTACAGTTTGATTTTGGCTACGGGGAGACATTTGAAAAACGAGCCTTTCGCTGTTGACAGAAACGAGTACATAAACGGCTACACTTTGTACGCCTTTAACTTGTCACCCGACGAGGGATGTAATCAGCATCTCTCCATGGTTAAAAGCGGAAATATGCGCCTGGAGATGAGGTTCCGACAGCCGCTGGCCAGGACTGCGACATTGATAGTTTACGCATCATTCGACAATATAATCGAGATTAACCAAAGGAGAAACGTATTGTACGATTACTACTAGTCATGAACACCCCGGAGCTATCCAACATCCTTAGCAGAAACCGCTGGACTGGAAGACATTTTTATGGGGTGTTGGCATGTGACGAGCTGGATGATGTAAAACTTGAAAAATTACCCGCAATCTTCATCGTCAACACACATCCGAGTTGGGCTCCCAGAGAGCACTGGCTGGCACTTTTCATTGGTACTGACAGCACCGCAGAGTTTTTAGACTCGTACGGAAATCCTCCGGATCACCCCAGCTTTCCGAGGGCCATAAGCGCTTTTATGACAAGGCACTGTGACCGTCTCGTTTGCAACGCGAAGCAGCTTCAAAGCGATCTCAGTAAAATTCTATCGTCTTATAGCAATGATTTAAAAAAAGAACGATGCTATGGTTTCTCATTTTGTTTCTAAATTTAAATATATCAATCGTGTGAAAAATGTATTTACCAAAATGCAGACGGTGAGATGTTGTGAGGCTTTGAAAAAGATTGTGCATGCCAAATAAAAAAACAGACAAAATATCACGTTTTAGTGTTTTAATTAAGTAAGTACAAAAGCATTTTAAAACACAAGCCAGTCGGGTCTTAAGAATTTCCGTGGGGTTCGCGGTGACCGACTATCTCGGGGTGTACTGTCACGCTGCTCCTCGGTGCGGGGCTTGTTCTTGATCGACTCTGAGGCGCCCAACATCTTGGTTAGGTATGAGGCGCCCAACATCTTGGTTAGGTATGAGGGTGCAAGGCATGTTGAGTCTAGCCAGGCCTTGTAGAAATTCTCCCCATCCCACAGGTCTTCTCCCCTCGTTCACATTATGCGGGTTGGTAATGTTTTTAAGCAAATCGAGCATGTGGGATCCAGCGATAGTTGTACCATTAAAAACAAACTCCCCGCGCGGATTCCACGCAGTGACGGCAGAGTTTTCAAGCATTTTACCCATCATATATTCAGCCTTTTTCTTGTTACGCGATGCAACATTTTTAATGACATCTTCCATAATGGGGTCCCCAGCAGCAGTGGCGCATGCCGCCCCTGCATTATCTATTACGGACTCTTCAGGAGGAAGTGCTAATGATACGGGTTCATTATCACCTTGCCTAGCCAGAGTCAAATATCTCTGTAGCACCTCTGTGTGTAAGCGGACCTTTTCGTGGTCAGCAACATCCGTTCTTGATAATATGTTGCGTATTGCAATGTCCAATTCGCTTTCGGCAGTCTGTCTTATCGTATCTTTGGGAGATGTGGCATTATGCAGTTTTTCAAGCTGTGCCTTTGTATCTGGTCCCTTTTTCCTAGCGTGTTCCATTTACTTAGCTCCGTTGAAAAAGACTGGTGAAACGGTATGGCGACACTTAGCAGGGGTAGAATGAATCCCCCACCGGTCTGTATAATAGCCGCCTTTTTTTTAAATGAAGCCCGTTTGTTTGCCAATAGTTTAATGCCGCTCTTTTGCTTTTTTAGTTGTACAATCTGGGCTTTAGTTAATGGGATGTTGCCCCACAGTACGTTCAAAGCTATTTCACAGAGTGTTCAGCAAACCCGGCGATGCTGTCTTTAAAATTTTCTTTCTCTGTCTGGCGTTACTGTCAAAGCTTTCAGGGCACTCGAGTTTCTTTTTATACACACCGACATGATTATTATTTTTTTCTTGAGCACGTAAGCAGCCGGCCACTCGGGTGGAAGCATTCCTGTTCTGAGCCTACAGTCCTCGGGTGTCACGGCTTTTAAATCCACCAGCAGATATCCGTAAGGGACTTTTGTAGCGTCTTCGAAAGCTTCGAGAAAAAATTTTGAATGCCGCGGGTACATCTGCCTTGCCAATACACTCGTCTGTAATTTATCTCGGGGGTTTTTAAATAATACGATATAATTAGCGTTGAGATTGATGGTCCGGCTCTTCTTACCTTGGAAGAAAAGATTCTGCACCAGATATATGACGCTTAGATTTCTGTGATGCGTGTACTTGGTAAAAGCTTTTTCCACCTCGCCATTATCGCTGGCTTTTTCCATAAGGTCGTCAATGATGATCAAATTAATTTTATTTGTTGGCAAAAGTTCGTCACACAGAGACTCTGGGATTCCTTCCACAAATTTCATATTTTTTATTTCGCACAACAAATCATCAATGATCAATCAATGGTTGCCAGAAAGAATAGCACCATACAACGTTTTCAGGCACTCTGGACAATGTACAATCCACATTCTCCAACAATCTTTTAATGAAATGCGACTTGCCACAGTTGCTCGGTCCCAATATAATGCACGGGAATGGGTGCTGAAGTCTTGTCGAACCCGTCACTAGAAACCGTCAGGCAGTAGCTGCCGCTTAGTGTACACGACCTTGAAACACTTGTTGACTGTCTTTAGTTTTCAAAAGGAACCCCCTTTCATCCCTTAAGATTTGCTGCGTAGATGTCCTGATCTCTCGAGGGGGGTCACGTGGGTTACTCACAAAATCGTGAACTAACTCTGTGAGGGATGCGATGTTGACAACTTTTGAATTGGTGGTGTGCAGCGTTATTCCCTTAACTTTCAAGCTCGTTTTTACTTTTTGCGGTTCTGTACCCATAAGTTTTGGGGCCCCCTGAAACAAATTCCACAATGTGATCATCTGGGTCCAACTCGCTTGTCAGCTCACCGAGAAAGTCACCCAAAGGTGGCATCCAGTCACCCGGCTTGCTGACAAAAATGACAGTGTTACGATCCTCAGTCTAGGGTTGAGGACCGTCAGAAAGGTAAAGGGAAAGGAGAGGGGAAAACGAGACAACCAGGGTATGGGAGAAGGGAACACGGGAAACACAGGGATCTTTTTTTGTATTTTTTTTTTTTTTTTTTTTTTTTTTTTTTTTTTATATTTATTCACAAAGACTTTCACAAACGGGGCGGCATGGTGGTGCAGTGGTTAGCACTGTTGCCTCACATCCTGGGTTGTTCCCTGCCTCGTTCCCATTGATTCCGGGATAGGCTCCGGACCCCCCGCGACCCAGTAGGATAAGCGGTTTAGAAAATGGATGGATGGATGGATGGATGGACTTTCACAAACAATAGGGCAACAGGCTTCGGGAGTGACACAGCCAAAACAATAAACAAAACAGCACTACCGAACCCGTCCACAACTAAACTAATTCTCCACAAAACGAAAAAGATGAGAAAAGAAATGACACAGACTAAGCCTAACTCCCTAACCAAAACACAGAATAAGCCACACGTACGCAAAACAAAATAGCAGCCACTCCCTATGTACTTAACAGAAATGAACATACAGAACACCAAAGCCGAAACACAGTAACCAAAGGGGCGAGGCAAAGAGAGGAGTCAGGAGGAAGGCAAGAGATCACAAACCAGAAAGCAGTCAAAACCAAAGGCAAAGGTACAGAGGGATAAGGCAAGAGACGAAAACCAGGAAACCAAAACTGTCATACACGAGTAATCCAAAAGAATGCAAGCAAACCAACAACACAAAACCAACCAAGAGCAGAGCTCCCGCTACTCTCCCGCCACGGCCTTTTAAATCATAAATGCGGAAGCAGCGTCGAAGGTTCGGGGCGTGGCCAGTTGAAGGCAGCTGGACAACAAACAGGATCTGCAGGACAATCCCTCCCCCTGAACCTTACGGTACGTAACAGTCTGTATCATGGTACAGCGTGCGCCGCCCCAAGCGATCCATGAGGTTGTACAGCTCGAGTCTAGCATACGCGGTAGTGAACGCCGCAATAAACGTATTGACGTGCCGCGGCGTGTTAGGGAACCCTTTTATGTTCCGCCATTGGACCATTGCCACATTATCATTCAAAAAGGAAAAGTGAGACACATTGACCAGCTTTGAAAAAATGAACATGAGAAATATAGTCAGCAAAGAGTGTCTGTCCTGTCGGGGAAATGCCAGACCTCGTAAATCTAGGCAATTTTGTAGCCCTTTTCAACAGCCTTGTTGATTTCGATACTGCACCACGTACCGCTCAGAGCTCTCTGCTCATCTGAATGATTGCAGACCCCCTGCGTCTCTGTTTCACAGCATGTTCTGCAAAGTGTGAACATGAGTTTACCACCGGCCCTGTAAGGCAGAACCAATAGGTAAAGACCTCTCGGTGGGTGAACCTTGGCTTTGATCAACCCAAAATAGTTTTCCACACTGTCAAAATCGCGGTAAATGACTACGGGGTGGCCTACCGGGTACTCCTTAAACTTGTTGACAGAGGGGTAAAGGCTCGTGAAGTCGTAGTAATCTATACGCTCATCGCCCTCTGCTTTGTAGTGCAATTGCAAGGCGTTGGTTCTGCCGCCAAACAGTGCGTCCCGAGGATCGATGCGCTCTGGAAAGTCAAAGTCCCTCAAGAAAACCTGTACATTTGCATTTTCAGCCTTCAGTTTATCCCACTGGTGTTCCCAAATAACATGTATATTGAGATTGTACGTGTGTTTAAGGGCAAATATCTTATCCTGAAACTGCTGATGCATGTCCCCAAAACGCAGTTTTGTTAAAAGATTCAGTGTGTTTGAATCAAAGCATTCTGGGCACCCGTGAAAAAAACAACCAGCAAATTCGTACGCCGTACGAGCCCCGTCAATTTCGGCATAGCCGTCTAGGTAGTAGGGACCCATTTTCACCTCCCCTCTACAGAGCGCGTGCTGAATCTCTAGTTTTTCGCTATGTGCAATGTATTCCAGCCACTGGATAGATGGCGTGGAGTATGCCTTTTGTCGCTTGATGTAATTGGAGTGGTTAGCGCGACTGTATTTTCAGGCAGCAAACTCATACAAAACTGCTTCATGCACACTGAGGCTATGGTGACACATTGAAAAGGGTCTAGATTACAGCTGTTTATAATCTCCCCCCTGAACCTGAGACAGCCCTCTCTCAAGATGACAACATCATTTTTACAGTACTCTGTCATTTCTTTTCTGAAGTCAAACACCTCTCCCGCAACAGTACCGTACCACTCCATAAACTCTCTCTTGTCCTTCTCCATCATGGTTTGCACACCGTATGCCTCTGTTGGCGGGTAGGGTCCAACATAATTTTGATTTTCTATGGTGTTCCAAAAATGTGGGAAATAGCCTTTCTTTTCACTCTCAAAACCCAAAGCGGCGGGGAATGCGCTCAGCTTCATGGGCAAAAAGCAGAGGGAGTCAATGTATCTTTGGCTAAAGTCCTCGTCTGTCACACAGAGCAGTTTGCTGCCCTGTGTGATAATGTGTGGGGTGACGCCATTTTCAACTAAATATTTCATGAGCAGGTAACTGTCATAGCCTTTAGAGTTGTGCGCTATAAATGTGTACCCCTTGTATTTACGGTTGCGGTACTTTTTGAAAAATTCCGCCACACGGCCATCCCCCTTAGCGGTCCAGCAATTGCCCTCAAAGTCAATGCAGCAGATGTAATTAGCAATGTGCGTCCCCTCATCTTGTCTACATTCAGTCTTAAAATACATAGCGGTCTGTCAAGTCCTCAGTCTTTACTGGCGCGATAAAACACTGATGCTCAGTCAGGGGTCCAGCCCTCTTTACAAAAAGCGCATCTGGTATTTGGTTTACATTTATGAGCCTTTCGATTATTTTTAGTGACTGTGTACCGATTGTTACACTTGTCACAATACTTGACTGTGTCGCACAAGCTGCGTACACCAGTGCCGCCTGGTTGCTGTTTTGAGATTTTGTGCTGCTCGAAGCAATACCGCGATCGACAGAACGACCCGCAGTCCTCACAATGTATGTATGCTGTGCGGTGCTTATGGCACTCAGTCCCGAGACACACGTTGCAGTAATACTCGCATTTGTGCCCTGTTTTAATACTGAATGATGCATAACAATAATCAGACGTATGATTCCCCATAAAACGCACTCAAGCTTTTTATGCCGAAATAATGCTGATCTTGAAGGTACAGAAAGATTGTTTTATCGCGAGGTTCGGGGTTTGTCTGAATGTCAGACTTGTCACAACGGTACCACACAACGATTTTGACCCCAAGCATTCGCTCAAACTCTGCTATGTTTGAGAATGAGACCATGTCGGCATCAGTTAGACCGACTGATTCCTGCAAACGTTTAGCTTCTGTAGGGAGCCGCCCACTGGCCCAGTGGCGGAATCCAATGGCGCAGCCGAAGGCTGTGAATGCGTGTCGGTCCTTCCAAGCGCTCCTGGGAATTACTTACCCTTTTCAATATACAAGGTATTCTTTTAGACACATATCTGACTCCATTTTATTAAAGACCTTTATTTCAGTATATTGTAGTCATGACGTTTATGTTGTTCGGATTACTTCGAGACTCTCCTTTAGATTACCAACTCTAGTTCACCCCTGACGAAGGAGTCCGCCAGATTCGCCTCGGCCGACAGGGCGATCCGTGGGCTCGTCCCACAGGGTTTGTCTTAGAGGTACGGAAACCGCCACCATTTAAGACAATGTCAGCCTCTGATTATTCGGGTCCCTCGACCTATGTAATTACCCAAAGGCTCAGTGTCTGCCAATTCCTGAGCATGTTGGTGCCTCAGAGATTAAGCCGATATTTACCCAAACCACACGTACGTCCACCTCAGAGGCTCAGCCAGGGGCAGCCCATATCATAACATGTGTCAACCTCAGCGGCTGTGAAGGCGCACCTTTTGTTGCGGTAGTTTTGTACGAGGTTTACTTTGGGCTCGTCTCAGGGACTCCGCCGATGCCGCCCATTGTCTTACCATGTGAGCGTCTCAGGGACTATGCCCGGTGCCTAGGAACATAGTGTGTACGTCCCTCAGAGGGTAGACCGGTACCTTTCATCAGCATGTGTTGACCTCAGAGGTTAAGTCGGCCTGTAACTGAGCGTGTGCGAACTCCAGAGGTGTGGTTTTGGTATCCACTTAACTTAACTTGGGCAGTCGAGTTTGGGACCCGGATAAAGGGGATTTAACCCAGAGGCTGCAAGATAGTATTTACCACTTTAGTCCTAATCAGGATAGAAGCCCAATCTGGAAAGTTTATAAAAGGTTAGTAAATCAGACAGTCATGAAGTAATCAAGACAACATTTATTAAACATACTACAATATACAATTATTGACATGTGGCCACATACTTGTAAATACATTTGGACAAATACAATATTAAACAATCACTTTCCGCAGAACTTTGTGCACTCTCAGCTGAGGAATGTATCTGAATACAGATGGACTTTCGCACAGTTCTCTGTGGGAGCTCTGATTAGAGAGTGACTCCCCGACCTCTTCTGAGGCCCTCCCTTAAGTATCCAAACCAGGTGATAGCATGTCTCTGAAGACTGACCAATTTCGGTCAATAGTTCATTTTAGGGCCATTTCTGGCCTTGGTTCTCAAGTCCCCAGCCAATCAGATCACTTTAGGGGGCGGTCATAATTCCCTTGTTCTACCATGTGGGAGGCTCTCATTTTTGTAGATTTAGCCAAATTATCTATATTTCCCTTGGGGAAAGTTATACTGCCTTAAATCTGAGAGTATAATATTCGCCATCTCATGCCCATTCAAACGAGACCAAACACGCGTGCATTTGTCCCTAACATCTATGTGTGGTGAGTTATCCTGTTTATAGTGGAAAAGGTGTCTGTGTCTGGAGGCTGACAGCTGTTGTCGCTGTGAATTGACTGTGGAACTCCGGTCACTCCGGGGGGGGAAAGTTCTTGCTTTTTCTGTGTTGCTCCAGTTATTTCTATCTCTCAGGAGCCGGCAGGCCTTTGCCTTCCTTAAAAGGGATGGTTTAATACGTGGAGTCCAGTCTTGCCTGGGCCAGTGGATCCTTTTCTTGGAGCTCTGAAATAGACTGATGCAGGCTGATCAGATTTGGGGCCTGCAGGACCTACAAGTTTTATGTCCTTACACTTCTATCTCCGCAATCTCATGGGCTATGTCAGGGTTTAAGAGGCGGACTACACAGTAAGCAAAGCACAGATTATTGCCAGAGTTTTCAGAAACAATAAGGCACCTGAGCTTCTTTTGCAAAATGTCAGACTTTAAGAGTTTTGTTAATTTGTCGTTTGGCTGCACCACCATTTCGATTATGAATAATCTGCACGACAAGCTCCAGCGTTTCATCGCTGAAAACATCGTTATTACTTTGAGAGAGGTTGTCGACCATCGATAGCAGATCATTTAGATCGATCTCGCCTAACATGTATAGCTGTGTTATTAGTTACTGAATCCCCCTGCAGTTCCATCTGTATGATATCCCCCGGACCCGCTAAAGCGTTCACTCTGTCCACCAAATTTTGGAATGTCTGTAACAGACCTGTAGACATCTACGATGTCGTCATGCTGAATTCCGTCAAAATGAAAGCGTTGCCTTATTTCAGTGTTAAACTGTGGTCTGCGTATTACATTAACATCACCATCAGCTGCACCCCCACCATGTTGTACCACATTATCAATGTCCATAATTTCTGGTTCCACCTCTGCCGCCGCTCCATCATCATCATTTAAATCATTTAAGAAGTTTTGTAAAATGGGGTTAAATTCACCCGGATGCTCACCATTCAGTTTTGCAATCATCTGATGCAGTTCAGAGTGCATGGTCGATCTGTCATCGGCGTCAAGCATTTGCACATCGGTGTCTGGTCCGCTGTCGACCACGTGGTCGTCAGCCATTTCCACATTCATAGACACATGAGCATTCGGTAACCACCCGTCTACATTACCTATAGCGTCACCCATATTAACATAGTCCATAGCATCAACCACTTCATGAGCTCCATTCTCATTTAAATCATTTATTAAGGCAAGCATGTAGGGGTTAATTTCAGCCGGTGGTCCGTCATTCAGTTCATCAATCAGCCGAAGCAGATCGGGGTTCAGCGGCGTTTCACCATCGTCGTCATCATTTATATGCATACTTCTACCCCCGTCAACTCCACTGCCTCCACCTTTCCTGGCTGCGCAGACTCCAGCTGGCCTTCAGGCTCGCTCTGTACATCATCGGTTGAGGTTGCTGCCGTTGCCATCTCCGCTTCAATTTTTTCAGCCGCAGTGATCAACAATTCATCATCGGCAGTGTCTTGGGGGACGAAAAGGATAAAATCAGTCTTTAAGCATTTCATACAGAAAAATCCACAATGCGGGTATGCGATATTGTTCCATGTACCGTTAAAACTATCCGTTCTTTTCCGCTTATGTTGTCTTTGGACAGTCCCTTCACGAATATCTCTGAAAATAACCGTCGGCGTGCTTAACAGGTCGGCGTCGTTATCTGCAACAGTGAGCATAAAACTTTCAGTCTTTCCACA
This sequence comes from Brienomyrus brachyistius, assembly GCF_023856365.1. Taxonomy (NCBI): domain Eukaryota; kingdom Metazoa; phylum Chordata; class Actinopteri; order Osteoglossiformes; family Mormyridae; genus Brienomyrus; species Brienomyrus brachyistius. Next base: position 3,446,029 of record NW_026042311.1, on the reverse strand, counting down.
ATTTTTAAAAACGGTAAATCCATTGATATGCTCAAACTTACCGCTATTCCAATCCACTGCTTCACGGTGCTTACTCGGGCTTGACACCATGGAAAATTCTTGGTCAAAAGTCAACGCAAATGTTTTCATAATGTCACGGCTGGCGATAGCGGGTGAGGCGCACGGACGGGGCGATGGGCAGAGAGGCAGACGAGCAGGCAAAACCAGGGTAAACGGGGATTTATTCGTCAGACAGGGACTTGGAAACATAACAGACAGCTGGTAATGTCAATGACAGACACGGAAAGAGGGGAGACCAGGACTTAAATACATTAAAGCAGGGCAACATAATCAGACGGGGCTGGAAACAATCGGGGAAGCACACGTGGGTAATCAGGGGGCGTGGCACACATGAGGAGCGGACGGGTCAGGCATCACACATAATAGCTACAATTCAAACAATGTATGGTGAAAGAAATTTAACGTACCTCCAGTTTGGCATTTCCATCTTTGGCGTTGTGAGCTGGTCGTCGATATCGATTCAAGTTTCAGTATTTTTGGCCGACAGCGTCGCCCTTAATATAGGGGAAACTTTTGGGGGGCGGTGGTGCTGGAACGCCCCCTCCCCGTTGTGGGGGTAGGGGTCACATGCGGTGGACCCACTCACCCACAGGGTGGCGCTAGCGACCCATCTTTACCGCCGGTCGAGTTATTGCCAGTTTTTAAAATGTGCTTTTGCCCCCTATATATCACGCGTATTAAATAATCATGTACGTCTACTTTAGCCACATTGAAATCATTTTATTTCAATTTTGTTCATTAATCCTTGTTTACGGGATAGTTTGTCGACCTGCTTTAGTCCTCAACTTGTTTATCTTTATACTTAATTATTATAATTTGGGTTAATGATCGGTTTATTCCTTGTTTACGACATTAGTGGTGTGGGCGTTTATCGTGTGCTTTATTCCTTAAACTTTTATATATTTTATACATAATCATTATAAGCAGGGGGTAATTAATGGTTTTTTATTCTTTGTTTAGCACGTTGTCAGCTCAGCTGTTCTTTGAGCCATTACTGAGGCAGATACACAGTTGTTTAATTCTACCTCATTGCATAAATGGCATATATCACACTCATACTAATTTAAAATAACTTTATAACAAGAGTTCATTGCAGCCTAAATTATTGCACGTTTCTACACCACCCGCCCTGCTGCTCGGCGATAAGGCAGACCCCTCTGCCTGGCCGTCCTGTAGTGTTTAGCGGGGTGCTATAACAAAAGAGTTTGTTTTCTGCTTAAATTCATGGCCGTTCCTACACCCCATCCTGTTGTGCTGATAAGATAACCCCTGCCTAACGGCATTGCCAAGTATTGCATGCGGATATGAAAGAGTTCCTTGCAGCCTAAATTCTTGGGGGGCTGTTCGTTCCTACACATTCAGCATACCCCGTTAACAACCACGATTAATGTTTTTCCACCTCTTAAAATAACTAAGGTATTAGTCTAACAAATGTTTATTGAAGTATGTTACTAAATACCGTTCACTAGTTCCCACAGCTATTACATTAATAATAAACTAACAAAATACAAGTAAATTGTTTTTATTCCTTAAATGCTGTTTAAAAATGTTGTGTTAGAGATCAACTTTTATTTAAATTAGAAATAGATTATTGTATACTATTTACAAATAAACATATAACATATAGAATTAGTGTGCATTCTGCCAGGATGGCCGTCTGCTTCTCACGGTCCTGGCCAACGGTTAGCATCACGGCAACAATTTGACAATTGTTCGCCTTTTGACAGTTGCTTGACGCAACGAGCTGGCTCAATAAAGGCAATGTTGTGTGGATCTACGTGCATGCGCTACATGAGAGTGTGCCAGAGAGAGCGCATGCGCTCGTTTAAACAAGAATTAACCGTGTTATTCCCTGATTATTGCTGTAGAAAATTCTCAGAGCGCTTTACTTTATTATTCACATTAGCAGAAAAGTGCTTAATTCCTTAAAAACATTATATGTGTTTTATTTGAAATAACAGGCGCTCCGCCAGTGTCGCCATTTTGAAAGGGGCGTCGGCGTGGGTGCGCATGCGCCGGACTAGCGATCGTCCATTCCGCCCCGCGTTGTTCAAACAGAGTAGTCGCATGTGGCAGAGCTCCGGGATCGCTTCGTCCTATTTCTTCTAAAAGTTTGCTGCTTACATGCTTTCTCCAACCTGGTAAATATCACTAAAGTCTTTCGGGGTGGTTAAATGTAATGAGCGATCGCTTCTTTTAAAACGCCGGCTGTATGTTTATTGGTTTCGCTTGCGCATGTTTAAATTTGCTCTTCTGCTACTTCTTTCGGGCATGTCTGCTTAAAATAACCCTGCTTTTTCTTTTAAAATAACCCTAAAGTTTTCCTTCTTTAAAACATTTTGGTGCTTTCTTCTATTAAAATACGCCTTGGCGCTTACTAACACGCGGCTACAGGCCGGATGGACGCCCCCGCTGAACTTGTATGCGCTAGCTTGCATTCATCCTGCTATGTTTTTATTATTCCTTAACGTAATTAAAAAAAAGCACATTAATAAAATACATGTAATGTATTTTTATTCTATTAAAGTTTAACGGCAATTACCCAAACCATATGGCCCCCTATCGGCAACACGTGGCATAAGCATGAATGGTATATAGAGATACGCCCTCAACCAATCAGAATCAAGGATACGCCCCCATCTCGCTTATGACGTCAGAAGCGGAGCAAAATTAAGCTCAGCCCAATGTACCACCTAATATCTCTCACAAGCGAAACCAATTAACATACAACACGTCGTTTTTTAAAAGAGAACACTTAAACTCAGTACATTTTAACCAACATGTTAAGAGACTTTAGCAATATTTACCAATATTAGGTTGAAGAGAGCATTTAAGCAGCAAACTTTTAGGAAGAAATAGGACGAAATGAGCAAGTCCCAGAGCTCAGCTATATGCGACCGATCTGTTTCAACAATGCGGTCGCAATGAAAGACTGAGGGGGCCAGCGCTCGGCACATGCTCACTCACACCGACGCCCATTTCAAATGGCGACACCAGCGGAGCGCCGGTTATTTCAAATAAACCCCTATAACTGTAATGTTTTTAAAGTAATGAAGCACTTTTCTGCCAATGTGAAGAATAATAAAGCCCTCTAAGCATTTCGACAGCAATAATCAAGGAATAACGCTGTTAATTCTTGTTTAAATGAGCAAGCATGGAGCTCTGTGCAACATATTCTCGCAAAATGAATCTGCATAAAACTCAAAAAAGTTTGAACAAAGTGAGGTCGGCGGGGAATCATTAGGCCAACCCACTTCTGTCGATAGCCGCTAATAAGATGAGAGAAGGATGTACTTAACCATGGTAAAGACATATTAATACCCATCACGCCTGTGAGCCAGCACTCAAGACGAGACACACCTCCCCAGCGAGCAACGTCGTGCAAACGGACAACTTCGACCATCCCGACACCACCTGAAGCGACCACGCAGCCGGATCCGTCCTGTCCGCCCCTGATAGACGAGCATACTTTTGGACTGCTGCTGAACAATGCTGAAACCGACCCTCAGCGGACACCATCCTGGTCTCCACTGATACAGCCAGTGACTTTTGGACTGCGACAGTAGCACGCTTCATGGGGTCCGTATGGTGACCCATGCCTTTCATCGTCACCCCCTTTGAGTCCGACATGGGCACAATGGCCGGCCTCATTGGTTGAGGCTGTGGTGAACCCGCTTGTATTCTTGGGGGCATCACAGACCCCGTCACCAATGAACTCTCGGAGCGTTTTGCATCGACGTCATTGTCTGAGGATGCTGTGGATGGAAGCATCCTATGCTATGAAGATAATCAAATGGGCTCTGGCCTGCATTCTGGATCGAGTAATCAAGGAGGACATGAAGGAGAACTGTGTAGGTTGCTCTGTGAAGCACCCTAGCCAGCGTCGGCACACGTGCCTGTACGAACCCGAGCCATTTTACTTCTAAAAGTTGTATAGAACGTGGTTTAAACATATCATCACGAAAGGGGTAGCGGTGTTCAATCCTCACCCGTCGAAGTACAGGGTGCTGTTGTGGCCGTCATCTGTGAGCTTAAAGCTGAAGTAAATGTACGGGAGAAATTGCGCGAGATGAAACATGATGTTGAAGGGTCAGATTACGATTTGGCTATAGATTACGCATATAATGAATTCTGTCATTTGTACCCATGCGAACCACCCCAGGCTGCTGTGTAAACGCTGAACTATGTGATCAAAATGTTTCTAACAATTTCTTACATGCCTTCTAAATAAAATGAGTTGACTCAAAAAAACACTGTCATTATTGCTAGAGGCTCACAATGGATGACAAGCCCTGGAAATCTGTCTATATACACCCTGTCAAACCCTCGGTCTTTTGGTGGCCCCGACAGATTATACAGATCTCTGATAGATAAAGAAGGTGCGTGTAATATGAATAAGAAACAAGTTGCTACATGGCTATCTGGTGAAGATGCATACACATTACATAAGCCGATCAGGTGTAACTTTAAAAGGAATAGAGTCTTTGTGACTAATATCAATTCTCAATGGCAAGCTGACTTGGTGGATTTTAAATACGTTAACGTGTATAGACATTCTATCAAAATACGCATGGGTATGGTGTCTTCAAAACAAAACAGGGCAGAGGTAAAGACGTTTGAAAACCATTCTCTCTGAAGGCTGGACCCCCAAAAAGCTACAAACCAATCGCAGGACAGTTTCTTTTTTTTTTTTTTCTTTTTTTTTAACACGTTGTTTCATAAACTTATCGAGAAACATGGAATAATACAATTCTCCACTGGTAACGATGTCAAGGCATCTGTAGTAGAAAGGTTTAACATTAAAGACACGAATGTGGCGCTATTTTACAGCTTATAATACACGAAGGTATGTGGACATTGTACAAGATCTAGCGAGCGCTTACAATAATACCCACCACAGTACCATTAAAATGAAGCCGGTTGAGGTAAATGCACAGAACGTGGCCCAAGTCTTCAACAACGTGTGTGGTTTGATGCCGAGTACATCTAAAAAGCATCGTCATAAGTTTAAAAATGGTGATGTGGTCAGGGTGTTGAAAGCACGCGGAAAATTTACCAAAGGATATCAGCAAACTTTTATGGACGAATATTTTAGTCGCTGAACGCCTGCCTAGAGAACCGCCGGTAAAAAAAAAAAAAAAAAAAAAAGTTTGTAGTGAATTGGCTGGGATGGCCTGACAAATTTAACAGCTGGGTTCCTGCTAAACAAGTAGTTGACGTATAAGTGCGACCGCCCATGTTTGTAGTGTGCAGATCCATCAAAAACAGCCATGGAGGAAAGCGGCTTTTATATCACGCTCCCAAGCAATGCATCTATGGATGTTTTCCCGCACAATACCATATCGAGCTACACGACAAAACTAGCCAAGCCAATTGAACTGAATTGTAAGTGGGAGGTAGGATTAGCTGAAATCCATTACCCGTGTACATGGGATACGCTGGTAGAAGACGACACCTTATTTTACATGACCGGAGGGATGTCAATACTCTCGACCCTGCAATACAAGCTAAAGGCGGGACATTAGTTTTTCAATATCTCTGTAATCAGTGAGACGAACGATGCTCTAGGAATGTCAAAACTAAAATTTGACTATAGCGTGATAAACAAAGTGTATATGGTCGGGCCACCACAGGTTGCCTTTAAAGCGAAAGGTAACCTTGCACGGATGCTGGGGTTTGTGCTTGATGTATTTCAGAAGATTGGCGATAGACCATCGGCACCGTACCCCGCCGACATAAGCGCCGGTTTTTACACGATTTACGTGTATTCAGACATTGTCGAGCATCAAAGAGTGGGTGACAGCCACGTGCCTCTTTTACGGAGCGTACATATAGCGGGGGAACACAACTCGATGGTCACAATATCTTACGACAGGATTCATTACGTGTCGCTCTGCAAGAATCATATTGATATAGTCATTGAGTTAGTCTGAGCAAAACAAGGCGATACCCTTCCGATATGGGAAAACGATCATAAAACTGCATTTCAGGCCAGTTAAGCAGTACTACCCCCAATGTACAGCGCCGATGGCTTTTCAGATCCACATAGATATGTGGAATACTACAGAAACCAGGGGGGTAACAGGCTACCCGGATACAATGGGGCCCCCGTTATGTACGACGTCTGGGAGGGCTTTTTCGAGGACTCCTCAGAATGGCTGTGCCATTTCTGTAAAGGACTTTCAATATGGCGAAGCCGCATTTAAAATCGGCCGACCCAAAATATCGTTAAAGACGTAGTAAGAGGAGCCATGACGGGTCAATTGACAGCACAGCCGCAAGAGGGCTCGGGGCTCATGGTGCTTGCTCGCGGCAAGCGTCATAGACCCCCTGGGGATCGAATTACCTCCGCAAAAAAATGCAAAGCAATACCCAAGAGAGGCACAGTAGTCAAAAAGAAGTGAGAGAAGAAGGTGGCCAAAAAAGTAGAGAAGAAACTAAAACTATGGCCCTCATTCACAACATGCCGGTGCATGAAATCAGAATTGGATATTTTTGCATTACTGTACCTGCAAGCAAGCATTGATAAGAATATATACGTGGAAGTGCCACCACTCTCAGCCTTAACTGATAATGGCCCCCTGGAGTTTTTTATCGCCGGTAATGGGGAAGATTACCTAGATCTCAACAACATGCCACTGCATCTCTGGTGCCGGATCACAAGAGCTAACGGTGCAAACAGTGATGCAGGTGTAAAAGGTGGGTGTCATAAATTCTGATCGCTTCGATTTTCTCACAAGTGGACGTATCCCTGGGTGACCGGCTAGTGAGCCAATCTAGCAACACTTACCCTTGCAGAGCGATGATAGTGCCTGCTTAATTGTAACGTCGGTACGCTCTCCAGACAGTTTACCTGCGGGTTGTTTTTCAAAGACGGCAGTGGTGGAATGGATGACACAGATCCGCAAGGCAGCAACTCAGGATTAGAGGACAGAGCCGCATTTTCGGCAAGAAAATGGGGTCGACATCAAAATTTAAAATGGTCCGAAACAAAGATGAGCAGTACTTGCTCAAAATAGTATCGGCATCCCTCTTTGCTAAAAAAGTTTCTGTATCGATGGCTGTCAAACTGGGGCACGCGAGCGCATTGCTGACAGCCAACGTGAAATACCCGATTGAGAGGGTATGCATGAAAACTTTCAGCGTGGCCGCGGGCAGCTGGGTCTGCGCGCAAGAAATTTGTTTCTAGGTCAGCTGCCTAAAACCGTAGTCATTGGACTTGTAGATAATATGGATTTTATGGGCGTACGATCGATACCCCTTCAATTTTCAGCATTACAACGTTGAATTTACGTAGATGGCCAGGAGAATCAACCGGATTTTATGCGAGGAAACGTGGCCCATGAATATTAGTTTTGATTTTGGCCACGGGGAGACATTTGAAAAACGAGCCTTTCACTGTTGACAAACGAGTACATACAGCAACTACAACAACAAATTTATTTTTATATAGCGCATTATCACAACAATACATTGTCTCAAAGCGCTTTACAGCATCCTCACCCAAAGCCCCCAGTGAGTAAGCCATAGGCGACAGTGGCAAGGAAAAACTCCCTTGAAGGAAGAAACCTTGGGAGGGACCAGACTCAAAGGGGGAGCCCATCCTCCAGGGGCCGGCAGGGATAGTCAAATAGAGAGATGGTTAAGTGCCAGAGATGGGCCAAGTCACATTGTCCCCAATAAGATTTGGGAAATAACTGGAGAGCAAGGAAGATGACAAGCCAATGCCGATGCAGAGTCTTCTTCCAATCGCCAGGCAACCAGAGGTAAGGCAGCGGGTCATACATGGAAGATCAGAACGGCGAGCTGGATGCAGGGACGTCATTGGTGGTGGCGACGTCACATGTGGCCGGGTGTGCTGGATATCTCGATAGATTGAGGTCTCCAGGCATCACCCCCCAGGAGGAGTAGGGGAAATAAAATGTACAATTAGGCAAAGTAGAGGAGGCTATTGGCAGTGCTAAAAGCTAGGTGAGTGCAATATGAAGTGCAATGTGCAAGCAGATATGGCTATGGCAGCATCAGTAGGAGGGAGAGGCAAGTGGGAATGCAGGCATGGGAAGTCCCTGAAATGTCAGCACTCCAGTTCCACAAGAGATTGCGAAGCTAGAGTGACAGCACTGACAGTCCAGTACATCCAAAGCCAATGGCACCGATCCCCAACCAGCTCTACACCTCACATTATAGATCTGACTGGGAATGAAGAGTTAGCTAGGGCTAGAACTAGTGTCCCTATACGCTAAACTATACAGGTATGTTTTTAGTCTGGACTTGAATATTGAGAGTGAACCTGAAACCCGCACATCCGGTGGAAGACCATTCCACAGCTGAGGAGCTCTGTAGGAGAAAGCTCTGCAGCCTGCCGTAGCTCTTTCTACTCTAGGCACTAACAGGTATCCCATGGCTTGAGAGTAAATCATTCATTACCTTGACTAGAGCAGTTTCTGTGCTATGCTTTGGTCTAAAGCCAGACTGATATAATTCATTGGCATTATTTTTTTGTAGGAAAGAGGACAACTGACGAACTACAACCTTTTCCATGATCTTTGAAATGAAAGGAAGATTTGAGAGAGGTCTATAGTTTCCTAAAACACTGGGTTCAAGATTTGGTTTCTTTAGGACGGGTCTGATAACAGCCATTTTAAAAGGTTTTGGAACATATCCAAGCCTAAGAGAAGAGTTTAACACAGTAGTGCCAATCTGTGGTGCAATTTCCTTGAAGAATTTTGTAGGAATTGGGTCTACAAGGCTAGTAGAGGATTTACAGGAGAAAATTAAGCTCAAAAGTTCTGAGTGTGTAATAGGAATGAATGATTCAAAGGTCTTATTATTGGTAGGCATAAGACTAGCAGGAGGCAGGCAGCCGTAAGTAGGTAAAGGTGTGCACTGGATAGTCTGTCTAATTGTAGTTATCTTACCATTAAAAATGTAAGAAAGCCATCACTCTTAAGAGCTTGTGGGATTTGCAAGTTTAATGAGGAATTCTGTGTTAACCTAGCCACGGATTCAAATAGGAATTTAGGATTGGTTTTATTCATGTCTATTAATCTGGAGAGAGACACAGACCGAGCAGTCACTAGTGCTTGTCCGTATTGAGAGAGGCTCTCTTTCCAGGCAGATTTGAAAACTTCCAGTTTAGTTGAGCGCCATTTTCGCTCTAGTTTGCATGATGCCTGTTTGAGTTTACGTGTATTATCAGAGTACCAGGGGGCAGGTTTGTTATTGCTATGCTTTATCCTCTTAAGTGGAGCCACAAGATTTAGAATGCTGCAAAAGGATTTTTCCATGTTTGAAGTTGCCTGTTCAAGTTCATTTACACACGATGCTACAGATGTAAGGCTGAAGGACTGTGGAAGTTGTTTCATAAATGATGTTGTAGTTAGTGCCTTAATAGAACGTCTGATTCTATACTTTGGAGTGGTGGTGAACCGGAGGCTATACTGGATTTCAAATGTTAACAAGTAATGATCTGAGAGCAGAGGACTCTGTGGCATAATAGACACATGTTCTGCCAGGATGCCATGACTAATGATCAAATCAAGGGTATGGTTACAGACATGAGTAGGCCTGACTACATTCTGACATACACCTACAGAGTCAAGAATAGCTGCAAATGCTATTTTTAAGGGATCACTATCCGTCTCCATATGAGTGTTAAAATCACCCACAATAACGGCTTTGTCAGTACTGACCACCAGGTTTGTTAAAAAATCAGCAAATTCCTTAAAATCACTGTACAGCCCAGGCGGTCTATACACAATAACAATGATTTCGGGTGATGAACTAGAAAGAGATGAGCCAGCAAGGCTAAGAACAAGAGTTTCAAATGTGCTGAAACTCACACCACATTTCTCAGACACTCCTAAGTTGGACTGAAAAATTGCAGCAACACCACCACCTTTGCGATTTGGTCGCGGGTTATGCTTATAACTGTATTCCGCTGGAGTAGATTCATTCAGTGTCATGAATTCATCCGGTTTAAGCCAGGTCTCAGTAAGGCACAGGGCACCAAGACTAAAATCAGTAATTATTTCATTTATTAATAGTGCTTTAGGGGCCAGTGATCTTATATTCAGAAGTCTGTTTAAATATTGCATCACAGCTATTTTCTAGTAACAGATTCATTGTGATTTTAATTAAGTTATTATGGCACACTCCACGGTGGAATAGTCCTCCATGATTAAAGACGCGGGGAACAGACACAGTCTCAATAAAATGAACCCTAGGCGACGACTCTAAACGACTAGCAGGCGGTCGGTTATGCCGGTTTGCCTGCCGGCTGGACTTGGCTCTGGCTAGTCAGCGATTTGCCTGTAGACTATGAGCTATGCTGTTGGACAGGAGGTCGGCACCAGCCCGCGAGGGGTGAATACCGTCCCTCTTCAAAAGCCCAGGCCTACCCCAGAACATCCGCCAGTTGTCTATATAACCTACACCATTTATCGGGCACCATTCCGACAGCCAGCGATGTAGCGACAATAATCTGCTGTACATTTCATCGCCACGTCTAGCAGGGATGGGGCCAGAGCACGTTACTGACACACACATCTTCTTCGCAATGTTGCACACCTCTTTAAAATTTGCCTTAGTGATCTCCGATTGCCTCAATCGCACATCATTAATGCCGACGTGGATAACTATCTGAGAGTATTTACGTTTACTTTTAGCCAGCACTTTTAAATTTGCCGAGATGTCGGTCGCTCTGGCACCTGGGAGACAATTTACTATGGTCGCTGGAGTCGCTACTCTCACGTTTCTTAGAATAGAATCACCAATTACTAGAGCACTAGGTGCCACAGGTGTCTCAGAGGGAGTTTCACTGAGTGGGGAGAACCTGTTGGAAACGCGGATAGGCGAATGGTGCCGGTGTAAGTTTGGTTTGGATTTGCGACTATGCCGCCGGGTCGTCACCCACTCGCCTTGCTGCGAAGGCTCTGCTGCCGGAGCAGGGGGAGACTTACTGGCTATCGCGGACATATCCGGAGCCGCTAATACTGAGTCAATAAAACTCTCATTCTCCTGAATGTTATGTAACGTCCGGATACGTCCCTCTAACACTACAATCTTCTCCGTCAGCCTAGCGACTAACTGACACTTCTCACATGTATAAATACCGCTAATGACTGGAGAAGAATAGCTAAACATATTGCACTCAGATCACGGAACAGTAGACATGGCGTTGTACTTACGTAAACTGAGGCTCTAAGGCTGGAAGCACCTTCTTAATTGAACGAAGATCGTGGGTCGGTACTTGCGTAGGTGATTAATCCGTCGGGGTCTGGGAAATTTTATTTATTTTTTATTTTTTTTGGAGGATTATTAATCTTGCGAAGCTTTTTCCCAATGACTTAACTCGAATTATTATTTAGGTGATATCTATGGTTTCAAAGTTCGCGCGCTAGCAGTCAGTATCACTCTCGCAGGAAACAGGAAACAACGGAAATGACGTCACAGAGTCAACAGGACAGAGACAAGGCAGAGACAAAATTAATGACATGCCAGAGGGAGCCCTCCATGTCACTATGTGGTATAAATCCACCCCTGGCCCAGATTACCAATATGACCGACAGTTCCATGCGTTAGGACCCTCTTGCATAACACTGCAACATTTATATGTGAGTCCTGAGACAGGCTATTCAGCAACTTCTGTATTGCTAGGTCCCAAGCAAAAGGAATTGTTCCGAGAGAGAGCACCCCATGTGTCACACTCAAAACCTGCACAAGGCAAATGGCGGGATTTGGGGACCTTTATTGAAAATGCATCCCATAGGTCTAGAGTAAACCATTATAAATCAGTGCCAGGGTCAGATGGAAATATGATGAGGAAGCAAGGATTTGGAGATTCCCACTTGGGTGGAGAGTTAAAGTCACTCCCACCACACACCTAGAGGATCAGACATGACAAGATCTCTTAGTAACACAAGAGGTAGATGAACCAGATTTAAGTGATCTCCCAGAAGGGTTATGGTCTACCTCCCCAACTGACGTAGGATTAGTGAAGGGATTCCCACCTTACAAGGTAGTCCTGAAATCAGAACATCGCCCAGTGGTGAGACAATACCCATTAAAACCAGAAGCAGAAAAAGGCATAGCCTCAGTCATGCAGGACATGCTAACATCAGGGATATTGCGGAAGGCACCTGAGGCCACTTGCAACACCCCTATCTTTCCTGTGCAGAAGGGAAACACTGGGAAATGGAGAATGGTGCAGGACTTAAGGCCAGTAAATAAAATAGTGCAACATGCCGCACCAGATGTGCCAAACCCACACCTTTTGCTCAATTCTCTGACCCCTGATAAGAAGTATTTTTCAGTAGTGGATCTGAGTAATGCCTTTTTCTCAGTACCACTACATCCTGATTCACAACACTTATTTGGTTTCACTTATAAAGGACATAAATACACATACACTAGACTCCCTCAAGGGTTTTCAGAAAATCCACATGTGTATACAATGGCTCTTAGATACTCAATGAGTTCCTGTAAAATACCGCCCCATAGTCAAGTGCTATTGTATGTAGATGATATATTAATTGCCTCAGATACAAAACAACATTGCAAAGAAGCCACGCTGTTAGTGTTACAGCATTTGTATGATACAGGACATAAAGCATCAAAGCAAAAATTACAGTATTGCAGAGAGGAAGTTATATATCTTGGACATAAACTCTCCCAACAAGGTCGATCGTTATTAGAAACTAGAAAACAAGCAATACAAGAGGCAACAAAATCAAAGACTAAACAGCAAATTATGTCCTTCTTAGGACTTTGCAATTATTGCAGAGAATGGCTACCTGATTATGCTGCACTCGTCCAACCTTTACAAACCCTGATTTATGGGAAGGACATGGCACTGAAAGATAAAATTCAGTGGACAAAAGAAGGAGAATTGGCATTCACAAATCTAAAAATGATGTTACAAACTAATGTGACACTTGCTCTGCCAGATTATCAACAACCATTTACCCTATGTGTTGATGCAAATCAAGGGTATATGAAGGCAGTATTAACACAGCCATTCGGCACAAAAGAGAGACCATTAGCGTTCTATTCTAAACGATTAGATACCGTGGCAGCTGGTTTTCCGCAGTGTTTACAGGCCTGTGCAGCTGCTGCAGAAGCAGTAAAATTATCAGCAGAATTAGTGTTGTGTCACCCACTCACCCTGAAGGTGCCACATTCGGTCTCATTGGTTCTTTTGCAGACGCCGCTACTGTTCCTTACACATGCTAGACATCTGACCTTAGTCTCACTCCTGCTTTCACAGTCAAACATTACTATACAGCGATGTGGTCCTCTCAACCCTAGCACCCTTCTTCCGACAACGGAAGATGGAGAACCACATTCGTGCAAAGCAGTTGTGGAAGAGCAAACAAAACCCAGAGCAGATATTTTACAGACCCCAATACGGATATGCTGTAGTTACATCTACTGAAGTGTTAGAGGCCAATGCACTCCCCCCTGCTTGTTCAGCACAAGCGGCTGAACTCTATGCTGTAATTAGGGCATGCGAACTTTTCAAAAACAAGCCACTTACTATATACACTGATAGTCAATATGTGTTTGGAGCTGTTTATCACCATGCAAGAGTGTGGAAAAATAGAGGATTCAAGACATCGCAAGGAACATCTTTAACTCATACGAACTTATTACTCAGGTTGTTAGATGTTGTGCAATTACCAACTTGGCTTGCGATATGCAAATGTAAGGCACACCAAACCGATGCTTCCGCAATAGCTAAAGGAAATAGTTTTGCGGACATGACAACAAAACGTGCTGCACAAAAACAACCTGCCTTAAATGTTACAGATGTCTTGTTGATAGATAGTGATGTATTATGTGATGCACAGACTCATGCACATAAAACAGAAATACAGAGTTGGATCAAGAGAGGAGCAATACAGCAAGGGAAAGTTTACTATATGAATGACAAGTCCATCCTACCAAAAAACTTATACAAAACAGCTGCCTTAGTGAGCCATGGAAATACTCATGTCTCAACAGGAGGGATGGTACATATCATCCAGCAATACTTTTATACTATAAATTTTTCTGATTATGCAAAGCCATTTTGTCGAGTGTGCTTAATTTGCTGTAAACATAATGCACAGGGTAACATGAGACCAAAACGTGGCCAGTTCCCCGCAGCTGAGTACCTGTTTCAAGTTGTACATATGGATTTTTATTGAATTATCTTGGTCACAAGGAAAGATGTATTGTCTAGTTATTATAGATACTTTCTCTAAATGGGTAGAGATATACCCTGTAAAGCACTGTGATGCAATGACTGTTGCAAAATGTTTGGTAGGCCATTATTTCCCTACCTATGGCATACCTCATATTATAAGATCAGACAATGGGACTCATTTTGTAAATCAGACCATGTCCCTCTGCTCACAAGCACTCGGGTTTACGATAAAAAATCATTGTGCTTATCACCCCCAGAGCGCAGGCTTGGTGGAAAGAACTAATGGCACCATTAAAACAAGGCTCAGAAAGACAATGGAAGAGACAAAAAGGCCGTGGCCAGAATGTTTGTCCCTAGTAAAATTATGGATGAGAGTAACTCATCCATAACAAGACCCCTGCCCCCCATTGACTATAAATAAAGGTGCCAAGGGGAACCACCCTTTGTAACACATTCCTTTGTAGCTCATCCTGCAGAGAGTGTGGTTACCCTTGCGCAAGTAAAACTTTAAGTGTGTTGTCTCGTAATTAATAGTGTGTGCAGAGTTGGGGTGGAAAGCCTGTCGCTTTCCCCAACAGCTAAAATCATCCTAGTATTTGCAGCGACCGTCCAGTGCAGCCATGTATTTTTTGACTTGGCCGCTAGCAGACCTCATACAGCTAGTCAATCTGTCACTGACTTTTTAACCAATATATTTAATTATTTAATTGAGCTGTTGGTGAAATTTAACAAAATCGTGGAACGGCTGAGGTGCCCCTGAGGAGAAGTTTGGGAACTGAAGTGGAGTTCATCTAGCCATCCAACTAGATATCAGTAACTTTTTAGAAAACAGAAGAAATTATTACTAGTTTTTATTGTGTTATTCTTAATTTGCACATGTTCTAATGTTAAATTGTGTATTTTGTTCTAAGCCAAAGTACATTTGCTACCCAGATAAACAGCTTTAAACATTTCTTTGGACTGCCTAAGACTTTTGCACAGTACTGTGTTTGACAAAAAATAAGTCTTCAGTGAGCTGAATAACATCAAAAATATTGTTTAATAGTTTTTTTCTCTAAATATAAAATATCTAAAATGTAATTAAATGTAATCCTGATTCGGGGGGGCTATCCCCTTCTCCTGTATATGTACATTTTATATATTGTATATTTATGTCCATTTACTGTATTCCCTCCCTGTACAGTGACAATAAAGGCTTTCTGTTCTGTCCTATTAATGTCCTGCTTCAGCGTCACCCAAAGCATAACTGAGTAACATAATGAAACCACAGTCTGCTGGATTAAGTTAAATTCACTGTATTACTGCAGCTGAACATAACTGACACAATGACTGTCAATCAGTGTATAAAATAATCATTTAACTGGAGACATAACAGACACAAAAAACACTGGAAAATATAATTATGTCCTGTTACTATCCTGCTTCAGTGGATTAAAGTAAATAAAATTATTATTAATATATTTCAATAAATAATGAAATTTGTTTTGTTAAATAATTAACACCCCTGCTACCCCCACTCCCCAGTAATAGGTCTGGTTGCTCCCCCGTCAGACAGAACGGGCAGGTGCCCAGGGTCCCTTAACTCCCGGCCCCCCCATCACACTGTAAAAGACCTGGTTACTCCCCCGTAGGACAGAAGGGGGAGGTGCCCATGCACCCTTGCCACCCCCAGCCCACTGTAAAAGGTCTGGATGCTCCTCCGTCAGACGGAGGGGGCACGTGCCCATGCACCCTTACTCCTCTGCCCCCACTTATCTGTCTGACTCAGATAAATTGATACATAGATACTGAACCCCTCCCACGCCCGGCTGGCAAAAGCCACTAAATTTATCTGCATGCATTATCATTAATAACAGACGTGTAAAAATATACACAGACATCCATTGATAATCCACCATTGGATTCATTTGGGTTTATTTAGCCTGATCTTTATTTTTTGTCTGGCAAATTTAACACAAACCAGTGTGTGGCCTGAATGACACACTAATGAAAGCTAATTCAGTGGCAGGAAAAGGTTTCCCGCTTATTTACATATATGTCAGAGGTTCACAGGGCTGCCAGCTTTGGTCTCCTGGCTGCTGTGACATTTTCAATTTGAGACAAATCTGCACACGCATTTACATGTATGTAAGAGTTTTATTACCTTGTAAATAGTCTATAGGGTTTGCAAGCTACCCAAACGCCTTTGATGTAACTAAATATTAATTTATAATAGAATAATATAGAATTGCCTATCCCAGGAACAACAGGCGCAGGCGGGAACCAACCCTGTCGGGAACCAACACACCACAGGGCGCACACACTCACACAGCCACACTCACACAAGTACAGGGCCAATTTAGAGACGCCGATCAGCCAACCCTGCACGCCTTTGGACTATGGAAGGAGACCGGAGCAGCACTGAAACACCTCGCTCCAAACGGGCTTCAGTGCAGGTAATATATTAAAGCAGTGTTATGGTGGGGCGTCTGTGATGGGGGGGGTGAGAGGTGGTGTTCAGGCTTAATCCAAAGTAGATTAGTGGGTTTCATTAGGAACAGCGACGACCTGCCCTATAGAGAGGAGGTGAAGAGACTGGTGGGATGGTGCAGTGACAACAGCCTGATCCTGAATGTGGAGAAGACCAAGGAGATGATCGTGTACTTCAGGAGGAAACAGCCCAGTCATTCAGCACTGGTCATTGACAACAGTGCTGTGGAGGTGGTCAGCAGCGTCAAATTACTGGGGGTGCAGATAGCTGACAATCTGGACTGGTCACGAAACACAACATCACCGGTTAAACGGGCTCAGCAGCGTTTGCACTTCCTGCGCCGGATGAAGAGAGCTTTCCTCTCCCATCCTCAGCACCTTCTACCGAGGCACCATAGAGAGCGTGCTGACCAGCTGTATCTCCATCTGGTTTGGCAGCTCGAAAGCCTCAGACAGGAAATGGCTGCAGAGAGTGGTGAGGACTGCAGAGAGGATCATCGGGACTTCTCTTCCATCCATCCAGGACGTTGCGCACAAACACTGTCTCAGCAGAGCCTGTGACATCATCAGAGACTCCGCCCACCCCCACCACGGACTGTTCGCCCTGCTGCCCTCTGGGAAGAGGCTTTGCAGCATCAGGACCAGGACAGTCAGATTCTCTAAGAGTTTTATTCCTCAAGCCATTAGACTCCTGAACTCTCAATACCTCATGGCAGCCCCCCCCCCCCCCCCCCCACACACACACACACACACTCCACCTCTCTCCATCCATCCACACGTCACTTTCAAGAATTGCTTTTTTTTTAATTGTCTACTGCAATATGTCTGAAACGGCGACGTACACTGGTGTTTGCTGCTATAGTGCTGTAAATATATTTTTATGCATATTCTATGTTAATTCCACTTTATATTATTTTTTTATTTACTCTACTGGGCCGATGATGAGTCAATGCAATGTAATTCTGGCCTGATGTGCACTAACCGGTGTATGTTCTGAATGACAATGAAGTAGCTATTCTATTCTATTCTATTCTATTCTATTCTATGTCTGGATAAGTATGAGCTGGAATACAGAGAGAAGCTGGTGGCCAAAGCAGTGAAGGTCATGAGTGGCAGATGCTCTGGGGTCCAAACAGGAGTTAGAGAGGTTGCCATCCATCCATCCATTTTCCAAACCGCTTATCCTACTGGGTCGCGGGGGGTCCGGAGCCTATCCTGGAAGCAATGGGCACGAGGCAGGGAACAACCCAGGATGGGGGGCCAGCCCATCGCAGGGCACACTCACACACCATGCACTCACACATGCACACCTACGGGCAATTTAGTAACTCCAATTAGCCTCAGCATGTTTTTGAACTGTGGGGGGAAACCAGAGTACCCGGAGGAAACCCCACGACGACATGGGGAGAACATGCAAACTCCACACACATGTGACCCAGGCGGAGACTCCAACCTGGGTCCCAGAGGTGTGAGGCAACAGTGCTAACCACTGCACCACCATGCCGCCCCCCGAGAGGTTGCCAGATATGCATTTTATGTTCACTGCAGCCCACACTGTTTGCATATTGTCATTGTTGACTGTGTGAAAAATGTCCCTGTAGCTGCATGTTTTCTTCTCTTTGCTGAAAAGACTGTATGTGTTCATGTCAGGCTCATATGTTCACAAGAAATGGCTGGATGCACAGAAAGAAATGTTCAGTGGGGCCCAGGGGAACTGCAAAGGCTCAGTGAGACTAGATGGGCCTGCTGCCGTGCTGCGTGTAGAAACCTTACGGAGAGGCTGAGTGCTGGACTAAGGCTGCCAGGTGAGATTTTAGATGATGCCGAATCCCCAGAGAGCTGCAGAAGCCAGAGGACTGCAGTCTCAGATTGACTTGAGTTTTGTAGGGCTCCTTGTAGTCTTCAGAAAGGTGCTCGGTCAAGCAAAGTTTCTGCCAGACGTGCTCCAGTCACCTAAGGCTGATCTTAGCAAAGTAGCCGAACTCAGTGACACCCTCAGACAGACCTTTGGAGAACATCGCAAAGAGGACAGCTTTACTGAGCTGTGGGGTACAGTGACTGAAACATGCAGTGATCGCCACATTTCTGCCACTGTCAAACCAAAAAGAACCAAACACACCTCAAGCAGACCACAAGATAATCTTGTCACATCTACACCTGGACAGCAAAGACATGTTAACAGCAAAGACGCCTTCAGAAAAGGAGCATTTATTCCCAGCATGGAGTCCATGATCAGGGTTTATAAGCTGAGGGAAAGGGTAAATTGCCTGATTTTTTTTGCTCTCCTGCTCTGCCTCTTTCTCCGTAAGCTTTCATTTTATCTTCATGTCCTTCATTCTAATGACCTAGAGGTCTGGTCACTCCGATCTGAATGTTTGAGGAGGGACTGGAACTGTAGACCATCACAGTTCTGCTGGTGAGACTCCGTGTCCTAATGGAGTTGTTCTGTAAGCCAAGAGAGCTTTCTGATCCTAATCTTTATTCAGTATCTGTTTGGCTGCTCTAACTGCTCTCTGACTCTCTGCTGCACTGGGAAAATTCAGGGGCTACTACTGACATGTTCAGGTTGTGAGAGTCGGCAGATTGGCTACTTCTATGTATCTGGAGAAGTGATCACTGCAGCTAAGTAGTGATCTTTTTCCCACTGGGAAATATCTGCAGCCGCTCTCTACCATGGTCCTGCAGGCAAAGGTGCTGTGAGGAGAGGTTCTGTTACTTGGCCAGAATGCTGGCAGATTATGTCACACTGTTCCACCATTTCTCTGATGTCTCTGGTCAGAATAAGGATTTGTTCTCCCTTTAGCAGGACATCCTCTGCTACATGTGTGTCCAATCTTAACGACCAGTAAGGTAAGATATTCTCTGGGACGGCTTTCCTGTGAACAGGCTAAACTCTATCTGCGAACTGTCTTAGTGCCTCGTGGTTCTGTCTTCATTCAGCACGTCTCTAATCTGACCTAGTTTAGTTTGTCACAGGAATGTGCTCCATGACATGATCGATATAGACTCCACACTCCCTTCCCAGTGTGTCACTCTCCCTTCCCAGTGTGTCACTCTCCCTTTCCAGTGTGTCACTCTCCCTTGTGTTTTCGGATCCGAGTGGAGCTTGTGGTCACACACCAGCTGCCACCAGTTGTTATCCTGCAACATGAATGATTCTGTATTTGAATCTCTTCGTCCTCAATCTGAGTCGGAGTTCCTCGAGGAAAGTCATCAAGTGGTCAAGAACCTATCAAGGAGATCAGGAGCTTGTGGTCTGTATGCACCGTGACGTCCAATCCCAAGAGACATATGATCATTCACTTACAGGCCCGTGTCACACCAAGGGCCTCTTTTTTGATCAGTGCGTATCGGGTTTCACTGGGAGTCAGACTCCTACACAGACATGTACATCACTGGTCTGTATTCTCCATCTGGCTGCCTCTGCATTAGCCCTCCTCCAAGGCTGTATGACGATGCATCTGCTGACACAGGAGTTTCTCTCTTTTGATCAATGTGTATCGGGTTTCACTGGGAGTCAGACATGTACATCACTGGTCTGTATTCTCCATCTGGCTGGGGGCAGGCAGGGAGAAAACCTGCCAATGTAGTTCACCATCCCCACGATGCGTCTCACTCCTTCAGTACTCTGAGGTTTGGGCATGTTGATAACGGCTTTAATGTTGTCGGGATTCACCTCAGTCCCTGTTACGCTTATTTTATGTCCCAGGAACTTCACTCATTCACTCTGAACTCACAGTGTTCATTTAGAGTGAGGTCTGCATTCTCAAACTTCTGGGGAACTTTGCATAGCCTATCGTCATGCTCCCTCTGGTCTTTGCCAATTTACATTTACATTTACATTTACAGGATTTGGCAGACGCCCTTAGCCAGAGCGACTTACATAAGTGCTTTGAGACTCTGCAATGAATTTCCGATGCTAGCTCAATAAGGACCCAAGCTATGAATACTATCTCTGAGAACTCCATTGAGTAGTGCAGAATTTTTTATTCATTTTTTTTTTTTTTTAAACACACACCAGAAAAAGAATCGAGTAAGAATATAGAAGTTCTACGTCAGGTATTTCTGAAAAAGAAGTTTTGAGTCGTCGCTTGAAGACAGTCAAGGATTCAGCTGTTCGGACATCTAGGGGGAGTTCATTCCACCAATTAGGTGCCAGGACAGAGAAGAGCCGAGATGCGTGTCTTCCTTGTGCCTTGAGGGGAGGTGGGACCAGTCGAGCAGTGCTGGAGGATCGTGGTGCAGAGCGGGGTGTGATGAGGTCCTTTAGGTAGGATGGTGCCAGAGAATTTTTGGCTTTGTATGCAAGCATCAGTGTTTTGAATCTGATGCGTGCAGCTACAGGAAGCCAGTGGAGGGAGCGCAGCAAAGAAATGGTGTGGGAGAACTTGGGAAGGTTGAAAACAAGACGAGCAGCTGCATTCTGAATCCAATTAACAAAATGTCATCGGTATAGCACATTGTTCTAGGTGTGCCTGAAACAATCTGAGAGATTCTCAGCTGGAAGTTTAAACTGTTTAAACAGTACCTGCTGAAGGAGAGTAATGAAGGTCATCAAGGGCTCGGAGTCTTTATATGAGGGTATCTGCCAGAATCCCGATCAGGCATCCGGTTTGGAGATCACTACTGCTCCGTCCAATTTGGCAAGTGTGTCATCCACAGCTTGGAGTATGTGCCTCGTTCAGCAGACGCTTCCATTGAGTCTTGTTAGGTCCACACAAATCCTAATATGAGGCAGAGTGGGCTAAGCCTCGGAAGATCGGAAGGTTGCTCGATCAAGCCTGGCTTTGGCAGAACAGCCACATGTCTCTGGACCCTTGAGCAGAGCCCTTAACTCCCAGCTCCATAGGTGCCACTGCAGGTGGCTGCCCTTTGCTGCCAAGCTGACTCTCACCTCCATGTGTACAGAGCTCCATGTCCAGGGGCTGACAGTGCATATGGTGATGCCACCTCAGCTAACTCTGTCTTATAATACAACTTCCTGCTGATTCACCTGCCTGTTGATTTCGGCTGTTAAAATTTGCTCTCTCATATATTATAATGTGTTTAATAATAAAATACTCAGCCAGGGCTTTTGGTTTTGGATACGTCCATTTCTTTCCACTCAGGCTACCCAGATACTCGTCCAGTTCCTCGTCATCTCACGCCTGGACTACTGCAACTCGCTTCTAGCGGGTTTACCACTGCGTGCCATCTGTCCCCTCCAACTGCTTCAGAATGCAGCTGCTCGACTTGTTTTCAACCTTCTAAAGTTCCCACACCATTCCTTTGCTACGCTCTCTCCACTGGCTTCCTGTAGCTGCCCGCATCAAATTCAAAACACTGATGCTCGCATACAAAGCCAAAAATGGTCTGGCACCATCCTACCTAAAAGACCTCATCACACCCCGTACTGCACCCCCATCTCTCCGATCCTCCAGCACTGTTAGACTGGTCCCACCACCCCTCAATGCACAAGGACGACACACATCTCGGCTCTTCTCTGTCCTGGCGCCTAGTTGGTGGAATGAACTCCCCCTTGATGTCCGAACAGCAGAAACCTTGGCTGTCTTCAAGCGACAACTCAAAGCTTTCCTTTTTCAGAAATACCTGAAGTAGTACTCTGTATTCTTACTCAGCTCTTTTCCGTGTGTGTGTATGTGTACAACAAAATAATAATTATTGTTGCACTTTCTCAACAGTGTTCAGATAGATGGTATTCATAGCCTGTGTCCTTATTGAGCTAGTATCGGAAAAATTCATCGCAGCTTCTTAAAGCACTTATGTAAGTCGCTCTGGCTAAGGGCGTCTGCCAAATACTGTAAATGTAAATGTCTCTGCAAACTATTTCTGTTCGTCAGACAAAACCAGCGTGTCATTGCTTTTCTCCCCAGTCATGTACAGCAGCGAGTTGAATGGTCTTCCTCAGTCTTTTCAGATATTCCTGAAGCTCCTCGAAATCACTCAAAGCATCGTAAGCACTGAGTCCAGCTGCTTGGCCTGTCAAAATTGAAGCTTCCTGGAGGTTCTACTGAAAATATCTGCTCCACCTCTCATGTTATTTTCTTTGCTCCCCTCTTGGAAATGCATCTGTAAGCTGGCCAGCTCCCTCACTTACTGTAGCAGGCCCTAGTATTGCCAGATCCTCTGTATTTCCTCTGACCTTCAAACTAATGTTGGTTTTCTACTCACGGGCTCCTGCTGCCGATCTTCTGACCCCATGTAAAATATTCTGCTGTGAATCTTAGAATTTCCAACAGACCACGACCACGACCACAGATGCATTCAGACTCAGCCTTTTACTTCTGTATCCTCTCCTTTTGCTGTATCTCCCCTTACCCAATGCTTTAGTGCCCCCTAGTGTCCTGACATGGTTCTGTTATAACACTTGGTGGTGGTTATAATCAAACCCAACCCCCAGGCCGGCAACAAAATAATTCAGCCCTGTCATTTCTATGTCTCCTGTAAATATAAAACTTACCAAAGAATAGTGTCAGAATGGCAGGATGCACCTCAAGTGTCTATTTCCTACTGTCTCATTGAGCTGAAAGAATCACCCACATAATATGAGGACAAAATTTACTTGAAACCAGCTGAAAAGTATCACTGTCAACACCAATTTGTATGGCAGGTACCTTTACAGAAATGCAACATGAAAAACCCAAAAATACCCATATAACATGTTAAAATGAAGAAATGCCCAAACACTACTGCTCAAAAGTTTGGAATCCCTGTGAAAAGTTTGTTTTTGAAGGAAAATCACATTTTCCAAACCCAGAATTAAATTAATTGGAAACAGTCTACATGCTGTTAATATAAATGACTATTATAACTGGAAGCTGCTGTGTGTAATGGAAAAGCTAGATAGGTGCAATGGCTGATTCACACCACTGGGAGCACTATGCTGACATGATTGGTCACTTGATTGGTTGCTGGTGATAAAATTAGCCAAGGGGGGTGGCTGATTTAATACATTTGACTGTTGTGGGAGGGGTCCCTGACTTTGGCATGACTCTAGGCTACAGCATCAGAGTCTCTAGCCTGAACAGCAGATGCCTGTCTGGTCCTCAGCCGGCAGCTTTATTAAACAGTCCATGAGATGAACAGAAATTTGAATGAAAATACCCACAAAAATGTCAGCTTAATGACTCCTGTCATACAGCATCTGTGTGTCAGACTCACAGCGACGAACTGGGCTGTTAATAAATACAGGTCCCTCGTGTTATTAGACTCTGTGTTTGCCCTGGTCCCTGTTGGCCACATAGCTCAGCATGTTGAACATGTGATTGTCTGTGAACCTTTCTGTTCTGTGTTTGAATCCCACTTCCTCTGTTTCTCTGTTTTACTCCCTAGTGTTTCATTTGTGTGAGTTTTTCTAGTTCCTGTGTCTGGTGATTTTGTATTTGGTTTTGGTTAAATTCTTTGTGCCCGTGCTTGTGTTCCTACCTGTCTGTTACTCCCAAGGCTAAGTTCCTGTTTCCCTGTTTCCTCGGTTAGTTCTTAGTTTCCCTCTTCAGTTCCCTGAGTTAATTAGTTCCACCTGTTGCCTGTTCTTGTACCTGCCCTTGTGTGTTTCCCTGATTGCTCGTTGTCCTGCACCTTCCGCTATTGGTTAATTGTCTGTTTCACTCCTGCTTGTCATCACCCTGTTCAGTTTTTGTATTTAAGTTCCTGCCTGAGTTTTAGTTCCTAGTGGTTCATTGTTTGTGATTAGTATGACTAGTATGATGTTGATTGTGAATGTTCTCATTCTGTTACGTGTATCTTCTGCTTACCCGCCTGCTTGTGATTAGTATGATTCTGTTGATTTGTGAATGTTCTCATTCTGTTACATGTATCTTCTGCTTACCCGCCTGCTTGTCATTAGTATGACTCTGTTGACTGTGAATGTTCTCATCCTGTTACATGTATTTTCTGCTTACCTGCCTGCTTGTGATTAGTATGACTCTGTTGACTGTGAATGTTCTCATTCTGTTACATGTATCTTCTGCTTACCCGCCTGCTTGTGATTAGTATGATTCTGTTGATTTGTGAATGTTCTCATTCTGTTACATGTATCTTCTGCTTACCCGCCTGCTTGTGATTAGTATGACTCTGTTGACTGTGAATATTCTCATTCTGTTACATGTATCTTCTGCTTACCTGCCTGCTTGTCATTAGTCTTTGCTGATCCCTTTTTGTTTCTGACCCTCGTGCTCCTTTTTGCTTTTTGTCGTGTTCTTAGTCTTTTCTGTTTTATTTACAGTTTTTCTCCATTGGTTTGGCTCATTCCTTGAAACAGAAATGACATTCTCAAAATAACATGGACAAATCTCCAAACCACCATGCAATTGTTCACAACAGAATGGCATTTCTCATTGATTTCATCAAACTGCAAATGTCTTAGTACATGTATCAAGTGTCTCAGTGCATCTTTGCAAACGGTTACGTACAAGTAGCCTACAGTTAGCACAATGAACTCACATTTAGCACATTTTCCAAATAAATAGATCTTGCTGATCTAAACTGATTAGTTGATTCTCAGTGTAATGGTTGTTCTCTCCAAAACATGTCAGCATGATTTCATTCTGTAAGTCATCATATGCACAATAGTCTGTTCAATTGTCAAAATTAGTCAAGAACATAATACCATGAACACCATATATGAATTTCTTGGAACAGATACACTACCTATTTGATAAATTCATGACAGTAAGTGACAGTCAGGTGAAATTTGAACTTGATTAACGAAGGATGAGTTTCCCACATCTCAGATCACCAACCAAACCGTTTCTTTAGTTACCTGACTGGTGCTGTCTATGGTTGTCCATACACCAATACAATCCAAATCCAAAACGCACAGGGTAAATGTGCTTTTCTACTCTTACGAGAACTGAAAGCGCTTTACAATTCATGCTTCACATTCGCCCATCCACACACCAGTGGCGGAGGCTGCCATGCAAGGCGGGGTTCAGTGTCTTGCTCAAGGACACTTTAATGGGGTCAGTAGAAACTAGGGCTCGAACCTGCAACTCTTTGTTTGCTAAATGATAGCACTACCTCATGCACCACCATCTTCCCCAAATGTAAGGAGAAGGAGGTTCCTCGGAGCTCCGAGATGTGTTTGGCTGTAATAAATCTGTAATATAGCTATATGACATAGTTTTTCATAACACCAGCATTTATTTTTTAGGCAAAAATGGCAGGCAGATCAGAACTGGCCGGATTTGATGTTGCAGCTTTTATACTGAAAGACAAAACAAAATTAAAAAGTGCTGAAGTTTGAATGACTGTGTGTTTATTTCAGTTATTTTATATTGGGCTCAAGGTCTGGTTTCATCATACAAATGCAGCACAGATAATGTTTACTTGAATTTGCTGAAAAGTAAGTGATACCAGAATCAGGGGGTCAATAAGCTTTTAAGTAATAATGTGGATTGTGCTTGGGGTAGAAGCTGCACGTTGTGTTGAAGAAAAGTATCGATTTCCATTTGACAAAATACTCAAAGTAATTGTAATAATAATATTAGTGACATTCATCTTTAGATGACATTAATTACATAACTAATAATACTTTGAGAAGAAATGTTTTGTTATTGTGTAGATGGAAAGACATGAAAGTGATGTGGAAAATTGCCTCTTACCACTGAAACACATGCGGATGGGTGGTGCTAATAATGGTACTGCAGCTAGCCAGTAGGGGGCGCTTGACATGTAGTGTTTTCACCTTTTAGAGACGTTATGGTCTCCATATTTTTTGCATTCAATGCTTTGATCACAGATTTGAAAGCAGTATGCATAATGCATCAGGACTCACACTGAAATTCCCTATATTGAGTGTATATTCTATATTCCCTGTGCAGTGGGCTGGCCCCCCATCCTGGGTGGCTCCCCACCTCATTCCCATTGCTTCCAGGATAGGATGGGCCCCCTGCGACCCAGTAGGATAAGCAGTTTGGAAAATGGATGGAAGGATGGGTTCTGTAGGAATGTTGGTACCTTGGAAACACATATACAAATGTACCTTATATGTGAGTTTGGATATGGGTGTGGCTGCAACTGGAGAGGCTTGTAGTACATATTCTGCAAAATTTTCATAATGGTTGTTGCAAATATTATGTACAAACCATGACAGAGACTTAAATGCAAACATGGGTTTTGTTGAGAAAATATCAGTTCATGAAATACATTAATGAGGAAACTGTAGTTGCTTTTACTTCTATTTAATACTTTTAGGCACACACACATCACAAGGAGAATAAGCTATTATTTATAATAATTTATATAGCATGCAATGATTAAACATAAAAAACTATAGCATAGAAAAATTCAGTGTTACTATTGGACAACATGGCTATGGAAATATAACAGAGAGCGGTGAGTTGGAGACCAGAGTCTTGACCCTGAGGAGTGAAATAAAATATTTAATTTCTCTGTTGTATCGCAAACCTGACAGATACACTATTTGTCAAAAAGAAAAGAACTTACTTCCTCACGCATTTCTAAAAGGATGTTTTTGTCAAATCCCTCCAACTCACTGAAAAACAACAGATCAAAATCACATATTATGACATAAATAAAAATATAATGTAGGCATATAATATAGACAGTTCATGGTGCATTTTGTAATACTCAAGACACACCAAGGTCATGCACAGTGCATACTGATAAAAGGGAGGGGAGGGGAAAAACTTCAATACATTCTCTGTATCACAAGTCCAACAATTCAAGGTGGTCCGTCTTACAATTGTCATGCGCCGCTTGTCCGCTCCTCCCGTGTGCCACGCCCCCTCGTTAACCTCGTGTGGAACCCCGATGTCATTCGCTGTTTCCAGTTGTTTTCATTAGTCCTATGTATTTAACTCCGCTTCAAAATATGTTTCCCCAATCGTGTCATTTAAGTCGCTACTTCTATTGTCCCGTGTTCCTAGCTAGTTTCCCCAATAAATCCTTTGTTTCCCCGATTCGTGACGTGACAACAATCAACATGAACACACCACAGTCCACAGAGCCAATCTGATGAGGAACATCCTGCGAAATACAATATAGTACTAACGAAGAGATTTGTTACAATTCTAATACAAATGTAACGACAGAAAATGCTGAAATCCACTTTACCATGTTATGTTTTTCAAGTATTTTCCAGTGTCCTGTACTTATTCTGTTTGTCAGTTTGCTGCAAATAGAAATTTGGAATTGTCAGGGGCACAATAACTACAGCTTTTCATGTAAACGGGATTAAAGCTCTATGTATGAATTAATTGACACACAGAAGACCTTTTGTCACATTTGTAAATCTTTCACTGTTGCGCCGCGTCTGGCTGTGAGTATGACCCAGAGCGTATGACAGTCTCTGCCCCAACTGTCGGCAGGAATGAACTAAGAAATTTATGATTAAAAAAGACCTAACAATACGACTTAAATGTTATAGCATTTATTGTACAATATACTATACATATGATCAGGAGCGCACATAACTGCATGGTACGCAAGTACGCATTCCCCGTACACGCGTGACAATTCCTTGTTGTAGCAGCGCAAATGCGTATTTATTTTATGTGCATTCACGCTATGACAAGAAATTACCGTGCAATTCGAGACAAGTCTACACACGTATTCACATTTATATAACGGTTTTATTACCTTGTAAATAGTCTTCAGGATTTGCAAACTGCCCAAACACTTTTGATGTAGCCAGTTTTAGGTTTTAAATGGATTAATAGAGATTCTCCATAAGATTTATTGCTGTGTGCGTTTGAGTCTGAAAGCCCGAGTCTCGCGCCAGATGCGTCAGAGTTGGCAACCTGCTTACAGCCGAATCGGACCTACGACCGGTCAGTCGGAGCCGAACGCGGCCGAAAGTCACCGACGAGCTGCATAACATCGCATCGTCTGTTATGGTACGAATAGGCGTCCGTGACAACAGCTTGGTTACTTTTGAATCACATGTACTTATCTTCTCAAACTTCTTACGATCATCTGAGAGACAGTTTGCATTTGGAAAACTCACAGCATTTAAAAAAATGGACAAGCAAGAAATTAAAGTTGTTAAGATTAAAATTAAAATTAAAATCAAAGTTAAAATAACACCCAAGGAAGGGGGAACTTTTCCCCCAAAAAACGAGGCACTGGAGAAGAACATCGGCGAGAGCGTGGAGACGGTGAAGATCATTAAGAAGGATGACACGGACAAGCCCGGATCGACATGGAGGGTGTCTTACATACCGAAGGTAAAGCACTGGCTTAAGAGACCTTATTTGAACACTTTAATTCGAGCTTAAAATGTATTATATCAATCATCTTTCCTTGTTTTAACAATCGGCTGTCCCAGACTGGAACCGAAGAAAGTTTCCGTGGCCAGAGGAGTCGTCCATGGAGCGCGAGGGACAGGCCACCCCCCCTGGAGGAAGCAGGAGCGACCAGGAAGAGGCCCCAGCTGAAGTTCCTCCATCGGACAGACAGCAACGGCTCCTGCGCCCTGCGAGCAGAGAGAGGCCAGGGGCAGCGTCAGCCATCGGTGGAGCAGCAACTCCAGACAAGAATACGTGGACTTATGGGTTATGGCCAGGGACGGAGGAAGGACAGAGACATTGTTCCTGACGGACTTGTGGGTTATGGCCGGGGTAGGAAGGATAATAGAGATACTGTTTAAGTATTATTATAGATGTCAGATAGGATAGGATGAGATAGGCTAAGTTAACATATGATAAGTTAAAATACAATAAGATAGACAATAAGTTAAAATATCATATGATAGGCTAAGTTAAAATAAGATAAGAGCTTTACAATAAAACATATACTTACTTTTCAAACTGTGTCTTTGTCATCTCTTCAGTGTCGTGTCTGTGGTTTGATAATTTTGCATCGTTAATTTATATCTGACACTCTCCTAAATATCAATAAGCAGAGACGGAGGAAAAGATACGGTTAAGTTAAAGGAAATGATAAAGTATCAAAATCACAGTATTACCTTATTTTGACGCAGAAAGAGTCATTTCAGTGTTACTGCCACCTATGAGTTAATGGCCGCAAATGGTGTTAGAAGTGCCGGTAAATAACGCGGCGTAAGTTTAACTCCGGTGTGTTTCTGAAAAACGGTAAGCGACAAAACTGGTAAGTAGCAGGTAAAGTGGTCATTTAACGTAATGCTAACGTGCATTACCAGTTAGTAAGTCTTTTACTATATCTTACACTACGTACTTACACTACGAAATCAAACCCCTTAATTTTTAAAATTAAAATTACGTTAATTTTGTCCTTAATTATTGCTATATGTGAAATTAAGGGAAAAGGTGCAATGATTAAGGCCAATTAAGGGGTAAAACTACTGAATTTCCTCCTTACTTTTTCAAATTTGCCTCTTAAATTTACTCTCAAAAAATCCTTATTTCACCCCTTTTTTTATAAATTAAGGGACAATTTAAGATTGTTTCAAGGTCTGTAATTACATAACATTGCCCTTTAATTCTGATTAATTAAGGGGCAGTTTAAGAGTATTGCAAGGTTCCATTACTACTTAAAATTACTTACATCTGTCCTCAATTCTAATAAAGGGAGTTTAATATTATTATAGGGGTCCACAAACCATTAAAATTCTTTATTTCACCTATTAATTTTTATTAATTAAGTGATTATTTAAGACTGTTTTAAGTTCTTAAGCACTTAAAATATCCTTATATCGCCACTTAATTTTAATTGTGTGCTCAAATGTTTATGTAAAAATAAAGCATAATAAATCACAAACCAGTATGACAAACGTATTGTTTTATTATCATGCATGAATGAATTACAATGAGAAAAGCTTCCTTCCTTTTACCGGCCGCTTGCCCCCTTGGGCTTGGAAAGCCTTCGCTGGGCTATAAGCTCCGTCTTCATAGCCTCTTCCTCCTTTACGTTTGTTGCTTCCTTCCTTTTACCGGCCGCTTGCCCCCTTGGGCTTGGAAAGCCTTCGCTGGGCTATAAGTTCCGTCTTCATAGCCTCTTCCTCCTTTACGTTTGTTGCTTCCTTCCTTTTACCGGCCGCTTGCCCCCTTGGGCTTGGAAAGCCTTCGCTGGGCTATAAGCTCCGTCTTCATAGCCTCTTCCTCCTTTACGTTTGTTGCTTCCTTCCTTTTACCGGCCGCTTGCCCCCTTGGGCTTGGAAAGCCTTCGCTGGGCTATAAGTTCCGTCTTCATAGCCTCTTCCTCCTTTACGTTTGTTGCTTCCTTCCTTTTACCGGCCGCTTGCCCCCTTGGGCTTGGAAAGCCTTCGCTGGGCTATAAGCTCCGTCTTCATAGCCTCTTCCTCCTTTACGTTTGTTGCTTCCTTCCTTTTACCGGCCACTTGCCCCCTTGGGCTTGGAAAGCCTTCGCTGGGCTATAAGCTCCGTCTTCATAGCCTCTTCCTCCTTTACATTTGTTGCTTCCTTCTTCCACTGCTTTTCCCTCCTCATCTGTCTTCTCTCCTCTCTCTCTCTTTTCCTCTCCCTTCTTCTTTCCTATTTCCTCTTCTGCTCTTTGCTCCTGCTGCTTACTTCACCCATCTATGTATTTTTTCCTCCATTTCACTCTTTCTCCTGCCTATGATGGTAAAGAAGAAAAAAATATTAGGAGGATGGAGCTTCTTCAAACATGCAATTACTACAACTTGTACATCAAAATGTATTGACATTCGGATCAGTCGGTAAGATGTATGAGATAAAAAACAAACCAGCCAGTGAAAGAGTTTATATAGCCTTATTCTTGTTATTACAGGGCTTTTGAGGGTGTCTGCAAATCCATATTATGTTATATATATAAGGTATTTGCTAAAGATGGAATCATGGCCATGTTAAAATGTGCTGATGTTTCTTTACATTAACCTGTGTCAGTAAATGCTGGGTGAGGACTTGGACTCACAGTGGTATAGAGGTATAAGCAAGGTGTGTCTTAATAACCCTCAGTTTTAATCCCACAGGTCCTTTTGAAATACAGTGTATATTATTAATAATCATGATGCTCTCATACAACAGGCACTGTGGACAGGTTAATGTGCCCTGCAGTAATTTAACATGTCTGGCTTTTAAATAGAACAGACTTTACTTCCCCTTCTGTGGTAATTATGAATCTGCGAATCTGTATATGAAGCTGAAGAATCAACACAAAACATTTGCAATTGTCACTAATTAACCCAGAAGCAAATTCCCCCTTAACACCGTATATTTTACACTGGTATATTTGTGACTCCATTCTGAGAGCACAGTGATATCCACAAGCATCACAAACCAGCCAATCACAGGTTGGAGAATTTAGCCAACTGGTCCTGTGTGTATATTAAATGTTTAATGTACATGACAATAAAGCATCATGCTTTTTAAAGCAATTTAAGGCATTGTTTGTCAATTAAACCATTTTTAATGCTATATAAGACCAAATTGGTTTAATTACTTCAAATCCTAATAATGTCCCACGGAAACCCAGTCTTAGAGCTGTCCAGAAAAAAAATATTTTGATGATATTTCAAGGAAATTACTTACTTTGTAAAGGCGCTTAATAGGAGGTGTGATGTCCTGGAGGCAAACCTCAAGTGCTTCTGTTCTTTCTACAAGAAACCACAAACATTTCAGGTATGTAGCAATTTGAAACATTGTTCAAAATTAAGTTCAGTTCACTCCACACAAGCAATAGCTTCCATTATTTCCATTCCACATTTAATATTTCGGAATTAGGTTAAATGACTGATATTTTAAACTATATTTGTCAAACACTGCGCCCACTAACAGGTGAATAACATTGATTACCTGGTAATAGTGGCACCTGCTAGTAGGTGGGACCTATTAGGCAGCAAATAAACAATGTGTAGGATATACTGGGATGCAGAAAAGTGGACAAGCCTAAAGATTTGAGTGACAAGGGCCAAGTTGTGATGGCTTGATGATTCGGTCACAGCATCTCCAAAACTGTAGGGAAATATGTGAACGGGTGACGGAGGCTCATTACATGTCAGATAGTACAGCAAACCTTCAGAGGTCTAGAGGAATCCACGCCCTGATGAGTCATGGCTATTTTGGCGGCAAAGGTGAGCCTGGGCCCCACCATGAACCTGCTGACCACTGCAGGACCATCTCACAAGAGCTGGGGGTTATGATCCAGCTCTCTAGCCATCACCAAATGGCCCATGTCAAAGTCACTCCCATCCTTACACTTGCACATTGTTTCTGCTTCCAACACATCAGCTTCAAGGACAAAGCATCCACCTGCTGCCTAATATAACCCCCCCACAGCCAGATGCCACTGTAACCAAGTAATCAATGTTATTCGCTTCACATGTTATGGCTGATCAGTGTATAACCTCTGTATCTCAGTTACGTTTCAGACTGTTTTGCTACATTGTGCAGATTAATATACTGTGTTTATAATACATTTCAAAATTTCCCAAAATTCAGCACATTGTCAGTTTCACTGGCCAACACACTGATCATCGTAACATCATCAAGTTCTTTAGTCAAATTAGGTGTGCTGGGCAATGTAAAACCTGACACTGCAGTACAGTGAATCATGCAGCAGCACTGGGAAAATGTAAAAACACATTTTACCTCCAAGGGCCACTGTTCTCCCACCTTTTTTCATTAGTCTTACACGTCTGTAAACACATAAAATATGTTTGCACATATACTGTACTGATCCTGGGAGGATTAAGATGGCAAAAAAATCAATTGGGCTGGTGATTGCACAATATTTTAGAAGCTAAATTATGAAATATATGACTATATATATTACACAATGATATGGTATAAATGCAGAAAAAGCTACATACTGTTGGAGTGAAGCTGAAGTCCTTCCTGTCTTCTAGACAATGGAATCAGTAGAAATGAAGTTTTGCCACGACATGAGAAGCCAGGAAAGTGAAGCAGAACATGAACAGGAACATTATTCAGCCTTGGCTGACTAGGTCTGTATTCCGGACATTACATTCATGATTTAATTTGATTGTAAGGGACTGAATAATTTTAACTTGCTTGTGGGTTCCCTATGTACAGTATGTATTACCTTTCCTGACCTTCGGAGGTCCTCCCTCCTGTTTCGGAGCATTTTTAAGGCTTTTTCCCGAATTTCCTGCTCTTTGCCGACGAGGCTGCAGGGCAACTCTGCTGTGACCTTGAAATTACATGAAATATTCTGTTAAAACACTTTATTTGGTGTTTTACCTTGTGAATTGAAATTTTAAGCACTCATTGTGCTTTATGTGGTAAAAAAGTAATAGAGAAATTAAACTATTTGATTAGAAATATTGATTTTAAACAATTTTATGAGGTACAGACTTTGCTTATGACAGGGTTCCAGTCAATTTCCGCTCCCTTGCAGGCAGTGGTCCACATTTTTGATGCACCCAGGGATGATCTTACAACAGCCTGGTGGAGACGTGTAGAAAAAAGAAAGATATCAGTTTTGCACCAAAAACGTTAGAATACAGAGGAGTGCAGGTGGACATAGAATGAGCAGAATGAATGGTAGCAGTATTTCTGATGTGAGAACCACTTATTCTGCTGATTCTACTTCCACCTGCACTGTCTGTGTTCATACAGCTCTGTCCACTTTAGTTTCTATTTCCAGGACTGTGTGATACTTACACTGAATCTCTTTTGTTCAGGTGTTGCCGCTGATTTCCCTGCTTATTTTTTAGGAAGTCTTCTGCTTCCACTCCAGACTGCTTGAGGGAAAGATCATGAAACTAAATATGATATATTCTGTAACCATGACCTGACAGCAGTATGTCTGTGAAACCACAAAAAACACAGAACTTGCTATAAAACAGACAGTTTACTTGCCTTTAGTTTTAAAATGGAAATTAGGGATTTCCTCAGTCTGAGGTTTTTGGGGAACAAAAGGTAAACATCTTGCTCTCCAATGTCCACAAAATCATCCCCTGTCACACCTTGTTCTTCATGTAAAACACAGAGAAAATAGATTAATCCACATAACTGTAACTATAAAACCCAAAATATTATGGCCACACAGAGGTTGAAAAAATAACAATGATTATGAATAAATTAATAATAAAACACCATAATATAATTAAGGCACGCAGAGTGAGCACATAGCAGGCATAGCAACAGTAAGTAAGGCGGACAAAGGGGCAACTGAGAAGACTGCATCAGCAAATTTAGCATATTTACCAAAAACACAACACTGATAGGAGTTATCAATCTAGCATTACCATATACAGTACAGTACTGTGCAAAAGTCTTAGGCAGTCCAAAGAAATGTTTAAAGCTGTTTATCTGGGTAGCAAGTGCACTTTGGCTTAGAACAAAAAATACAATTTAATATTAGAATGTGTGCAAATTAAGAGTAACACAATAAAAACTAGTAATAATTTCTTATGTTTTCTAAAAAGTTACTGATATCTAGTTGGACGGCTAGATGAACACCGCTTCAGTTCCCAAACTTGTCTTCAGGGGCACCTCAGCCGTTCCACGATTTTGTTAAATTTCACCAACAGCTCAATTAAATAATTAAATATATTGGTTTAAAAAGTCAGTGAGAGATTGACTAGCTGTATGAGGTCTGCTAGTGGCCAAGTCTAAAAATGCATGGCTGCACTGGACGGTCGCTGCAAATACCAGGATGATTTTAGCAGAGGTTCTGAAATGGTGAAGCTGACACACTTTGACAGGCATCATATCATAGTTTTACACCAACAGGAGGATAATCTAAACATCATTTTCTTTGCCTGCCTAAGACTTTTGCACAGTTCTGTATATATATATTTAGGTCCTCAATCATGGCCTTACAATGGCTGAGGCTGGTCAGCCGAATGATGGGAAAACAACCATGTCCTCAACCACTCAAACATTTCACAGAGCCAGCAGGTATGTAATCCAACAATGTGCCCTGTACTGTAATATTGTCCTCTTACTGCAATGCTTCATATTACAGTATCCATTTGCATTTTATATTATTCAGTGAGTTTTACTTTATACAGTTACATACTGGATGTATACTGTAGCACACATGTCGCGTCACTCACGGTCACACACACAGATTAACCTCCCCCCAAACCACAGACAATACGCCAGGACAAGCAGGGTAGTACAATCTTTTATTAAACACGCAAGAGCAAACCACTACTTAACACACAGGGGGGGAAACAGAATATCTAACACCACGAAGGGGGGGGGGGGCGGGGGGGGGGGGGGGACATGCCCTACATACATACCTTTCCCTCTGAATACACCCCCATAGAATTAGCATTTCAATCTCCCAAATTCTTGTGAAAATGTTACTGCGATTTGCGATTGAGCATGTACATGAGCGATTGACTACACACCAATACAATCCAAATCCAAAACACACATGGTAAATGTGCTTTTCTACTTTTATGAGAGCTGAAAGTGCTTTGTAATTCATGCCTCACACTCACCCATCCACACACTGGTGGCGGAGGCTGCCATGCAAGGCGCCAACCTGCACGCCGGGAGCAATTTGGGGTTCAGCATTATGCTGAAGGACACTTTTTATGGGGTGAGGAGAAACCAGGGCTCGAACCTGCAACTCTCTGGTTGCTAAATGATAGCACTACCTCCTGCGCCACCATCTTCCCCAAATGTAATGAGAGCTCCCACATGTGTTTGGCTGTAATAAATCTGGAATATAGCTATATGACATAGTTTTTGATAACACCAGCATTTATTTTTTAGGCAAAAATGGCAGGCAGATCAGAACTGGCCAGATTTGATGTTGCAGCTTTTATTGAAATACAAAACAAAATTAAAAAGTGCTGAAGTTTGAATGACTGTGTATTTATTTCAGTTATTTTATATTGGGCTCAGGGATTGGTTTCATCATACAAATACAGCACAGATAATGTTTACTTGAAATTACTGAAAAGTAAGTGATACCAGAATCATTGGGTCAATAAGCTTTTAAATGTGGATTGTGCTTGGGATAGAAGCTGCAAGTTGTGTTGAAGAAAAGTATAGATTTTCAAAATATGCAAATTAATTCTAATAATAATATTAATGACATTCATCTTTAGATGACATTAATTACATAACTAATAATACATTGAGAATAAATGTTTTGTTATTGTATAGATGGTAAGATATGAAAGTGATGTGGAAAATCTGAAACACTGAAACACATGGGGATGGGTGGTGCTAATAATGGTACTGCAGCCAGCCAGTAGGGGGCGCTTGACATGTTTAGTTTTCACCTTTTAGAAACATTATGGTCTCCATGTTTTTTGCAGTCAATGCTTTGATCACAGATTTGAAAGCAGTATGCATAATGCATCAGGACTCACACTGAAATTCCCTATATGTGGATATATTATGCAACATGGTTCTGTAGGAATGCTGGTACCTTGGAAACAATATACAAATATACCTTATATGTGAGTTTGGATATGGGTGTGGCTGCAACTGGAGAGGCTTGTAGTACATATTCTGCAAAATTTTCATAATTGTTGCAAATATTATGTACAAACCATGACAGAGACTTGAATGCAAACATGGGTTTTGTTGGGAAAATATCAGTTCATGAAATACATTACTGAGGAAACCGTAGGTGCTTTTACTTCTATTCAATACTTTAAGGCACACACACATCACAAGGAGAATAAACTATTATTTATAATAATTTATATACCGTACAATGATTAAACAAAAAAAATAATAATTTCTCTGTTGCATCGCAAACCTGACAGATACACTACTTGTCAAAAAGAAAAGAACTTACTTCCTCACGCATTTCTAAAAGGATGTTTTTGTCAAATCCCTCCAACTCACTGAAAAACAACAGATCAAATTCACATATTATGACATAAATAAAAATATAATACAGACATATAATATAGACAGTTCATGGTGCATTTTGTAATACTCAAGACACACCAAGGCCATGCAGAGTGCATACTGATAAAAGGGAGGGGAGGGGGGAATACTTCAATACATTCTCTGTATCACAAGTGTTACGTCCAACAATTCAAGGTGGTCTATCTTACAGTCGTCTTGGGCGCTCGTCCGCTCCTCCCGTGTGCCACGCCCCCACAGTCCATAGAACCAATCTGTTGAGGAACATCCTGCGAAATACACAGTTAAAAAAAAAATCTGAATTTCTGAAAAAAATTCTGAGACATTCAGGCAGCAGGGGCCAGAAAAAATGTAATAAAACATTGAATTGCTGTAAATTTCACAACAGTAAAAAAATGTTAAATAATATTTTTTTCCAGTACTGTGAATACAAATAATTCCTGTAAAATAACATTAAAACCTTGTATTTTTTGAAAAAATTTTCTTCTTTGTACCACAAAAAATTGTTAATATTTATAAGTTGGTAAAAAAACAGATCATCACTGGAAGAATACTAAAAAGTATTTGGGATTTAAGAAATTCCACGATAAAAATACCAATTAAAGCTTGTAAATTAACAGAATGTAACTGCTGTATCACTAAAAAATGCAGCAGTTTTAACATAAATCACTGTAATATCATGATAATGAAACGCTTTTTAATATCAAATATATGGACAAAGGGGTGGCATGGTGGTGCAGTGGTTAGCACTGTTGCCTCACACATGCTGAGGCTAATTGGACTTGCTAAATTGCCCGTAGGTGTGCATGTGAGAGTGAATGGTGTGTGACTGTGCCCTGCGATGGGCTGGCCCCCCATCCTGGGTTGTTCCCTGCCTCGTGCCCATTGCTTCCGGGATAGGCTCCGGACCCCCCGCGACCCAATAGGATAAGCGGTTTGGAAAATGGATGGATGGATGGATGAAACGCTTTTTAATATCAAATATATGGACAAAGGGGTGGCATGGTGGTGCAGTGGTTAGCACTGTTGCCTCACACATGCTGAGGCTAATTGGAGCTGCAAAATTGCCCGTAGGTGTGCATGTGTGGGAGAATGGTGTGTGAGTGTGCCCTGCGATGGGCTGGCCCCCCATCTTGGGTTTTTCCCTGCCTCATGCCCATTGCTTCCAGGATAGGCTCCAGACCCCCCGCAACCCAGTAGGATAAGTAGTTTGGAAAATGGATGGATGGATATACAGACAAATTAAGTAGGTTTTTACATATATAATGACATAAAGTCATGGCATAAAGTTTTTAAAAGATAGAAAAATTCTTGCGTACATCCATCCATCCATTTTCCAAACCGCTTATCTGACTGGGTCGCGGGGGGTCTGGAGCCTACTTTGGAAGGGGGGTCAGCCCATCACAGGGTACACTCACACACTCCTATGGGCAATTTAGCAAGTCCAATTAGACTCAGCATGTTGTTGGACTGTGGGGGGAAACCAGAGTACCCGGAGGAAACCCCACGACGACATGAGGAGAACATGCAATCTCCACACACATGTAACCCAAGTGGAGACTCAAACCCGGGTCCCAGAGGTGTGAGGCAACAGTGCTAACCACTGCACCACCATCAGCTTGTGACAAATCAAATACTATGAAAAACTGAAATAAAAGAATATTACCATTACAACTCCATTTTTAGAAAATTCTTTCGCCATTACCCATACATTAATCATTTGTGGGTCTTAAGTCAATGATCTGCATGTTTCTACTGCGTTTAATGCAGCACAAAATCACAAACATACATATAAAAACAAGAAAAGGCAAAGCAGTATCATACTATGTGCTCCTTCTGACCAGAATTAGGAGACATTACTGCATTATAACATCTCTGTCTTTCAATGCTTTTTTATTTTCTTTTCTTAGCTATTTTTGCAATCTGCTAGCTAACCTTGCCTCCTTTCCGTTGCTCATTATGCTTGGTCATTTGATCACATAAATGTGGCTCTTTCCGCTGAACAGTAGGAGTCACTGTTACCAGAAACACTCTAAATTAAACCTTTTACAAATAATATTGCAAATAATGACATGTTGGAAACAAAATGAAACAAAATACATTTACTGGACGAAATACAAATATTAAATATATGCATAAGCCACCAATTTTCTGGCAACAGCCACACCATCAGCTTGGAGGGAGCCAGTTGCTCAGGGAAGAAGGGACCAACAGAGTGTAAGGACCCATTCTCTGTGCCTGAGTACGAGACCCACCGCTGGTCCGGACAGAAATACTGGTTGTGGCAGCCAATGAAGACGTCTATAAACGAAAACACCATCCTGGGCCTTTGTAATGCCCTGCAGTCTTTTACTCTCTCGTGAGGGGGAGCAATATGGATTTCTAAGAACATCCAAAACTGTATTTAAACGTTTGACATTATGTGAAATGATAAGATACAAAAAATATCAGTTATAATGTTCAGAAGATCAAGTGCACTCACCCTTCCCTTTGTTGGCATTAAGACTAATGGCAATAAATTTTGTTAACCGGGGGAGGGGGGCGCCACTAGAATTAATACCATACAGGAGAATGCTCGGTATGCCATATGCCCTGTATATGTACATCCTGTAGCTGCAGTGAGTATATTAGCATTATTGTTCATATGTGTACTGCCACTATAACAAGTACATATATATATATATATATATATGTGTGTGTGTGTGTGTGTGTGTGTGTGTGTGTGTGTGTGTGTGTGACAGTAAAACTTTCTGGACATCTACATTGATTATGCTGATAATGGTGATAGTACTGTTTTGTTATTAAATACAATTATTAGATTGAACCGGCTTATGTATTTGCTCTTTAAGCGGTTTTTACTGTTGTCTGGTGTGCTGTAGTGCAACCTGTCTGACCGAAACCTATTTCTCCTCTCAGCACTAGGAGAATGGAGAAAGCAGTGAGCTGGATGGATGACAAGTACTGGGAAGCTTCGAATAAGTGGGATGAGGTGATAGATTGGGGAGATGAAGGGTCTTCACCCACAACACCTCCCTCTATCCAGGCTGGCACCAGCACTGGAGATGTGGATGCTGGGGTGGAACATCATCAGCAGCCAGTATTCAAATGTGTGTATTTCAGAGCTTTTCTTAACATGAGTTGGAGACAGTCTGATGTTAATTGGAGTTTAAAAAACTGGTCGGTACTATGAAAATGATTCTCATTGACTTAATAACAGCAGAATAGTAATCATATTACAATGTACAATAAAGAGAAATGTTTCTGTGCAACAGGCCAGCAAAAGAAACTGGTTTTGAAGTTGAGACTCCATCTGTGTGTCCAGCCTCAGCCTCAACAAGCCGTGCAGAACGTAAATGACAGGGAGGAAGAAGCCGCAGTTCTGTGTAACATGTCATCTTGGAGGGAACCTGTTACTCAGGAACACAGGGAGTCCAACAGGCATAAGGACCCATTCTACCTGCCTGGATATGAGACCCACCACTGGCCTAGACAGAGATACTGGTCGCGACAGCCAGCAAAGACCTCCATAGACGAAAACATCATCCTGGGCTTCTGTATTGACCTGCAGTCTTTTTCGCTGTCATGACAATTATGGATTTTTAAGACTGTATTTAAACTGTATTTATTATAAAATTTAAATTTCAAGCAAATACTGTCTCAGCCAAATTATGTCCTCTGTGTCCATCAAAAATGCAATGAAAAAGAAAATATATCAAGCATCTCAGTAGATACTGACTGTATTGAATTTCACTGGGATAGTGAATCCCTGGGAGAAAGTGAGATGTAGGTAGAATTTCATCTGTTCTGTTATATAATCATTTGTGACAAATTGCAGTAATGGAAAATAAATAAACCTATTAGAATCTTACATACCTGGATCATGTCTCCTTTGCTCAAGGCTGAATAGATTCAGCTCAGCTAACCTCTCCTCATAAGACATTCCTCTAAGACCAGGAATCATTCTTGTAGCCCTACGTTGAACCCTTTCAAAGCCAGCAATGTCCTTTTTAAGGTATGGTGACCAAACCTGCACACAATATTCTAGGTGGGCTCTTACCAAGGAAATGTATAATCTAAAAATCACCTCCCTTGACCTAAACTCCACACACCTAGATGTAACCCAACATCCTACTGGCCTTTTCAATTGCTTACCCACGCTTGTGAGAGTGGGACATGGCAGGATCAACATACACACCAAGGGTAGCCTAGCATTTTGGGCCAGATTATAGCTTCCATTACTTTTCTAGTAATGCAAGGTAAACTTGCATGTAGTTTGATGGGTTACTTCTATCCTCTTTTTTGAATTTGGATGTTATATTTGTATACTTCATCTTCCTGTTTTGAAAGCTAATCTTTCTTTGACCTCTGACAGGTTGTGTAAGTTAATCACAGGAACTGGTTGAAATAAAATGATTTCTCCAGCTGTAAAGGGTGGGCACTGTGAAGGTGGTGTGGATCTGCCTGGATGCAGCCCCGGATAGGGTCTTGTCATCTGAAGCTTCCCCTGAAACAGGAGAACACACAGGAGTTTTGACAGCAGAGTTACTCTGGGACAAAAC
The DNA here is from genome assembly GCF_023856365.1 of Brienomyrus brachyistius. NCBI lineage: Eukaryota > Metazoa > Chordata > Actinopteri > Osteoglossiformes > Mormyridae > Brienomyrus > Brienomyrus brachyistius. The sequence continues at coordinate 3,404,024 of NW_026042311.1, read as the reverse complement.
ACAGTGTAAATCATCATATAAATGTTTAGGATGACATTCTCAGTGCATCCTTACAGTACATACATAACCCCAATGTTCTGAGATGAACCATGTGATGTTGAGTGCAACTTATGCTGCTTCCTCCACTCAATGTCAGCTATTCTTGAAATAAGACACAGAATATTCAGATTCACTGCTTGACTTTTTGGTCTTTTCTCCACCTTGGAGCCCCTTTCTGGGTTAATCTAGATAACACATCTATTGTGGGAAAAAAAAACATAAAACTTATAAATACATTTTTGTCTTTTGTTCTATGGCGAACACAAGATAACAGTGGACTCGTGTGCCCAACTGTTTTCACTTCAAACTCACAGTGTTGATTTTACTCTCTGAAATATGCAGTTAATATTCCAATATTTAAAAACAAATATGCTACACCAGCAGTAAACACTTATGTAACATACCATAGGAGCATTGGTCACTTAAGGGGCTTTGTGGACCCCTGAAACCGCCTCTGGTGCTGTCCAGTCCAGTGTCACTGAGTGCTCCTTCAGTGTTCTTCATTGCTCTATCTGAATTCCCTGGAATTTAACAAAACAAGTCAAGGTAATCAGTTTAGAAATAAGTACAAACATCTCTGCAAAGTCTGACAGGTAAAAATTGGTGTACTTACATGGTGTAATGCGACCAATGAGCTTCCTTGCTTCAACTGGCCTCAGGGCACCAAGAAGATCCATTAATTGTATGCAGGGACGGATTACGGACCGGGCAAGCGGGGCCGCTGCCCAGGGGCCCTTGGGGTGCAGGGGGCCCGTGGGGCCCCAGCCCAAAACAATTTGCAACGCTTATAAACAATGTATTTTCGTTTGCCTATTTTAGAGGGCCTACATTCTTTGATCCTCTGCCTACCAGGGCCCCTGACCCTATAGGGAGGGCGTTTGGCTGCCAAGGGCCCTTGAATTGTGGTGGTTGTGGTGGTGGTGCTGGTGGTGGGGCTCGCGAACGTTTTGCCCAGGGGCCCACACAACCCATAATCCGTCCCTGATTGTATATACTTCATGTCTTCAAGGTCTTCAACACCTAATATCTGGAGAGCCTCCACTACTTGTTGATGTCCACTTGGGTTAAGAATAGACTGAATAAAAGAGCCAAACAGTTCCTTCCCTATCTCCCATGATCTCTAAAAAGAAAGTGAGTCTGTGCTTTAATCTCCTCTGTTCTCAGCTGAATCTACAAATATAAATAATATGTATTGGTGTTCAGAAATGTCAGACCTCTTAAATACAGTTCAAGTCTCTCATCATTTAATTTCGACAAAACACTTAGGAAAATATAACAAAAATATACACAACACTGTGCGGCATACATTGTCTTTCATTTTAGTCATACGTTGCTTTTAATTTCGTAATGCATGATTTGCAGCTATAAACAAATATTTCGTAACAGGATAACGGTAGGTCTTACTTTCTTAAATTGAAATATTTAAATAATGTGTTAGATGTTCATGTTAATATTAGAAATGATTCGCTAGTATTACACGTTAGCTAATTTTTTTATTCACAGCCACATATTACCTATATGACTGCAAAATAAAGCAATGCAACCAGCCGTTAGTTATAAAGAATAACTTAACACTTACATTGACCAATTTTCCCCGGTCCCTATCTGACCTATGAGTTTAGTTGTACTTTTATTCTTCATCGAATTATCAGATTGATAACTTCTACGATTTCCAATGGCCTCTTCCTTTGTCATCCGTGCACACGCAGTTTTAGGACACGGTATCAACTGACAGCAGCACTGTCAAGCAAAGCATAGACCACTAGGTTTTGAAAAGTCTAAATATACGTACCTTGATGTTCTTTGGTACTTTTCTGTAGTTGCTTGTATTAGTATTATTTTTCAGATTATCCCATCAGTTCTAAACTGCAAATTTTTATGTCTTTATGTAGAAAAAACTTTCCACTGTCTTCTGCGCATGCACAGAATTTGCGAGTTTCGACCGGCGGCGTGCAGTCCAACACAAACTAAACTTTTTGTGAATTTATAAATCACTAGGCGTACACTATAAACGCTCCTGATTGTTCATGTTCAGATATAGACGCTGTCAACTGAGCTATGGCAACTGCTTTATCTACTTACTTCTCCGAATTTGGCATTCTGTAACTAATTATACAATAAAATAATTGTACTTGATATCAATTCGATGACTCGCATATTCCCTATAATATAGGGTCTATATTTTCTAATTTTAAGTCATTTTTTATGTTTATAACCTTAGCTCTATGCAAACCATTTCAAATATATGCAACAACACAGTACAATTATGGTGGATATCTGGTTTATGACAGTAAAACAATGTAGATTTTATGTACACTGAATGTAAAATTAAAATTAATGAAAGCAAAATTATAGAAAACAACTGTTGCACTTTAGTAAAACGAAGGCACATGTTGGTACAATAAAACCATTAAAATTTTACAGATAAAGCATATGACCATAAGTTTAATTTCTGTAAAAATACAGAAAAGAAATTGACCAGTTTCACTGAAGGGGTTTATCTGTTATTTTACAAACTGTGCGTAAAAATATGTTTATGCAATGTAGTTTTGATAAAACCTTTCTGTCATTTAACATTATGTCAAATAATTATACTGCAGTCAAATTGGCTGATATAAAATGGTTTAAAACTGTGACAGAATTTGCCTTTTTTTACAGTGTATACTTCCAGTCAGAAGGTACCACACCGGCAGATACGGATTTCTGAAATAGCAAAGATAAAGGTCGATGAATAATATCCCTCATCTCTTTTAAAACAATAGGTAAGATGCTGTTTTGATATCCTGTCTAGGGTTAGAGTGTAACAGTATTCACGGGAAAGGGGAATGGGATAAAGGGACAAACAGGGTGAGGGCAAGAAGGGAACCCCAGTGGACAAAGGGATATTTTTTGTATTTTCATTTTTTTTTCATGTATAATACTGACACTGAACAAATAACCCGGTGCAAAAGACTTTGGGAGTGACCACAGCCAAAATAACAAACAAAATCCCCAACTATCAAGTGCGACCCACAGCTAATCTCACCTAAGTGCAAAAGAAAAGGAAACCAAAAGACAAACACTCCACCTCACTCCCTAACCAAATAAACAGAGTCCAACACACACTTGCAAAACAAAATAGCAGTCACTCCCTATGCAGCAATACAATCACACATACATAACATACACACAAGTCAAAGCAACAAGGGGGCTAGTGAAGACGTAAACCAAAGAAAACCAAGCGGGGAGACAGCAAGCCAAACTGAGGTCGCGGGGGGGACCGGAGCCTGTCCTTGGAACAACAGGCGTAGGCAGGAACCAACCCTGGGCAGGAGTCAACACTCTGCAGGGCGCAAACACTCACAACTCAGATTTGCCAATTAACCTACCCTGCACACTTTTGGACTGTGGGAGGAAACCGGAGCCCCTGCTGGAAGTCTTTCCCCATTCACCAGATTATATTGCCAGAAGACTGAAAATTAGATATCAAATACTAGAGTGACATAAAAACAAAAAACAAGTTTGCTTGTAATGAGACGCAAAACAGAAGATTATCTCTTTTTATATTTTGAGAAAACATTTTAACATTTATCCAACCGGTCAAATGGTTTCATACTTCATACAGCAGCATTTCTAAACTCATTCCTCAGCACACCAGACAGCTCCACGTTTTTCCTCTGTCCCAGATCCCTGCATGCATGAACCAAACAGTCACCTTTTACTGCTGTGCTGAGAGCTTGGACAGAGCAAAACTGTGGATCTTTGCAGTGGGGTCCAAGGACTGGGTTGAGAAACCCTGGCATAGAGGAGACTGCAGTGAGAGCCAAGAAAAAAAGAGATTAGAGAGGAAGGTAAAATGCTTCCATTAGCATGGCAAATAAGCTGCAAGTACAGACCCTGTGCTTCCATTACAAACAAAAAGCCTGTATGACCCTCCTAAACACACAAGTCAGATTAACTTAACCAGGGGAAATAAGCATAAAACTTGGTAAAGACTAGACTATGAAAAGGGAAGGTGAACATCATACTTACACGAACTTCTGCTAAAGCAAATGGACAAACCCCTTTTAACTGAATCAAGTTACTTTAAAAAATTAATAATTCAAAAATAAATCAATAAAAATTAAGAAAAACACAATCATGCTTTGAACTAATACTGCAGTCAGTCCTAAATGTTCCCATGACATTCTTTTCGTCACGACGCACACTCGGTACATACTGGTTAAAAACCATTTATAATCCTTCATGTACCAGTCTATGATGGAGCACCCCAACCTGGGCCGCCCATCCAACATGGCAGATTTCTGCCCCCTGGCCCCGGAGACTAGCAGACTAACCTCAGGAAACAGGGAACCAGGGGGACATGGGCCGCTGACTGGATGGGCGACTCCAGAATGAGGTGAAGCAGAAGGTAGACTCCACAGTAGAGGACCGAGGAATGTAGAGCAAAACCAGGGAACCTGAAGTGGCAAGAACACAAACCAGGACAGACATATGAAACCAAAGCAAACGCATCAGTGGCACAGCCCACCAGCTTGTGAAAGATGGCTACCTGGCATCATGAATCCCTTAATCAAAAACCTTTGTGATGGCAACTTTGTCACCCAGGACTGATCCCTTCTAAAGACCTCAAGTTTCAATGCAAGGTTTCTGAAATGTTTTGAAACATTAGTCCATGTGACTGCTGTGGTATTGTTCCAGGCAGGGAAAACAACTTAGGAGAAAATTTCCGTGCATGTTGGGTGTTTGTGGTACTGTTGGGCTGAGGGGGTAATTGAGTGACTATTAACCTTTGAAATCCAATTATATTATTTAAACAGGTTAGTAGTTAGACAGTGTGATTTAGATGAGGATAAGGATGTTTTATTGTCATTACAAAACGTGTTCTACATGAAGGGAACAAAATGAGGCACTCAGATCCGGTGTATTAGCAATAATAAAATAAAAATAAAATCGAAAGAACAATACAATGAATAATATGGTAACAATTAAAATAAAATAGAATAAAGACATTAAGATAGATTCCATTAGGAGAATTTAACCATGGATGTAAAGTGAGCAGGTGTGAGTGTAGCAGAGATTACTGAGGTCTGTGTGTAATAAAGTATATGTGACACTGGCTGAGGAAGCAGCAACGTGTGTGCGTGCAAAGTCACAGTAATAACCTGCAGCACTGAGGGATCTATTGCAGCGAAGCCCTGACATGTAACACTGGTGATGAATAGCAGTGTTAGATATAGGTATAGTGAGGTACTTATAATTATAGTAGGTGTAGGATCAAGGCCTGGATTAGATTTAGTTAGAAACATACAGGGCAAATCTAGATAACACATACACACACAGATTACATATAATTATAAATTTAGGGGCAGTGTGTAGCTCAGTGTGCTAAGCCTGTGATCAGAAAATAGCCCACTTTAGCCCAGCCTGGGCACATCTGTGGGTCCTTCAGCAAGGCCCCCAGCTCCCTGGGTGCCACTATGACTGGCTGTCCATCACGGCCAGCTCACTCTGAGCAAGTTGGGGGAGGCAAAACGAAAATATCTTGATTGGGATCAATAAAAAGTATTAATTCTTATCCTACGGTCTGAGCATTCGGTCAATCCAAGTACAGAGAGTGGTAATGTGGACAATGCTGCTTGCATTTCCGGCCCAGCAAGGTCTGCTGCTGCTCCACAGCTATATATATATATATATATATTCAGCACTGACCTTTTTCCATTCAGTGGTTGTTAAAATAACTTTGTGTAGCCTAGTAATGGTGTAGTGTAATATTCTTTGGTTTGTAATATAAGGGATTAAATAATATCTTCCAAGTGAGATACAGGCCCTCCACATTTTCAGTGAAAGGAGGCCAGACAGCATGAAAGCTCTTCCTACATTTGCCTCTGCTGTATCTCAGATTTTCAAAAGGTAACATAGAAAACACATCCTTAACCTATTGTCTGAAGGCAGGGGGTCTGGAGGACTTCCACTGTGTGAGAGTTGTTCTTCCACCCAGCAGAGAGGAGAAGGCTGTGGCTCTGGCCTGTGAGGCGGTGTATTGTTTTTCTGCGGGGAGATGTGAGCATCGGGTGAGACTCGACTCAAATGCAGCCACTTTGAGACAGACGTGGACTTTAAGGAAACACAGACTACACATGGAACAGCAATGACTGAGCTGGGGAACGCAGTGAGGGCAGACATATTTATACACAGCACACTAATCAGCGACAAAACAGGTGTACAGGGTTAGGATGGAGAACTATAATGGGATACAGGAGAATTAGGAGGGTTACAAAGGGCCAGCAGCGACCCCTGCTGGCATGAGTGGGAGGAGACATGAAAAAATAAGAGATTACAGATCATGACAGGAGCACCAAGCACAGCAACAGTGGGGTCATGCTCAATTATCACACCACATATATGAGAAAACATTATGAAAATCTGTTCCCAAAAATTGTTCAAACATCAGCATGAACGAAACATACGACTGGTTGTACCTAGGCTACACTGGCACTGACAGCAGAGTGTAACAAATTACCAGCTACAACATATATCTGATGATTCAGAAGAAAGACAAGTTGAAGAAACAAAGTGGTTAATTGACTATTGTATAATAATCAAATCACTTCATAATCATGTAATACATGATATGTTGCGATGGGAAGAGGGATAATCCAAGGGCAGCATCGTGGGTTTTATTGCTGAACCAAGAGACATGAATAGAACCCAAGAGGAGGAGGAGAGCACAAATAGGAGGGAGGGAGGAATAAGCAGGAGGAGTCGGGGAGAACCTACTAACACGGGGAGCAGAGAGGGGTCCTCCTCCTTTTTGGGTGAAACTAATTGCTTGTGACATGGTAAGAGGCAACTTCTTTCTTGAAAGAATTTCTTTAAAGGGCAAGACAACCAAAGCTGTTAATCCAACAGGAAAAAATAGCCTTTGTAGAATTCTATGTGAAGACCCTCTGGGCCAGGCGCCCTGCCGCTCTGCATTGTTTTATTTGCATGTACAACTTTGTACATACATGTACATAATTTTAATATTTTATCACGAAGCCTAAAGAGTAATATGAACTATATCATGCTTTAAGTAAATTGTCTCATCCATTATTAGATTTAAACACAGTCATAATCCACAGCAAACTGCACTTACAGCCTTCATCCTGCTCTTCAGTCTCTGACGTGCTGCATCTAAATGGGGACTCGTCAAAAAGCCAAGTGGAGCTGTCATGAATGAAGGCCTTGTTCAAGCTTCCCCAGCCTGACAGCAGGTTAGTCTCTCATTTGACTAAAGTATATTTAACTTCTACAGAACTTTGCAGGCTCATCTAGGATAGAGAATTTCTGCTGCTGAGCGCATTAGAAGAGATTCTCAGAGGGAGATACGAGTCCTAGGTGCCTGCTGGGTACATATTCAAGACAGAGTTAGGACCGACTTCAATAATTCTGCACTGTCTCCCAGATTACGGGAAAAAATTGTATTTTACTGAAAATTTCATTTATGGAATTTTACCTTAGACTTGGTCAACAGCCATGTGGATAAATTTCAGAACTACAGACGGTCTGTGGGTTGGGGGGGACAGGCAGGTTGGCAGGTGGGGGCACACTGAATGCTCCTAGGGGTGTGGTGGGTGTGCTTATATGATTTACAGGAGCCGAGGCTAACAAAGGCACTAAACTGCACAAACAGCCTCATGTACGAAGTTTTACATGAAAAGGGGCCATGGGCTTGTTGGCACTATATTTCTTAGCAGACTGACTAATACAGCCAACTGGACCTGTCTACCTCTTCAAAAACATCCATGCAGAGTTTCCTGCCTGTTTCTGACAGCTTTCACTGTTATTCTTTTGCTCCAGTATCTTGACCTTTACAATCTGGAGGATTGCTACCCTCCAACTAGCTGTTTTGGGTCAAAATGGCCCCATCTGCGTTAATTTGCATCATTAATTACAGCATAAATCGATACATTCCAGATAAATTTTTAAGGTAATTTCAACAAAAGCCTGTAAAATCATTTTCGACCACCATGTGACACCACAAGCAGTTAGGCAGAACTGAAAATATGATGTTAAATGTATCACAGTGCAATTGTTTTAAAAATAAATCAATGACTTTGCATGACTATTTTTGCACGACAGATTTAAATTTCATGTTTATAGTTCAATTTTATGTTATATAAACAAAATAATTTTTAATACAGTGCATTTTTTTATTAATTCAACAGCACCCATGTTCAATCCACTTAAGTTTGGAAGGTGTATTGGAAGGTAACGCAGATATTTCTTAAGTGGGCATCCAGAGATATCGTCCCCCCTCCAAGCACCCCTTTTCTCCACTAGTTCTGTATGGAGCTCGACAGGAGGAATGGAGAGGTAGAGAAAGGGGTTAGTCTCACACATAATGTAATGCAAAATAAAGAGTAAATACAAGTGCCATGAAGCAGAATTGAGCTCCAGCAGGCCTCGACATACAGTAAAGGAATTGTAAGGCAGACATGCTAACAAAACAGCTTTACATTCCCAATTCCAAACCATTAATGGGCAACCTTAGAGTGACGACGGCTAAAAAAAACCTTAGCTATAAGTAGGAATGAAACATTGTGAAAAGCCAAGACTCCACGTGAACATGTTCTCCCCTTGCAGAGTCAGATCACGCATTTGAAGTGTTCCCAAGTGTTTGTGTGTTTTAGGTTCCTGTTAGTGAGGGGTCCTTTGCCGTTCTGTCTGACATCCAACAGAAAGTCCACTGTGTCTCTGCAACTTAAGCTGAGTCAGTGTAAGTGTGTGGCTCAGTAGCTCAAGTATTTGGGCTTGTAATCCAAAGTTTGCTGGTTTAAATCCAGCTTCAGATGGATAACTGTATGTTTATGGGCCATTGAGTTATGAAAAATAATCAATGTAGTGAATCACTATATTCTCAAATTACTTGTTGTACTTTTATGAACAACACCATTTATTAAACAAACAAATCTGCATTGGCAGAATGAAGAATTAAAAATGAAAATAAACTATCATTTAAGAAACTGTGGAAAACTGAATTTACAATATTTGTAAATTGAAGGAAGAGTCCATTAACTTAAAACCGTTTTTTGGTGGATTCTTTTTTTTTTTTACAGTGTATGACACGCTTGAATTCACTGAGCTCAAGTGTATGTGAAAATTAATATATTTACATCTAGTATGTTTCATGGCTTCACTGTATTTCCCTGTGCAATGATCAGTTTTATCTAACTGGTGATGTTAAAGGCAGAGCTGAAATTTAGTTTAGTCATGACCTCAAAATTTAATTGAGTAGGTATTCTGTACAACCAGACGGAACTGCTGGTTGGGCTGGTCATCACCTGCTTTTTCTAAGTGAGGTCAAAATGTAAAGTTTCAAATTGCACAATATATATTAATCTGTTTTTAATGTTTTTACAAAATATTTTTTATGTGTTTGCATCTTATATTTTGTATAATGGGCTTGTACATTTGATTCTTCCTTGATTTCGGTGTAATGAAGTGTAACTAGTGAAAAAGAGAGAAGCTTTTGGGAAGCATTATTGAGCTGATTGTCCAGAGTCACTTGGGTGATAATTAAGGTCAATATAAATCACCTATTACCCACTGTAACCCTTTGTATTCCCCCCGCACACTCTGTTAACAAAATAAGAGGGTTGAAGTTAAATCAGGTTAAAAAGGTAAATTTGATCCTCCGCCTATCGCGGAAGATGTGGTCCAGACCCATCAGCGATAGGTGAAAATCCACGATACAGAAGGATCATATACATTTTTTTTTAAGTTTAAGCCTTAACATACCCCTCCCACATGCTTTAAACACATGTAAACTCATTAAAAGACATATATCGGGCTATGTTAAATGTCGGGCTAAGGATATGAGTAACATAATAATAATAAAAATAATAATAATAATTTTTAATATATATATACACACACACACAACTTTCTCTCTATATATGTAATTGAATATATAAAAATAAAAACATATATGGCTCTTACACATTCTTTTCATCCTTCTTCATGTAGCATACTGTTGATTCATTCAAGCCATAATGGCGAACGCCGTCCGCATAACGCTTTCCTTCCCGAAGCACATCCAGAAGTTTTACCTTCTCCTGAATGGTCAACGTCTTCCATCGTAGGGCTTAGAACAAAACGAAAACAATCGGACCACAAACAATGTACGGGATACGCAGAGAATTGTGAGGCGTTGGAGGAAAATCTGCGATATAGTGGGGAATCGCTGTAATGTGAAATCTGCCAATCCTGGTTTTCAGCACCATGGACAGAAACCTGTCGTTTATAGGGACCTATTATGCCCATTTTCACTGTTCATAATTGGATTTTTATGGTCTGCTAGAATAGATTCACCCTTTTAATAGGTGATATCCTAGAATCCAATATATTATTGCAGGGCTGTTTTCATTTGATGTTAACCAAATGTGATATATTTATTTTTACTTTTGATATCTCGTCTTTTTCCCCATAACTGATAAGAGCCGCTGTCCGCTGAGACAAGCTGGTGTGTTTTTACTGCTCACTGAAAAGTGGGTGGTGCGGACATTGTGTATTACATCACACTATGAGACAGTCACTGATTGGTGGGCTCTGAGGGGGCGGTGTGACCTGAAAATCATCCATCAATCAACCCAGGATGGGGGCCCAGCCCATCGCAGGGCACACTCACACACCATTCACTCACACATGCTCTCCTACGGGCAATTTAGCAAGTCCAATTAGCCTCAGCATGTCTTTGGAATGTGGGGGGAAACCGAAGTACCCAGAGGAAACCCCACGACGACATGGGGAGAACATGCAAACTCCGCACACATGTGACCCAGGCGGAGACTCGAACCTGGAACCCAGAGGTGTGAGGCAACAGTGCTAACCACTGTACCGCTCCTGAAAATCATGAACTATTTTAAATGTTGAAGTATTTTTGAAATATTTATTAATTTTAAATATTTATTAAATCAAAACATTTGGCAGTATACATGTTATAGCTACTTATTAATGAATAAGCAATATAATAAGATTCAATTTTGCTTTCACTACTTAAAGCGCCAGAACAACGTATTTGAAAAATTCAACAGCAATATCTCTTAGCAGAAATCAGGAACAGGTTAAGAAAATCCACCGACTTCGTCGAGAGCAGTTTAATATACAAACTATTTCCTTCTACCCGACTCCACACACCAATAATATCACTGCGCAGCAGATATCGCCAGGGAGCTCGCGCTTGTGTCTAATGCGAAGTGATACGAGTAGTGTACTTCGACAGAAGCACGACATTTCTACGGCTGACATTTCCAAACCTGAACAACTCCCAGCAGAACTTTGATGAATAGATAACATTAAGGCCCCTCTAAAATATCTTTTTATAGTTTTGGGGTGAACCTCCCATTTAAACGAAGTACATCGTGGTGCTAATGAATTTGAAAGCCTAGATGCCTCACCTCGCTTTTCCACAACGTGTCAGCAGCGCCACCATCTTGGAGCGATAATTAGGCATAAACAAGCAACATGTCAGGGTGTAGATGGAAAGATCTTTTGGCCATAACTTCTTTACTAATTAACGCATTTATATCTTACAATTATGTAGAATAAATAAACAAGCCCACCACTCCTGCCCCCCCCCCCCCCCAATTTATGTAGTACTGCTCATAGTATTCTCAACGAAAAACTAATCATGCTAGTATCCCGTCAGTGTCAGAGGCTAGTAAACATGTTATGTATCTTATTTGACCGTTGTTACGATCCTCAGTCTAGGGTTGAGGACCGCCAGAAAGGTAAAGGGAAAGGAGAGCGGAAAACGAGACAACCAGGGTATGGGAAAAGGGAACACGGGACACAAAGGGATCTTTTTTTGTATTTTTTTATGTTTATTCACAAAGACCTTCACACACAATAGGGCAACAGACTTCGGGAGTGACACCGGCAAAACAATAAACAAAACACCACTAACGAATACGTCCCAAACTAAGCTAACTCTAAACGAAAAGAAAATGACACAGACTAATCCTAACTCCCTAACCAAAACACAGAATAAGCAACACGTACGCAAACCAAAACAGCCGTCACTCCCTACGCACTTAACAGAAACCAACATACAGAACACCAAAGCCGAAACACAGTATCCGAGGGGCGAAGCAAGAGAGGAGTCAGGAGGAAGGCAATAGATCACAAACCAGAAAGCAGTCAAAACCAAAGGCAAAGGTACAGAGGGATAAGGCAAGAGACGAAAACCAGAAAACCAAAACTGTCATACACGATCAATCAAAAGAACACAAGCAAACCAATAACGCAACAACCAACTGTGAGCAGAGCTCCCGCTACTCTCCCGCGCCGGCCTTTTCAATTCACAAACGCGGAAGTAGCGTCGAGGCTCGGGGCGTGGCCAGGTCCGGGAGGCGGAGACGAAGGCAGCCGAACAACAATCAGGACAACCCCCCCCCCCCAAACCTTACGGCACGTAACACCGTACTGCAAATTTTTTTACCTGTGAAATGTGGTTCCCTGTTTTCTAGTTTTAACATTCCTCATGTTGTTGCAGTTTTGAAAATAGTCGGTTCACTAAGTCATATCTATGAATCCTCTATTTCACAATTACCGCGCCAATATGGCGTATCGCCCAACGAGGCACACAGGGTTTCAAATCTATGGCGGTGCTGCCTACGCTACTACCAGTCACATGACACAGGAGCTACCGAATTCCCGCCAATCGGGAGCCGGCTAGATCAATCACGCCCACCCGTCACATAGAGAAGAGTGAGGCGAAAGAAGCGAATCAGTTTAAAAATGTCACCATCAACGCAGTGTTCAGTAGTCTGAAGATATTTTACTTTAAGCAAGGCACAAAATAAAGTTGTAGTATTTGTAATAAAATTTGAAGATTAGCCATCCCCAAGGAGCTGACAGGAAAGCCAGGTACAGGTTTAGTCCTCCTTAATCAGCTTGTCGGTTACTAAATGTCGGCAAATAAGGTTGCCTTTTTCTGTGCTTTTTTTTCAGTTTAATTGACACTTAACGAAGTAATCTGAGACCTGAGATATAACATTAGCAACGATGGTCATTTTTTACAATCATGGATTTTAACATTGAGGACGTGTGTCACATGTCATTTTCATATAGAGGGAGTTTAATTGTTTTTATCTGTGTCTGTGTGTCAACATATGTCTATTTAGTTATGTCACTGAAATGTATGATTAGTATTGACATTTCCGTAGACTACTATGTTTTAATAAAACTGTATGATCCTTTGGGAGTTGGGCAATAGAACGGAATTGTAAAGTATTAATAAGAAATACTATTAATGAAGTAGCCGCCATAACCTTTTGCTTTGTATGAAGTGTGCATACAAAACACAAATAATGCAGTTGTACTGTTATGTATATAATTTAAAAGGTATACTTGCCAGCAAAAGATTGAGTTAATAAAATTAAATGAAAAGTATTAAGACCCCTTGTCATTCATAGTATTATATACTTCTTAATTTTACAAAGACTTTTTTTCTCTCATATATTTAAGTTTTTGAAGTTGATAATCTGGAAAACTGCTGCTTGGGATCAACTATCCATTCTTGACTCTTGGAATAGGAATTGAAGTCGAATCAAACAGCCTTACAGCACCCTCTTGTGACATACAGTAATATGGAAAACAGAACAATTACTAACTGAACGCAACATCCCCCCTTTACTTATGTATTCTTCTTCCTGCAGCAGCACTGTATTCTATAAAAGACACGCCTTACCTGTAACATTTCTTCCTATAAGGTCATTACACCCCAGACAAAACAATAATGTAAGTTCAACAAAAAACATTGTGCTTGTGCCTTCCTGTAAGTGCACAACCTTTTCACTATGAACTGCCTGTTTTCCTTCCAACAGAAATCATTTACAATTGGAAATGTTCCATTCACTGAGGACCACAGTAAGAGGATCTATGAACAACTGTTATATATTTTACACTGAATCTCTCTTTTCCTTTAAGGTATCTCTTTCTAACCAGAAAATCACGCTCAGAACATGCATTTCATTTCTTTGTTTAATTCTGTGAAGTTCCATAGTCCTTGAGCTGATGATGGTTTGTGTGCCCTGGCTGCACAGCTTCCAGTTCCTTAGGCCATTCCAAGCTCAACTGTTCTTTCAGGACCCGTCTTTGGCAGGGCTGGAAATTTGGGAAGTCCACTGGGTACTGAGGCCAAATGGGCAGCATGCCATGCTTTCCCGTCAGCCAGGATGGGTCTCGATGGGTGCAGAGAATTTCTGATGCCCTTTTTGCACATGTGCTGGTTTCCACAGCCGCACTCTGAATGAGGGAGTGCGAGCTCCCTGTCTTGCATCACAGTACTGTTTCATGCGAGGTTGGCAAAGAGACACCCAGCAATGCACTTTATTATCATGTCACTTAATTATCACTTATGCCCCTTCAGTATCAGGCCAAGTACAAACACTACACAAGCAGAGTATTCTGTGGGGAAAAATTAATGTCCTCGACTGCTGAGAGCAGCGTGCTGGTGATGCTCTGTGCTCATTACATCTGTGAGCTCATTACTCTGTAGTGCTTTTCAATGCTGCATTGAGCAGTTGCCAGGATGTTATGCTGCCTCTGAGGATAACTGTTTGTTTAGAAGTAGAATAATTCAGAATAATTCAGAAGATGGATACAGATTTTCTCTTATGAAACAAGACACTGGCTCACTCATAATTGTCCAATAAAAGGTAAGGAGCATTCCTATTGAACAATCATGACTTCTAGCTTAAGTTAACTCCGCTAACTGAGAAATCCTGCTTAGTGGAACACCTCCCTGGTCAGAAGAGAACAACTACAATAACCAAGAGTCACTACCTGGCTTCTGGTTATTGTGCATTAGCTCACAGCTCAGACTGGGAGTCATTTCATAATGAATTGACTCCTCAAGACCAAGCCTTGCAGTGGACTGCAAAGCATCCAGGGACACTGCACAGCACGTTAAAGGACAGCTCTTATGGAGTGACCACTAAACGTGAAAGTGGAAAAATAAATCATTTTAAAAAATTTAAATGAATAGTTAAGGAAGATGTAGCATTTGATTATGTCCATGCATTTCATAATCTATTCAGTACAGGATCATAGGGGAGTCACAATAGGACATACTGTAAGGAAGGGGAATATTCTGCCAAGAAGGTCAGTGCATCATAGGACTCACTGACAGACACAGACACACACAGGCACAAGGAAACAAGCAGCAGAACATGCATATCACATGCAGAGCTCAGCCATGATGTTAAGAGCACGACACCCTGAGCCAACATTCCTGTAGGACCTAAGAACAAACTTAGATTTGGGTTTAAAGTGTTCTATCTGGGATTTTCTTGCTGTTGGTACTACAGCCAGACACACTACAGTCTGTAGTCATGATCCTCGTTCCCCAGTGAAATACTCTTATTTTCTTTCATGCCTACTTTGACAATGACATCAGCTTAATACAATGCATAAGGCTCACAAGTTGAAACTTCAATAATAGGCACAGACCATGACATCACCTTAAAACCAGCTTGGAAGGTGATGAAATTGTAACCTGGCTGTCTTCATCGCCTGATTTAATCCCCATCGTTAACTATGGGGCCTTAATGTAGCATAAGATTAACCACGATCACAAACATTACACTTCTCAGAGTGGCATCTGGGAGGTTGTCCAGCAAGGTTACCACTCTGTTTTACAACTCATGCCACCCCCTGTGGTCAGCACTTCTATCAAGCAGCAAGGCTGATTCAAAGCACACTGGTGAAAGATGAGGAATCCAGAGAACTGTCCTGCTTGACTGGCCTACAGAATCATCACATCTCCAGCCTATCAAGCTCATGTGAGACCAGCTTCACCGTGAGGTCAGAGAAAATACCAAGCCAGTCCCACCTCTGGGAATAGCAGGATTGAAATTTCCCCTAATATTGTCATAAACGGACAGCTCTAATGGCAAAGGACTGCAAAGCTGTAATTGCTGCAAATATAGTTTTCATACAGTTTGATTAATTGAATATGAAGAAGAAACTTATTGCAATATTTATTATATCACAAAGCAGAAGGCAGCAGGGAAAAGTAAAAAAAGAATCACCCCAGATGGGACTTAAAACCACGATATCCAGCTCAGAAAGTCAGGGCTGTGGGCATTTGGCCAGTGGGGCAACCGGCAGACCTGAGCTTATGACCGGGACACTTGACTCACAATGGAAGCTCAGCAAATTATAAGCAAGCCTACAAAAGTGACATGAATGGATCTGTGTAATCTATGGTAAAATGCATCTTGGGGCCGAGACATTAACACTCACAGTCCATGAGAAGATGACATCCATCACTGGATCTCAGTCAAATGCGCACATCGAATTTCTGCTATGCCTTTGGCATTTAATGTTTTTACTTAGCTGAAGAGCTAACTGCAAACATTACTTGAATGGGAAATTTAAAAAAAACAACATTTGCATTACAGCAATACGTCACACATGACTATGTAAGGGAATAGATGAAACCCTGAAATGCCGAACCTGAACAAGGTTTTCTGGATTACATTCATAATCCTTTGGATCAGCGACGACTGTTCAGCAATAAAACCAATAGGTAATGGACACAATCCACTCACCTACAGTAGAGGGGAGCTTCTCCAACTGCGGTCGTCTATCACCTCAAGGCCGGCAGTTGCTCTTCCTCTGGAGTTTCGCCTGAGTAAAAGAGGTAGGCGAGGAGGTGTACGCTCCAGACTGGGGAGGCGACCCTTCAGACCACCGCTACTCCCCGTCATAATGGCCAATGTATGTTCACTCCAGAATAAAATGGACTTATTGCATGCCAAGTGTCGGGTGGATCGGTATCACCTATGTTATTGCCCTGACTGAAACCTGGCTTAATGACACCATCTCAGACTCTGAGGTTAGTCTCTCTGATTTTATGATCTGGCAGACTGACAGGACGTCTCAGTCAGGTAAGAAGTGGGGTGGTAGGGTCGGCATATTTGTCAACGAGCGGTGGTACACGAATATTAATGTACACCGCATTGTTTGTACACCTGACAGAGATGCTGATTCTATCTGTACGCCCCTTCTACCTTCCGTGGGAATTCCCTACTGTAGTAATTAGCTGTGTCTACATTCCATCAAGAGCCAACACCAAGGCAGTGGCGGAGCTAGTGTGTGAGGACGCCAGGCACATGACGGCAAGATATCCCGACGCCCCGGAGTTTACTGCGAGTGATTTTAACAACTATAATCTCAACGCTGTTTTGCCATCTTTTTATCAGTATGTGGATATTCCCACTAGGAAGCTTAATACTCTGGACTTATGTTACAGTAACATCTCTGATGCCTTCATCGCGCGTGTACATCCTCCACTTGGCCACTCTGACCACAATGTTGTCTTCCTGCTACCTCACTGCAAACCAGAACTGAAGCGCATTAAACCACATGTGCACCTGGCCACCCTCTGGTCGGAGGGGGCAATTGAACGACTATGAGGTTCACTTGCATGTACAGATTGGGACATTTTCCAGGGTGATCAAAACCATAAAGTTTCTGTAATTACAGACTACATCAAGTTTTGTATTTATTCCACTATTCCCACCAGAACTGTCTGGGGATATCCTACCTACAGACCCAGTATTACTTCCCATGTTAAGCACAGCTTGAAGGAAAACACAAAGCATTTCTATGCAAGGACTGGTCTTCTGTCCAGTCACTCAGTAGACAAGTAAAGAATGAGATAATCAATGCCAAACTCAAATATAAGAATAGACTGGAGCAAGAGTTCAGTACAATGAACACCAAACAGGCCTTTTGGTTACACACTGGTCAAATACCCTACCATGACCTTCATCCCATAGGCACTGATCTTACAACTTTTGCTGACTCCTTAAACTCCTTCTATACAATGTTCGATAACCAGGACTACTCTGCTGTCTGTGAGGAGCTGCTCAATGGCCTTCCCTCTGATGATCCTACAAACCCTCCCTTTACTGTAGAGGACATGAGGCAGCAGCTAAGCAGATGCAAAGCTGGCAAGGCCACCGGGCCTGATCGTGTACCAGCTAAAGTTTTGAAGCTATTCGCCACAGAACTAGCTCCCATCCTCCATTCCATCTTCTGGAACTCGTATAGATTGGTGATCATTCCTACAATTTGGAAAACTTCTACTATCGTCCCGGGTGCTAAGAAACCTCGTCCCTCTGAGCTAAATCATTACCGGCCAGTAGCACTCATATCGATAATAATGAAATGCCTAAAGAAAATTATACTCCATATCATCCAGCCAGCTGTCAGACCGCAGCTGGACTCAGACCAGTTTGCCTCCTGGGTGAAGAGCGGAACAGAGGGTACTGTAGTATGTCTCCTCCACTCCCTTCTCCAACACCTTGAATCTCCAGGCACCTTCGCTACTGTCCTCTTCATTAACTCCAGTTCCGCTTTTATTATCATTCAACGCCACCAGATGATCAAGAAGCTTCAATTGAACATATCCCCATCTCTCATCCGTTGGGTCCATAATTTCCTCAGCAATAGACCACAGATTGTAAGGATAGGCACAGCCAGATCAGCAACTGTGATCAACAACACTGGACCCCCTCAAGGGTGTGTCCTCAGCCCCTTCCTCTTTACACTCTATACCAATGACTGCATTATTTTTCTAACTTTTTCAGTGTAAGATGAAGCTACTTCAGAAAAATGTACATTTTTTCTAACCCTTTTCACAAATATTTACAAGGGCTGCCAATAATTGTGGAGGGCGCTGTAGCTTCTCTAGTTATATTTTTATCAGTGAGCTCCCTTGCCTGCAAGTTTTCTTTTACATATTCTGCAGCACCACCTCCCTTCTTGCTTATCTGGTCCCTACTATGTAAATGATTCTCACTGACTGAACAACATTGAAATAATTGCTGTAATCATGTTACAGTTTACTATGAAATGTTTCTGTGCAACAGGTCAGCAAAAGAAATGGGTGTGCAGAGGCCTAACAGTGAAGATACGTAAAGACCACCATCCTCAGCCTCAGCAAGTGGTCTATCAACGTCAAGCGGATGACAGTGAACAGCAAACCCCAGTTCTGCCAACCATAGTTACCCCATCAGCTTGGAGGGAATGAGGGGATGAGGAGATCCACGGGGCGGAAGGACCCATTCTCTGTGCCTGAGTACGAGATCCACCACTGGTCCGGAGTGAGATACTGGTCACGACAGCCAGAGAAGACATCTGTAAATGAAAAATCCATTCTGGACCTTTGTAATGCCCTGCAGTCGTTTACTCTCTCTTGAGGGGGAGCATTATAGATTTCTAAGGCTAACAGGATGTCCAACACCCAGAACTGTATTTAAACCTTTAAAATTATAAAATAAATTCAGTCTGATATTGTGTCAGCCAAATAGTGTCATCAATTTGCATCATAAATAAAACACATAGCTTATGGTGGACCTAAATTTTCCAAATAAACCAGGAATCATATGAATCATGTCAGTGCACTTTGTACTGAATTGCACTAGTATAGTGATGTATGCAGGGTTTCATCTATTCCCTTACATAGTCATGTGTGACGTATTGCTGTAATGCAAATGTTTTTTTTTAAACTTCCCATTCATTTGTGTTCCTGCCACTCTATAGCTAAGTACAAACATTAAATGCCAAAGGCATAGCGGAAACTCGATGAGCGCATTTGACTGAGATCCATGGATGGATGTCATCTTCTCCTGGACTGTGAGTGTTAATGTCTCGGCCCCAAGATGCATTTTACCATAGGCTTGCTTATAATTTGCTGAGCTTCCATTGTGAGTCAAGTGTCCCGGTCATAAGCTCAGGTCTGCCGGTTGCCCCACTGGCCAAATGCCCACAGCCCTGACTTTCTGAGCTGGATATCGTGGTTTTAAGTCCCATCTGGGGTGATTCTTTTTTTACTTTTCCCTGCTGCCTTCTGCTTTGTGATATAATAAATATTGCAATAAGTTTCTTCTTCATATTCAATTAATCAAACTGTATGAAAACTATATTTGCAGCAATTACAGCTTTGCAGTCCTTTGCCATTAGAGCTGTCCGTTTATGACAATATTAGGGGAAATTTCAATCCTGCTATTCCCAGAGGTGGGACTGGCTTGGTATTTTCTTTGACCTCACGGTGAAGCTGGTCTCACATGAGCTTGATAGGCTGGAGATGTGATGATTCTGTAGGCCAGTCAAGCAGGACAGTTCTCTGGATTCCTCATCTTTCACCAGTGTGCTTTGAATCAGCCTTGCTGCTTGATAGAAGTGCTGACCACAGGGGGTGGCATGAGTTGTAAAACAGAGCGGTAACCTTGCTGGTTCATTGCACCTTGTACTCTGTGTAAATCACCCACCTTACCAGCACCAAAGCAGTCCCATACCATTTTACTCCCTCTGCCATGCTAGACAGAAGCATGGCAGCTATTCTTTGAAGTTGTGCTTCTAAGGCCAGCATACAAGTTGTATTTTCCCTGTTGAAAAAAACACTGGTAGAGATGGTACAACGAGGCACTGAAGGTTTGAACCTTTTTAACCATTGTATTGAAAACTGGTTCACTACTCGAAGGCACAGTGCACATGGGTGACTTCGTGGCGAAAGTACCACTCCTGATTATATATATATATATACATGTATGAATGCATTTGACTGTTCGTGTGTGTGTGTGTGTGTGTGTGTGTGTGCGTGTGTGTGTGTGCAAACTGACAGACAGCGTGCAAAGGCTCTTAATTTGGATATGTTTGTGAAACGTTCTGCTGCACAGCACAACAAAGAAAAACAACTGGTCAGTGATAATGAAAAGTACAATCAGCATTGTTTTAACCATGAGAGTCCAAATGCTTAGATAAATTGTCACTTTTTCAGTGTAAGTATGCTCCCGAGCTCCACAATTCTGAATGATAGTCGGTTTCTCATTGAATCTCCATGCCACTCTGTTAAAATCTCTTGCCACCCCATTTAAAATTTTCTAGATCCACCACTGTGCCAGAGCTAAGACTTAAGAATATTGAGTATTATTTCAACATAAACTTTGCTTGGGTGCTTCATATTTTAAATTAAATATAAATTATGGCAACGTGCAAAACTATTAAGCAAAATGCAACATATTTGTTTTTCATTTACATAATTATATATGTTGATTATGATTCTTTTTAGTTCCACAGTACATGCAGATACTAAAATCCAAGCATGCACTCTTAGGTTAATTGCTATCAGTTTATATAAAGATTTATAGAAATTTCAGTCAGAGACTAGCTTCTGATATAGAAAGAATGTTTACATTTTTTTTGGCCGTGGAATAGTTTTTCAGTGCTGCATGTAGTTTCTCTTTATTGTTTGAATAGGACACACTTACACATCAACAGGTGCAGTGGCAGTTGTGATGTTCTCGCATATGAGAAAATACAAGGACAACTTTTATTAAAGAAAACGAAAGGCTTTACTCTCCATACTCCAGTCAATTGCATGCATAGGCCTACTGCCGCATCTCACTTTGCCAACTTCCGCTTCCGTGCGGCTCAGGAGGATCTGGCTGCAGAACATTGGAAAGGGGTCCACAGCTCAAGGGGACCACCAGAGGACAGATGGAGTGGAACCGGGAACCAAGGGATTTGCCAGTGACTGGCACTCACTGTTGTTTTCGACTACAATAAAAACAGCTGTACTGGCTGAATAATGAGCATACAAAAAGAAAAAAAGACATGGATAGGAATAAAAAAGTAATTAAAAATAGAAAAACAACAACTGAAGGGTCATTCACACTGAACACGCATCTCTGCTCTCAGGACGATGATCCTGCCAACTGCGCCAGACTGCGACAGACCGAACTACAAAACTGTGAACCACTCAGTGGACAGCTGACTACGCCACCCTAGGAATTTCATCCAGCTTTCCATTGAGACTACAGTTTTGCAGTCTGTTCTGCCAAACAATGTATTAAAAAGTGCAGTGTTATACATGACACTGTAATTAGTTCAATTCAAGAGATGTACAATCAAGTTATAATAGTGTGATTATCATAATCACACAAATATATGAATTCCTCCAATACTGAATTAAACAACCCTTTATGCTGTCCCTTATGTGAATTAGTAAAAATTTTCACACCTTTTTCACCATAGTCAGCCATTCTCTCCATAGTCATATGCAATTCCAATTCCCCCTTTTATTTATTTTATGGCAGACAGACAGCAGTGTATTATTATATTATAATTATATTATGTTTATTATAATTATATAATTATATTATATTATAATTATTATATATATCATTATATTAGGGTGCCCCTCGCAGAAGGTAAATTTAATCTTATTTAATACAATTTGTTATATAGCTTCAGATCACAGCTGAAGTCATTTACTGTAAGGTTACCTTTACTATAGAAGATATAACAGCTCCCAAAGTTCTTCATTTGGTACAGAAAACATGCGCCTGACAGACGCTGAAGTTTATTCCGTCTTTATTCTTCTAGACACCGTGAAAAACTATAAAATAAACATATTATTAAATTCCTGCATTACATTTAATCTTACAAAACATTCTAAAAGATCCATGATATTACCGCTAAACAGCGGCTCATACATCACCGCAATTCCACTTTTCAATACAAGACAACAAGTAAATACAATAAATATAAATTACCGTGTGTGCCTTCTGACCAAATGCTTAGGAGTTATTACAGATCCTGCCGTGACAAGCCGACAAACCACAAGTTGACTCCATGAATCTCCCAGCATGCATTTACTCGTACCCTATTCCGTCACCTGACCATGTATTCAAGGGTTAACACGGATCAATTAAATAGTCAGCAGAGGGCACTGACATACATTTCACAGTATACATTCTATATTAAATCAAACCAGCAAAAGGTGATTATAAAATAACCGTCTTAGCGACAGTTACAGAGTGGCGTAGTCACCCTTTCGCTCTATAGCGCCCACTACCCCTACTACGTTTATAATTATAGTAATTGCCTCATGTGCAGTTGCGTTGGCTAAGTTACCTGGAAATGTTATTAGCTGCACATTCTCCTAGAAACTAACAACGGTGCTCACTCAGGTATATTTATATTGGTCAGAAAGCTGTTGTAAAGTCTGATATAGTGCTGAATGTGTTATTTTGTAGACAGTAATAGGTATAATTAATTTTATATTCCATTACTGTAGTAAGCTGTACTTGCTTACTTAAGGTATTTTGCGTTATTAATGTGTGATTTAAATGAAGGTAGTTCTATTGCAGTCAGCTTTTATTCAGAGTGAGTAGCTTGTCATCATGAAGAGGAAGTGTGACAATCGTGAGTTTTTGGGCAACCACAGAAAAGCAGGAAAGTAGAGACAGTGAGATAATTAGTGCCAGTCAGATGATAGACGTATACAGTATGTGAGTCAAGGGTTCTTCATATATTAATCATTCCCATTCAGATAACAAATCCTGAGAGATCCATTCCTGAGCATCATGCCAAGAAACACCACTTGTTTACTGATAACTGCTTTCATGTAAATTCTGCTGTGCTGAGAGTAAAGATGAAGAGGGAGAGACAGCAAGAGGCTGCTGACGGCAGAGAATGCAGGCGACATGGAGGGGAGTGAGAAAAGGAGCAAATATTGATGGTTAAGAGTGAATAATGACGTCACAGCAGCCTGATCCTGATGTTAGTTTAATATGCTTCTTAGTTTGGCTTGTGGTGTGTATTTCAGATACAGCATTTAATCAGGGAGACTGAGTGTGAGTCAATGGCAGAGAAAGAGTGAGAGAGAGAGAGAGAGAGAGAGAGAGAAATTCAGTGCACATAAAGACAGGCAGTGCCACAGATTAGCACTGATGACATGGATTCAGAAGATCAATCCTGTTAATATTCAACCTTCAGATGAGCTGGAAAGAGCAGCAGCAAGTGAGGAAAAATCTTCTGAAGTTAAGTACTTGGCACGGCAAGGCCTGGCTTTTCGAGGTGTTGGTAAGAAGAGTGGGAATTTCAAGCAGCTTCTAATGCAAACAGCAGAGGGCGATGCAGAGCTGACCATGTGGCTGAAAGGTCACTTTGATTTCACCAGTGCTGTTTAACTGTAACACCTGTTCCTGGGTTGCCCTCAGTCCTTGTTATTGGTTATGAGTCTCACTGTCCTGCATTGTGTCTTGTTAGCTGTGTATTTAAGTGCCTGTTCTGCTTCTGTTGTTTGATGGTTCATTATAGCTGTATGCTGTATGTATGTATATAGTTCTCCAGTTGTGTTTATTCCATCATTTAGTTCATTCCTGGTCATTTGCTGTTTATTTTGGATCCATCCTGATCCTTTTGGTTTTGTTGTGTGTGTTGTAATAAACCCTATTTTTCCAGCCGTGTCATGCACTGCCGCAACCAGAAGAGGGCAGAAGATATGGCACAAAAACAAAGGAAGAAGCCTAACTTTAAAAAGAACAAAAAACATCAAGACTCATCCAGCATGGGGTGGTGGGTTAACGAATAACACAAACAAAGAATAAGCAAACAAATGAGAGAAAAGATGCAGAGATGACTGAGAAGCAGGGGATGACTGGAGAAGAGACGACAGGACCAGAAGACAGGAGGGATACAGGGAGAGCGGAGAAGACAGTATAACTGAAGAATGGGAGAAGAGGAGAGACCGCAGAGGAAGGAGAACATAGATGACTGGAGGGGAGGGAATATAGGAGCAACAGAGAGAAGGAGGAAGGGCTGCGGAGGAGAAGACAGGATAAGAGGGGAAAATGTGAGCAGAGAAGGACAAACACCCCCACTGCCCAGCAAAGTGCACTTGTAAGTAAACCACAATTTTAGCCTTGGGCTCAATATCTGGACTTGTCTCTGTGTAGCGATGCATAGAATCCTTGACACTGGTTATGACTGTACTGTATTAGTCCTAAACCTGCCATTATAGTGTAAGGAGAAAAGATTATTTAAAAATAAATCATTTTACAAAAAGGTAGAGTGATGTAGCCCCAGGAGAAGTCCACCCCCCCCCCCCCCCAAAGCCCTGTTTGTTCCCTTCTAGCTACCAGATGAAACTCACAATGCACCCCCACGCCACCTAACTTCTCTTCCACATGATGCACCTTATTTACTCTTTGACTCCTGTCCATTATTGAGCGTTCTTCTATCCATTTGATTATAAGCTTATTACACTGTATGTACATTAGTCAGCCACATATGCTGTACGGCTTTGTTTTCCGGACAGTCTGGGCTACTCAGATATGTCATAATTCAATTTGTAAATGCTGACAGTCTTGATATCATCCTTCTTATCAGGAAAAACTACTTGTGCATATAGATATTTCCTAATTTTTAGTCTCATCAAATATAAAAATTGGCAGGCAGTACAAATATAATCTTATAAATGCTGAGATTAGAGTATCTGCGATGCAGGAATGCAGAGGTTTCATTGGGGACCTTTCTATGGCTTAGTACTGTGAAGGAGTACATGGTTAGTGCCAGGCGCAAATGAATATCTTTGATATTGCATCCATTTGGTAACTTTTTGAAGTTGTCTGATAGTCAGTTTAATTAATATGATTCTTTATTTACTACTTTATAACATCTGAAAGAAACTGAAATAGGAAAGCTTATTTTAATTTGTGGTCCACTGGATAAACACAGACATTACAGACGGTTTTAGAGTCTAATGCTGAATGTTTTTGCTATCATTTTTCTGCCTGCATATGCTGTGATTGGTGCAGTGAAATTTCTGAATGTGTTTGTGGTCAGTATCATAGCCTCAGACAACAAACCAACGCTGTAGCACGTCACTGTGTTTACATGTGAGAGGGGTTCCAGTTACATAATGGGCTCATTCTAATTCAACTGTTTTGACGGAGCTCGACAAACCTAAAAAATAAATGCTGGTGTTATCAAAAACTATGTCATATAGCTATATTTCAGATTTATTACAGCCAAACATATCTCGGACCTCCGAGGAACCTCCTTCTCCTTACATTTCCCTCCATCCCACTCTTCTCATCCCTCCATCCCTCAAATACTGTTACATTTGTCTTTTTTCCACACTCACACCCTGTCTTGATCATACTCTGACTGCATGGCATCCATATGCAGGGCAAACTATTTTACAGTCTTATCTAGTATAATAGGACATAAACATTGAATTTGATAGTTATCTTTTATTTTCATATTAGAAAACAACGCATGAACATGAAGGGATCATTTGCATTTTCAACCAACCCCTTCGCAAACCCCCCAGCGGAATACTGGCCGCGGACAGGGGTGGGAATCCCCAAGCTGGAAGACTGTACTGCGTCATGTTAACATTAGCTAGCTAGTTAGCATGGATACAGAGTGCACCGGACTAAAACTATAAAGGACGAAAGGTGCGTGATGACGTTAGCATTACGTTAAATGACAACTTTACCAGCTACTTACCAGAATCCTCTCCTATACGGTCGCCGAATGACAGCAGGCAGAAGGCGGCGCGTTTTTCAGAAACACACCGGAGTTAAACTTACGCTGCGTTATTTACCGGCACTTCTAACACCAACATTTGCAGCCATTAACTCATAGGTGGCAGTAACACATGAAATTACTTTTTCGGCGTCAAAATAAGGCAACACTGTGATTTTGATACTTTATCATTTCCTCTAACTTAACCGTATCTTCCTCCCATTCCTCCGTCTCTGCTTATTGACACTTAGGAGAGTGTCAGATATAAGTTAACGATTCAAAATTATCAAACAAAGACAAACACAACACTGAAGAGATTACAAAGACACAGTTTGAAAAGTAAATATGTTTTATTACAAATCTCTTATCTTAATGTAGCCTACCTTATCATATGTTAACTTAACCCATCTTGTATTTTAACTTAGCCTATCTTATTATATTTTAACTTAGCCTATCTTATCTTATTATATTTTTACTTATATTAATTGCTTATATTAATATATTTCGTCTTAGCCTATCTTATATTTTAACTCAGCATATCTTATCCTATCGTATCTTATAGCTACATTAACACTTAAACAGTATCTCTTTCCGTTGGGTCCCACGGGATCCCAGTCCCAATGCAGGGCTCTAACACGGGTATTCTAAGAAAAAGAAAATAAACACTTTACTTAACTTTACTTAAAGCAGTCATATAACTGCATTATACATACCCAATTAATGCCTTATAAATCATTTATAAAAGTATTAAAAACACGGCTGTAAATACTTATACAAAGGCATAACACATTATAGCTATGTTGATAATGCATTATGAAAGCTCTGATCTATATATACACAATAAATATCTTCATAATACATTATATCGGCCATTAATCCATAATAAACATGGCTATAATGTGTTATGCTTTTTTTTCTTGAATATTTATACCCATGTCTATAATATATTTATGGATGCATTACAGTGCATTGTGAAGGTGTCAATAACACCAGTAACAACAGTTATATTACTACTTTAAGTCATTTCTAAACCTGAATTCACAGCCTTATAATTACTGCCTCTTGCTAATTCTTCTGAAAGGCAGGGGACAGCAGAAGATGCACCACTTCATCTTCTTCTTCTTGTGGCTCTTCTCAGTATCATCTTCAGAAAGATCTTCGGCATTCACATGGAATGATACTTCTTCTTCACTGTAGATCTTCTCGGCAGCATCAGCATCTTCTTTTGTTTTATCTGTCTTCATCACTTCAGTTTCGTCCTCTTCCTCAGGTCCTTCTTCTGGTATAGTCAGTAGCTGTGATCTGTCTTCAGATGCCACCATACACTGAAACCTGACCAGTGTGGTAGCATCAGCATCTTCTGCCTGCTGGAATACCACATCAGCTTCTTCATTTTCCTCAAGTCCATCTTCCTGTAAAGTCTGCAGCCATATTCTGGCTACATATGCCGCCATGCACTGCCAACTGTCCACTGTGGCAGTATCAGTGTCTTCTGCTTCCTGAAGCTCCTCATCTGTTTCTTCATCTTCCTCAAGTTCTTCCTCCTGGATGGGTTCTAGCCAAGTTCTGCCTCCTTGTGACACTACATACTCCACAGCATTCCCTGTACTTCTCCCTCCTCCTCCCTTAACCTCCTCCACATTCACTCCCACCTCACATCCATTCTCCTCACCTCCATTTAGCATATCCATCATACTAATACCAACCTCTGTCCCCTCCATCACAACCCTGGAAGCCTTCCCCTCAAATGTTCCCCACTCAGGTACCTCCACATATTCCTCACTACTCTGCCCCCTTACCTCACCTTCCCCCCGGCTTGTCCGGTCCTTCCTGACTTTCTTTTTTTTGTTAAGGTAGCAAGTTTTATACATTTCCCAGTCTTCAGATGAAAGGCCGTAATTACTCTGAAGACTTTGAGATGAAATACTAGTGCTGGCTAGCAGTCCATCCTTTTCCACAGTCTCCCCTCCCTTACTAACCCCTCCCTTACCCAAATCAGTAGACCCCCCCTATCCCACCTTAGTTTGTTTACGTTGTTTCTATGGAAACTGCTCTGACTCTCCGCTTGACCGTAATATAAAGGCATGTATGCAGTAATTTTCTGATTGCAGATTTGATCCCTATGCAGTAATTGACCATTGACCTCTTGGACCCTCTGGGCTGCTTTCACCTGCATTGAGGCAGCTGTTACGTTTGCTGTCATTACATTCAGCCCAAAATATCAAAGTACAGGATTTAAGATTTGAATTAGTAACAGGACCGTGGGAAACAAAACATATATGTTATTGACCCCACGAAGAAAGTTTTCAATTTTCTCCTTCTTTCAGTTCTTAAATAACGTGTCAGTTTTTGCTCTGTTTGGTTGGGATTTACCATTTTAACATTGTAGCAGTTCCTAGGCAATACACAGACAAATTCTTTTTTTTAGGATGGAATTGTTATGCTGTAAACGATTACCTTCACGTTTCAACAAAGGTACTTGCTTTTGATATATAATTTTTTGTACATGTGTACTCTGGTCATACCCCTTGTACATATGGATGGCATGGAAGGACAGTCACTGCAGTCACCTATACTCTCCCTGTCTGCTTTTCTCATTTAAGTGTTGATACGGCAAAAGAAGATGGACCATTTGTAGAAATTTCCAGCCAGAGACTTGGTTCCAATATGAAGAGAATATTTTATTTTAATTCAGGCTAAGAAACTACAGAAAACCAGCTCTGCATGTGATCTCCCCTTTACTGCACAAGGAGGGCACACACATCAACAATTAGCAATGCAGCAAAATACAGATGAACAATTTCTCACAGTTTCAGAATAAATCAGATTTCTCTGTAATTCAGAGATTGTCTAAGACTTCTGCTAGATCATTTTCTGCACTTGAACCTAATTTCAAGATAAATGACACCTGGATCTATTACAGTTTTTGTCCATTGCTTGAACACATTTTGCAAAACTTGGCTCATGGTGCCAAAACTCTACACACAAGGAAGTAAGGAAAAACACTGGGAAATAAACCATTCACATCTATGCCAAATACAAACTCTGCCATCAAAACTGAACAATCCTTTGTCAAAACCTCACTTTGATGACTAAATGATGCCCACTTCCACATGTCAATACACTCTCATATCAGCGGCAACACACTAGTCTACTTTATATAAAACACTGCAGTCTTTCACTTTTACTGTTTTTATTCAGTTACAATTCCAAATGTTTCACATAATTCCAAAAATAAAATACTGAAATCAAAATACTGCAATTACATTACAGTAGTGAAATTTATATGACAGGAAATTCAGTTAAAGCAAAAATAAAACAAACTGAACTTCACACAAAAGAAGTTACATGTATGGATCCTGCCGTCTGTCGGGGTCGGGCCACAGGACCTCGTCCACATCGCAAGCAATATTTTCTCTGGCTAAACATCGGGGAAAAAATCCCCTTGTGTGTCTAATCCATCCCTGAATTGACCTGATTTCAATATCCCCGCAGGCCTGTTCCATTGCTTGTAAAAGTGGCATTCGGGCGTGGGGTTGGCGGTCATATACGCGCCATCTCCATGCTGAAAAAAACTCCTCTATAGGATTCAAAAATGGGGAGTAAGGGGGCAAGTACACCACTTCAAATCCTTCATGATTAGTAAACCAGTCTTGGACCAGAGCAGCCCGGTGGAAACTAACATTGTAACAGTACATGTACGTAACATATACATGTAAGATGAGACAGTACTGTAAATACTCAAGCTACATTACTGTAGTAGAGGAATTGAAGACATACCTGTTTTCCTGTCGGAATGTCCTTATGATGGATGCGACCGTGAAACGGCTAAGATTGGGGTGGACTCTCTGTCCAGCTTCCCTCATAGTCAGACCATGGTTTATGGCATGGTCCACCAAAGTTGCCCTAATGTCATCAGAAATGATGGTCCTTGCACTGCCTCTTCGTCCACGTCCTCCTCTTCCTCTGCCTCTAGCTCTCCCTCCCTCCATGCTGGCAAGTTCTCCAAAATGGCTTAGCTAAGGCCTTTTTGTAGCTGACTGATTGGTGTTCAGTTTTGTTAGTATATGTTTTCAGGTGTGTGTCTAATTGTTTTCAATGACAGACTGTGTTTTGTATTTTGAATAGATGTGTTTTCCCAATGGTACTGCGAGATTTCATTTTTGAACAAAGTGTCTTGTGTATGAAATAGTGTGTTGTGAGCAGGAGCAAGTGTGTTGTAGACAGGAGCTAGTGTTTTGCAGAATTGCAACCAGAGTGCAAAGCAGCACTTTTGTTTAAGGTATGGTTACACTTTGTTTAAGGAACAGCCACAACAACTTCAAGTTGGGTTCCTTTGGTTTTAGCATCTGTCAATAGTGTTTAAGCAATTGGTAAAAACTGTAAAAGAAGGTGATGCTGCCTGACCCACCAACCAAGGCTGGGAGGAAAGGGAGGAATACTAGTCAAAGGAAGGAAGAAAAGCAGCCCACCCAATCTCATGGTCATGGATACAAAAGTCAGGGAGTGTTATGAAGAAGACACCACACTTAAGACCATTGGTTTTATGCACTGAATTACACCAGATAGAGTTTTTGCATTCTAGCTGTGTTACGTAACATTCCTCAGCCTTCATTTGTTTCCACAGAATGCAGGACATAATTTAGGGTGCCAAACAAGACAGCGGAACTGCAGTATAGCCAATTATTTGTTTCAGTGGTTTTATAAAAACTCGAACATAAAATGTTTGTTTTTCTTAGATAAAAGTCCAGTTGAAACAGACTTTATTTTTAAAAGTTAGATTGGATTTAAGAAATGGAACATGTTGCTTGTGTTAATACTGCTATGATTTTGAGGATGAAGTCTGAAGTGTAGGTGACGTGTAACAGGTTGTTATTTTACTTTTAATTTATAATTATACAAGATTCTGTTTTCCTTCTTCTGTCTAACCTGATGGGTACAATATCCTTTAAACTTTCCCATGATGCTTTTGTCCTGCATCACCCCTCCCTCTGTCTTTTCCCCTTTATAAGGGTCCCGACCTCATTTCCTCTTCACTTTGGTGTATTGCACACGCGGGAAGAGGTGAGGATCTAGTGGCAGGGTCCCCCGAGTTAGTAAATCAATTGTATAATTATGACCCATATATTATATATTATATTTGATTTATTATTCATCATAAGCAGGGGATAGAAAACACGTCTATACATAAGTATATACATTGTTTTACTTTGTGCAGAGAGAGCGAGAGGGCCAGAGCATATGAAGTTTACCCCTTTCCTTATTGTTCCCAACAGGTTCAATAAAATCCGGGAACGACAACGGCGTCTGTAATATCCCTTCCTCCTGCACCCGACACACACCTGATAACACCCCAAAACACAATGCAGAGTATAGGCAGGGAATGACCGGTTACATAGGTACACTAGTGCGGCTTGTAAATATGCCCTTAATTTATGCCTGAATATCCCTCCCATATAGTGGCTGACCACATATCATGTGAAAGACCCGGAGAGAGTGAGTGTATATATATATATATATGCATGATGTGCATGTGAGAGACACCATCGGAAGTCCGGTTCAGTTCCTCAGAGGCACTACTATGGAGGCGCTTACAGTAATAAACTTGCTGACCGCAAAAACTGGCACTATGATGGAAGTTATGCAGAAGTGCAGAGTAGATGGAATAATTTTTGTACCTCAATAAGATTGTATGCCTTTTGCCTGTGTCTCCAGCCAGTGCCGGGGGTGAAACGCGCCTGCAATTATCAGCGGGATAACATTATCGTTTTTTTTATTCTGTAGAAAATGAAAGACCGATTTGCTGGCCAGATTTATTTATGAATCATAAACATGTTGTGGGCTATATAAGTAAAGTCAGGGCTCTCAAGTCTTATGCATTGACTGTGAGACACTTGCATTTCAACCAGTTCACATGCTCACGCGCCGCACCTTATGTTTGTCAAGCTGAAAAGTAAGGGTTAGGGTTATAATTATCAATAAATAATGTACTTCCCTGTGAAACAATGATGCTGGATGTTTATTTGCATATCATGATATGGTGCAGCCTTTTAATAGGTTTCTGTTTTTCTGTTAATCCATTCATGGTGTTGAATACGTCAGCAAGCATAAGTGTAAGGCTAGTGAGTGACTGGTGTTTTCGGGGGAGACTCCCTAGAGCTGGAGAGAAATACCTTAAGGCACGGGATGAAAAATCCCAAATCTTCCAGGAAAAATGTCAGCATTATATGTATTTGCCACACGGAACAGAACAAAAAATTCCTTAGGGAATCACACGCCTACCATAGTCACTATACTACTCAGAACGCCTGGCAGCCACCAAATCAAACATAGGAAAAGGTCCGGATTTATAGCTTTAGAATGTGGTAGAGACTAATATCCGTAACGTACCATCCTAGAACACACTGTGTTCTAAAATTTAAGCCCAATTAAAATCTGAATATTAAATGAGGAAAATAATTTGATTTGTTCTTGTATCCCATCCATTATATCTGCTTTGGGGAAAATGCACTCCTGTGGCCACTAGGGGAGCTCTCACCTCTTCTGGGCCCAGCTAAATAATTAAGTTACGCATTCTAACAAGCTTTATTATATGTGTCAATAAGCACTGCTTTTACACTAACACTCCTGTAGCCACTAGGGGAGCTCTCACCTCTACTGGGCCCAGCTAAATAATTATGTTACGCATTCTAACAAGCTTTATTATCTGTGTCAATAAGCACTGCTTTTACACTAACACTCCTGTGGCCACTAGGGGAGCTCTCACCTCTACTGGGTCCAGCTAAATAATTAAGTTACGCATTCTAACAAGCTTTATTATCTGTGTCAATAAGCACTGCTTTTACACTAACACTCCTGCTGAGAGGCGAGTGTGATTACCAGTCTTGCCCTTGTCATTAGGAACACATGGGAATTTGCACAGTGCTGTTTCACAGTGGATTCTCACTGGTTTTCCCCAAGACTGGTACCATACATTCTATTCAGTTTCATACCACAGGTTATTGCAAGAGGGATCAATTGGTTTACTTTTATACCGGTGCAAGGAAACTATTATTATGATGGTGGGTTATCAAACACAGTAGCTGGCTGCCCCAGACATAAGCCACCCATTATGTACCTGTGTGCCACCCATATGGGCTTGGAATCTGTATATCAACTGAAATAATTATTCATAGCCCAGATAGCATCATGTTATTGTTTCAGCGTTGAAGTATAGTTAAATGCACTGAATTATGGTCAGTGTTACATTATCAGCATTGAAACTGAATTGATTTTTGGTCATTTTTTCAATATAGAAAAATTAATGGTGGCGAAACCTTGATATAAAGTGACTTTTTCAACATTGAAAATAAGATGCTGAGTTAACATCAATATTATTGAAAATAAAAATGGAAAAATGAATTTATGGGGGGCGGCATGATGGTGCAGTGGTCAGCACTGTTGCCTCACACCTCTGAGACCCGGGTTTGAGTCTCCGCCTGGGTCACGTGTGTGGAGTTTGCATGTTCTCCCCATGTCGTCGTGAGGTTTCCTCCGGGTACTCTGGTTTCCCCCCACAGTCCAAAAACACGCCGAGGCTAATTGGAGTTACTAAATTGCCCGTAGGTGTGTGTGTGAGAGTGACTGGTGTGTGAGTGTGCCCTGCGATGGGCTGGCCCCCCATCCTGGCTTGTTCCCTGCCTCGTGCTCATTGCTTCCGGGATAGGCTCCGGACCCCCCCACGACCCAGTAGGATAAGCGGTTTGGAAAATGGATGGATGGATGGATGTGCACCAAAGCACACACAGTTTTTTATGATGACTTAAACACATTTTTGTTACTACTGGCTATTTTGCAAAAACTCTTCACACAAATAAAAAAACCACCAAATCAGCAGAACATTGTAGGTCTCTTGCAAAAGTTAATAAATCTTGCTTAACTCTTCAAACCTTTGTAAAAATGGTATTTTTGTACCAATCAGTTAACACAAACCATCGTATTACAGTTTTTCTCGATTGCTAAGACACATTCCTGGAAAGCTGCTCTCCTTTTCTCTAAACTGTGAACACAAAACCCAATTTTCAAGCTACATTCACAAAACCTCTGACTCTTCTTGCAAAACCAAACTTTCACCCCAAAACAGTTCAATCTGTGCTCAAAACTGAACTATGCTGTCAAATCATGCCTCAAGTCAATCTAAATTCAATACTCCACTGAGTAGTCACTAAACACTACATAGAAAAAAGGAAAACACAATGCTCAGGACATGAAGCGGTAGAAATAAATGTTTATTTAGGTTAAATGCATGTTGCAAAACAAAATACCTGGGCATTTGTAACACTTGTACATAGAAAAAAGAAATTGCAAAAAAACAGAAATCCTGTGCATTTACATGTAGCACTTGTACATAACAATAAAGCACAAAAATATACAATTGAAGTACAAAGAAAAGAAGTGCATTACTCCGCCACAGCATCATTTCTCCGTACTGGGTCAGGCCACAGGACTTCATCTACATCACAGGCCACATTTTCTCTGGCCAGGCAACGGGGGAAAAACCCCTGGCATGCCGTATCCAGGCTTGACATGCCTCCACACCCATGTCACCACAGGCCAGTTCCATGGCTTGCAGGAGATTTACCCTGGTGTAAGGTTGGCGTTCATATACCTTCCACCGCCATGAGGAGAAGAATTCTTCAATGGGGTTCAGGAAAGGGGAGTATGGTGGAAGGCAAAGATTGATAAAACCTTAGTTCATAGTGAACCACTCTCTAACCTGGAGGCCTCTGTGAAAACTCACATTGTCCAAACAACAAACACATTGTCCTGCTGCCCTAACAGAGCATCTCGCATGTGATTGAGGAAAATCAGGAGCTGGTGAGTGTTGTAGGGCCCTAGGGTCGCCTGATGGTGGACAACACCATGATTACTGATGGCAGCACACAATGTGACATTGCCACCACGCTGCCCAGAGACACCAACAATGGCCCATTCGCCAATCACATTACGGCCTCCCCTTCTCATTTTGGTGAGATTAAATCCAGCTTCATCCATGTAGATGTATTCATGGAGTTTTTCCATTGCATCCAGTTCAAAAACTCTGTAGAAATAGATATATATTTTTGTGAGTGATGTAGGCCAACTACAGTAAATCACTATATACAGTAACCAACATTTATGTGTCTGGATATATACCAACCTGTACATACTGGGATCTTTGCTCTTTGACTCTATCAGAGTTGCGTTCAAAGGCCTACAAACAGTCAGACTAACTCTCCATTACAATACTATAGTACACTGGCACAGTGATGTACCGAAACATGTTTACTGTGGGACAGTATATAGTACAGTCATTGTACATATGTAATTGTTGTCAACATTTACATACTATAATGTCAAAAAAAGTACCTACCTGTTCTCTTCTCTAAATCTTCGGATTATGGTGGACACAGTGAATCTATTGATGTTTGGTTGTACCCTTAGTCCGGCCTCCTTCATTGTCATACCATGGACAAGAACATGGTCAATCACAGTAGCTCTGATTTCATCAGATATTACTCTTCTTTGTCCTCGCTGACCACCTCGACCGCCTTGACCTGCTCGACCTCCTCTCACACGAACTCTATCCATTGTAGTGCCTCACAAACAAGTGCTCTGGCTTATATGTACCCTCACATCATTAGCCACAAGTGTGATATATTTTGAGTTGTTGTGTTCAACCGGTGACACCTGAACTTTAATTGTGTTTGACTTTTGCCACCTGTGCTCACCATTATGCAATACGGGTGCATCACAATGACAATGTGTTGACAAGATGTGTCTAAACAGGTGACGAGTGCTTATGATTTTGCCAAAAGAGTGACTGATTCAATAAGTGGGTTCAGGCAACTGAGAATTTGGTTCAGACAATAGGGTTTAGTGTTTTAGCAATCGAGAAAAACTGTATAGTAACATTTTAGCTTTTTTCACAAATCTGTCCTGGTGTATTGGCTCTAGATGGCGCTATTGTGTAAGACTGAGGCCCTGGGATCGTGGTCCGGAAACTGCAGCCTACACTACTGTAGGAGGTCATCCATTTGTTAGATGGCACTATTGTGTAAGACTGAGGCCCTGGGATCGTGGTCCGGAAACTGCAGCCTACACTACTGTAGGAGGTCATCCATTTGTTAGATGGCACTATTGTGTAAAAACAGGGTTCTAAGACCATTGGTGTGGTACTGAAACTGCAGCCACCGGAACTCCAAGGTCATACTACTGGGCAGAAGATAAGAGCCATCAAATTTGTAACTACGTGCTGCCCATATCTGCTGGCACTCTGGGAAAGAGTGGAGTCACAATGTGATAACAAACTATGGTGTCAACTGAATGCTAGAAGAGTTTAAAAAGTTGAACACTGTAAAAATAACACTCGCTACACTCTTTAAAGTGTTAAATTTAACAATAATATTATGTGAAACAATGCAAAATAATGATGTTCTACTGTGCAGAAGTGGTATGATGGTGTGGGACTGACACGTTTTGCGAAGGTTAAGGTGAAATTCACTGAAAAGTGACTTCCACTATAATTAATTTCCCTCTGCGAAAGATTTAGTAATAGTTCCAGATTAAAGATTTTTATTAGTCATATACAGTATTTATGGATAATAATGTTTGTCGTTAAAGTTTAAGGGTTAACAGCATATTTAATCTTTTTCATACTTTATATCTGTGTCCTGTTAAACAGGGTAGTGGAATTTGGAAACCAAGCGCTTCACTACATATTGTACTGAGCATACCTGAATGAATTTAACAAATAAAATTTGGTATGCTTTGATTTTATTTCTTGCTGAAATCTTGTAAATTTAGTCACAAAGAAATTTACAAGGGGATGAACATTTACCTATTTAATCTGTTTATTTGATATTTCCACTTTATGCCACTTCATATTTGCACTAAATAGTTAAACTACATTCATACAGTACTAGAGTGCATTTCCTGAACCCTTCGTAATGCTAAGTAGTTTGTAAGTTCTATCTTAAGATGTACTTTAATGTTTGGCATGGTTCCTGAAATGTCCTAGGTTAAGTACTGTATACCTTCTATAAGAAATACTTTCCTAAGGTTGGTCTGAGCCTCTCATAGCTGTCTCTTATCGCTGTTCTCGGCTCATGCTGCTCATTTAACATAAGACTAACCTTGTTAAAGGTGCAGTTTCATGACCAAGCATCGCTTAACTAAAAAATAACCAGTCCATATCATAACACCTTATCTGACACATTGTGAAAAAGACACTGAAAGCAATTATGCAATAATTAAACTGCATTTAATTAAATACTCGAATTATACAAAATCGGTTTATTTGAAATTATTTCTAAATATTTTCTACACTATGTACTTACAATTGAAGAATTCTGACCAGGACAGTACTGAAGTATAATTATATAGGTTATATCTATTATAATATGAAATAATTTAATGTTTTTGTGTTCTTTAAATATTTGCAGTGAGCTCACATAATCTGTAAATTACACAGTATTTTAGTTAAAATTATTTTAACGTATTGCAGCACAATTTTTGAAGAATTTTGACATATATTAATTATATATTTTGACATATATTAATTTACCACAATCATTACTAGGTTTTTGCTATTGTAAGGCTCTATGTGAATCAGCCCATTCAAATTGTCCTATTTGTTCTCTGACTTTTTGTCTTAAACAGACCATAACCTTCAGGTTTATTCACTTGCAGTTATAGGCGCTCAGTGCAAAGCAGCTTCGGACACCAACCTATAGGAGAGCATGGCTGGTGAGTCAGTTACCACACTGGCTTTTCTGCTCTGCTGTCTGGGCCTCCCAGCTGTACGTCTGTCTCTCTCTGAAGCACGTAGACTGATGGTCAGAGATTCTGTAACTGGGGCATCAGCTACACTGACATCCAGTGAGCGGGACTCAGACCAGCTGATGAATCTCTGAGGTGGAGGTGTGACTGAGGGTCTTACTCTGATGGTCAGAGATTCTGTAACTGGGGCATCAGCTACACTGACATCCAGTGAGCGGGACTCAGACCAGCTGATGAATCTCTGAGGTGGAGGTGTGACTGAGGGTCTTACTCTGATGGTCAGAGATTCTGTAACTGGGGCATCAGCTACACTGACATCCAGTGAGCGGGACTCAGACCAGCTGATGAATCTCTGAGGTGGAGGTGTGACTGAGGGTCTTACTCTGATGGTCAGAGATTCTGTAACTGGGGCATCAGCTACACTGACATCCACTGAGCCGGACTCAGACCAGCTGATGAATCTCTGAGGTGGAGGTGTGACTGAGGGTCTTACTCTGATGGTCAGAGATTCTGTAACTGGGGCATCAGCTACACTGACATCCACTGAGCGGGACTCAGACCAGCTGATGAATCTCTGAGGTGGAGGTGTGACTGAGGGTCTTACTCTGATGGTCAGAGATTCTGTAACTGGGGCATCAGCTACACTGACATCCACTGAGCGGGACTCAGACTAGCTGATGAATCTCTGAGGTGGAGGTGTGACTGAGGGTCTTACTCTGATGGTCAGAGATTCTGTAACTGGGGCATCAGCTACACTGACATCCAGTGAGCCGGACTCAGACCAGCTGATGAATCTCTGAGGTGGAGGTGTGACTGAGGGTCTTACTCTGATGGTCAGAGATTCTGTAACTGGGGCATCAGCTACACTGACATCCAGTGAGCCGGACTCAGACCAGCTGATGAATCTCTGAGGTGGAGGTGTGACTGAGGGTCTTACTCTGATGGTCAGAGATTCTGTAACTGGGGCATCAGCTACACTGACATCCACTGAGCGGGACTCAGACTAGCTGATGAATCTCTGAGGTGGAGGTGTGACTGAGGGTCTTACTCTGATGGTCAGAGATTCTGTAACTGGGGCATCAGCTACACTGACATCCAGTGAGCCGGACTCAGACCAGCTGATGAATCTCTGAGGTGGAGGTGTGACTGAGGGTCTTACTCTGATGGTCAGAGATTCTGTAACTGGGGCATCAGCTACACTGACATCCAGTGAGCCGGACTCAGACCAGCTGATGAATCTCTGAGGTGGAGGTGTGACTGAGGGTCTTACTCTGATGGTCAGAGATTCTGTAACTGGGGCATCAGCTACACTGACATCCAGTGAGCGGGACTCAGACCAGCTGATGAATCTGAGGCAGAGGTGTGACTGAGGGTCTGCTCCTGCTCTGCTGTCTGTAAAAGACACTTTTGCCATGTTACTGTCAGATGGGCTTTGCTCTGTGAAGTTGCAGGACATCCTGCTTCTCAATATCTGTGTGTCTGGCTGTTGGTGTTAAAGGCTATATATGCTACTTTCTGCGCAATTGTAAACAACCTATATATTTAAATGAGGTTTTTCATTGGCTAAACAGAAAGAGGAAATGTCTGTCTTCAGTAGTTGGTCTCATTCCCATGCGCTCATACTTTGTGTGGCTCTGCACTGCCTCCTGCTGACAGAATAAAATTATTCCATCTAAGACAATGATAATTTCCACAACAGTATCAGATGTTCATCATGACCACATTTAAAGCAACGCCAGTTGACAGTCTTGGCCTTAGAACATCAGCATGAGTCTTCAAACAATCTGAGACACATCTATAACATTCATGGTAACTGATTTCATGTTTCTCTCCCAAAGCACCTTCTAAAGTAAGAATTGTGCTGCTGGGGAAAACAGGGACAGGGAAGAGCAGCACAGGAAATGTTATCTTGCAGGAAAAGAAATTTGAAGTTTCATCCTTTGCGAAACTTCAAAACAGATGAAGGAAATTTTAATGCCAGAAAGATTACAGTAACTGACACACCAGGAATCACCGACACTGAGAGGCCTGATCATGATCTGAAGTATTCCATAATATCCTGTCTCGCTCACTGTGCCCCCGGTCCACACGCCTTCAACTTAGTGCTGAAAGTGGGAAGATACACCAAAGAGGAGAAAGAGTCTGTGAAGATGATACTGCAGTACTTTGGGGAGGAAGCCCTGAAGCACACAGTTGTCCTCTTCACACAGGCTGATGAACTTGATAAACACCAGACCATTAAAGAGTTCGTATGGAAGAACAAGGATCTGAAGGAACTTGCTAGTAAATGTGGAGATCGAGTCCATGTCATTGACTCTAAGTACTGGAAGAAAAATGTGGCAGAACAGAGCCAGGGGTTAGTAAAACCTACCTGTACTGTTAAAAACCCATATGAATCAGAGAACAGGAGTAACAGTTTTCAGATTAATCAGCTGCTGACAACTATAGATAACATGGTGAGAAACAATGGACGCACTTATTACACAAATGAATCACTCCAGGTAATAGCAGAATCTATACAGGATGAGGCCAATAACATAATACAATAGAGAAAGACTGAGCAACAAGAATTTTGGAAAGAAGCTAGAAAGAGAACCAGAAATAAGATTCTAAAATATGAAGTAACAGAAGCAACAGTTGGCTCTTTGCTGGGGGCACTGCTTGGAGTGCCGGTTGGAGCAGCTGTACTGCCAGTGCTGTTAGCTGGACTTTCAACTGGAGTAGGAAAGTCAATCTTAGTCAGCAGACAAACAGCACAGAAAGTTAATGCCCAAACTGTAGCGGCAGTAGGAGTATCTGAAGGGGCAGAAGGGGCAGCAGGAGCAGAAGGGACAGCAATACAAGTAGGGGCAGTACTGGGCACATCTGTAGCTAAGGCTGTGATAGCTGTGACTGTAATAGGAACATTGGTATTATCAGGAACTGGACTGGGAGCGGCTACAGCAGTTTATGCCATAGCAGGAGCAGTAAGAGGTGGGGTGGCAGGAGCCAAAGCTGGGCAAGCATGCATCAATACCAGCCGTGCAGCCAAGGAAGCTGCAAAAGCTGTAGGACAGGCAGGAGGACCTACAGTGAAGGAAGTGTGGAATACCACACAAAAACTAGTTAGATCTAAAAAAACACCTTACAGTACACTGAGTTTCAGTAGTGACTCTGCAAATATCTGATGACTACAGCAGGAAAATGATCAAGTGTGATCAAATGCTGCATGTGGAGGAAACTTCAATACTCGCTATGAACCGTCATTGAGAATTACTTGGTTACAGTTTTGATATTATGATGTTTGTGTACTGTCTGAGATGTTCTCTGATGATCTGCTCGATGCTCCTCAGAGCAAAGCTTAAATCCTAAAGCATTCCAAAACTAAATCAATCATGTTCAGCAGATCCTCTGTTTAAGATGCAAAAGTGTTTCTCTGCAATAGCATCTCCATAACTCTGAAGTCAAAAACCATAGAAATGGTTTTATTCACTTAAAGGAGTAACAATCTGTGATACTGATTAAAGAAAAAAAAACAATAAAACATTTTATTTTACCTGTTTGGGCGGCATGGAGCTGCAGTGGTTAGCACTGTTGCCTCACACCTCTGGGACCTGGGTTCGAGTCTCCGCCTGGGTCACATGTGTGCGGAGTTTGCATGTTCTCCCCATGTCGTCGTGGGGTTTCCGCCGGGTACTCTGGTTTCCCCCCACAGTCCAAAGACATGCTGAGGCTAATTGGTGTTGCTAAATTGCCCGTAGGTGTGCATGTGTGAGTGACTGGTGTGTAATTGTGCCCTGCGATGGGCTGACGCCCTATCCAGGCTTGTTCCCTGCCTCGTGCCCATTGCTTCCGGGATAGGCTCCGGACCCCCCGCGACCCAGTAGGATAAGGCGGTTTGGAAAATGGATGGATGGATTTCATCTGTTTGACTTTCACATAATTCTCCGTGTTTCATATTTCTTTGGGAGTGAGTCGTCTAATTCAAAATAGATCTATTACGAATGGTAATAGCCCTTTGTGTTAAAAACATAGCAAATCTCTGAATCAATATCCTTAATATGCCTGTTATTTCAAATGTATTTTCCTGTACCTTTTTAAATAATAAAAACTGCTCTTTGTGATCATTTGGGGGTCAGTTCTTAAACTTCAGAGTGTGCAAAGTTATCTCTTTTATTTATATGTGGTGATATTTTTAGGAACAAAGGAGGAAACACCTTAGTTTAAAAAATACCAGTATATGTGTGGTTCCAGCATGTATGCATGCGTGTCTGAATGTCACATTCAGATGAATGCTATTCTGTCAATTTGTCCTACCTTGTCGAGTTGCTCTACCTTTCCTACCTAGTGCGTTTCCACAAATAAATCTATTGATTGGCAGTGTTGGGCAGTAATGCACTACTTAGTAACGTGTTACTGTAATTTGATTCTATTTTTAGTAGCATAGTAATTTAATGTGTTGTAATTTTAAAATTGATAATTAGATTACCGTTACAATTTCAAGTACCTTTACATTACTGCTGCGTTACCAATAAAATCAAGTGCTTTAACATCTATATTGTAAAAACAGAAATAATAATTGACAGTAACCTGACAGTGGCAGGCAGATGTCTGTCTGACAGTTGCAGATGCGATGTCATCTACGGGAGACCTACATGCATGGGAGACCAGCTCAAACAAAAACAAAGTGAACATGGCGAGTGAGAAGTACGTGTTCAGTAGCTGGAAATGTAGCCATTACTTATGGGGCGCCGTTTGTAAAGGTAGCAAACACTTTTGTACTTGCCACTTTTTCAACATTTAGTGTAATTTTCTGACATTTAGCTAGAAGTCAATGGTGTTGTGGATCAGCAGATTTTTTTGCTGTGCAGATTATGTTCAAAATTGTTTATCATATGTAAATATAAATGGTATGTCTATATATAAATATTAAATATAAATGTTAAATATAAATCTTACATGTAAATATAAATACAAATTCCTTTGTTCTTTCATTATCAATTAAAGAGATAAAAGGCCTGGAGTTGATTTGAGGTGTCTTGTTTACATTTAGAAGATTGAGGTGTGAACATACAACATGCGGTCAAAGCAACTCAGCATGCAGGTGAAGCAGGCCATCCTTCGGCTGCAAAAACAGAGCAAAACAATTTGAGAAATTGCTCCAACATTAGGAGTGGCAAAATCCACAGTTTGGTACATCTTGAGAAAGAAAGAAAGAAAGAAAGAAAGAAAGAAAGAAAGAAAGAAAGAAAGAAAGAAAGCAAGCAAGCATTGGTGAACTCAGCAATGCAAAGAGGCCTGGACGTCCACGGACGACAACAGTGGTGGATGATCGCAGAATCATTTCCATGGTGAAGAGAAACCCCTTCGTAACAGCCAACCAAGTGAACAACACTCTCCAGGAGGTAGGCAGATCAATATCCAAGTCTATCATAAAGAGAAGACTGCCTGAAAGCAAATACAGTGGGTTCACTGCAAGATGCAAAACACTCATAAGCCTTAAGAATAGAAAGGCTAGATTGGACTTTGCAAAAAAAACATCTAAAAAAGCCAGTACAGTTCTGGAACAGCATTCTTTGGACGATGAAACCAAGATCAAGATCAACCTGTATCAGAATTATGGAAAGAAAAAAGTATGGAGAAGGGCTGGAACAGCTTATGATTTAAAGAACACGGCATTGTCTGTGAAACATGGTGGAGGCAGTGTGATGGCTTAGGTGTACATGGCTGCCAGTGACACTGGGTCACAGTGTTTCTTGATGATGTGACACAGGATGGAAGCAGCTGAATGAATGCTGAGGTGTTCAGAGACATCGTGTCTGCTCAAATCCAGCCAAATTGATTGAGCGGCGTTTCGTAATACAGATGTACAATGACCCAAAACACAAAGCAAAATCAACCCAGGACTTTATTAAAGCAGAGGAGTGGAATATTCTTGAATGGCCAAGTCAGTAACCTGATCTCAACCATATTGAGCATGCATTTCACTTGCTAAAGACTAAACTACAGACAGAAAGACCCTCA
Organism: Brienomyrus brachyistius; assembly: GCF_023856365.1. Taxonomy (NCBI): domain Eukaryota; kingdom Metazoa; phylum Chordata; class Actinopteri; order Osteoglossiformes; family Mormyridae; genus Brienomyrus; species Brienomyrus brachyistius. Next base: position 3,359,825 of record NW_026042311.1, on the reverse strand, counting down.
AACAAACAGCAACTGAAAGCTGCTGCAGTAATGGCCTGGCAGAGCATTAAAAAGGAGGAAACCCAGCATCTGGTCATGTCCATGAGTTCAAGACATCAGGCAGTCATTGCTTGCAAAGGGTTTTCAACTACACAGCAAGTATGCCAGTGTTAAATTAACTCTGCATGGTGTTTATATGGGTCCACACCATTCATTGTTACATATAACACTTTACAGTGTGAAATGAGTGTTGTTTTTACAGTGTTAATATTTATTAACTCTTATAGTGTTCAGTTTACAGCATAGGGTGTTAAGTCACTGAGTCTCCACCTTCACATATCTGCACCATTTTAATGTGCACAGAAGAAGTCATGAGGATCAGAAGAGCCATCCCACATTTACCCACCATCATGAGAAAGACTCTGACCAAAAAGGACCTTAGAGCTTTTTCTTATGTTGCGGGTCACATCTCCAGAGTGGTACATATTTGGATGGTTTGGGGTGTATTTGAATGCCAGTTCTGCCCTTGGATGATTAACCTATGCTGAAAAGTGTTAGGGCAGTTGTGATATCCTTTTTGGTGTAGTTCCTGGTACTGCCCATTCCCCTGTCGACGAATGATGCTAGATGTATATTTGCATAGCATGACACTGTACTGTTTGTGACTTAACAGATTTTCTTTTTAATCCACCGCAGTTGTGATGAATAGGGCAAGAGAACAAAAACCACAGAAATGGCTCTTGTGTGCTGGGTCGTCCATCCATCCATCCATCCATCCATCCATCCATCCATCCATCCATCCATCCATCATCTCCCGCTTAATCCGGGGTCAGGTCGCGGGGGCAGCAGTCTCAGCAGGGAGACGCAGACTTCCCTCTCCGGGGCCACTTCATCCAGCTCCTCTGGGGGGATCCCGAGGCGTTCCCAGGCCAGCCGAGAGACATAGTCTCTCCAGCGTGTCCTGGGTCTTCCCCGGGGTCTCCTCCCAGTGGGACATGCCCGGAATACCTCCCCAGGGAGGCGTCCCGGAGGCATCCTGATCAGATGCCCGAGCCACTTCATCTGGCTCCTCTCGATGCGGAGGAGCAGCGGCTCTACTCTGAGTCCCTCCCGAATGACCAAGCTCCTCACCCTATCTCTAAGGGAGAGCCCAGCCACCCTGCGGAGGAAACTCATTTCAGCCGCTTGTACCCGCGATCTCGTTCTTTCGGTCACTACCCATAGCTCATGACCATAGGTGAGGGTAGGAACGTAGATCGACTGGTAAATCGAGAGCTTCGCCTTTTGGCTCAGCTCTCTCTTCACCATGACAGACCGATGCAGCGCCCGCATGACTGCTGACGCCGCACTGATCCGCCTGTCGATCTCCCGCTCCATTGTTCCCCCACTCATGAACAAGACCCCGAGATACTTAAACTCCTCCACTTGGGGAAGGACCCCATCCCCAACCCGGAGAGAGCATTCTACCCTTTTCCGACTGAGAACCATGGTCTCGGATTTGGAGGTGCTGATTCTCATCCCAGCCGCTTCACACTCGGCTGCGAACTACTCCAGTGAGAGCTGAAGGTCACGGTCCGATGAGGCCAACAGAATCACATCATCCGCAAAAAGCAGAGACCTAATCCTGAGGTCACCAAACCGGACACCCTCAATGCCCTGGCTGCGCCTAGAAATTCTGTCCATAAAAGCTATGAACAGAATCGGTGACAAAGGGCAGCCCTGACGGAGTCCAACCCTCACCGGAAACGAGTTCGACTTATTGCCGCCCATGTGGACCAAACTCTGGCACCGGTCATACAGGGACCGAACCGCCCTTAAAAGGAAGCCCGGTACCCCATACTCCCGGAGCACTCCCCACAGGACTCCCCGAGGAACACGGTCGAATGCCTTCTCCAAGTCCACAAAACACATGTAGACTGGTCGGGCAAACTCCCATGAACCCTCCAGAACCCTGCTGAGAGTATAGAGCTGGTCCACTGTTCCACGGCCAGGGCGAAAACCACACTGCTCCTCCTGAATCCGAGGTTCGACAATCCGGCGGACCCTCCTCTCCAGGACCCCCGAATAGACCTTGCCAGGGAGGCTGAGGAGTGTGATCCCCCTGTAGTTGGAGCACATGGCCCATTCGGACTCAATGTCCCCCGCCTCCCCCGGGATATGGGAGAAGTTCTGCCGGAGGTGGGAGTTGAAACTCTCCCTGACAGGGGATTCCGCCAGACGTTCCCAGCAGACCCTCACTATACGCTTGGGCCTGCCAGGCCTGGCCGGCTTCTTCCCCCACCAGCGGAGCCAACCCACCACCAGGTAGTGATCGGTTGACAGCTCCGCCCCTCTCTTCACCCGAGTGTCCAAGACATGCGGCCGCAAGTCCAACGACACGACTACAAAGTCGATCATCGAACTGCGGCCTAGAGTGTCCTGGTGCCAAGTGCACATATGGACACCCTTATGCTTGAACATGGTGTTCAGTATGGACAATCCGTGACGAGCACAGAAGTCCAATAACAAAACACCGCTCGGGTTCAGATTGGGGGGGGCCGTTCCTCCCAATCACGCCCCTCCAGGTCTCACTGTCATTGCCCACGTGAGCATTGAAGTCCCCCAGCAGAACAAGAGAGTCCCCAGGAGGAACGCTCTCCAACACCCCTTCCAAGGACTCCAAAAAGGGTGGGTATTCTGAACTGCCGTTTGGTGCATAAGCGCAAACAACAGTCAGGACCCGTCCCCCCACCCGAAGGCGGAGGGAGGCTACCCTCTCGTCTACTGCGGTAAACCCCAATATACAGGCACCCAGCCTGGGGGCAATAAGTATGCCCACGCCCGCTCGGCGCCTCTCCTCGTGGGCAACTCCAGAGTGGAAAAGGGTCCAACCCCCCTCAAGGAGACTGGTTCCAGAGCAAAAGCCGTGCGTCGAGGTGAGTCCGACTATATCTAGCCGGAACTTCACAACCTCGCGCACCAGCTCAGGCTCCTTCCCCATCAGAGAGGTGACATTCCATGTCCCTAGAGCTAGCTTCTGCAGCCGAGGATCGGACCGCCAAGGTCCCCGCCTTTGGCCGCCGCCCAGATCACCTCGCACCCGACCCCTATGGCCCCTCCCATGGGTGGTGAGCCCATTGGAGGGGGGACCCACGTGCCTTGTTCGGGCTGCGCCCGACCAGGCCCCATTGGTGTAGGCCTGGCCACCAGGCACTCGCCATCGAGCCCCACCCCCAGGCCTGGCTCCAGGGGGGGGCCCCGGTGACCCGCGTCCGGGCAAGGGAAATTGTGGGTCCAAAATTTTCTTCTTCATAGGTGTCTTTTGAGCCGCACTTCGTCTGGTTCCTCACCCAGGACCTGTTTGCCTTGGGTGACCCTACCAGGGGCATAAAGCCCCAGACAACATAGCTCCTGAGATCACGGGAACACGCAAACCTCTCCACCACGATAAGGTGTCGGCTCCAGGAGAGGGTGCTGGGTCGTGATTAAGCATAAATGGTTTAGTCATTATGGATTAGTTCAAGAAGGTGTTGGTTGAAAAGAAAATGCTGTGGAAACCTAGTAATTTTGTTTGTTTTTTTTTCTTTTTCTGTATGTGCCACTGAGATTTATTTTTCCTACTCATAAATTAAGCCTGATTTCCATTGATGGTAGAAGTAGGTATTGGATGGATGTGAAGTGTGTGATGTTTTTGAGGGATGGCTTTGCAGTGTTTAGCACTGCTATAAACATGATGAGACTGGGCAGTCCAGTAAGAGCTGACAAAAGGTCATCACTCTTCTGTCCTGTTAAAAGAAATCAGTAAAGTCAGTTGTTAATTGCCATCCAAAACATGAAACTGCAATTTTAGGCTGCCACCTTCTATCAGTGTTCCATTAACATAAGCCCATGATAGTGCCATTGGGGTCTCCAGTGGCATCCCAGCAGTCACAGCATTACACCTTGAAGCTTGGAAATTGCCTTCAAATATCCAGTAGTAATTTTTCTCTCCAAGGCATAAAAAATAGCTACGATTTACTCTGAATGAGGAAATGATTCTAATACACTTCACGGGAAAAGGTTGCTTGTCTAAGATAGGCTATTGCCAAACCTTTATACCTTTGAGAAGCATCTGTGCTGAAATGAAAGCCTGTATTACCACTCAAACCTGTAACTAGCAGGTGGTATTAACTCCCTCTTTGCATTGTCTGACTATTTTAGGCCTATAGGCAAAACACTATTGTCAGATTTTACAGAAAAAGATTGGACTAAGTTGTGCATAAAACTTTGAGACTGAGGGAAATGTAATAGATCAGTGTAGCAACTGGAGCAACGTATTGTTTAACATCATGGATAACGGTATGGTATTTCATAAAATAAGTATGTCACTGGAAAATAATTTAATCTTACCTTTTATAAAATGCTTGCTGCAAATCCGTGAATACTTGATGGGCTGCCAGTCTTTCCGACTGATTGCAGCTATCCATTGTTGTTTTCTCTCTTCACCAAAAGGTATTCGGTAAAATGCTACGTTAGGTTTATACCCTTGCCTGTTGCTGCAGCCCACATCACAGCAAGAAATCACCATTGCACCACCACCACAAGAGAAAAATAACCAACAACGACAGTTCAACCACGTGAAGGCTTGCCGTCCACAGGCGGTTCATTCACTTCTGCTGCCCATCATGACAGACACAATTGGCGCGGAAAGAGCGTGACATCAGACGAAAAGGGTCAATGCACTGTGCGCCTGTCTCTCATGCAGAGGCTCGCCGCATTTCAGCTGTTATGCAAAAGTGCAAGGAAGATTGCGTTTAAATGAAATATGTGTCTGTTTGTGTGTATACACTGCCTGGCCAAAAAAAAGTCACACTGTTTAATATTTTGTTGGATCACCCTTAACTTTGATTGTGAGGCACATTCGTTGATTCATTGTTTCCATGTGCTTATGCAGCAACTCAACATTTTTTTCATCCAGATTTGCAATAATTTTTCATCAAGATCTTGTATTAATGATTGGTGAGTTGAACCACTTTATAAAGTCTTCTTCGGCACATCTGAAAGGGTTAAGGTCAAAACTCTGTGCTGCCCAATTCATGGGTGAAAATGATTCCTTGCGCTCCCTAAATCACTCTTTAACAGTTCGAGCCCTATGAATCTATGAGCCCTGTGTTTATAAAATATAGTGTAGTCCATGAAACTAATACATTTCTGAAATGTCCATGATGCATAACACAGATAATGTAATTATAACTATGAGTCATATTCTATAATGTGCCTTTCCAGGTCTGTTTCCTTTAAAATTAAGAGCTTGTGAAGCTCACAGCAATGGAAAGTTACTTTGTACTTAGGAATAGTTTGAACTTTGCAGAAATGTTTTTATCTATTGGTGAATAGAATTAAAAAAATTTTAATAATCACCCGCTCCCCTCCTTGTCCCTTTTCTCTATTTACTTCCACATATACTGCACGCCTGTCTCTCATGCAGAGGCCTGGCACATTTCAGCTGTTGTGCAAGCAAGATTAAGCTTAAATAAAATACATATGTGTGTGTGTGTGTGGGTTGGTATACCTAACCTTATAGGCACCAGTTTCCTGGTCCTCATAAAAGGAAACTCTTATAAAAATCATTGACTGCAATGAAAAAACTAAAAATGCAAAAACCCTTTATTTTGCTTGGTTACTTATGGTTATGGTTAGGGCTGGATAGGGATTATGGTCGTCATAGTTACCATTAGCCTTTTTTCCATAGGAATGAATGAGCGGTCCCCATAGAGATATGTTTACACGACTGTGTAACTGTGTAAATAGCTACGATTTACTCTGAATGAGGAAATGATTATAATACACTTCATGGGAAAAGGTTGCTTGTCTAAGATAGGCTGTTGCCAAACCTTTTTACCTTTGAGAAGCATCTGTGCTGAAATGAAAGCCTGTATTACCACTCGAACCTGTAACTAGCAGGTGGTATTAACTGATCTGAAGGAACTTGCTAGTAAATGTGGAGATCGAGTCCATGTCATTGACTCTAAGTACTGGAAGAAAAATGTGGCAGAACAGAGCCAGGGGTTAGTAAAACCTACCTGTACTGGTAAAAACCCATATGAATCAGAGAACAGGAGTAACAGTTTTCAGATTAATCAGCTGCTGACAACTATAGATAACATGGTGAGAAACAATGGACGCACTTATTACACAAATGAATCACTCCAGGTAATAGCAGAATCTATACAGGATGAGGCCAATAACATAATACAATAGAGAAAGACTGAGCAACAAGAATTTTGGAAAGAAGCTAGAAAGAGAACCAGAAATAAGATTCTAAAATATGAAGTAAGAGGAGCAACAGTTGGCTCTTTGCTGGGGGCACTGCTTGGAGTGCCGGTTGGAGCAGCTGTACTGCCAGTGCTGTTAGCTGGACTTTCAACTGGAGTAGGAAAGTCAATCTTAGTCAGCAGACAAACAGCACAGAAAGTTAATGCCCAAACTGTAGCGGCAGTAGGAGTATCTGAAGGGGCAGAAGGGGCAGCAGGAGCAGAAGGGACAGCAATACAAGTAGGGGCAGTACTGGGCACATCTGTAGCTAAGGCTGTGATAGCTGTGACTGTAATAGGAACATTGGTATTATCAGGAACTGGACTGGGAGCGGCTACAGCAGTTTATGCCATAGCAGGAGCAGTAAGAGGTGGGGTGGCAGGAGCCAAAGCTGGGCAAGCATGCATCAATACCAGCCGTGCAGCCAAGGAAGCTGCAAAAGCTGTAGGACAGGCAGGAGGACCTACAGTGAAGGAAGTGTGGAATACCACACAAAAACTAGTTAGATCTAAAAGAACACCTTACAGTACACTGAGTTTCAGTAGTGACTCTGCAAATATCTGATGACTGTGAAAATGATTCCTTGCGCTCCCTAAATCACTCTTTAACAGTTCGAGCCCTATGAATCTATGAGCCCTGTGTTTATAAAATATAGTGTAGTCCATGAAACTAATACATTTCTGAAATGTCCATGATGCATAACACAGATAATGTAATTATAACTATGAGTCATATTCTATAATGTGCCTTTCCAGGTCTGTTTCCTTTAAAATTAAGAGCTTGTGAAGCTCACAGCAATGGAAAGTTACTTTGTACTTAGGAATAGTTTGAACTTTGCAGAAATGTTTTTATCTATTGGTGAATAGAATTAAAAAAATTTTAATAATCACCCGCTCCCCTCCTTGTCCCTTTTCTCTATTTACTTCCACATATACTGCACGCCTGTCTCTCATGCAGAGGCCTGGCACATTTCAGCTGTTGTGCAAGCAAGATTAAGCTTAAATAAAATACATATGTGTGTGTGTGTGTGGGTTGGTATACCTAACCTTATAGGCACCAGTTTCCTGGTCCTCATAAAAGGAAACTCTTATAAAAATCATTGACTGCAATGAAAAAACTAAAAATGCAAAAACCCTTTATTTTGCTTGGTTACTTATGGTTATGGTTAGGGCTGGATAGGGATTATGGTCGTCATAGTTACCATTAGCCTTTTTTCCATAGGAATGAATGAGCGGTCCCCATAGAGATATGTTTACACGACTGTGTAACTGTGTAAATAGCTACGATTTACTCTGAATGAGGAAATGATTATAATACACTTCACGGGAAAAGGTTGCTTGTCTAAGATAGGCTGTTGCCAAACCTTTTTACCTTTGCATCTGTGCTGAAATGAAAGCCTGTATTACCACTCGAACCTGTAACTAGCAGGTGGTATTAACTGATCTGAAGGAACTTGTTAGTAAATGTGGAGATCGAGTCCATGTCATTGACTCTAAGTACTGGAAGAAAAATGTGGCAGAACAGAGCCAGGGGTTAGTAAAACCTACCTGTACTGGTAAAAACCCATATGAATCAGAGAACAGGAGTAACAGTTTTCAGATTAATCAGCTGCTGACAACTATAGATAACATGGTGAGAAACAATGGACGCACTTATTACACAAATGAATCACTCCAGGTAATAGCAGAATCTATACAGGATGAGGCCAATAACATAATACAATAGAGAAAGACTGAGCAACAAGAATTTTGGAAAGAAGCTAGAAAGAGAACCAGAAATAAGATTCTAAAATCTGAAGTAACAGGAGCAACAGTTGGCTCTTTGCTGGGGGCACAGCTTGGAGTGCCGGTTGGAGCAGCTGTACTGCCAGTGCTGTTAGCTGGACTTTCAACTGGAGTAGGAAAGTCAATCTTAGTCAGCAGACAAACAGCACAGAAAGTTAATGCCCAAACTGTAGCGGCAGTAGGAGTATCTGAAGGGGCAGAAGAGGCAGCAGGAGCAGAAGGGACAGCAATACAAGTAGGGGCAGTACTGGGCACATCTGTAGCTAAGGCTGTGATAGCTGTGACTCTAATAGGAACATTGGTATTATCAGGAATTGGACTGGGAGCGGCTACAGCAGTTTATGCCATAGCAGGAGCAGTAAGAGGTGGGGTGGCAGGAGCCAAAGCTGGGCAAGCATGCATCAATACCAGCCGTGCAGCCAAGGAAGCTGCAAAAGCTGTAGGACAGGCAGGAGGATCTACAGTGAAGGAAGTGTGGAATACCACACAAAAACTAGTTAGATCTAAAAAAACACCTTACAGTACACTGAGTTTCAGTAGTGACTCTGCAAATATCTGATGACTGTGAAAATGATTCCTTGCGCTCCCTAAATCACTCTTTAACAGTTCGAGCCCTATGAATCTATGAGCCCTGTGTTTATAAAATATAGTGTAGTCCATGAAACTAATACATTTCTGAAATGTCCATGATGCATAACACAGATAATGTAATTATAACTATGAGTCATATTCTATAATGTGCCTTTCCAGGTCTGTTTCCTTTAAAATTAAGAGCTTGTGAAGCTCACAGCAATGGAAAGTTACTTTGTACTTAGGAATAGTTTGAACTTTGCAGAAATGTTTTTATCTATTGGTGAATAGAATTAAAAAAATTTTAATAATCACCCGCTCCCCTCCTTGTCCCTTTTCTCTATTTACTTCCACATATACTGCACGCCTGTCTCTCATGCAGAGGCCTGGCACATTTCAGCTGTTGTGCAAGCAAGATTAAGCTTAAATAAAATACATATGTGTGTGTGTGTGTGTGGGTTGGTATACCTAACCTTATAGGCACCAGTTTCCTGGTCCTCATAAAAGGAAACTCTTATAAAAATCATTGACTGCAATGAAAAAACTAAAAATGCAAAAACCCTTTATTTTGCTTGGTTACTTATGGTTATGGTTAGGGCTGGATAGGGATTATGGTCGTCATAGTTACCATTAGCCTTTTTTCCATAGGAATGAATGAGCGGTCCCCATAGAGATATGTTTACACGACTGTGTAACTGTGTAAATAGCTACGATTTACTCTGAATGAGGAAATGATTATAATACACTTCACGGGAAAAGGTTGCTTGTCTAAGATAGGCTGTTGCCAAACCTTTTTACCTTTGCATCTGTGCTGAAATGAAAGCCTGTATTACCACTCGAACCTGTAACTAGCAGGTGGTATTAACTGATCTGAAGGAACTTGTTAGTAAATGTGGAGATCGAGTCCATGTCATTGACTCTAAGTACTGGAAGAAAAATGTGGCAGAACAGAGCCAGGGGTTAGTAAAACCTACCTGTACTGGTAAAAACCCATATGAATCAGAGAACAGGAGTAACAGTTTTCAGATTAATCAGCTGCTGACAACTATAGATAACATGGTGAGAAACAATGGACGCACTTATTACACAAATGAATCACTCCAGGTAATAGCAGAATCTATACAGGATGAGGCCAATAACATAATACAATAGAGAAAGACTGAGCAACAAGAATTTTGGAAAGAAGCTAGAAAGAGAACCAGAAATAAGATTCTAAAATCTGAAGTAACAGGAGCAACAGTTGGCTCTTTGCTGGGGGCACAGCTTGGAGTGCCGGTTGGAGCAGCTGTACTGCCAGTGCTGTTAGCTGGACTTTCAACTGGAGTAGGAAAGTCAATCTTAGTCAGCAGACAAACAGCACAGAAAGTTAATGCCCAAACTGTAGCGGCAGTAGGAGTATCTGAAGGGGCAGAAGAGGCAGCAGGAGCAGAAGGGACAGCAATACAAGTAGGGGCAGTACTGGGCACATCTGTAGCTAAGGCTGTGATAGCTGTGACTCTAATAGGAACATTGGTATTATCAGGAATTGGACTGGGAGCGGCTACAGCAGTTTATGCCATAGCAGGAGCAGTAAGAGGTGGGGTGGCAGGAGCCAAAGCTGGGCAAGCATGCATCAATACCAGCCGTGCAGCCAAGGAAGCTGCAAAAGCTGTAGGACAGGCAGGAGGATCTACAGTGAAGGAAGTGTGGAATACCACACAAAAACTAGTTAGATCTAAAAAAACACCTTACAGTACACTGAGTTTCAGTAGTGACTCTGCAAATATCTGATGACTACAGCAGGAAAATGATCAAGTGTGATCAAATGCTGCATGTGGAGGAAACTTCAATACTCGTTATGAACCGTCATTGAGAATTACTTGGTTACAGTTTTGATATTATGATGTTTGTGTACTGTCTGAGATGTTCTCTGATGATCTGCTCGATGCTCCTCAGAACAAAGCTTAAATCCTAAAGCATTCCAAAACTAAATCAATCATGTTCAGCAGATCCTCTGTTTAAGACGCAAAAGTGTTTCTCTGCAATAGCATCTCCATAACTCTGAAGTCAAAAACCATATAAATGGTTTTATTCACTTAAAGGAGTAACAATCTGTGATACTGATTAAAGAAAAAAAAACAATAAAACATTTTATTTTACCTGTTTGGTCGGCATGGAGCTGCAGTGGTTAGCACTGTTGCCTCACACCTCTGGGACCCGGGTTCGAGTCTCCGCCTGGGTCACATGTGTGCGGAGTTTGCATGTTCTCCCCATGTCGTCGTGGGGTTTCCTCTGGGTACTCCAGTTTCCCCCCACAGTCCAAAGACATGCTGAGGCTAATTGGTGTTGCTAAATTGCCCGTAGGTGTGCATGTGTGAGTGACTGGTGTGTAATTGTGCCCTGCGATGGGCTGACCCCCTATCCAGGCTTGTTCCCTGCCTCGTGCCCATTGCTTCCGGGATAGGCTCCGGACCCCCCGCGACCCAGTAGGATAAGGCGGTTTGGAAAATGGATGGATGGATTTCATCTGTTTGACTTTCACATAATTCTCCGTGTTTCATATTTCTTTGGGAGTGAGTCGTCTAATTCAAAATAGATCTATTACTTATGGTAATAGCCCTTTGTGTTAAAAACATAGCAAATCTCTGAATCAATATCCTTAATATGCCTGTTATTTCAAATGTATTTTCCTGTACCTTTTTAAATAATAAAAACTGCTCTTTGTGATCATTTGGGGGTCAGTTCTTAAACTTCAGAGTGTGCAAAGTTATCTCTTTTATTTATATGTGGTGATATTTTTAGGAACAAAGGAGGAAACACCTTAGTTTAAAAAATACCAGTATATGTGTGGTTCCAGCATGTATGCATGCGTGTCTGAATGTCACATTCAGATGAATGCTATTCTGTCAATTTGTCCTACCTTGTCGAGTTGCTCTACCTTTCCTACCTAGTGCGTTTCCACAAATATATCTATTGATTGGCAGTGTTGGGCAGTAATGCACTACTTAGTAACGTGTTACTGTAATTTGATTCTATTTTTAGTAGCATAGTAATTTAATGTGTTGTAATTTTAAAATTGATAATTAGATTACCGTTACAATTTCAAGTACCTTTACATTACTGCTGCGTTACCAATAAAATCAAGTGCTTTAACATCTATATTGTAAAAACAGAAATAATAATTGACAGTAACCTGACAGTGGCAGGCAGATGTCTGTCTGACAGTCGCAGATGCGATGTCATCTACGGGAGACCTACATGCATGGGAGACCAGCTCAAACAAAAACAAAGTGAACATGGCGAGTGAGAAGTACGTGTTCAGTAGCTGGAAATGTAGCCATTACTTATGGGGCGCCGTTTGTAAAGGTAGCAAACACTTTTGTACTTGCCACTTTTTCAACATTTAGTGTAATTTTCTGACATTTAGCTAGAAGTCAATGGTGTTGTGGATCAGCAGATTTTTTTGCTGTGCAGATTATGTTCAAAATTGTTTATCATATGTAAATATAAATGGTATGTCTATATATAAATATTAAATATAAATGTTAAATATAAATCTTACATGTAAATATAAATACAAACTCCTTTGTTCTTTCATTATCAATTAAAGAGATAAAAGGCCTGGAGTTGATTTGAGGTGTCTTGTTTACATTTAGAAGATTGAGGTGTGAACATACAACATGCGGTCAAAGCAACTCAGCATGCAGGTGAAGCAGGCCATCCTTCGGCTGCAAAAACAGAGCAAAACAATTTGAGAAATTGCTCCAACATTAGGAGTGGCAAAATCCACAGTTTGGTACATCTTGAGAAAGAAAGAAAGAAAGAAAGAAAGAAAGAAAGAAAGAAAGCATTGGTGAACTCAGCAATGCAAAGAGGCCTGGACGTCCACGGACGACAACAGTGGTGGATGATCGCAGAATCATTTCCATGGTGAAGAGAAACCCCTTCGTAACAGCCAACCAAGTGAACAACACTCTCCAGGAGGTAGGCAGATCAATATCCAAGTCTATCATAAAGAGAAGACTGCCTGAAAGCAAATACAGTGGGTTCACTGCAAGATGCAAAACACTCATAAGCCTTAAGAATAGAAAGGCTAGATTGGACTTTGCAAAAAAAAACATCTAAAAAAGCCAGTACAGTTCTGGAACAGCATTCTTTGGACGATGAAACCAAGATCAAGATCAACCTGTATCAGAATTATGGAAAGAAAAAAGTATGGAGAAGGGCTGGAACAGCTTATGATCTAAAGAACACGGCATTGTCTGTGAAACATGGTGGAGGCAGTGTGATGGCTTAGGTGTACATGGCTGCCAGTGACACTGGGTCACAGTGTTTCTTGATGATGTGACACAGGATGGAAGCAGCCGAATGAATGCTGAGGTGTTCAGAGACATCGTGTCTGCTCAAATCCAGCCAAATTGATTGAGCGGCGTTTCGTAATACAGATGTACAATGACCCAAAACACAAAGCAAAATCAACCCAGGACTTTATTAAAGCAGAGGAGTGGAATATTCTTGAATGGCCAAGTCAGTAACCTGATCTCAACCATATTGAGCATGCATTTCACTTGCTAAAGATTAAACTACAGACAGAAAGACCCTCAAACAAATAGCAACTGAAAGCTGCTGCAGTAATGGCCTGGCAGAGCATTAAAAAGGAGGAAACCCAGCATCTGGTCATGTCCATGAGTTCAAGACATCAGGCAGTCATTGCCTGCAAAGGGTTTTCAACTACACAGCAAATATGCCAGTGTTAAATTAACACTGCATGGTGTTTATATGGGTCCACACCATTCATTGTTACATATAACACTTTACAGTGTGAAATGAGTGTTGTTTTTACAGTGTTAATATTTATTAACTCTTATAGTGTTCAGTTTACAGCATAGGGTGTTAAGTCACTGAGACTCCACCTTCACATATCTGCCCCATTTTAATGTGCACAGAAGAAGTCATGAGGATCAGAAGAGCCATCCCACATTTACCCACCATCATGAGAAAGACTCTGACCAAAAAGGACCTTAGAGCTTTTTCTTATGTTGCGGGTCACATCTCCAGAGTGGTACATATTTGGATGGTTTGGGGTGTATTTGAATGCCAGTTCTGCCCTTGGATGATTAACCTATGCTGAAAAGTGTTAGGGCAGTTGTGATACCCTTTTTGGTGTAGTTCCTGGTACTGCCCACTCCCCTGTCGACGAATGATGGTAGATGTATATTTGCATAGCATGACACTGTACTGTTTTTGACTTAACAGATTTTCTTTTTAATCCACCGCAGTTGTGATGAATAGGGCAAGAGAACAAAAACAACAACTCATTTCATCCGCTTGTACCCGCGATCTCGTTCTTTCGGTCACTACCCATAGCTCATGACCATAGGTGAGGGTAGGAACGTAGATCGACTGGTAAATCGAGAGCTTCGCCTTTTGGCTCAGCTCTCTCTTCACCATGACAGACCGATGCAGCGCCCGCATGACTGCTGACGCCGCACCGATCCGCCTGTCGATCTCCCGCTCCATTGTTCCCCCACTCGTGAACAAGACCCCGAGATACTTAAACTCCTCCACTTGGGGAAGGACCCCATCCCCAACCCGGAGAGAGCATTCTACCCTTTTCCGGCTGAGAACCATGGTCTCGGATTTGGAGGTGCTGATTCTCATCCCAGCCGCTTCACACTCGGCTGCGAACTACTCCAGTGAGAGCTGAAGGTCACGGTCCGATGAGGCCAACAGAACCACATCATCCGCAAAAAGCAGAGACCTAATCCTGAGGTCACCAAACCGGACACCCTCAATGCCCTGGCTGCGCCTAGACATTCTGTCCATAAAAGCTATGAACAGAATCGGTGACAAAGGGCAGCCCTGACGGAGTCCAACCCTCACCGGAAACGAGTCCGACTTATTGCCGCCCATGTGGACCAAACTCTGGCACCGGTCATACAGGGACCGAACCGCCCTTAAAAGGAAGCCCGGTACCCCATACTCCCGGAGCACTCCCCACAGGACTCCCCGTGGAACACGGTCGAATGCCTTCTCCAAGTCCACAAAACACATGTAGACTGGTCGGGCAAACTCCCATGAACCCTCCAGAACCCTGCTGAGAGTATAGAGCTGGTCCACTGTTACGCGGCCAGGGCGAAAACCACACTGCTCCTCCTGAATCCGAGGTTCGACAATCCGGCGGACCCTCCTCTCCAGGACCCCCGAATAGACCTTGCCAGGGAGGCTGAGGAGTGTGATCCCCCTGTAGTTGGAGCACACCCTCCGGTCCCCCTTCTTAAAGAGGGGGACCACCACCCCGGTCTGCCAGTCCAGAGGTACTGCCCCCGATGTCAACCAGATGCGTGTCAACCAGGACAGCCCCGCAGCATCCAGAGCCTTGAGGAACTCCGGGCGAATCTCATCCACCCCTGGGGCCCGGCCACCGAGGAGCTTTTTGACCACCTCAGCGACCTCCACCCCCGAGATAGGCGAGTCCACCCCCAAGTCCCCACACTCTGCTTCCATATCGGAAGACGTGTCGGTGGGATTGAGGAGGTCTTCGAAGTATTCCCTCCACCGACCCAAAACGTCCCGAGCTGTGATCAGCAGCGCACCATCCCCACCATAAATAGTGTTGATGATGTACCGCTTTCCCGCCCTAAGCCGCCAGATGGTGGACCAGAATCTCCTCGAAGCCGTCCGGAAGTCGTTCTCCATGGCCTCACCAAACTCCTCCCACACCCGAGTTTTTGCCTCAGCGACCGCCAAAGCCGCATCCCGCTTGGCCTGCCGGTAGCTGTCAGCTGCGTCTGGAGTCCCACAGGCCAAAAAGGCCTGATAGGACTCCTTCTTCAGCTTGACGGCATCCCTTACCACCGGTGTCCACCAGCGGGTTCGGGGATTGCCGCCGCGACAGGCACCGACTACCTTACGGCCGCAGCTCTGGTCAGCCGCCTCCACAATGGAGGCACGGAACATGGCCCATTCGGACTCAATGTCCCCCGCCTCCCCCGGGATATGGGAGAAGTTCTGCCGGAGGTAGGAGTTGAAACTCTCCCTGACAGGGGATTCCGCCAGACGTTCCCAGCAGACCCTCACTATACGCTTGGGCCTGCCAGGCCTGGCCGGCTTCTTCCCCCACCAACGGAGCCAACCCACCACCAGGTAGTGATCGGTTGACAGCTCCGCCCCTCTCTTCACCCGAGTGTCCAAGACATGCGGCCGCAAGTCCGACGACACGACTACAAAGTCGATCATCGAACTGCGGCCTAGGGTGTCCTGGTGCCAAGTGCACATATGGACACCCTTATGCTTGAACATGGTGTTCATTATGGACAATCCGTGACGAGCACAGAAGTCCAATAACAAAACACCGCTCGGGATCAGATCGGGGGGGGGCGTTCCTCCCAATCATGCCCCTCCAGGTCTCACTGTCATTGCCCACGTGAGCATTGAAGTCCCCCAGCAGAACAAGAGAGTCCCCAGGAGGAGCGCTCTCCAACACCCCTTCCAAGGACTCCAAAAAGGGTGGGTATTCTGAACTGCCGTTTGGTGCATAAGCACAAACAACAGTCAGGACCCGTCCCCCCACCCGAAGGCGGAGGGAGGCTACCCTCTCGTCCACTGCGGTGAACCCCAATGTACAGGCACCCAGCCTGGGGGCAATAAGTATGCCCACGCCCGCTCGGCGCCTCTCCCCGTGGGCAACTCCAGAGTGGAAAAGGGTCCAACCCCCCTCAAGGAGACTGGTTCCAGAGCAAAAGTCGTGCGTTGAGGTGAGTCCGACTATATCTAGCCGGAACTTCACAACCTCGCGCACCAGCTCAGGCTCCTTCCCCATCAGAGAGGTGACATTCCATGTCCCTAGAGCTAGCTTCTGCAGCCGAGGATCGGACCGCCAAGGTCCCCGCCTTTGGCCGCCGCCCAGATCACCTTGCACCCGACCCCTATGGCCCCTCCCATGGGTGGTGAGCCCATTGGAAGGGGGACCCACGTGTCTTGTTCGGGCTGCGTCCGACCAGGCCCCATGGGTGTAGGCCTGGCCACCAGGCACTCGCCATCGAGCCCCACCCCCAGGTCTGGCTCCAGGGGGGGGCCCCGGTGACCCGCGTCCGGGCAAGGGAAATTGTGGGTCCAAAATTTTCTTCTTCATAGGTGTCTTTTGAGCCGCACTTCGTCTGGTTCCTCACCCAGGACCTGTTTGCCCTGGGTGACCCTACCAGGGGCATAAAGCCCCAGACAACATAGCTCCTGAGATCACGGGAACACGCAAACCTCTCCACCACGATAAGGTGTCGGCTCCAGGAGAGGGTGCTGGGTCGTGATTAAGCATAAATAGTTTAGTCATTATGGATTAGTTCAAGAAGGTGTTGGTTGAAAAGAAAATGCTGTGGAAACCTAGTAATTTTGTTTTTTTTTTTTTTCTTTTTCTGTATGTGCCACTGAGATTTATTTTTCCTACTCATAAATTAAGCCTGATTTCCATTGATGGTAGAAGTAGGTATTGGATGGATGTGAAGTGTGTGATGCTTTTGAGGGATGGCTTTGCAGTGTTTAGCACTGCTATAAACATGATGAGATTGGGCAGTCCAGTAAGAGCTTTCAGCTTTTCTCCATTTTCAAAACTACTCTGTTCAAGAAAATCTAAGGACCTCAGCTTCTCTTTCAGTGTAAAGGTCTTGCCCTGGAGTCGCTGACACTCAGATTGAAGTGATTCGATATCCTCTGAAGTCTGGTCTGTTTGGCACATTACATCACATTTTGAATTAGCACTTGTATCATTGATACTATCCTCATATTCAAACTCCTCTTCAGCCTCAACTACCACTGGCTCATTCTTCTCAGCTGAGAGACTGAGGAGTGCTCTGGCAGCTTCACCTCTGGATGACTCATGTCTCCTTTTGTTTTTCATTGCCTCTCTCACTTCATACTTCTTAAGACTTCCCTGGGCTCGTCTCTTCACAGGGGACTTGGTGTGTGCAAAAACAGATGGCATATAATCAGGTGACAAAGGGTCATCACTCTTCTGTCCTGTTAAAAGAAATCAGTAAAGTCAGTTGTTAATTGCCATCCAAAACATGAAACTGCAATTTTAGGCTGCCACCTTCTATCAGCGTTCCATTAACATAAGCCCATGACAGTGCCATAGGGGTCTCCAGTGGCATCCCAGCAGTCACAGCATTACACCTTGAAGCTTGGAAATTGCCTTCAAATATCCAGTAGTAATTTTTCCTCTGCAAGGCATGAAAAATAGCTACGATTTACTCTGAATGAGGAAATGATTATAATACACTTCACGGGAAAAGGTTGCTAGTCTAAGATAGGCTGTTGCCAAACCTTTATACCTTTGAGAAGCATCTGTGCTGAAATGAAAGCCTGTATTACCACTCGAACCTGTAACTAGCAGGTGGTATTAACTCCCATTTTGAATTGTCTGACTATTTTTGGGCTATAGGCAAAGCACTATTGTCAGATTTTACAGTAAAACATTGGACTAAGTTGTGCATAAAACTTTGAGACTGCAGGTAAATGTAATAGATAGTGTAGCAACTGGAGCAACGTATTGTTTAACATCATGGATAACGGTATGGTATTTCATAAAATAAGTATGTAACTGGAAAATAATTTAATCTTACCTTTTATAAAATGCTTGCTGCAAATCCGTGAATACTTGAAGGGCTGCCAGTCTTTCCGACTGATTGCAGCTATCCATTGTTGTTTTCTCTCCATCAAAAGGTATTCGGTAAAATGCTACGTTAGGTTTATACCCTTGCCTGTTGCTGCAGCCCACATCACAGCAAGAAATCACCATTGCACCACCACCACAAGAGAAAAATAACCAACAACGACAGTTCAACCACGTGAAGGCTTGCCATCCACAGGCGATTCATTCACTTCTGCTGCCCATCATGACAGACACAATTGGCGCGGAAAGAGCGTGACATCAGACGAAAAGGGTCAATGCACTGTGCGCCTGTCTCTCATGCAGAGGCTCGCCGCATTTCAGCTGTTATGCAAAAGTGCAAGGAAGATTGCGTTTAAATGAAATATGTGTCTGTTTGTGTGTATACACTGCCTGGCCAAAAAAAAGTCACACTGTTTAATATTTTGTTGGATCACCCTTAACTTTGATTGTGAGGCACATTCGTTGATGCATTGTTTCCATGTGCTTATGCAGCAACTCAACATTTTTTTCATCCAGATTTGCAATAATTTCTCATCAAGATCTTGTATTAATGATTGGTGAGTTGAACCACTTTATAAAGTCTTCTTCGGCACATCTGAAAGGGTTAAGGTCAAAACTCTGTGCTGCCCAATTCATGGGTGAAAATGATTCCTTGCGCTCCCTAAATCACTCTTTAACAGTTCGAGCCCTATGAATCTATGAGCCCTGTGTTTATAAAATATAGTGTAGTCCATGAAACTAATTCATTTCTGAAATGTCCATGATGCATAACACAGATAATGTAATTATAACTATGAGTCATATTCTATAATGTGCCTTTCCAGGTCTGTTTTCTTTAAGATTAAGAGCTTGTGAAGCTCACAGCAATGGAAAGTTACTTTGTACTTAGGAATAGTTTGAACTTTGCAGAAATGTTTTTATCTATTGGTGAAAAGAATTTAAAAAATTTAAATAATCACCCGCTCCCCTCCATGTCCCTTTTCTCTACTTACTTCCACATACACTGCACGCCTGTCTCTCACGCAGAGGCCTGGCACATTTCAGCTGTTGTGCAAGCAAGATTAAGCTTAAATAAAATACATATGTGTGTGTGTGATGCCCGGCCCGTCCGCTCCTCGTGTGTGCCACGCCCCCTAATTACCCACATGTGATTCCATGATCGTGCCCAGTCGTGTCTTGTTCTCTTCTGCTTAGTTCCGTGTATTTAAGTCTCTGGTGTGCATTAACCCCTTGTCTGTCATTGAGAATGGTCATTGTTGGTGAAGTCCGTTACCGTGCTACGTTTCCTGTCCCAATCTCCTGATTAAACCCCGTATCCTGCCTGTGGCTTGCTTCTTTATTGCTCTCCGAGCCGCACAAGCTACGCTCGCCCAGCGCACGCATCCATCCCGCGTGACAGTGTGTGGGTTGGTATACCTAACCTTATAGGGACCAGTTTCCTGGTCCTCATAAAGGGAAACTCTTCTAAAAATCTTTGATTGCAATGAAAAAACTAAAAATGCAAAAACTCTTGCATTTTGCTTGGTTACTTATGGTTATGGTTAGGGCTGGATAGGGATTATGGTTGTCATAGTTAGCGTTAGCCTTTTTTCCATAGGAATGAATGAGCGGTCCCCATAGAGATAAGTTTACACGACTGTGTGTGTGTATGTAAATATATATAATAAAATGTAGTCCATGTAATTAATACATTTTTTAAATGTATGTGATGCATAACACAGATAATGTAATTATAACTATGAGTCATATTCTGCTATGTGCCAAGATCCTTTCCAGGTCCAGTTTTTGTCACAAACTCAAAAGTTTTCTACTAAGGTTTTGTTCCGTCACCAGTCAGTTACAAAACGATCTTCCAAAAGGGGAAAACATAATGTGAAAACAATTTAAACTTTAAGTTCAAATAAAGAAATAAGATTTCTGAAAACCCTCATTTTTGAGAGAGTTTAACAGTGAATGAAATTATAAATGCATTACTGTAAAAATGCAGATTTACGCCAAAAACGTTTTGACCACGTAGGCTGCTGTCTCATTAGGGGTATCAATAGATTGTCACATTTACAGCAGTGGAAAGTTCCTTCGTACTTAGGAACAGTTTGCACTTCACAGCCATGTTTTTATCTATGCGTGACAAAAATCCTAAATATTAACTGAATCTCCATTGAAATAAACACCCACTCACCTCCTTATCTCTTTTCTCTATTCACTTCCGCATACTGTAAGATTAAGTTTAAATGAAATGCACTGCTCAAAAAATTAAAGTGGCACTTTTAAAACACATCAGATCTCAATGGGGGAAAAAAATCATGCTGGATATCTATACTGACTGGGTAATGTTTTAGGAATGAAAGGATGCCACATTGTTTGATGGAAATGAAAATTATAAAGCTACCCTATAAAAATTATGTAAAATTTACAGTACATTATTGGCAAAAAAGTTGCCAATATTAAAGAACTGTAAATGTACAGATGTAGCCATTTGAATTTTCCCCAGTTTCCATGATGGGACCTTGGCTGGTCCTTGGCTGGTCCTTGGCTGGTCCTTGGCTGGCCCCTGCTGGGTCCTGGGTGGGACCTTGACTGTAATGAGATCCTCCACGATGATGTAATGAACAAAGGGGGGCGGCATGATCCGCTCCTTACCTCTCTGTGTGTAAAGTACTTGCAATGATTTATCCATCCAACAGGGAGAGCAGTGATGATGAAAGCTAAAGTGACTATATTATTTCAGCACTGTCTACAATTGGAGTGATCTCTAGGGGAAAAAAAAGATTTATTTCACTGTAAAACTCTGCCAAGAATGTGGATTTTCAGAAATGTTCAAAAACATTATTTGAAATCAAAGCTTCACAATTTTTTCCCATTATATTTTGTATTTTTCCCTTTTTTAAAGTTTTGTAAAACTGCCGACTGGGGTTGGAACAAAAACTTAGTTTAAAATTTTTAAGCCACATTAAAAGCTTTGAACAGGCATCATTAAAAGCAAGTCCAAAGAATGTTCCCGAAAATGCACAAGTACTGTATGACTTACCAAAGGAATGTGTGTGTGTGTGCTGGTATGGAATATTATTTTGCACTATATAATGTAGAATATAAGTATTATGATATTATTAAAAAGTATGTCAAATATCCATGATGTAATCATTACAATGTAAACATTATAATGTAATCAACAAAATGTAATCAACTGAGTATGTATTTGCACCTTTTGTTAGTCTGAGTTTCTGTTTATGTTACTTTATGTTAGTCCTGAATCTATGAATATTCACTTTTATTAGCGTATATTTTATCACTATGTTAAAGGACAAATATATTATCAACCTTTTAGTTAGACAATGTGTAAAAGGCTGAAACTGCCTAGGTTTACTACTGAAGGAAGGGATTCGCCTGAGTTCACCAGAAGTTCACGGCTGAGCATTTTTAAAAAACCAAGTGGAGCTGCTCGCGCCACCATTATGTTCAGCCGAGAGACCAAACGGTAAAAGAAATGACTGATAAACTTATCACCTAGGGGTGTGGATTAAGGGAAAAAACAATTATTGTGAATGGCTGAAGGAATGATGATGCTTAAGTGACGAGATATTGTTAAATGATAAGAACTTATATAAAAATTGGTGTAAAACAGTACAGGACACACTTTACGTGTCCAGCCTTGGTTGTAACTTCATTGTTGCAATAAAGACTGAATTCTGAATACTGCACAAGCAGCCCTCTGACTTCTGATTTGGCGGGGAAGGAGAAAAAACCACGACATAAATTGGCGTCACGAACAGGATCGGAGAAGAGACCTGGGGAGGCGACCACCTGGCGGAGAACCGGGAGACACCCGTCAGCATTTAAGTGGCGCGCCCTAAACATAGGTAAGGAAAGGTTTTTATTATTGTTTAATAGGATAGGGAAATAGAATAGGGAGATGGAGATGGGGGTGTCCCGGGGGACATACGCCGCCAGGCAGGGCCTCCTGGTAAAGGCACTCGCCGATTAAAAGAACTAAAGGTAAGAGAGCTGTTTGTGTAGTGTCCAGTGGGCCCAGTGTGTGTGTAATGTGAGAGAAATCCCTAAAGGAAGGGTCACGTGTGGATATTCCCTCAGAGATAAGCGCCGCAGAAAGGGAAAGTTGACCCTGAGGGCTTGGGATACTGCTTCGAGGCGTAGAGGCCTTGAAGGTTTAATAGTGATTTAAAGGTACTACCCTGAGAGAGGGCCAGTGTTTGTGCTGCAGGTTCTTGGATTAGTGTGAGTCGGAGACATCGCCCTAAGAGAGGGGGGTCTCCCTGTTCTGATAAAGTAAAGGTTGGGTTGCCCTAACGGAGGGGCCCGTGTGTTTTAAGTTGTGGGGGAAAAGTGCTGTTATGTCATGATGTAAAGATATTGTTAAGTTGCAAAGGAATTGTTTTAAGCGAAGGTTATGTTGTGTTGCAAATAAAAATATTGGTAAAGTAATAAGGCCAGAGAGAGCCTAAGCATTAGAAGTTGTGGGGATTTTAAAGGTCTGCTGGATCAGACTGGTTTTGTTATGCAGAAGTGGGGAAAATGGTCATATATGCAATTTTGGGTTGAACCAGAGGAAAAGCACATATATTTTTGACGGATAAGTTGAGTGATAAGGTGCATAAAGCAGAAATAAGTACCCCAGAGGTAAAACCGCTTAGGAGACTAAAATTAAAAAGGGATCAGTCTATCAGGGGGACTGGATAGAGCATTTGTGCATTTCTATAGAAAATCATTTATAGTAGTGGAAGTGCGGGTAGGTGAGTTTAGAATTTTGACAAATCTTAAAATAATGTTTTTGAATATGAATGTGATTAGAAGATTCTATGGACTATAGAGACTAAGTTTAGAGATAAAGGGTATTAAAGCACATCTTTGTGGAAGAACACTTGTCTAATTCTCTCATAAACATCGTTTATCTGACCTATAAGGACTGCATCATTGTAGGCCATGGGGTAATTATTTTGCTCCTTGCCCGTATATTGTCCTCTTACCCTTTTCCAATTATATGTTTAATGCTTCCTAAAAGTTCCCTCAGTAAAATCCCGTTTAGACGGTATGAATCACATAACTGTCGGTGTTTAGTAATAAACCCTTCTGGATCCGTCACCGGGTCCCCTAAACTTCTGCATGCTTCAGCACACTCGGTTCCTGTACACTAAGATGTCCTGTCTTGATCTCCCCCTACACCGAAATGTGGGTTAGCTACCTCAACGAGGGGGAAGATGTGGGTCCCTAAGTTACTCTTTTTCTTGTCTTCCTCAATTATCCCATAATCCTTTTTTACTTGCACCAGGGAGGGATATACTTCTATCTGGGGTGTCTCACCCCAAGTTCTTTTCGCATGTCCTCTAGTACCTATTGGACTGAATGCCCCATTCCCCAAATAAGGGCGTTCATCTCTTTCTCTACCAGAGTTTAACAATCCATTTCAGATAAGATTCCCCTGAAATTATACTTATGTTCCCATTTAGGCAAAACTGTGTGCTGCCCGGAGCATGACACTCTACGTACTTTGAATCTCCCTTCAGGGCAGTCTTACTTGTTTTGTTCCTCATTCTCGTTGTCAATGTTAGTGAGGCCTCAGACAGACAAGGTTATAACATAGAATCCACTGCTTGTGTACTTCAACAGTCCACAGGATCAGTTGGCACCGTTAGGTTTACCTCCTATGCGTTGATTCCACCAGTGGCAGTCACACATTCAGTCTTATCTTTTTAAACCATTCACTAGAAGTCCAGTCCACGCATCGAGGTATTAGCCCCCCAGTTGAACACAGCCAACTTCGGGAAGTCCGGTCAACCACGGTGAGGCACTAGGTATTCAAGTGGACTCAGCCGACGTTTTAGACCCTTCAAGGGACGTCCGGTAACCACATGGAGGTACGAAGTATTAGCCTCCCAGTATGACACAGCCAACTTCCAGAAGTCCGGTCTACACACTGAAGTACCAACCTCTCAGCGGGACATAGCCGACTTCACTAAAGGATTCCTATACTGCGCAATTGACGTCCCGGACGCCCTACGATTCACTAATCGTAGTCGGGAGAGTCCAACTCTCTACCTTTTACTCACGTTTGTTGTGGGTTCAGAGGGGTTCTTCGGAATCCCGTCGACTGACGTCCTCAGAGGGGAGAAACGACGCTATGGCACCGGCCCAGTCGCGAATTCACGCTCCGGGACTTTCCACAGGCGCCCCGGGCAAGCCTGACTGTCGACAGATTTCGGTGTGTCGAGTCCCTCCTCCTCAGACGGCGAGTTGTGGGATCCGGCTCGAAGGACCAAGATGTTGGGTATTTTTCCCCTAAATATACGCTGAAAACCAACCAGTCTCTGAACACAGAACAACACAAACAGCTGTGACAATCTTTTACTTGCTGCAAGGGAAGTCCGGTCCCCACATCGAGGTGTTAGCCTCTCAGTAGGACACAGCCAACTTCAAAGAAAAACTCCCCTTGCAGTTTCTTTTATTGAGGTACACAAACAGGATATGCAAATGACATTCAACATTACTTATCACCATATATGAGATGGAAATGTACAAGCGACAGTTTCTTCAGAACAGTTATTGCTAAATTATAGATCAGGCTGCTGCAGGGTGTTATTTCCAAGAAATGGCAACTAGCAAAATGACAAGAATAAAATACATATTTCTCTAACACCTGCCTTTATTCATTTCTTTAGCAGGTCATTGTTCATGGTCTTGTGTGTGTTACTCTGTTCCCTTTGTTACTGGTTTTCCTTTGTACTGTAGGTCATATATGGTTCTGTAATTAGTGTTTAACCCTGTTTAGTTCTGACCCTTTGTGGTCCTTTATTTTTATGCTTTTTTCTTAATGTTTTGTTTTGATCACATTAAACACTTTTTGTCTTGGAGTTGCATTGTAAATAATCACCTTATTCCCCTGCCTGTGCCATGATAATACGGTGAATGAGGAGACTGAGAGAAAGTGTGCAGGGAACAGAGGCTCAGGATACTGAGAATAAAGCCAGACTGGGGTTATTCCCTAATCTAGCCAACCTACAATACCCAACTGATCCTGCTCATCTGTTAAAATGCAGCATAAAGCATGATGGGGCTTCATCCAAACGTGCAATAATGTCGGACACTGCTAAGCAGTGCTGCCATTTCCAGTGAATGAAGGAGGGCGGTCATTTCGAAAGCACTGCTATGAGAGACACCCAGGACTGGCATATTCTCCCAGTGCTGATGCCATGTTTGTTTCAGCTGCCGCCCCTTTTAAAGGAGCAGGAAGACAAGAGACGTAACAGCTGGAAAACAGTGGGGTTCAGTCAGCGCAGACCTGATTGAGAAAGATGTTCCAATCAACCACAACAGACATTTTCCAGATCAGTACGTCTGTCTGCTCTGTTATGCTTCTATTGAACATCATTTGTTAACACACAGTTATATTGCTTGTGTGGCTGTTTTGGCTGGGCAGTTATTCAGCAGCACTGAACTGAATTTCAATGAGACTTTGATAAAACTCTGCTGAGGTGTAACGATAAAGTATGATGCGGTTTGTTATAGGATTTATCTTCTTTTTGAATGTCGGTTGCTGTGGTTCAGCAGGTTACGCTGTAGCTGATGTTCTGAGATCTTCAACCATGCTCCCCTCATTAAATCTGAGCACCTGCCCCTCTAAAGGTCTCTGCACAGCCCTGGAGCTGTGACCAAATTATTTGGCGGCAGGAGATGGATAATGGATAATGTACCCAAATATCCTAAACCAGGCCACAGACCGCTTACGCATTTGGGAGGAAGCTGATCATTTCCTGTCTGTAAATGAAAGTGAAAGAGATTTAAAGCCAGAGTCGTCATTTCAGCAAGAAACACAAATAACCAGTTCCCCAAAGAGATCCTGGAGCGACGCAGAGTTCTGTTCCCAATCCGACGTAACTTCATTCAGAAGGGCTCCCGAGCTGTCATCGCCGTAGACCGGCTCTACGTGGATGGGCAGCTGTACCGCGACCCCAGTACCACTCCCTGGTTATATTAACGCCAGTCCAGATAAGAACCCGTTATATATTTTTCTTATTTCCTCTAATCCTCTTCCATTAACATCTCTCTAGCTTATACATGTCAATCTGCCAATTTAACGTGATGTCATACTGAATACATTCCCGTCAGTCTCCGCAGCGCTATAGTACTAGCGATGTTTCCGCTTTTCTCCTGTCCCCATGTATACTCTCACCAACTTGCCCCTTTGTATGTATCCCTCACTTTCCCCTTCTTTCACTGCACTGATCACCTGCTTTACTACTCTGTCACACACAATATCTTCAGTCGTTACGCATCTGCACAGCACGACCACGTACATACGCACTCAGCGTCAGCACAACCACTCCGACCTCATAGCGCACACAGACACATAGGACACACACAAGCGCGTACACGCTCGTTCAAACCTCATTCATCCGCATGTGCAATATTAGCTGCACACACCGGTCTATGGGCACACTAAGGTTTGTCTCATGGAATGTGCATGGAGCTGGCTCCAGAGAAAAGAGGTTAAAGATTTTTGGCCAGCTTAAAAAATTACAGGCAGACGTTGTTTTATTACAAGAGACTCATAGACCTGCCAAAGCTACTGATGAACTTAAAACACCGGAATTTCCTAATGTGCTCTCAGCCTGCTATAACTCTAGACAAAGAGGGGTAGCAATTTTAATACATAAAAATGTCAATTTTACAGTACTCAACACAATTATAGATCCAGAGGGTAGATTTATAATTATTAAATTATCTATACTTAACAAAAAGTTATGTATTGTTAGTATATATGGTCCAAATGTTGATAACCCCTCATTCTTCCACGTTTTATTTACCGCACTCTCTGAACACCTAGATTGCGCACTTGTTCTGGGGGGCAATCTCAACTTTGGACTAGATAAAGAAATGGACAGGCTCAGTACAGCTGCTCAGCGCAATTGGGAATCCACAAATATAGTTAAACAGTACATGAGCGACTACGGACTTTGCGATGCATGGCGTTCTCTTCAGCCCACCCGTAGGGAATATACTTTCTTCTCACATGTCCATCACTCTTACTCTCATCTGGATTATTTCCTAGTCAGTAGCTCACTGCTGAGTGACATTTCAGACACAGAGATACACCCTATAGCTGTCAGCGATCATGCTCCTGTTTCTTTAACCCTAATAAATAGGAAGGCCACTCCACCAAGTAGAAACTGGAGATTTAATGCATCGTTGCTTAAAGATGGAGACTTTATTAACTATTTTAAAAAAGAGTGGGCTTTATATTTAGACTATAATGACCTGCCTGGAACATCAGCATCTGTTCTCTGGGAAGCAGGCAAAGCTGTGATGAGAGGTAAAATAATCTCATTCTCATCATATAAAAAGAAATAAGAAAACAAGTGTATTCAAGAATTAGAAGAAACCATCAAATCATTAGAAGAAGCCTACGTTTCATCCCAGGAACAGGAAATGCTGAATAAAATACGTAAAGCAAAACTAGAATTAAATGAAATTATTAACAAAAAAACTCAATTCTTAGCACAAAGGCTTCGCTGGCAATATTATGAACATGGTAATAAATCAGGTCAATTTTTAGCTAATCAGTTAAAAATAAACAAGGAAAAAACATCTATATGTGCTGTTAAAGACTCAAATGGGGAAACAGTATATGATCCTGACAGAATAAATAATATTTTCAGGGACTTTTACAAATTTTTATATTCACCACAGATAAACCCATCTAAAGATGAAATTGATCAGTTTCTTGATAGTATAACCCTTCCGAAATTATCAGACAATCAAGCGATAGCACTGGATTCTCCGCTGACACCAGGTGAACTCCAGGAAGCCCTGAACGGTATGCCCAATAAAAAGGCGCCAGGTCCAGATGGATTTCCAGCAGAATTCTATAAAGAATTCTGGACAATTCTGGCACCAACATTCCACAGAATGTTGCAAGAAACCAGGGAAAATGGTAGGCTACCACCAAATATGAATTCTGCTAACATTAGTCTCTTGCTAAAACCAGGCAAAGACCCTACATTGCCTACCAGCTATCGTCCAATATCCCTTATTAACGTTGACCTTAAAATAATCTGTAAAGCTCTCTCAAAAAGAATAGAGAAGATAACCCCTCTCATAATTCATCCTGACCAAACGGGTTTCATAAAAGGGAGGCACTCATCAACAAATACACGAAGATTACTTAACCTGATAGACTATTCATGCAATAAAAACCTTCAAATTACAATATTGTCTCTAGATGCAGAAAAAGCATTTGATAGAGTTAACTGGAATTTTTTATTTGCAGCTTTACGCAAATTTGGTTTCG
Source organism: Brienomyrus brachyistius (assembly GCF_023856365.1). Classification (NCBI taxonomy): domain Eukaryota; kingdom Metazoa; phylum Chordata; class Actinopteri; order Osteoglossiformes; family Mormyridae; genus Brienomyrus; species Brienomyrus brachyistius. The sequence continues at coordinate 3,331,273 of NW_026042311.1, read as the reverse complement.
GAAACTCTTTCATGAACTGGTTAAAAATATTATATAGTTCCTCAATAGCATATGTCAGGACGAATTACCAAACATCCTCCAGTTTCTGTCTCAAGAGGGGCACCAGGCAGGGATGCCCTCTCTCCCCCTCACTATTTGCAATTTTTATTGAACCACTAGCAGCAGCAATTAGACAGGCTATAGTGATCAAAGGCATTAAATGCAGGAATATAGAACATAAGGTAAGTCTTCATGCGGATGATGTGTTACTTTTTCTCCAGCATTCACAAACCACTCTTTCTGAGGTAATTGCATTAATAAACTCTTTCTCAAGAGTCTCAGATTATTCGATAAATTGGTTAAAATCTACAGTTCTCCCAATTAACTGCTCCTTCCAGAATAATTCTCCCACTCCACTGCGGTCTGGAGATATTAAATATTTAGGTATTAACGTTTCACCTAGGCTGGCAGATTTAACTAAACTAAACCATACCCCACTTTTAAAAAAGTAGAGGATGATCTGGTTAGGTGGATATCCCTACCCATATCACTTATGGGAAGGGTCGCCTCAATAAAAATGATGGTTTTGCCAAGAATTAATTATTTATTTGCAATGATCCCGAGCAAACCACCACCTGACTGGTTTAGATCTCTGGACTCCGCCATCTCTAAATTCCTCTGGAAAGATAAACCCCCACGTATTAGCTTAAAAACACTGCAAAGGACTAAGGACAAAGGAGGACTAGATCGGCCTAACTTTCCACACTATTTCTTAGCCAACAGGCTCCAAAACATCTCAGGGTGGTTAAAACATACCCTCTTAGATGAGCCTTGGCTAGACGTAGAACAAGCACTATGCAATAATATAAAGATTTCGGATCTACCTTTCATTAGCTCAAACATTAAACGACACGAATGCTTCAAAAGCATCAGTATCAGCTCTTCTCTGACAGCGTGGTGGGAGTTTCTAAAAGTGACTGAGTCTTCATTAATCCCATGCAAACGTACTCCCATCTGGAACAACCCTGACGTACTACTAAATAATAATATGATAAACTTCCCAGATTGGAGTTGTAAAGGTATTAAATACTTGGAACATATATTCGAAGGAATAGACTTTATTCCCTTTGACATATTAGTTAAACGATATGGGATTAACATGAACAAATTTTTAGAATATCAACAAGTTAAATCTATAGTAAAAAAGAAATTAGGGTTTAATCAAATCAAATTAAAAATACCACCAAGTGTGGCAGAATTCCTTAATCTTAAAACCCCCAAATTACTGTCTAAAATATACAGGACACTAAAATGGATGAATCAATATCCCTTCCCATTGCAAAATGGGAGGCAGATCTATCAGTCAGCTGGGACCACAACTTCTGGTCTAAGATATGTTTAAAAACCTTTCAACTGATTAGAAATCCCAGTTTACAGTTAATACAATACAAAGTCCTGCATAGAGTGCACTATACAGGGCATCGGATGTTCAGGATGGGTTTTACATCTTCTAACAACTGCTCACACTGTCAAGGCGACACACCTGACAGTTACATCCACGCTTTTTGGTTCTGTCCACCTACTCAGATGTTCTGGCTCAGGATCTGTGAAGACTTATCAAAGTGTCTGAAATGTAACATTCCAGCCTCTCCTTCAGTCTGCTTGTTGGGCGACCTAGATGGTGTCACTACATATTTTGACACAACCCACATGGCTTTCACCGCCTTATGCATTGCTAAGAAGACTGTCCTTATGAACTGGAAGAATAAAAATAACCTTAATATCAACCAATATAGAGACAGTTTGTTGAACCATATTAGTCTTGATACAGCTTCTGCCGCCACACTAGATCAATCTCTCTGGGCTCCTTTGATCAGCTCCATCACCTAGTGGGGGTGGGGGGTCAGGGTTTTGTCCCGCTCTGGTCATTGCTGTTGGCGTGGGGGGGGGTGCATATTGGCTCGGGGCGTCTGGGGGTTCCCTGGGGGTGGGTTGCTGGGGGGGTTCGGCGCTGGGACTGCGGTCCTGGCCTGGGTGGGTCTTTGGTGGCTCTTGGGTGGGGTCCTTCTGGCGGCTGCAGGCGGCGCTGCTGGGGGAGCCTGTGCCGGCGGACGTAGGTTACCGGCCTGGCGGCCATGCTGCTCCTGGGTAGATCCGGGGCGGGCTTGGGGTTCTGGGGGCGCTCTGCCTCTGGGCCGGGGTTCTGACTGGGCTGGGGGGGCTTGGGTCTTGGTGGGTATGCCGCCGGGGTGTGGGTTGGTGCATGCATGGGGGCTCAGCCCCGGTGCGGGGGCCTTCGGCGCGTCGGTGGAGCTGGGGGCCTCTTCGGCTGGCGGGGAGGTTCTTACCATCTGTCCGCGGGGGGTCCCTGCTTTTGGGGTGTCCATTCTGCGGGGGTGGGGGGGGGAATCCAATAGAGGAGGAGGAAGGACTCAACCTGGATGTCTTTTGTCTTATGCAGTATGGGAGTTGACTGAATGCTGGGTCGGGGGTAGTTTTTCCTCTGGAGTGGGGGCCAGTGAGGAGCCTTGGGCTCTGTGGGGCCGGGTGGCGCCGCTGCCTTGGGCCCCGGTCTGGATGGGCCTGGGCCCCCTGCCCTGGGTGGATTTCGGGGAGCGGGGGGTGCCTATGGGGGTCAGCGGGGGAGCTGGCTCCAGAGGGGGGGGGAACTTGCCCCCCCCCCCATTCCTTTCTTCCCCATCCCGAAGTGCCTCCCTCCTCCCGCTCCATCACACCACCTCACATGTAGGGCTTTGAGGTGCAGGTGCGTTGCTGGGATACAGGGGAGGTATTCCTCCTCTGTCCCCTCGCGACCACCTGCATCTCAATCATACATCTCAATCATACATCACAACTTAGACACTCATCACTGACTCTCTCATGACACATACATTTAGGGCGTTGGGGATGGGCACACAGAATGGCATCCAGAGGGCGGTCTGTTCATTCAGCCTTACCTCTGGTGCCAGGGCCCACATTTCAATTTTAATTGCACATAGACATTGAGGGTTCTGGTGAGAGGCCGAGCTAACACCAACTGTTGGTCTGCAGGGGGTGGTTAGCGTCATGCCCTTCACCTGTTTTAAAAGCACTTTAGAACAACACACACCAACACCACATCTGAGCGGGCGAAGGGGGGCATGGGGTCTTTTCACACCACCGTTCTCCGTTCGCCATTTGGGGCTGGGGGCTGAGAGAGGAAGAGCTGCCCGTCTGGTCGGGGTCTGGACTGGTAGGCTTCTCGGCTGCTGCGGGGTCCGGGGTGATCTTCTGGTCTCCTCGCCAGAGGAAAAAAATGGGGTATATATGGGGAGTGAGAGTATGTGTACAGCGTTCATTTCTGTGTGTCTCCATGTTGGGTAAATGTGTAAATATTTGTTTATGAGAACAAGGTTCTCACAGACACATACAGGTGTGCACACAGGTGTACAAACAGGTTCTCACAGACACATACAGGTGTACACACAGGTTCTCACAGACACATACAGGTGTACACACAGGTACTCACAGACACATACAGGTGTGCACACAGGTGTACAAACAGGTTCTCACAGACACACGCAGGTGTACAAACAGGTTCTCACAGACACAAATAGGAGTACAAACAGGTTCTCACAGACACACACAGGTGTACAAGCCGGTTGTCACAGACACAAACAGGTGTACAAACAGGTTCTCACAGACACACACAGGTGTACAAACAGGTTCTCACAAACACATACAGGCGTACAAACAGGTACTCACAGACACATACAGGTGTACACACAGGTTCTCACAGACACACACAGGTGTACAAACAGGTTCTCACAGACACACGCAGGTGTACAAACAGGTTCTCACAGACACACGCAGGTGTACAAACAGGTTCTCACAGACACACACAGGCGTACAAACAGGTTCTCACAAACACATACAGGCGTACAAACAGGTTCTCACAGACACACACAGGTGTACAAACAGGTTCTCACAGACACACACAGGTGTACAAACAGGTTCTCACAGACACACGCAGGCGTACAAACAGGTTCTCACAGACACACACAGGCGTACAAACAGGTTCTCACAAACACATACAGGCGTACAAACAGGTTCTCACAAACACATACAGGCGTACAAACAGGTTCTCACAGACACACGCAGGCGTACAAACAGGTACTCACAGACACATACAGGTGTACACACAGGTTCTCACAGACACACACAGGTGTACAAACAGGTTCTCACAGACACACACAGGTGTACAAACTGGTTCTCACAGACACACACAGGTGTACACACAGGTTCTCACAGACACATACAGGTGTACACACAGGTTCTCACAGACACACACAGGTACTCACAGACACATACAGGTGTACACACAGGTTCTCACAGACACACGCAGGCGTACAAACAGGTTCTCACAAACACATACAGGCGTACAAACAGGTACTCACAAACACATACAGGTGTACACACAGGTTCTCACAGACACACACAGGTACTCACAGACACATACAGGTGTACACACAGGTTCTCACAGACACACGCAGGCGTGCAAACAGGTTCTCACAAACACATACAGGCGTACAAACAGGTACTCACAAACACATACAGGTGTACACACAGGTTCTCACAGACACATACAGGTGTACACACAGGTACTCACAGACACATACAGGTGTACAAACAGGTTCTCACAGACACACACAGGTGTACACATAGGTACTCACAGACACATACAGGTGTACACACAGGTTCACACAGACACAAACAGGTGTACACACAGGTACTCACAGACACATACAGGTGTACACACAGGTACTCACAGACACACACAGGTGTACAAACAGGTTCTCACAAACACATACAGGTGTACACACAGGTACTCACAGACACATACAGGTGTACACACAGGTTCTCACAGACACATACAGGTGTACACACAGGTTCTCACAGACACATACAGGTGTACACACAGGTTCTCACAGACACATACAGGTGTACACACAGGTTCTCACAGACACATACAGGTGTACACACAGGTGTACAAACAGGTTCTCACAGACACATACAGGTGTACACACAGGTTCTCACAGACACATACAGGTGTACACACAGGTACTCACAGACACATACAGGTGTGCACACAGGTGTACAAACAGGTTCTCACAGACACATACAGGTGTACACACAGGTTCTCACAGACACATACAGGTGTACAAACAGGTTCTCACAGACACACACAGGTGTACACACAGGTACTCACAGACACATACAGGTGTACACACAGGTACTCACAGACACATACAGGTGTACACACAGGTTCTCACAGACACACACAGGGGTACTCACAGGTACTCACAGACACATACACAGGTGTACACACAGGTACTCACAGACACATACAGGTGTACAAACAGGTTCTCACAGACACATACTGGTGTACACACAGGTACTCACAGACACATACAGGTGTACACACAGGTACTCACAGACACATACAGGTGTGCACACAGGTACTCACAGACACATACAGGTGTACAAACAGGTTCTCACAGACACACACAGGTGTACACACAGGTACTCACAGACACATACAGGTGTACACACAGGTACTCACAGACACATACACAGGTGTACACACAGGTTCTCACAGACACACACTTGATCAGCTGTTGCTCCTTAACATTCTCATTGTGATTCGTACAGATGTTGGTTGTTGTTTTCTCTCATCAGCAGGTATTGAAGCAGATTATCTGTGGTTTTATCTGTTTTTTTTCTCTTTTCCCTCCCTCCCTCTCTATTTCCCTTCTTCTCTGTTTTCGTCCTTCTGTCCCCCTCTCTCTCCCTCTCCCTCTCTTGAGGAAATAAATAAAAAAAGAATAAATAAACAGAAATAAAGTAGTCCTCCGCAGAGGGGGGGTGGTGGAGGGAATATTAAAAAAAAAAAAAAAAAAAAAAGAAACACAAATAAGATTCCAGAATAATTTAAAGATATTACCATTGCAAGGTATGACTAAAGTCAACAGATGTACTGTAACTGATAAAATGAGAATGTTTAACCTGAGGCATCAGCAGAAACATTTTGCTTTGGGTGGCCCTCAGGGCTCAGTTACATTTATGGGGTCAGCCGAACTGCACTGGGCCTGTTCTATGCTTCAGCTTCAAAAATTAGATAATCTATATTTCATTTTCTATTATTTAGATGTGGGGTGGCCGCCCCTTAAATCCACCCCTGTTTAACACACATACTGGGATTTAATACTTCTAAGCATAATTAGACATTTAACGTAATTAACTCCTGTGTGACTCAGTGAGTCAGGACTCAGTACCTGTGACCGAAAGATAAATGTTGTAAATCCCAGGCTGGGCTCTGTATTTAATCAGTCATTTACAGAATAGCAGTTCAGGTAACTAGATGCTGCGGAGCCTGTAGGGGCCATGAACAGTGCGGGAAAGTAAACTGTCTGCACATTGTAGGGATTTCATGAACTCGATGTAGAATTTCATGGGCACATTAAACTAAATTGTGAGTCTGATGTAGTATGAAGAAACCCTGTCTGAGACACTACCAGGGCTCCGTAATTAAGATGCTGCGGGAATGAGTTTGTGTGCATGAATACTAGGGTTTTGTGGCAATAAATTTATTTATTCATGCAAATCTTTGTAATAAGACACAATATTCTTATATTCAAGCTTGAGAATGTTCTTCCATATCTGACAAGCAGCCACACAAAGTTACATCTAATTCTATATTTGTGATCATTGAAACCCCAGTAAAACAGCCTTGATCCTATCCTGTCTCATGTGGCTCATTTTCCTCACCTGAAATGACTAAGTTACATGTCTATCCTTCCTTTTTATGATTTTGTGTGACCTTCATGTTCCTGCCCATCACTGTAACCACGGGAAGGGAAACTCCACACCCAATAAGACCTGATTTTAGTGATTCCCATAAAGTACAATATATATATTACAGAAACTTTCTTTACTTTTTGCGAAAGCATACAGATCCGAATCCTACCTTATAGTTTACTTGTGAATAATAAATAAAACCGTTGAGATCAATTCTCACCTTTAATTAAAGCAATAATTTCATCTTAGGTTATTTTTCTATCTTCTGTTTTATGAAATCAGCCATGTAAACTTGTTTTATATGTTTTTAGTCTTGTAGAGACGAGGAGGCAGAACTTCTTTCTGTGACGGAAAAAGGTGTGACAAAGCCGTCTATATAACGTGTCTGTCTTTCAGTTTAGGTGAAGCTGAAACTACAGCAAAACCTTGATTCACTGGTCTGAAGTAATTTTACTCTGAAGTGGATTTTCAGTACAAGAGGTAAGTGTGCTACTCCATGTTCTTATTCTGTTTTGAATATAAAACAGAATTTTTATAATAAAACATGATTATTAAACTTATTAAACTTATTATACTTAATATCTGAATTAACATGGACCGTATTCAAATTTAGCTTTCTTTCCTGTAATAAAACTGACACCAAATTGTTCTTGCTTGTACATAAAACATCTGCTTATTGAAGCCAATTTACTGGTTTGCAGAGTAAAGCATGGCAAGCTTCCCTGAATCTGGAGATGACTTCTGCTCACTTTTTGAATCCCATTTGGAGCCTGACGTAAGGAGGGGTAGGAGGACGTACATCATGTACCATGGTACCACCCTGACAGCCGCTTTAAATATTAAACAGTACGGATTTCGGCAGTCCAGCGATGGCATGCTAGGACGTGGAGTGTATGTCAGTCGGAGCTTTGAGAAGGCCCAAGCTTACCCAATAAATCTGCCCGTCAACGAGCAGCGAGCTGTACTCAAGCTGAGGATTCGAGTAGGAAAAGTAAAGAAGATCGACTACCAGGGACACCCCCTCCAAAAAACCTGGCATGACCATGGATATGACACAGCCTGGGTGCCCCCCAACTGCGGAATGGTTCCTAGTGGCTTGGAGGAAGATTGTGTTTGGGATCCCAGCAGGATCGAAGTTATCTCTTACCAATTGTGTTAAAAATTAATCTCTTAATCTTACATACACACACACATTAGCACACATATATTGCTAAAAATGAAATCAGAGGAACAAATAACATCATTTTAATAAAACTGAAACTATTTCACCATAACATTTTTTCAAAAGATTCTTAAATTAGTGAGAATGACATATATTTTAATATTTGTTAATTTGTTTAAATTTAAACTTGTACACGTAATTTATTCCCAACAAAACATTTTATTTTAATGCTTTGAAAAAGACGTCATGAAAAGATGTCAATAATAGAAGAGAGGGGGCATTGTAATTTAATTAGGGATGTGACCCCTCATCCTACCGACAGGGTCCCTGCACATCCCAGAGGTATATTGTTCTCATATCTCACAGATGATTTTTTTCTTTAAATAATTACGTTTTATGACTGCCAATCAATTTCTTCCTAATGATGTCACATCATTCTTTTCTATTTCTGCTTTGATTGGTGCTTTTTAAAAACACAAATGTTTTGGGGTCGCAGGGAACCCCAGTCAAAAGTGCCCAATTCTGCCCGCACAGTTTTAATAAATAGATCATGTTGGCTGTGGGAGCCAAAGCATTTTGTATGGTATTAATGTTGTTTCTATTATGTATAAACGGTATAAAGTATGGGACTGTTATAAATGGTAAAGACTGTATAAGTATAGATATATATGTACAATTTATGGGTTATGGATGCGTTTCTTTATACTCGGATTTATGTTTGTGACATGTTTGAAAACCGGAGGGTGGGAAGGAGGGATATGTAAGGAGAAGGAAGTTTCTCACAGCTCCAAGATGTCTTTGGCTGTAATAAATCTAAAATATATACAACGATATAATGTAGTTATTGATAACACCAGCATTTGGTGGGCAAATTTAGGCAATATGGCAAGCAGATCAAAATTGGCCAGATTTGGTGTTGTAGCTTGTACTGAAAGACAAAATAAAATTTTAAAGTGTTGAAGTTTGGATGCGTGTGTGTTTATTTCAATTGATTGATATTGGGGTCAAAATGACCCCGACTGGTTTCATCATGTTTGTATAACAGAAATAATGTTTACGTTAAATCATTGAAAAGTAAGTGATACCACAATCAAAGGATGGGTAATAAGCTTTTAAGAAATAATGTGGATTGTACTTGGAATAAAAATTATTATTTGTATTAAAGAAAAGTATTGAGGCGCCGGGTGGACTGAGGCATTATGGGAGCTGAGTAGAGCGAGGAAACACGCTTTTTTATTGGTCTTTAGAAGAACTATAGCAGGCATCCAACGAGCACTAAACTAAATACACAGACGCGAAACACAAGGTTGTCAGACGCGAAACTGTAAGATGCAAACACAGTGGGAGATTCACACAAGCTAAATACACAGACGCGAAACACAAGGCTGTCAGACGCGGAACTGTAAGATGCAAACACAGTGGGAGATTCACACAAGCTAAATACACAGACGGGAAATACAAGGTTGTCAGAAGCGGAACTGTAAGATGGAAACACAGTGGGAGATTCACACAAGCTAAATACACAGACGGGAAACACAAGGCTGTCAGACGCGAAACTGTAAGATGCAAACACAGTGGGAGATTCACACAAGCTAAATACACAGACGCGAAACACAAGGCTGTCAGACGCGGAACTGTAAGATGCAAACACAGTGGGAGATTCACACAAGCTAAATACACAGACGGGAAATACAAGGTTGTCAGAAGTGGAACTGTAAGATGCAAACACAGTGGGAGATTCACACAAGCTAAATACACAGACGGGAAATACAAGGCTGTCAGACGCGGAACTGTAAGATGCAAACACAGTGGGAGATTCACACAAGCTAAATACACAGACGGGAAATACAAGGTTGTCAGAAGTGGAACTGTAAGATGCAAACACAGTGGGAGATTCACACAAGCTAAATACACAGACGCGAAACACAAGGCTGTCAGACACGGAACTGTAAGATGCAAACACAGTGGGAGATTCACACAAGCTAAATACACAGACGGGAAACACAAGGTTGTCAGACGCGAAACTGTAAGATGCAAACACAGTGGGAGATTCACACAAGCTAAATACACACGAGGATCGGACAGGGTGCACACAAGACACGGGCAAATACACGCACGACAATAGGGAAATGCAGCCATTAACATTCACAACAACATCAAGGGCGATTTACAGTTGTACACAGGGCATTCTGGGACATGCGCCCTGCCAGTGCCACCCAACTGCGGAATGGTTCCTAGCGGCTTGGAGGAAGATTGTGTTTGGGATCCCAGGAGGATCAAGATTGTAGATATAGTCTATGTGTTGTTCTTTATAATCTTCTCTTATCTATCGTGTTAAAAATTGATCTCTCTCTCTCTCACACACACACATAAACACACACATTGCAAAAAAAATCAGGAAATCGGAGGTACAAATAACTTAAATTTAATATACCTAAGGTGACGCCTATTGCTCAACACAAAAAACAAACACTGTACTTCACCATAACATTTTTTGAATGATTCTTAAATTTGAGAGAATGACCCATATTTTTATATTTAACTCAAACAGTTAAAGTAAAAATACTTTTTTGTATTGAGTAAAAATAACTTAAGTATTTATAATTTAAGCAACTTAATTTGCATCAGCTGCATTCATTAGTTTCATTTAAATGGCTTGAGTAACAAAATCTTAAATGCATCCTCCTTATGCAAATGCTACCATTTAAGTTTTGTTTATTCCGTTTTCTTCCTTTAAGATTTATTAGTACATTCTAACTTTTAACCTAGTTCTGGCTACTTAGTTCATTTAAAGAAAGTACACGGCAAATGTGCCAGTGTTAAATTACTGCATGGTATTTAAATGGGCCACCACTGTTACCTTTAACACTTTACAGTGTGCAATGGGTGTTGTTTTTACAGTGTTAATCTTTATTAACTCTAATAGTGATCACTTTACACCATAGGGTGTTACTGTAAGTCACCGAGTCTCCACCTCCACATATCTGCCCCATTTTAATATGCGCACAAGAAATCATGAGGATCAGAAGAGCCGTCCCACATTTACCCACCATCATGAGAAAGATCTTACAGCTTTTTCTTGTTTTATATTGAAGTTTTGATGGATTAGTTCTGACTGAACTTGACAATTAGTGTGATGTGGTTTTTTTCCTGCTATGTGGTCAGAGAAAAACTCTCAGTGACATATGGGACACCTCTCCAGAGTGGTACGTAGTTTAATGGTTTGGGGATGTATTTGAGTGTCAGCCTTGCCCTTGGATGATTAACATATGCGGAACGGTGTTAGGACAGTGGTGATGCCCTTTTTGTTGAAGTTCCTGGTACCGCCCACTGCCCTGTAGACCAATGGTGTTGGATGTATATTTGCATAACATGACACAGTACTGTTTTTAAGTTTTTTTAATCCACCGAGATTGTGATGAATAGGAACGAAAACCTCAGAAACGTCTCTTGTGGACCTGTCCTTGTCCAATTTGACAAGTATTATCTTCAGGGAAGCATGGCAAGACAGCATGAGACAAGGGGTTTTCTAGTTGCATTTTACAAATGCAATACTACTTAGATACTATGTGTATAGTGTATAGTGCTGTATATCGTATTGTGCTGTGCAATATAGATGTATTAAAATAGATTTACTGTGCTCATATTTAAACCCTGCTGATCATACACACATATAATGTAGACAATTACATTACACTATTCAAATTGTTTTCGACTGCTTTTGCAACATTTGCACAAATTCTGAATGTCTAAAATACCCATTGTAAGCTGTTTGTGTTTAGAGTTGATATTTGTAATTTATTTATAAAAATTCTTGTACTCTGTAATAACTGGAACCATGTGTTCTGGTCTCATATGTAGCTGAGATGACTAGAGTTTATTTTCACTTTGACAGACTTATTAGTTTAAACTTCAAAAATACTATTTACAGTTGCTTAAAAATCTTGCATGTTTAAAAGGTTTGCATAATCATATTTTCTTTATTTTTTTCTGTTTTCAGAGATCAAAGAATTACTGTACTTCCACTTCCACTGTTAGATTTCACAGCTCTTTCAAAATGTCAAAGTGTCTTTACATTTTACATGCCATCCCAACAGTTCTGTAAATGGGATTTGTATTACAATTCTTGTAAAAATCAATTGCTTGATTATAATAATTGTAATTTGTATTTACAGTCATTTTGTCCTCCTAGAACCGACACCTTATCGTGGTGGAGGGGTTTGCGTGTTACAATGATCCCAGGAGCTATGTTGTCTGGGGCTTTATGCCCCTGGTAGGGTAACCCAAGGCAAACAGGTCCTGGGTGAGGAACCAGACGAAGTGCGGCTCAAAACCCCTTATGATGAAAAAAATTTTGGAACCACATTTTCCCTTGCCCGGACGCGGGTCACCAGGGCCCCCCCCGGAGCCAGGCCTGGGGTGGGGCTCGATGGCGAGCGCCTGGCGGCCAGGCCTACACCCATGGGGCCTGGTCGGGCGCAGCCCGAACAAGGCACGTGGGTCCCCCCTCCAATGGGCTCACCACCCATGGGAGGGGCCATAGGGGTCGGGTGCGAGGTGATCTGGGCGGCGGCCAAAGGCGGGGACCTTGGCGGTCCGATCCTCGGCTGCAGAAGCTAGCTCTAGGGACATGGAATGTCACCTCTCTGATGGGGAAAGAGCCTGAGCTGGTGCGCGAGGTTGTGAAGTTCCGGCTGGATATAGTCGGACTCACCTCGACGCACGGCTTGGGCTCTGGAACCAGTCTCCTTGAGGGGGGTTGGACCCTTTTCCACTCTGGAGTTGCCCGCGGGGAGAGGCGCCGAGCGGGCGTGGGCATACTTATTGCCCCCAGGCTGGGTGCCTGTACATTGGGGTTTACCGCATTGGACGAGAGGGTAGCCTCCCTCCGCCTTCGGGTGGGGGGACGGGTCCTGACTGTTGTTTGCGCTTATGCGCCAAACAGCAGTTCAGAATACCCACCCTTTTTGGAGTCCTTGGAAGGGGTGTTGGAGAGCGCTCCTCCTGGGGACTCCCTTGTTCTGCTGGGGGACTTCAATGCTCACGTGGGCAGCGACAGTGAGACCTGGAGGGGCGTGATTGGGAGGAACGGCCCCCCCGATCTGAACCCGAGCGGTGTTTTGTTATTGGACTTCTGTGCTCGTCACGGACTGTCCATAATGAACACCATGTTCAAGCATAAGGGTGTCCATATGTGCACTTGGCACCAGGACACCCTAGGCCGCAGTTCGATGATCGACTTTGTAGTCGTGTCGTCGGACTTGCGGCCGCATGTTTTGGACACTTGGGTGAAGAGAGGGGCGGAGCTGTCAACCGATCACTACCTGGTGGTGGGTTGGCTCCGCTGGTGGGGGAGGAAGCCGGCCAGGCCTGGCAGGCCCAAGCGTATAGTGAGGGTCTGCTGGGAACGTCTGGCGGAATCCCCTGTCAGGGAGAGTTTCAACTCCTACCTCCAGCAGAACTTCTCCCATATCCCGGGGGAGGCGGGGGACATTGAGTCCGAATGGGCCATGTTCCGTGCCTCCATTGTGGAGGCGGCTGACCGGAGCTGCGGCCGTAAGGTGGTCGGTGCCTGTCGCGGCGGCAATCCTCGAACCCGCTGGTGGACACCGGTGGTAAGGGATGCCGACAAGCTGAAGAAGGAGTCTTATCGGGCCTTTCTGGCCTGTGGGACTCCAGACGCAGCTGACGGCTACCGGCAAGCCAAGCGGAATGCGGCTTTGGCGGTCGCTGAGGCAAAAACTCGGGTGTGGGAGGAGTTTGGTGAGGCCATGGAGAACGACTTCCGGATGGCTTCGAGGAGATTCTGGTCCACGATCCGGCGGCTCCGGGCGGGAAAGCGGTGCAGCATCAACACTATTTATGGTGGGGATGGTGCGCTGCTGACCTCAGCTCGGGACGTTTTGGGTCGGTGGAGGGAGTACTTCGAAGACCTCCTCAATCCCACCGACACGCCTTCCGATATGGAAGCAGAGTGTGGGGACTTGGGGGTGGACTCGCCTATCTCAGGGGTGGAGGTCGCTGAGGTGGTCAAAAAGCTCCTCGGTGGCCGGGCCCCGGGGGTGGACGAGATTCGCCCAGAGTTCCTCAAGGCTCTGGATGCTGCGGGGCTGTCCTGGCTGACACGCATCTGCAGTATCGCGTGGACATCGGGGGCAGTGCCTCTGGATTGGCAGACCGGGGTGGTGGTCCCCCTTTTTAAGAAGGGGGACCGGAGGGTGTGCTCCAACTACAGGGGGATCACACTCCTCAGCCTCCCTGGCAAGGTCTATTCGGGGGTCCTGGAAAGGAGGGTCCGCCGGATTGTCGAACCTCGGATTCAGGAGGAGCAGTGTGGTTTTCGCCCTGGCCGTGGAACAGTGGACCAGCTCTATACTCTCAGCAGGGTTTTGGAGGGTTCATGGGAGTTTGCCCGACCAGTCTACATGTGTTTTGTGGACTTGGAGAGTGCATTCGACCGTGTCCCTCGTGGGGTCCTGTGGGGAGTGCTCCGGGAGTATGCGGTACCGGGCTCCCTTTTAAGGGCGGTTCGGTCCCTGTATGACCGGTGCCAGAGTTTGGTCCGCATGGGCGGCAATAAGTCGGACTCGTTTCCGGTGAGGGTTGGACTCCGTCAGGGCTGCCCTTTGTCACCGATTCTGTTCATAGTTTTTATGGACAGAATTTCTAGGCGCAGCCAGGGCGTTGAAGGCGTCCGGTTCAGTGACCTCAGGATTAGGTCTCTGCTTTTTGCGGATGATGTGGTTCTATTGGCCTCATCGAGCCGTGACCTTCAGCTCTCACTGGAGCAGTTCGCAGCCGAGTCCGAAGCGGCTGGGATGAGAATCAGCACCTCCAAATCCGAGACCATGGTTCTCAGCCGGAAAAGGGTAGAATGCTCTCTCCGGGTTGGGGATGGGGTCCTCCCCCAAGTGGAGGAGTTTAAGTATCTCGGGATCTTGTTCACGAGTGGGGGAACGATGGAGCGGGAGATCGACAGGCGGATCGGTGCGGCGTCAGCAGTCATGCGGGCGCTGCATCGGTCTGTCATGGTGAAGAGAGAGCTGAGCCAAAAGGCGAAGCTCTCGATTTACCAGTCGATCTACGTTCCTACCCTCACCTATGGTCATGAGCTTTGGGTAGTGACCGAAAGAACGAGATCGCGGGTACAAGCGGCCGAAATGAGTTTCCTCCGCAGGGTGGCTGGGCTCTCCCTTAGAGATAGGGTGAGGAGCTCAGTCATTCGGGAGGGACTCAGAGTAGAGCCGCTGCTCCTCCGCATCGAGAGGAGCCAGATGAGGTGGCTCGGGCATCTGATCAGGATGCCTCCGGGACGCCTCCCTGGGGAGGAATTCCGGGCATGTCCCACTGGGAGGAGACCCCGGGGAAGACCCAGGACACGCTGGAGAGACTATGTCTCTCGGCTGGCCTGGGAACGCCTCGGGATCCCCCCAGAGGAGCTGGACGAAGTGGCCGGGGAGAGGGAAGTCTGGGTCTCCCTGCTGAGGCTGCTGCCCCCGCGACCCGACTCCGGATTAAGCGGGAGATGATGGATGGATGGATGGATGGATGGATATCATGATCAAAAAGAAATTAGTAAATAAAAAATTATCACACATATACACTCCTCAAAAAAATTAAAGGAACACTTTGAAAACACATCAGATATCAATGGGGGAAAAAAAATCACGCTGGATATCTATACTGATGTAGACTGGGTAATGTGTTAGGAACGAAAGGATGCCACATCGTTTGATGGAAATGAAATTATCAACCTACAGAGGGCTGAATTCAAAGACACCCCGAAAATCAAAGTGAAAAATGATATGGCAGACTAGTCCATTTTGTTGAAATTTCATTACAGTAACTCAGAATCATACTCAGTAGTTTGTATGGTCCCCACATGGTTGTATGCATGCCTGACAATGTCGGGGCATCGTCCTAATGAGACCATGGATGATGTCCTGGGGGATCTCCTCTCACATCTGGACCAGGGTATCACTGAGCTTCTGGACAGTCTGAGGTGCAACCTGGTGGCATCGAGTGGACGAAACATAATGTCCGTGGGGGGCAGTCAATAGTATCAATTCCTTCATCCTCCAGGAACTGCCTACATGCTCTTGCCACATGAGGCCGGGCATTGTCGTGCACCAGGAGGAACCCAGGACCCACCGCACCAGCATAGGGTCTGACAATGGGTTCAAGGATTTCATCCTGATACCTAATGGCAGTCAAGGTGCCGTTGTCTAGCCGGTAGAGGACTGTGCGTCCCTCCATGGATATGCCTCCCCAGACCATCACTGACCCACCACCAAACCGGTCATGCTGAACAATGCTGCAGGCAGCATAACGTTCTCCATGGCTTCTCCAGACCCTTTCAAGTCTGTCACATGTGCTGAGGGTGAACCTGCTCTCATCTGTGAAAAGCACAGGGCACCAGTAGCAGACCTGCAAATTCTGGTAATCTATGGCAAATGCCAATCGAGCTCCATGGTGCTGGACAGTGAGCACAGGGTCCACTAGAGGACATTGGGTCCTCAGGGCACCCTTATGATGTCTGTTTCTGATTGTTTGCTGAGAGACATTCACACCAGTGGCCTGATGGAGGTCATTTTGTAGGGCTCCAGCAGTGTTCATCCTGTTCCTCCTTGCACAAAGGAGCAGATACCGGTCCTGCTGATGGGTTAAGGACCTTCTACCGCCCTGTCCAGCTCTCCTTGAATAACTGCCTGTCTCCTGGAATCTCCTCCATGCCCTTGAGATTGTGCTGGGAGACACAGCAAACCTTCTGGCAATGGCACGTACTGATGCGCCATCCTGGAGGAGTTGGACTACCTGTGCAACCTCTGTAGGGTCCAGGTATTGCCTCATGCTACCAGTAGTGACACTGACCGTCGCCAAATGCAAAACTAGTGAAAAAAACTGTCAGAAAAGATGAGGAGGGAAAAATGCCAGTGGCCTCCACCTGTTAAACCATTCCTGGTTTGGGGGTCGTCTCATTGTTGCCCCTCTAGTTCACCTGTTGATAATTTCATTAACACCAAAGCAGCTGAACCTGATTAACAACCCCCTCCGCTACTTAACTGACCAGATCAATATCCCAGAACTTTAATAGACTTGATGCTACACATATTAAAAAGTGTTCCTTCAATTTTTTTGAGCAGTGTATATTAATACATAGATGTGAATGTCCATACATACACAGACACACTTTCATACATATCTGTAATGACTGAAACATACAATACATGAATCAAACAGTAATAATAATAATTAATAAAAATAACAGCAAAAAAGTAGGGGGGCGGTGGGCATTGAGGTAGCTTTTATTCACAAAATAGTTTGCTGCAAACATACATCCATCCATCCGTTTTCCAAACCGCTTATCCTACTGGGTCGCTGGGGGTCCGGAGCCTATCCCGGAAGCAATAGGCAAAAGGTAGGGAACAACCCAGGATGGGGGGCCAACCCATCGCAGGGCACATTCACATACCAGTCGGGCAATTTAGCAACTCCAATTAGCCTCAGCATGTTTTTGGACTGTGGGGAAAACCGGAGTACCCGGAGGAAACCCCACGACGACATGGGGAGAACATGCAAACTCCACACACATGTGACCCAGGTGGAGACTTGAACCCGGGTCCCAGAGGTGTTAGGCAATAGTGCTAACCACTGCACCACCTTGCCGCCCCCAGCAAACATACAAACAACCAGAATTCTAGAAAAGTACTTTATATTTGAATGAAATAACAAATAAAACACTTTCAAATCACATGAGCCTATATTTTATTCACAACAGAACATAGATAATATTACAAATGTTCAAAGGCCGAAGACCTGTATTGGATGCCCGTGGTCTTCGGGCCCTCAGACGACTCTGCGTCACTCATCGGCATGATTGTGTCAGTGACATTACTAAATGGGCCCAGGAATACTTCCAGAAAGCACAGTCGGTAAACACAATCCGCCGTGCCATCTGCAGATGCCAGCTAAAGCTCTATCATGCAAAAAGGAAGCCATATCTGAACATGGTCCAGAAGCGCCGTCGTGTCCTGTGGGCCAAGACTCATTTGAAATGGACTGTTTCAAAGAGGGAAAGTGTTCTATGGTCAGACGAGTCCAAATGTGACATTCTTGTTGGTAATCAAGGGCGCCCTGTCCTCCGGGCTAAAGAGGAGGGAGACCTTCCAGCGTGTTATCAGCGTTCAGTTCAAAAGCCAGCATCTCTGATGGTATGGGGGTGCATAAGTGTATAATTATCTGTGACACCCACGGTGCACTGTGAGCAGGTATACAGGCCCACAGAGCATGCAGATAATTATCTGTGACACCCATTGTACACTGTGAGCAGGTATACAGACCCACAGAGCATGCAGATAATTATCTGTGACACCCATGGTGCACTGTGAGCATGTATACAGGCCAACAGAGCATGCAGATAATTATCTGTGACACCCACTGTACACTGTGAGCAGGTATACAGGCCAACAGAGCATGCAGATAATTACCTGTGACACCCATGGTGCACTGTGAGCAGGTATACAGGCCAACAGAGCATGCAGATAATTATCTGTGACACCCATGGTGCACTGTGAGCAGGTATACAGGCCAACAGAGCATGCAGATAATTACCTGTGACACCCATGGTGCACTGTGAGCAGGTATACAGGCCAACAGAGCATGCAGATAATTATCTGTGACACCCATGGTGCACTGTGAGGAGGTATACAGGCCAACAGAGCATGCAGATAATTACCTGTGACACCCATGGTGCACTGTGAGCAGGTATACAGGCCAACAGAGCATGCAGATAATTATCTGTGACACCCATGGTGCACTGTGAGCAGGTATACAGGCCAACAGAGCATGCAGATAATTACCTGTGACACCCATGGTGCACTGTGAGCAGGTATACAGGCCAACAGAGCATGCAGATAATTATCTGTGACACCCATGGTGCACTGTGAGCAGGTATACAGGCCAACAGAGCATGCAGATAATTATCTGTGACACCCATTGTACACTGTGAGCAGGTATACAGACCCACAGAGCATGCAGATAATTATCTGTGACACCCATGGTGCACTGTGAGCATGTATACAGGCCAACAGAGCATGCAGATAATTATCTGTGACACCCACTGTACACTGTGAGCAGGTATACAGGCCAACAGAGCATGCAGATAATTACCTGTGACACCCATGGTGCACTGTGAGCAGGTATACAGGCCAACAGAGCATGCAGATAATTATCTGTGACACCCATGGTGCACTGTGAGCAGGTATACAGGCCAACAGAGCATGCAGATAATTACCTGTGACACCCATGGTGCACTGTGAGCAGGTATACAGGCCAACAGAGCATGCAGATAATTATCTGTGACACCCATGGTGCACTGTGAGGAGGTATACAGGCCAACAGAGCATGCAGATAATTACCTGTGACACCCATGGTGCACTGTGAGCAGGTATACAGGCCAACAGAGCATGCAGATAATTATCTGTGACACCCATGGTGCACTGTGAGCAGGTATACAGGCCAACAGAGCATGCAGATAATTACCTGTGACACCCATGGTGCACTGTGAGCAGGTATACAGGCCAACAGAGCATGCAGATAATTATCTGTGACACCCATGGTGCACTGTGAGCAGGTATACAGGCCAACAGAGCATGCAGATAATTATCTGTGACACCAATGGTGCACTGTGAACAGGTATACAGGCCAACAGAGCATGCAGATAATTATCTGTGACACCCATGGTGCACTGTGAGCAGGTATACAGGCCCACAGAGTATGCAGATAATTATCTGTGACACCCCTTGTACACTGTGAGCAGGTATTAGTACTGACTACTTTTTATATTGAGTCACATGTTTTATGTGAATTACTTTGTACTGAACTGAAGGCCAGTATTTGTCACTGTGAATATGTTGTTGCAGACGTCCATCCAGAAATCAGAGCTGGGGGAAAAGATAAGGTCCTTATTCCAATTAATTTTTGGTACAAATATCAATGTGTCTGTCGCAGATGGAGGATTATATATTCTAGAGGTTTCTTTTTATTTTTAAGTTGCAGAATGTTGTCTCATCTGAGGAGGATTCAGTGTATTATGTGTGAGGTTCGTTTTGGTTTTGATGCTGGATTCAGTTAGTAAATATTAGAAAAATTGCTTATTCTCAACTCGTATTTATGGATTAAGTCTTCGAATGTCATGAAATGACTGTTACTGAAAAGGAGGTGGAGATGTGTAATCCCTTTCTGTCCCCGTGAGTGATAGTGAATAGTGATATTGTGAAGTAGGAAGTCCAGATCATTCCAGATTGGCGTGTATTTACAGGCTCTGAGAGTACAGTTAGTGATTTTACTGGCTTTCCACTGGGCTGTCAGTGCTGTGGAAATGGCAGCACTGTGTTGTTAAAGCAGTTTTGTTTCTTTAATGACATTTTGAGTAAGTCTGCATGACTGAGATTTTTACAGTACAGCTGCTCCTGCTGTAACCATGAGCTGCTGTTACTGCTGTAGTGTGACCATTTAGTTAAGTCTTGCAGTTGATTTGCTAAGTAATAATTAAGAAAAATGAGCTTGTAATCCAACTTGAGATTTACTTTTCTGTAATGTGGAATGTTTGATTTTGAGTTTTTGTTTTTCCAGCAAAAATGTGACATTAATGAGTTTGAAAGAATTTTTCTGAATTTATTCTGGACGAGTAATTTTATTTTTATTGATTTAAGTGGGAGACTCATCTATTGTTTTGAATAAGGGGGTGTAGTTGAGGGTAACCAAGTCAGACAGCCTGTGGGAGATGTAGATACCCAAGTACCGGATATTTCCAGTGTGAAATGGACCATCCTGATCGGCTGAATCCCAGGCATCTTCAGACAGTGAGAATATTATGGTTTTTTTTCCAGTTTATTGTGTAGTTTGATAGATTTGAAAAGGTATTAATAAAATTAAAATTTCATATTTTGAGGGTTTCATAAAAACAGCAAGATATCATCTGCATAGAGATTAATTTTGGGTTGACTTATTAGTATGAATTCCATTTATTTCACTGTTCTGTCGTATTGCTGCCACAATTGTTTCTATGAAGATGGCAAACAGTGAAGGAGAGAGTGGGCATGCAGGCCGTCTTCCCCGTCGGAGTGTGAATGCAGGTGATGTCATCCCATCTGTGACACTGTAGCTTTGGCTGAGGTGTACAGTATTTTAACCCAGTGGGTGAACGATTCTCCGAAGCCAAATCTATGCAATGTATTAAAGAGGAATGTCCACCTGACTGTCAGATGCAGTTTCTGCATCTAATGATGTAATCATGGTTTTAGTATGGGTATGCTGAGCAGTCTAGACTAAATTAAATAATCTATAGATGTTGTCCGAGGCATGTCTTGTCTTGATGAAATCTGTCTGATCAGGATGGATTATAGTAGGAATGACTGTCTGTAACTGAGTGGCGAGAGCTTTTGTAATGATTTTCAAGTTATTCATTAATGAGAGTGCCGGGTAACTGGAGGGTTGTGTTGGGTCTTTATCAGGTTTCAATAACACTGTAATGGCCGGTAACTGGAGGGCTGTGTTGGGTCTTTATCAGGTTTCAATAACACTGTAATGGCCGGTAACTGGAGGGCTGTGTTTGGTCTTTATCAGGTTTCAATAACACTGTAATGGCCTATAGATTTCTGCAGGGTAACCATCCGGTCTGGCGATTGGTTGTTAGGCATTTGGTTGAGGACCTTATGGAGTTCTTCTGATGTTAATGGTGCATCAAGCAGAGGTGGAGATTTCAGGTCCATGGAGTACAAATCCAGACCAAGATTTTGTTTCAACAAACCAGTTGAGTCTCTGTGACTGTGACTCTTTATATTCATCTGGTTGGTTGAAACAAAATCTTGGTCTGGATTTGTACTCTCTGGACCTGAAATCTCCACCTCTGGCATCAAGGGCATCTGCTGTTTCATTGGTTAATATGGGTAAGTCTAGATTATTTTTAAATGATTCTATATCGACTGGATCTGGTTCTGAGAAGTATAGGTTCTTATAAAATGTTCAAAAGATGTTCATTTTGTGTGATTATTGAAATATTTATTAGAGGAGTCACTTTTGCTTAAAAGTAATGCTTGTAATGGTCAGGTGATCTTATTTATTGTGGATTTTTTCCCATGTTTCTGCAGACTGTCAGGCTGTAGAGTCACAGAAGAAGGCTGTTCTTCCCTGGCTTCAGCTCTGAGGTCAAACCCCTCACACCTGAGAGAGCTGGACCTGAGCTACAATCACCCAGGAGACTCAGGAGTGAAGCTGCTTTCTGCTGTACTGGAGGATCCCAGCTGTAAACTGGAGAAGCTGCAGTGAGTACAGAGTGTGTGTCTGACACGCTACAGATACTTATGCATGTATGTGAAGAAGAGGCACCAATAAATAAATGGATACAGCAGTACTATATCATTCTGCTTCTCCTGTAGTGTGGATTACGGTGGAGAGTGCAGGACCAGAGCAGGCTTACAGAAATGTAAGTGTCTTTGCATGTTTTTATTAATAATACCATGAATACTACTGTATGTTATGGTTGTATTCACACAATTGTTGTGATGAGTGGCTTTTTGCACTGTGTGTAGATGGATTTCCATGTTTGTGTTTAGGTGAGTTTCATGTCATTTTAGACAAACATCCAAACGGGAAACAAAAAATCAAAATCATCACCAAAACACTATCAATTAATTTAATCGGTTTTTAAAATATTTTTTGCAAATGCTTTATAGCTGCTTGTATTATCTTCGTGTTTGTGTGGGAGTGTAGGATGGTTAAATATATTCTGAATTAGTTAAACATATTTAATTTCACAAAAAAAGAATCCTTTGCATTTGTTCTTTTTGCGGATGCCGTGAGTGTATGTGTTTTCTGTGAGAGATTCGTTAGTATTGTCCTAAGGAGGCACCTGTAGGCAGTGAGACCGGACTCTCTCCTCAAGTGCAAAATGTGAATTTGCATTTTTACAGGGTGGTTCTGGAACATTCCTTAAAATTCATGAGAGAATATTACTGATTGGTCACTGAATCCCTTAAACCAGGGGAGCCCAAATCCAGTCCTGGAGGGCCAGAGTCCTGCACATTTTTGGGTTTCCCCTCATTTAACACACCTGATTCATCTCCTTGTGCTAATAACCACACAGCTCTTGAGCTGAATTATTTATGGTGGAACAGGGAAAGAACTTTGCTACACAGGGCACCGGCCCCCCAGGACTGGATTTGGACACCCCTGCTTTAGGTAGAAGAAACAGGCAGCACAAGTCGATGTTAACTGGCCAATGAGGTAGTGCCCCTCTCATAAATATTAATCAGCCAGCCAATCGTGTAGGGCTTCGCTCATGAATATTAAAAAGTTCTGCTGATCCACGGTGCTAAAAGAAATTAGCGCCCGGGACACACTGGATGTGCGGCGGAAAATATCAAATTTCATTTCGGCGCCCATGTTAACAGATTAGAGCGGCCGCGTGCGCGAGATGCGGGGCTCACGCCTCGCGGCAGCGGCGCAGCATCTACAGTCACGCGCGCGGTAAGCGGTTCTCTATGGAAGCGTATTGCATTCATCTGGGAAAAATTTATTCTGTTTTTCCGAATTAATGAGATAATAATCCCGTTTTTCAGAGCAATATTTTTCTTAATTAATGAGAACCTTCCTGTTTTTTATGATGCACGATCTGTGCCGGAATCATCGTTTATATCAGAATCCAGATCCAAATGTTTATTAAATATCACTTTAAACGTGTAATAATATTACTTAAATATTCTGTTATTGATGGCCATTTTCAAGCCGCAGGCGCCGGAATTAGCAGTTAGAATGAAAGACACTGACTTTAGTATTGATCTCTGGTGCCGTTTTGTGGTAAATATGCTTGTGATGAATATGTCTGATGAATGTCTCTGCTTTATCATTTTTTAATTAAATTAAATAAGCTGTTAGTTTAGCTCGCGCCCCATTTTGGCGGCTCTTCCCGCCGCCGTCGCGCGCCCACTTTATGTTTCATAAACTTCAGTTCCCGCTTCGTTAGGGGAAGCTGTGCTGTTTTTATATCGAACAGAAACATAAAGTACAGGCAGCCTGATGGGATTAATAATTCTTCCTCCTGCCTACAGACTCCTGCCAGCTGACGCTGGACCCCAACACAGCAAACAGACGCCTGTCTCTGTCAGGGGGGAACAGGAAAGTGACATGGGGGGGAGAGAAGCAGCCATATCCTGATCATCCAGAGAGATTTGACAGCTGCCCCCAAGTTCTTTGCAGAGAGAGTCTGACTGGCCGCTGTTACTGGGAGGCTGAGTGGGATGGACATGGAGCCTGGATAGGAGTCACTTATAAAGGGATCAGGAGGGAAGGAGGGAGTGACTGTGTGTTTGGATACAATGACCAGTCATGGGGTCTGTGCTGTTACACTGACAGATACTCTGTCCGGCACAATAATAAACAGATTCTCATACCCATAGAGCCCTCAGGCTCCCGCAGAGTAGGACTGTATCTGGACTGGGGGGCTGGTGCTCTGTCCTTCTACAGAGTCTCCTCTGATGGACTGACCCCCCTGCACAGATTCACCTCCTCATTCACTGAGTCCCTCTATCCAGGGTTTCGGGTTTATAGTAACTCCTCAGTGTCACTGTGACGTGTTGCTGGTTCTCCTGGCAAAAAGGTCAAATCTCTGCTTTTTAACCTTTATTATCCTTTTTACTCTGAAATGTACAGAACTGTGCAAAAGTCTTAGGCAGGCAAAGAAAATGATGTTTAGATCATCCTCCTGTTGGTGTAAAACTATGATATGATGCCTGTCAAAGTGTGTCAGCTTCGCCATTTCAGAACCTCTGCTAAAATCATCCCAGTATTTGCAGCGACCGTCCAGTGCAGCCATGTATTGTTTGACTTGGCCACTAACACACCTCATACAGCTAGTCAATCTCTCACTGACTTTTTAAATCAATGTATTTAATTATTTAACTGAGCTGTTGGTGAAATTTAACAAAATCATGGAACGGCTGAGGTCCCCCTGAGGAGAAGTTTGGGAACTGAAGCGGTGTTCATCTAGCCATCCAACTAGATATCAGTAACTTTTTAGAAAACAGAAGAAATTATTACTAGTTTTTATTGTGTTACTCTTAATTTTCACACGTTCTAATGTTAAATTGTGTTTTTTGTTCTAAGCCAAAGTACATTTGCTACCCAGATAAACAGCGTTAAACATTTCTTTGGACAGCCTAAGACTTTTACACAGGACTGTATGTTTGGCAAAAAATAAATGGCTGTGTTCAGTGAGCTGAATAAACATTAAAAATATTGTTTTTTATACGTTTTCTCTCTGACTAAAATGTAATTAAATGTAATCCTGATTGGGGGGGGCTATCCCCTTCTCCTGTATATGTACATTTTATATATTATATATTTATGTCCATTTATTGTATTCCCTCCCTGTACAATGACAATAAAGGCTTTCTGTTCTGTCCTATTAATGTCCTGCTTCAGCGTCACCCAAAGCATAACTGAGTAACATAATGAAACCACAGTCTGTTGGATTAAGTTAAATTCACTGTATTACTGCAGCTGAACATCACTGACACAATGACTGTCAATCAGTGTATAAAATAATCATTTAACTAGAGACATAACAGACTGAAAAAAAACTGGAAAATATAATTATGTCCTGGTTCAGTGGATTAAAGTAAATAAAATTATTATTAATATATTTAAATAAATAAAGAAATTTGATTTGTTAAATAATTAACACCCTTGCCACCCCCACCCCCCAGTAATAGGTCTGGTTGCTCCCCCGTTGGACAGAACGGGCAGGTGCCCAGACACCCTTGCCACCCGCACCCCACTGTAAAAGATCTGGCTACTCCTCCGTAGGACAGATGGTGCAGGTGCCCAGGCACCCTTGCCACCCCCCATACCACTGTAAAAGGTCTAGTTATGCCCCCGTCAGAGAGAACGGATAGGACCCAAGGCAGCCTTACAATCCTCCCTCAACACTGTAAAAGTTCTTGGTGCTCCTCCGTCGGACAGAAGGGGCAGGTGCCCAGACACCCTTGCCACCCCCCACCCCACTGTAAAAGGTCTAGTTACTCCCCGGTAGGATCGAAGGGGTTGGTGCCCCGGCAGCCTTGCAACCCCCACCCCACTGAAAAAGGTCTGGTTCTCCCCCGTCGTGCAAAAGGCGCAGCTAACCAGACACCCTTGCCACCCCCACCCCACTGTTTAAGGTCTGGTTATGCCCCCGTCAGACAGAACGGGCAGGTGCCCAGGCACCCTTGCCGCCCCCACCCCACTGTAAAAGGTCTGGTTGCTCCCCCGTCGTGCAAAAGGGGCAGCTACCCAGACATCCTTGCCACCCCCACCACACTGTAAAAGGTCTGCTTCTCCCCCGTCGTGCAAAAGGGGCAGCTACCCAGACATCCTTGCCACCCCCACCCCACTGTAATAGGTCTGGTTATGCCCCCGTCAGACAGAACGGGCAGTTTCCCAGGCAACCTTGCCACCCCCCTCCCCACTGAAAAAGGTCTGGTTCTCCCGCGTCTTGCAAAAGGCGCAGCTAACCAGACACCCTTGCCACCCCCACCCCACTGTGAAAGGTCTGGTTATGCCCCCGTCAGACAGAATGGGCAGTTGCCCAGGCACCCTTGCCTCCCCAACACACTGTAAAAGGTCTGGTTATGCCCCCGTCAGACAGAAAAGGTATGTGCCCAGGCACCCTTGCCACCCCCACCCCACTGTAAAAGGTCTGTTTATGCCCCCATCAGACAGAACGGGCAGATGCCCAGGCAACCTTGCCACCCTCACCCCACTGTAAAAGGTCTGGTTACTCCCCCATAGGACAGAATGGGCAGGTGCCCAGGCACCCTTGCCACCCCCCCCACCACACTGTAAAAGGTCTGGTTCTCCCCCGTCGTGCAAAAGGGGCAGCTACCCAGACACCCTTGCCACCCGCACCCAACTGTGAAAGGTTTGGTTATGCCCCCGTCAGACAACGGGCAGGTGCCCAGGATACCTTACCCCCCCCCCCCCCCCACCCCACCACGCGGTAAAAGAACTGGGTACTCCCCGTCAGACAATAAAGGCATGTGCCCAGGCACCCTTGCCACCCGCACCCCACTGTAAAAGGTCTAGTTACTCCCCGGTAGGATCGAAGAGGTTGGTGCCCCGGCAGCCTTGCAACCCCCCCCCCCCACTGTAAAAGGTCTGGTTATGCCCCCGTCAGACAGAATGGGCAGGTGCCCAGGCACCCTTGCCAGCCCCACCCCACTGTAAAAGGTCTGGTTATGCCCCCGTCAGACAACGGGCAGGTGCCCAGGATCCCTTGTTGGCCTAATACTCTGTAAAAGGTCTGGTTCTCCCCCGTCGTACAAAAAGGGCAGCTACCCAGGCACCCTTGCCACCCGCACCCCACTGTGAAAGGTCTGGTTATGCCCCCGTCAGATAACGGGCAGGTGCCCAGGCACCCTTGCCACCCCCACCCCACTGTAAAAGGTCTGGTTGCTCACCCATTGGACAGAATAGGAAGGTGCCCAGACACCCTTGCCACCCCCACCCCACTGAAAAATGTCTGGTTCTCCCCCGTCGTGCAAAAGGGGCAGCTACCCAGACACCCATGCCACCTGCACCCCACTGTGAAAGGTCTGGTTATGCCCCCGTCAGATAACGGGCAGGTGCCCAGGCACCCTTGCCACCCCCACCCCACTGTAAAAGGTCTGGTTGCTCACCCATTGGACAGAATAGGAAGGTGCCCAGACACCCTTGCCACCCCCACCCCACTGTAAAAGGTCTGGTTCTCCCCCGTCGTGCAAAAGGGGCAGCTACCCAGACATCCTTGCCACCCCGACCCCACTGTGAAAGGTCTGGTTATGCCCCCGTCAGACAGAACGGGCAGGTGCCCAGGCACCCTTGCCACCCCCATACCACTGTAAAAGGTCTGGTTACGCCCCAGTCACAGAGAACGGATAGGTGCCCAGGCAGCCTGACAACCCCCCCACCCCCCTGTACAAGGTCTGGTTAAAGGCCCGTCAGACAAGACGGGCAGTTTCCCAGGCAAACTTGCCACCCCCTCCCCACTGAAAAATGTCTGGTTCTCCCCCGTCGTGCAAAAGGGGCAGCTACCCAGAAACCCTTGCCACCCCCCACCCCACTGTGAAAGGTCTGGTTATGCCCCCGTCGGACAGAACGGGCAGGTGCCCAGGCACCCTTGCCACCCCCACCCCACTGTAAAAGGTCTGGTTCTCCCCCGTCGTGCAAAAGGGGAAGCTACCCAGACATCCTTGCCACCCCCACCCCACTGTGAAAGGTCTGGTTATGCCCCCGTCAGACAGAACGGGCAGGTGCCCAGGCACCCTTGCCACCCCCATACCACTGTAAAAGGTCTGGTTATGCCCCCGTCAGACAGAACGGACAGGTCCCCAGGCAGCCTGACAACCCCCCCACCACACTGTAAAAGTTCTTGGTGCTCCTCCGTCGGACAGAAGGGGCAGGTGCCCAGACACCCTTGCACCCCAACCCCACTGTAAAAGGTCTAGTTACTCCCCGGTAGGATCGAAGGGGTTGGTGCCCCGGCAGCCTTGCAACCCCCACCCCACTGTAAAAGGTCTGATTTCTCCCCCATAGGACAGAAGGGGCAGGTGCCCAGGCAGCCTTGCCACCCCCACCCCACTGTAAAAGGTCTGGTTATGCCCCTGTCAGACAGAACATGCAGGTGCCCAGGCACCCTTGCCACCCCCACCCCACTGTAAAAGGTCTGGTTACTCCCCCATAGGACAGAAGGGGCAGGTGCCCAGGCACCCTTGCCAGCCCCACTCCACTGAAAAAGGTCTGGTTCTCCCCCGTCGTGCAAAAGGGGCAGCTACCCAGACATCCTTGCCACCCCCACCCCACTGTGAAAGGTCTGGTTATGCCCCCGTCAGAGAGAACGGGCAGGTGCCCAGGCACCCTTGCCACCCCCATACCACTGTAAAAGGTCTGGTTACTCCCCGGTAGGATAGAAGGGGTTGGTGCCCCGGCAGCCTTGCCACCCCCACCACACTGTAAAAGTTCTTGGTGCTCCTCCGTCGGACAGAAGGGGCAGGTGCCCAGACACCCTTGCCACCCCCACCCCACTGTAAAAGGTCTAGTTACTCCCCGGTAGGATAGAAGGGGTTGGTGCCCCGGCAGCCTTGCCACCCCCACCCCACTGTGAAAGGTCTGGTTATGCCCCCGTCAGACAGAACGGGCAGGTGCCCAGGCACCCTTGCCACCCCCATACCACTGTAAAAGGTCTGGTTATGCCCCCGTCAGACAGAACGGGCAGATGCCCAGGCAACCTTGCCACCCCCACCCCACTGTAAAAGGTCTGATTTCTCCCCCATAGGACAGAAGGGGCAGGTGCCCAGGCAGCCTTGCCACCCCCACCCCACTGTAAAAGGTCTGGTTATGCCCCCATAGGACAGAAGGGGCAGGTGCCCAGGCAGCCTTGCCACCCCCACTCCACTGAAAAAGGTCTGGTTACTCCCCCATAGGACAGAAGGGGCAGGTGCCCAGGCAGCCTTGCCACCCCCACCCCACTGTAAAAGGTCTGGTTATGCCCCCATAGGACAGAAGGGGCAGGTGCCCAGGCAGCCTTGCCAGCCCCACTCCACTGAAAAAGGTCTGGTTCTCCCCCGTCGTGCAAAAGGGGCAGCTACCCAGACATCCTTGCCACCCCCACCCCACTGTGAAAGGTCTGGTTATGCCCCCGTCAGAGAGAACGGGCAGGTGCCCAGGCACCCTTGCCACCCCCATACCACTGTAAAAGGTCTGGTTACTCCCCGGTAGGATAGAAGGGGTTGGTGCCCCGGCAGCCTTGCCACCCCCACCACACTGTAAAAGTTCTTGGTGCTCCTCCGTCGGACAGAAGGGGCAGGTGCCCAGACACCCTTGCCACCCCCACCCCACTGTAAAAGGTCTAGTTACTCCCCGGTAGGATAGAAGGGGTTGGTGCCCCGGCAGCCTTGCCACCCCCACCCCACTGTGAAAGGTCTGGTTATGCCCCCGTCAGACAGAACGGGCAGGTGCCCAGGCACCCTTGCCACCCCCATACCACTGTAAAAGGTCTGGTTATGCCCCCGTCAGACAGAACGGGCAGATGCCCAGGCAACCTTGCCACCCCCACCCCACTGTAAAAGGTCTGATTTCTCCCCCATAGGACAGAAGGGGCAGGTGCCCAGGCAGCCTTGCCACCCCCACCCCACTGTAAAAGGTCTGGTTATGCCCCCATAGGACAGAAGGGGCAGGTGCCCAGGCAGCCTTGCCACCCCCACTCCACTGAAAAAGGTCTGGTTACTCCCCCATAGGACAGAAGGGGCAGGTGCCCAGGCAGCCTTGCCACCCCCACCCCACTGTAAAAGGTCTGGTTATGCCCCCATAGGACAGAAGGGGCAGGTGCCCAGGCAGCCTTGCCACCCCCACCCCACTGTAAAAGGTCTGGTTATGCCCCCATAGGACAGAAGGGGCAGGTGCCCAGGCAGCCTTGCCACCCCCACTCCACTGAAAAAGGTCTGGTTACTCCCCCATAGGACAGAAGGGGCAGGTGCCCAGGCAGCCTTGCCAGCCCCACTCCACTGAAAAAGGTCTGGTTCTCCCCCGTCGTGCAAAAGGGGCAGCTACCCAGACATCCTTGCCACCCCGACCCCACTGTGAAAGGTCTGGTTATGCCCCCGTCAGATAACGTACAGGTGCCCAGGATACCTTACCCCCCCCCCCCCCACCACACTGTAAAAGGTCCGGTTACGCCCCAGTCACAGAGAACGGATAGGTGCCCAGGCAGCCTGACAACCCCCCCACCACACTGTAAAAGTTCTGGGTGCTCCTCCGTCGGACAGAAGGGGCAGGTGCCCAGACACCCTTGCCACCCCAACCCCACTGTAAAAGGTCTAGTTACTTCCCGGTAGGATCGAAGGGGTTGGTGCCCCGGCAGCCTTGCAACCCCCACCCCACTGTAAAAGGTCTGGTTATGCCCCCGTCAGACAGAATGGGCAGGTGCCCAGGCACCCTTGCTGGCCTAATACACTGTAAAAGGCCTGGTTCTCCCCCGTCAGACAGAACGGGCAGATGCCCAGGCACCCTTGCCACCCCCACTCCACTGTAAAAGGTCTGATTTCTCCCCCATAGGACATAAGGGGCAGGTGCCCAGACACCCTTGCCACCCCAACCCCACTGTAAAAGGTCTAGTTACTCCCCGGTAGGATCGAAGGGGTTGGTGCCCCGGCAGCCTTGCAACCCCCACCCCACTGTAAAAGGTCTGGTTATGCCCCCGTCAGACAGAATGGGCAGGTGCCCAGGCACCCTTGCTGGCCTAATACACTGTAAAAGGCCTGGTTCTCCCCCGTCAGACAGAACGGGCAGATGCCCAGGCACCCTTGCCACCCCCACTCCACTGTAAAAGGTCTGATTTCTCCCCCATAGGACAGAACGGGCAGATTCCCAGGCACCCTTGCCACCCCCACTCCACTGTAAAAGGTCTGATTTCTCCCCCATAGGACAGAAGGGGCAGATGCCCAGGCACCCTTGCCACCCCCACTCCACTGTAAAAGGTCTGATTTCTCCCCCATAGGACAGAAGGGGCAGGTGCCCAGGCAACCTTGCCACCCCCTCCCCACTGAAAAATGTCTGGTTGTCCCCCGTCGTGCAAAAGGGGCAGCTACCCAGACACCCATGCCACCCGCACCCCACTGTGAAAGGTCTGGTTATGCCCCCGTCAGACAGAATGGGCAGTTGCCCAGGCACCCTTGCCTCCCCAACACACTGTAAAAGGTCTGGTTATGCCCCCGTCAGACAGAACGGGCAGATGCCCAGGCAACCTTGCCACCCCCACCCCACTGTAAAAGGTCTGATTTCTCCCCCATAGGACAGAAGGGGCAGGTGCCCAGACACCCATGCCACCCGCACCCCACTGTGAAAGGTCTGGTTATGCCCCCGTCAGACAGAACGGGCAGATGCCCAGGCAACCTTGCCACCCCCACCCCACTGTAAAAGGTCTGATTTCTCCCCCATAGGACAGAAGGGGCAGGTGCCCAGGCAGCCTTGCCACCCCAACCCCACTGTAAAAGGTCTAGTTACTCCCCGGTAGGATCGAAGGGGTTGGTGCCCCGGCAGCCTTGCAACCCCCACCCCACTGTAAAAGGTCTGGTTATGCCCCCGTCAGACAGAATGGGCAGGTGCCCAGGCACCCTTGCCACCCCCACCCCACTGTAAAAGGTCTGGTTATGCCCTCGTCAGACAGAACGGGCAGTTGCCCAGGCACCCTTGCCTCCCCAACACACTGTAAAAGGTCTGGTTATGCCCCCGTCAGACAGAAAAGGTATGTGCCCAGGCACCCTTGCCACCCCCACCCCACTGTAAAAGGTCTGGTTATGCCCCCGTCAGACAGAACGGGCAGATGCCCAGGCAACCTTGCCACCCCCACCCCACTGTAAAAGGTCTGATTTCTCCCCCATAGGACAGAAGGGGCAGGTGCCCAGGCAGCCTTGCCACCCCAACCCCACTGTAAAAGGTCTAGTTACTCCCCGGTAGGATCGAAGGGGTTGGTGCCCCGGCAGCCTTGCAACCCCCACCCCACTGTAAAAGGTCTGGTTATGCCCCCGTCAGACAGAATGGGCAGGTGCCCAGGCACCCTTGCTGGCCTAATACACTGTAAAAGGCCTGGTTCTCCCCCGTCAGACAGAACGGGCAGATGCCCAGGCACCCTTGCCACCCCCACTCCACTGTAAAAGGTCTGATTTCTCCCCCATAGGACATAAGGGGCAGGTGCCCAGACACCCTTGCCACCCCAACCCCACTGTAAAAGGTCTAGTTACTCCCCGGTAGGATCGAAGGGGTTGGTGCCCCGGCAGCCTTGCAACCCCCACCCCACTGTAAAAGGTCTGGTTATGCCCCCGTCAGACAGAATGGGCAGGTGCCCAGGCACCCTTGCTGGCCTAATACACTGTAAAAGGCCTGGTTCTCCCCCGTCAGACAGAACGGGCAGATGCCCAGGCACCCTTGCCACCCCCACTCCACTGTAAAAGGTCTGATTTCTCCCCCATAGGACAGAACGGGCAGATTCCCAGGCAACAACAACAACAACAACAAATTTATTTTTATATAGCGCATTATCACAACATTACATTGTCTCAAAGCGCTTTACAGTATCCTCACCCAAAGCCCCCAGTGAGTAAGCCATAGGCGACAGTGGCAAGGAAAAACTCCCTAGAAGGAAGAAACCTTGAGAGGGACCAGACTCAAAGGGGAAGCCCATCCTCCAGGGGCCGGCAGGGATAGTCAAATAGAGAGAGGAGAGCAAGGAAGATAAGCCAATGCCGAAGCCGAGTCTTCTTCCAATTGCCAGGCAACCAGAGGTAAGGCAGCGGGTCATATATGGAAGATCAGAACGGCGAGCTGGATGCAGGGACGTCACTGGTGGTGGTCGGGTGTGCTGGATATCTTGATAGATTGAGGTCTCCAGGCATCACCCCCCAGGAGGAGTAGGGGAAATAAAATGTACAATTAGGCATAGTAGAGGAGGCTATTGGCAGTGCTAAAAGCTAGGTGAGTACAATATGAAGTGCAATCTGCAAGCTCCGGCAGATATGGCTATGGCAGCATCAGTAGGAGGGAGAGGCAAGTGGGAATGCCGGCATGGGGAGTCCCTGAAATGTCAGCACTCCAGTTCCACAAGAGATTGCAAAGCTAGAGTGACACCCTTGCCACCCCCACTCCACTGTAAAAGGTCTGATTTCTCCCCCATAGGACAGAAGGGGCAGATGCCCAGGCACCCTTGCCACCCCCACTCCACTGTAAAAGGTCTGATTTCTCCCCCATAGGACAGAAGGGGCAGGTGCCCAGGCAACCTTGCCACCCCCTCCCCACTGAAAAATGTCTGGTTGTCCCCCGTCGTGCAAAAGGGGCAGCTACCCAGACACCCATGCCACCCGCACCCCACTGTGAAAGGTCTGGTTATGCCCCCGTCAGACAGAATGGGCAGTTGCCCAGGCACCCTTGCCTCCCCAACACACTGTAAAAGGTCTGGTTATGCCCCCGTCAGACAGAACGGGCAGATGCCCAGGCAACCTTGCCACCCCCACCCCACTGTAAAAGGTCTGATTTCTCCCCCATAGGACAGAAGGGGCAGGTGCCCAGACACCCATGCCACCCGCACCCCACTGTGAAAGGTCTGGTTATGCCCCCGTCAGACAGAACGGGCAGATGCCCAGGCAACCTTGCCACCCCCACCCCACTGTAAAAGGTCTGATTTCTCCCCCATAGGACAGAAGGGGCAGGTGCCCAGGCAGCCTTGCCACCCCAACCCCACTGTAAAAGGTCTAGTTACTCCCCGGTAGGATCGAAGGGGTTGGTGCCCCGGCAGCCTTGCAACCCCCACCCCACTGTAAAAGGTCTGGTTATGCCCCCGTCAGACAGAATGGGCAGGTGCCCAGGCACCCTTGCCACCCCCACCCCACTGTAAAAGGTCTGGTTATGCCCTCGTCAGACAGAACGGGCAGTTGCCCAGGCACCCTTGCCTCCCCAACACACTGTAAAAGGTCTGGTTATGCCCCCGTCAGACAGAAAAGGTATGTGCCCAGGCACCCTTGCCACCCCCACCCCACTGTAAAAGGTCTGGTTATGCCCCCGTCAGACAGAACGGGCAGATGCCCAGGCAACCTTGCCACCCCCACCCCACTGTAAAAGGTCTGATTTCTCCCCCATAGGACAGAAGGGGCAGGTGCCCAGGCAGCCTTGCCACCCCAACCCCACTGTAAAAGGTCTAGTTACTCCCCGGTAGGATCGAAGGGGTTGGTGCCCCGGCAGCCTTGCAACCCCCACCCCACTGTAAAAGGTCTGGTTATGCCCCCGTCAGACAGAATGGGCAGGTGCCCAGGCACCCTTGCCACCCCCACCCCACTGTAAAAGGTCTGGTTATGCCCTCGTCAGACAGAACGGGCAGGTGCCCAGGCAGCCTGACAACACCCCCACCACACTATAAAAGTTCTGGGTGCTCCTCCGTCGGACAGAAGGGGCAGGTGCCCAGACACCCTTGCCACCCCCACCCCACTGTAAAAGGTCTAGTTACTCCCCGGTAGGATAGAAGGGGTTGGTGCCCCGGCAGCCTTGCAACCCCCACCCCACTGTAAAAGGTCTGGTTATGCCCCCGTCAGACAAAAAAGGCATGTGCCCAGGCACCCTTGCCACCCCCACCTCACTGTAATTGGTCTGGTTATGCCCCCGTCAGACAGAACGGGCAGGTGCCCAAGCAGCCTTGCCACCCCCACCCCACTGTAAAAGGTCTGGTTATGCCCCCGTCAGACAGAACGGGCAGGTGCCCAGACACCCTAACCCCCCCCAACCCCACTGTAAAACAACTGGGTATGCCCCCATCAGAAAGAATGGACACGTGCCCAGGCACGATTGCCACCCCCACCCCACTGTGAAAGGTCTGGTTATGCCCCCGTCAGACAGAACGGGCAGATGCCCAGGCACCCTTGCCACCCCCACCCCACTGTGAAAGGTCTGGTTATGCCCCCGTCAGACAGAACGGGCAGATGCCCAGGCACCCTTGCCACCCCCACCCCACTGTGAAAGGTCTGGTTATGCCCCCGTCAGACAGAACGGGCAGATGCCCAGGCAACCTTGCCACCCCCACCCCACTGTAAAAGGTCTGATTTCTCCCCCATAGGACAGAAGGGGCAGGTGCCCAGGCAGCCTTGCCACCCCAACCCCACTGTAAAAGGTCTAGTTACTCCCCGGTAGGATCGAAGGGGTTGGTGCCCCGGCAGCCTTGCAACCCCCACCCCACTGTAAAAGGTCTGGTTATGCCCCCGTCAGACAGAATGGGCAGGTGCCCAGGCACCCTTGCCACCCCCACCCCACTGTAAAAGGTCTGGTTATGCCCTCGTCAGACAGAACGGGCAGTTGCCCAGGCACCCTTGCCTCCCCAACACACTGTAAAAGGTCTGGTTATGCCCCCGTCAGACAGAAAAGGTATGTGCCCAGGCACCCTTGCCACCCCCACCCCACTGTAAAAGGTCTGGTTATGCCCCCGTCAGACAGAACGGGCAGATGCCCAGGCAACCTTGCCACCCCCACCCCACTGTAAAAGGTCTGATTTCTCCCCCATAGGACAGAAGGGGCAGGTGCCCAGGCAGCCTTGCCACCCCAACCCCACTGTAAAAGGTCTAGTTACTCCCCGGTAGGATCGAAGGGGTTGGTGCCCCGGCAGCCTTGCAACCCCCACCCCACTGTAAAAGGTCTGGTTATGCCCCCGTCAGACAGAATGGGCAGGTGCCCAGGCACCCTTGCCACCCCCACCCCACTGTAAAAGGTCTGGTTATGCCCTCGTCAGACAGAACGGGCAGGTGCCCAGGCAGCCTGACAACACCCCCACCACACTATAAAAGTTCTGGGTGCTCCTCCGTCGGACAGAAGGGGCAGGTGCCCAGGCAACCTTGCCACCCCCCACCCCACTGTAAAAGATCTGGTTATGCCCCCGTCAGACAGAACGAGCAGGAGCCCAGACACCCTTGCCACCCCCACCCCACTGAAAAATGTCTGGTTCTCCCCCGTCGTGCAAAAGGGGCAGCTACCCAGAAACCCTTGCCACCCGCACCCCACTGTGAAAGGTCTAGTTTTGCCCCCATCAGAGAGAACGGATAGGAGCCCAGGCAGCCTTACAACCCCCCCACCACACTGTAAAAGTTCTTGGTGCTCCTCCGTCAGACAAAAAAGGCATGTGCCCAGGCACCCTTGCCTCCCCAACACACTGTAAAAGGTCTGGTTATGCCCCCGTCAGACAGAAAAGGTATGTGCCCAGGCACCCTTGCCACCCCCACCCCACTGTAAAAGGTCTGGTTATGCCCCCGTCAGACAGAACGGGCAGATGCCCAGGCACCCTTGCCACCCCCACCCCACTGTAAAAGGTCTGGTTACTCCCCCATATGACAGAAGGGGCAGCTACCCAGACACCCTTGCCACCCCCACCCCACTGTAAAAGGTCTGGTTACTCCCCCATATGACAGAAGGGGCAGCTACCCAGACACCCTTGCCACCCCCACCCCACTGTGAAATGTCTGGTTATGTCCCCGTCAGACAACGGGCAGGTGCCCAGGATCCCTTACCCCCCCCCCCCCCCCCCCCACCACACTGTAAAAGATCTGGGTACTCCCCGTCAGACAAAAAAGGCATGTGCCCAGGCAGCCTTTCCACCCCCACCCCACTCTAAAAGGTCTGGTTATGCCCCCGTCAGACAGAACGGACAGGTCCCCAGGCACCCTTTCCCCCCCCCCCCCCAACCCCACTGTTAAAGGTCTGGTTATGCCCCCGTCAGACAGAACGGGCAGGTGCCCAGGCACACATACCCCCGCGACACGTATATCGAAAGACTGGTACAATATTGCTTAGCTAACAACATTGAAAATGAGAGAAAAGTGGCAGTCTTGCTGAGTGTTATGGGCGCAAAGACATACAACTTACTGAGGAGTTTAACCGCGCCGCAAAATCCTGCTCAGAAATCGTTCAAAGATATAACCAAACTGTTGCAGGAGCACTTTAGTCCGAGGCCACTTGTTATTGCAGAGAGATTCAGGTTTCATAACCGAAATCAGCAAAAGAACGAATCAATTCCCAACTACATGGCAGAGCTCAGGAAGCTCGCAGAACATTGTCAGTTTGGCGCGGGCTTGTCTGACGCACTCAGAGACAGGCTTGTGTGCGGTATGCATAACGAAAGCATACAAAGATGACTCCTAACCGAAAAAGACTTGACATTAGCCAAAGCATTAGAAATTGCAGTGGCAATGGAAACTGCCTCAAAGGATGCATCACAGTTACAAAAGAAAATTACAAGTGAGACTCATAATGTTAACAAATTCTCAACCAAGCCAGTCAAGGCAGCTGTATGCTTCCGATGTGGGAAAAGTTCTCATGACCAAGCAGACTGCTGGTTTCGTGATAAGAACTGGTAAACACTGTAATAAAAAGGGCCACATACAGAGAATGTGTAAAATGAAGCAAAATGAGGAAAAACAAAGATTCCGGAAAAGAGATAAAAGGGTGAATGAAATGAATGACACCGATACAAGTGGTTCAACCTCAGATGATACTGACACAGGGTTGGGGCATATAGCACTCCATTCAGTGTCAGGAAGTGATAAGAGGATGATATGGGTGACCCCAGAGATTGAAGGAAAGAAAGTAAAAATGGAACTAGACACTGGATCAGCACTTTCTCTTATATCGCTGAAAGATTACAAAGAGAAGTTTGCAAATATTAAATTGAAACGTACACCACTGTTACTGAAAACATATACAGGAGAAAAGGTGGCACCGGTGGGAAAAATTAAAGTCAAAGTGAAACATGAAGACAAAATGAAAACTTTGGATTTGTATGTGCTGCAATGCGGAAGTGTACCATTATTTGGACGCGACTGGCTGCATATGATTAAGCTCAATTGGCAGTCTATTAAGGTAATGCAGCCCATTGAGAATGAAAGCAGTAAAGCCACACAGGAAGAGCTGAAAATTTTACTTCAACGGACAGCATCAGTCTTCCAAGAGGGCATAGGAACTTTAAAACACATGAAAGCACACCTCACAGTGGATGAGCGTGCCTCAGCCAAGTTTTTGAAAGCTCGTCCTGTCCCCTATGCGTTGCGTCCAAGAGTAGAGACAGAACTAAAGCGACTAGAGGACCAGGGTATTTTGTCCAAAGTTGAATGGTCAGACTGGGCAACACCAATCGTACCAGTTGTGAAGAAAAATGGCGCGATAAGGCTATGCGGCAACTTTAAGGTAACAATCAACCCAGTTCTCCATGCAGATCAATACCCATTACCACGTATAGAAGACATTTTTGCTTCATTAGCTGAAGGGCAACATTTTTCAAAGATTGATTTGGCTCAAGCATATTTACAAATGGAAATGGATGCTGAATCAAAAAAGTACCTAACAATTAATACCCACAAAGGCCTCTTTCGGTACGATCGGCTAGTGTTTGGTACTGCATCCGCACCTGTGGTGTGGCAGCGTGCTATCGATCAAGTGCTACAGGGCATTCCAGGCACCCAGTGCTACTTAGATGACATTATTGTGACAGGTCATGACGACAGCTCCCACTTGGCTAATCTAGAGGCTGTCCTAATGAGGCTAGCTGAGTGTGGACTTAGAGCCAATAAGGACAAATGTGAGTTCTTTAAAGACTCCATTGAGTTCTGTGGGCACAGAATAGACAGAGAGGGTCTCCACAAATCACGAGACAAAATTGATGCCGTCCTGAAGGCTCCAAAGCCCACCAATGTTTCCCAGCTTCGCTCATTTTTGGGACTGGTCAATTACTATCACAAATTCCTGCCAAATCTTGCAACTGTGCTTCATCCATTGAACAGCCTCCTACAAGCAAAAGTGACCTGGAAATGGAAAAAAAGTTGTGACCTGGCATTCCAGACTGCGAAAGAACTTATCCCATCCGAAAAAGTCTTGACTCACTATAACCCAGATTTACCTCTTCGCTTGGCTTGTGATGCCTCACCATATGGCACAGGTGCTGTCCTTTCACACAAAATGCCGGACGGGTCTGAACGCCCTATTGCCTTTGCATCCAGATCTTTATGTGCTGCTGAAAAGAACTATGCACAAATTGACAGAGAAGGGCTTAGCCTTGTTTGGTGTGTCAAGAAATTCAACCAATACCTATATGGCAAATGTTTCACATTAATTACAGATCACCAACCCCTAGTGGCCATTTTTAACCCTAGGAAATCTATTCCGGCTATGACTGCAGCACGTTTACAAAGATGGGCATTGTTTTTAGGTGGACACAGATACGTGATTGAGTACAAAGGCACAACACGGCATGGTAATGCTGATGGACTCTCTCGTTTACCATGTAAACCTGAAGTCAATGCCACTGCAGACCCAGCTGAGATGTTCCATACAACCCTTCTGGAGAACCTACCTGTCACAAGCGCACAGGTCAAACAGGAAACATCCAGAGATCCAACTATGGCAAAGGTCTTTGAGTTAACTGTGAAGGGGTGGCCTGCCAAAAACACAGTGGCCTTGCCTGAATACTTCAGTCGACGCGAGCAGTTATCCATGTGTCATGGGTGCATCATGTGGGGTACAAGAGTTGTTGTGCCACCCAAGCTGCGATCCCGAGTCCTGGGAGCACTTCATGATGGACACCTGGGTGTGGTAAAAATGAAAAGTCTTGCAAGAAGCTATATATGGTGGCCAGGCATTGATCAACAGATAGAGGAAATGGCCAAATTATGTCCTGAATGTCAGCAGACGCAAAAACAGCCTCCATCCGCCCCTGTCCACAGCTGGGAGTGGCCAACTGCCCCTTGGCAAAGGATCCACGTGGACTACGCTGGGCCTTTCCTAGATCGTATGTTTCTTGTGGTGATTCATGCATATTCAAAGTGGCCAGAGGTCTTCATAGTGAAAAATGCCACAAGCACAAAAACAGTGGAACTACTCCGCACACTGTTTGCAAGAACAGGATTGCCTGAATGACTTGTCAGTGACAACGGCAGTCAATTCACATCCGAGGAATTTCAGTCCTTCCTCCAGAGAAATGGCATCAAACACACCACAGCTGTACCTTACCACCCCGCCACGAACGGCCTAGCTGAACGATTTGTTCAGTCATTTAAACAGTCAATGAAAACAATGTCAAATGCTCAAGTGTCACTACAAGAGAAGATGGCAAATTTCTTACTTGCATACAGAAATGCTGACCATACTACCACAGGTCAAGCTCCTGCC
The DNA here is from genome assembly GCF_023856365.1 of Brienomyrus brachyistius. NCBI lineage: Eukaryota > Metazoa > Chordata > Actinopteri > Osteoglossiformes > Mormyridae > Brienomyrus > Brienomyrus brachyistius. Next base: position 3,290,541 of record NW_026042311.1, on the reverse strand, counting down.
GTATTGTTCATGGGAAGAAGACTGAGGCCACGTCTTGATTTGCTAAAGCCTGACCTGCGTAGAGATGTCATGCAAAAACAATCCATCAAAGAAAAGACTGGTCATGTTAGAAACTTTGTGATTGGACAACAAGTTCTGGCGAGAGACTACCGTCAGTCTAAGCAGAAATGGCAGCATGGTGAAATACTGTCCAAGACAGGCCCTCTAACATACACTGTGAGAGTTGGGGAGTGTTATCTGGCGTCGACACGTCGATCAACTGCTGGAAGCAACCGCTCAGCGTTCAGCCAATAAGAGCACAGAGGATGACCTTCATAACCCTGAGGACTCTGATGAGCTCGTGTGCACAGCCTCAGAGCCGCCGCCTCCCGATCATGGAAATGCTGCACTGGTTAATGCGGGTATTCCTGAGGTTCCTGTTCAGGACTCTGATGAGCTCGTGTGCACAGCCTCAGAGCCGCCGCCTCCTGATCATGGAAATGCTGCACTGGTTAATGTGGGTATTCCTGAGGTTCCTGTTCAGGGCTCTGATGAGCTCGTGTGCACAGCCTCAGAGCCGCCGCCTCCTGATCATGGAAATGCTGCACTGGTTAATGCGGGTATTCCTGAGGTTCCTGTTCAGGGCTCTGATGAGCTCGTGTGCACAGCCTCAGAGCCGCCGCCTCCCGATCATGGAAATGCTGCACTGGTTAATGCGGGTATTCCTGAGGTTCCTGTTCAGGACTCTGATGAGCTCGTGTGCACAGCCTCAGAGCCGCCGCCTCCTGATCATGGAAATGCTGCACTGGTTAATGTGGGTATTCCTGAGGTTCCTGTTCAGGGCTCTGATGAGCTCGTGTGCACAGCCTCAGAGCCGCCGCCTCCTGATCATGGAAATGCTGCACTGGTTAATGCGGGTATTCCTGAGGTTCCTGTTCAGGGCTCTGATGAGCTCGTGTGCACAGCCTCAGAGCCGCCGCCTCCCGATCATGGAAATGCTGCACTGGTTAATGCGGGTATTCCTGAGGTTCCTGTTCAGGGCTCTGATGAGCTCGTGTGCACAGCCTCAGAGCCGCCGCCTCCCGATCATGGAAATGCTGCACTGGTTAATGTGGGTATTCCTGAGGTTCCTGTTCAGGGCTCTGATGAGCTCGTGTGCACAGCCTCTGAGCCGCCGCCTCCTGATCATGGAAATGCTGCACTGGTTAATGTGGGTATTCCTGAGGTTCCTGTTCAGGGCTCTGATGAGCTCGTGTGCACAGCCTCTGAGCCGCCGCCTCCCGATCATGGAAATGCTGCACTGGTTAATGCGGGTATTCCTGAGGTTCCTGTTCAGGGCTCTGATGAGCTCGTGTGCACAGCCTCTGAGCCGCCGCCTCCCGATCATGGAAATGCTGCACTGGTTAATGTGGGTATTCCTGAGGTTCCTGTTCAGGGCTCTGATGAGCTCGTGTGCACAGCCTCAGAGCCGCCGCCTCCTGATCATGGAAATGCTGCACTGGTTAATGCGGGTATTCCTGAGGTTCCTGTTCAGGACTCTGATGAGCTCGTGTGCACAGCCTCAGAGCCGCCGCCTCCTGATCATGGAAATGCTGAACTGGTTAATGCGGGTATTCCTGAGGTTCCTGTTCAGGGCTCTGATGAGCTCGTGTGCACAGCCTCAGAGCCGCCGCCTCCCGATCATGGAAATGCTGCACTGGTTAATGTGGGTATTCCTGAGGTTCCTGTTCATGGCTCTGATGAGCTCGTGTGCACAGCCTCTGAGCCGCCGCCTCCCGATCATGGAAATGCTGCACTGGTTAATGTGGGTATTCCTGAGGTTCCTGTTCAGGGCTCTGATGAGCTCGTGTGCACAGCCTCTGAGCCGCCGCCTCCCGATCATGGAAATGCTGCACTGGTTAATGTGGGTATTCCTGAGGTTCCTGTTCAGGGCTCTGATGAGCTCGTGTGCACAGCCTCAGAGCCGCCGCCTCCTGATCATGGAAATGCTGCACTGGTTAATGCGGGTATTCCTGAGGTTCCTGTTCAGGACTCTGATGAGCTCGTGTGCACAGCCTCAGAGCCGCCGCCTCCTGATCATGGAAATGCTGAACTGGTTAATGCGGGTATTCCTGAGGTTCCTGTTCAGGGCTCTGATGAGCTCGTGTGCACAGCCTCAGAGCCGCCGCCTCCCGATCATGGAAATGCTGCACTGGTTAATGCGGGTATTCCTGAGGTTCCTGTTCAGGGCTCTGATGAGCTCGTGTGCACAGCCTCAGAGCCGCCGCCTCCTGATCATGGAAATGCTGCACTGGTTAATGCGGGTATTCCTGAGGTTCCTGTTCAGGGCTCTGATGAGCTCGTGTGCACAGCCTCTGAGCCGCCGCCTCCCGATCATGGAAATGCTGCACTGGTTAATGTGGGTATTCCTGAGGTTCCTGTTCAGGGCTCTGATGAGCTCGTGTGCACAGCCTCTGAGCCGCCGCCTCTTGATCATGGAAATGCTGCACTGGTTAATGCGGGTATTCCTGAGGTTCCTGTTCAGGGCTCTGACCCTCACGAGAGACGCTATCCTGATCATGGAAATGCTGCACTGGTTAATGCGGGTATTCCTGAGGTTCCTGTTCAGAGCTCTGATGAGCTCGTGTGCACAGCCTCAGAGCCGCCGCCTCCCGATCATGGAAATGCTGCCCTGGTTAATGCGGGTATTCCTGAGGTTCCTGTTCAGGGTTCTGACCCTCACGAGAGACGCTATCCTGAAAGAGCTCATCATCCTCCCCAAAGACTGGACCGATAGAAATGCATTGCGTTGTTTTTGCCATGTTTAATGAGTGTTAGGTGTGTTAAGTGTTCAGCACGAATGTCGAAGTGTTCAGGACTATTTGGTTGTAATTGTAAAGTTGTAATTGCCAGTACTGTAGTTGTGTGGTATATTATTGTTTCGTTTTCCTTTTATATGAGATAGACATCAATGCTGTAAAGGAGTAAATGTTATGTTCACATTAGATATAGGAACTACTTTTCTGGTATGTACCACAATAATTAACATACAGACTGGCTACCGTAGGAATACGCAGAGTTAGAGAACTATATAGTCCTACACTGAGAAGTGACATGCGATGCAGTACAATTCCTAGTAAAGACATTGCTAACTTTACTTTGGTGTCTGTTGGATGTATGTTGTGAAAGTGAGAAACACAACGATGTACATTCAGAGCTTCCCGATGTCACAGTGGAAGTTGTACATGATGTTGCTCCCGGCTGTATAGCAATACCATGTAACGCAGCGCGAACACCTGCCAAAACTGCACGTTCTATGGCCTCTAAGTGAGCAGAATTCGCCATGTTGTCCCGCATCAGCCCTAACCTGCGCTCTCGTCGGTACCACCCATTTTACACAAATGGGCGTGGCTAATTTGCATACGTTCTCAACATTTAGAGTCTACATTTAGATTTAACATTTATATTTAAGTTTTATATTTAACATTTATATTTATATTTACATTTAACATTTATATTTATATTAAAGTTTTATATTTAACATTTATATTTACATTTATATTCACATTTACATTTAACATTTACATTTAACATTTACATTTAACATTTATATTTAACATTTACATTTAATATTTATATATAGACAAACCATTTATACTTACATATGATAAACAATTTTGAACATAATTTACACAGCAAAAAAACCTGATAATCCACAACACCATTGACTTCTAGCTAAATGTCAGAAAATTGCACTAAATGTTGAAAAAGTGGCAAGTACAAAAATGTTTGCTACCTTTACAAACAGCGCCCCATACCAACTAATTCCAATAACCGCTTATCCAGTACAGGGTTATGGGACACACACATCACAGGAAGCACAGGGCACAAGGCAGAGACACCCTGGATGGGATGCCAGTCCATCACAGGGCAAACACTCACTCACATGCTGAGGACAATTTAGTGACACTAATTCACCAAACTGCATGATCTTGGACAGCAGGAAGAAACCTGAGGAAACCCACAGGAACACGGGGAGAATATGAAAGCTGTACATGCAGAACCAGGAGTGGAAACCACACCCACAAGCCTGGAGGTGTGAAGTGAGAGCAGCTGGTCTGAAGTCCTGAAGGGAGCTGTAGCGCCATTTCTTTGGAACAGTGTGGAGCCGTCCTGCATTACTGCTTATCCTGTACAGGGGGGTGGGGAGCCTGGAGCCTGTCCCAGGTGGCACAGGGCAGGGGACACAATGGACAGGATACTAGTTTATAGCAGAGCACAAACTCACACATACAGACTCACACTAAGGGCAGCTTAGAGATCCCAATCGGCTGATCGCAGTTTCATGTTCTCCAAAGTAGGAGGAGAAAGCCCACATTGGAAGAACATGCAGACTTCACACGTACAGCAGGAGGGACAGGAAACAAGCCAAGAGACAGAGGTTACACTCCGAGACCCCACACCCCCCCACAATCACACATACTGTTAGGATTTATTTAAAAGTTACATTTTAATGCTACAAAATGATGACTGACTATGAACTTCATATTCCAGAACTGTGTTGGAATCTATGCTGACTGTAAGAATGTTACCTTACAGGATTTACCCGTTTCTGTGCCCTGTACCTACAGTAAGGAGCTGGGATCTCTGCTCCTTCAAAGCAGACATACTCACTCGCATATGATTACAGTTCTAGTACATAGCAGATACTGTTGCTGAAAGTGGTGAACAAGTGAGGCAAATATAACAATGCAAACATGCCGCTGTCAAGGTGCTGCCTGGGCACTAGTGCAGCTAGGCTGGTATTTCTGGGGTCCACAGACATCACTGGTGGTTGGTGTCGTGGTCACCGGGATGAAAGACTCGTGCAGCAGGTGTTTCTCAGACAACAAACAGGGACTTACTGGGATCAGGATGGGAGGCTATGGAACCAGCAACACGTAAGGCACAACATCAGTGATCAAACTGGGGAACACAGGACCAGGAAGCACTTAAATGGAGGACTAATGATGGAAGAGACTGGAGACAGCTGGGAGTGTTTAACACGAGGGCTGGAACGAGACGTGAGACCAACAAGCAGCAAACATGGCCTGTTAGAGCCACGTCAGGGAGGAGGCGGGACATTTAATTTCATTTTTATATAGCGCATCACAGAGTCGTCCCAAGGCACTTTACATAGATGTGTAGTCATACATTACAACATCATTAAAGACAGTAATACACAACGGGAAAAAGGAAAGAAAGATATTAAATAAAGAAAGCCAGATGACAACGGAGGAGAGGAACCAAAAAACCCCAAGTAAGGAGAAAAAAGGACCTCTGGAGGTCCATGGACAACTGGCTGCCCAACCCCCCCGGCAGACTAATATTACTGAGAACAGAAAAGAGTGGAGCTGCTTGCTAAAGGCCAGGTGTGAGGTGTGATTAAAGTCTGTCAATAAGCCTGTTCTCCACGCTGGCCTGTGTAGGGTGACACTCAAGGCTGCACCCAGGATGACACAGTTAGCAGGTCCAATTCGCAGTGTCACCCCTCCATGGGACAGAACCAGGACTCCAGCTGACCCCGCCCCAACCCACCAAAAGCATGCGCTCTGGCCATGAAGTCCAAAGGGGTTAGACAACAGGGATGGAACCAGACTGGACTCTGGACTAGACAGGGGACGACAGAACAGATGGTAGACAGGACAAGACCAGACAAGACTAGACAGAACACTAGACAGACAGCAACACCAGACATAAGAGCAGTTGCAGGACATCACTAAGGACATGGAGCGGATAAAGGAAAAGCTAGGAACCACAGGTACAGCAGTCCTGTCAGACCCCAAAACAGGACGAACAGGTGGAGGGTCAACAAGAACAGGGGCACAGGATGCACAAGACAAGGAGTGATGGGGCATCCAGGGAAGCCAGGCAAAGACTCGGGGCTGGGGACCCTCCTAGGGTCCTTTCCAGGTGAGGCTGAACTCCGCCGAATCACAGGACCAGAGGGTCTGGGAGGGCCAGCAGGGCCGGAGGACATGAGGGGTTGGGAGGTGATGAGAGAACCGCAGAGCAGTAGGGCAGCAAGGAGACAACAGGACAGGAACAGGAAGATGACAAGGGACATACTGGGCAAGAGCAGAGACTGGCAAACCCTCTCTGGGAGACAGACATTCTGCCTGCCGCTTTCTTGGACTCCTGTTGATACTGGTGACCAGAAACTGGGACCAGAGTAACCGGAGTCTGGGATGAAGGAGGGACCCACGTAGCAGGACCCAGGGCAGTCCAGCAGGACATCCTCTGGATCCATCTTCTCTGGGCTGGTGGCAGCCTGCAGGCATGTGCCCATGGGACGTCAGGATAGAAAGTGGGCACCAGCAGGCCGTCAGGAGATGAGGTCGGCGCCGGCTGGACGTCTGGGGACATTGAGGTGGGTGCTGCCCAGGCATCAGGGGACAGAGAGGTGGACGCTGGCCTGACATTATGGAGCAGTGTGGCAGGTGTCGGCTGGTTACCAGGGAACCGTGTCAGATCTGCGGGGCGAGTTGTGGGGGTTGGGTGCAATGTGGATGAGGTGGCAGTGTATGCAGGGGCCTAGGCGGACCCATCATCGGCTACCAGTTCTGGTTCTAGGAACATGGAATGTAACCTCTCTGGTGGGAAAGGAACCTGAGCTGGTTGGGGAGGTAGAGAGATACCGACTAAATATATGCACAGGTTGGGCTTGAGAGGGGCTGGACTCCCCTCTATTCCACTCTTGACTTGCCCCTGGTGAGAGGGGCTGGGCAGGTGTGGGTCTACTTATGTGCTGATTTCACACGGCCGCCATTTTGAATGGAAAGCGAGGCAGAGGAGGGAGTCACCCCAAGTGGAAGCCTGGAAGTACAGTCACATAACAACGGCTTGGACCGTAAACTTTGAGCTGGTGCCACATTTTACCATAAACGATGCTGAAAAATGGGCTGAGGAGGGATGTTGAATATCAAGAGCAGTTCTGTTAAAAGGATACAGCGACTGAATAGAGGGGAACATTACTGATATTAAAGGTAAGTTAACGATTAGTCATTAGTCATTCATGCTGGAAACAATATTTTGACATTTGCAGATTAGCTAGTACATTCGTACTAAAAATCTTCAGCCCCACTGTAAGGAATTATAGCAGGAGGCAGCTTGGTTATATGAAACATCCTCACTACTGTAAATCCATGATTCTGCAAAAGTGTGTTTTCTAACTTTGAACTGAGCTTCTAAGTGTCCCCGTTACAAGGAAATCAAGGGAAAGATAAATCTTAATCACATTCACGTCTTTGATAAGATGTACATCCTGGTTCACAAGAATATGCCACAGTAGCATCGACGAATTTTGTGGAATTAATCCCACCTCAGCCTCGTTTTCATTTTGAAAATGGTGACCTCTGCGAAATAAGCTAATAGCCCCCCCAATTCAGTGCCAGAACGTTGGAGTTCACCCCAGTGAGTGAGAGGGTTACCTCCCTTCCACTTCGAGTTGGCGGAGGGGGTCTGACTGTTTATGCGTATGCACCGAACACCAGCTCAGAGAACCTGGCCTGCTTCGAGACCTGGGAGGGGGAGCTGGGAGGTGCCCCCCGTGGGGACTGCATTGTCCTGCTGGGAGACATTAACGCTGATGTGCGTAGCGACAGTGAAACCTGGAAGGGTGTGATTGGGAGGAACGGCCTGGCCGATCTGAATCCCTGTGCTGCCCACAGTGTGTCCATAATGAACAGCATGGTGGAACATAAGTGCTCCTGTGACCGGAGCACCCTGGGCCGCAGGTCAATGACCGATGGCCGTCTGATGGGACTGGCAATTTGTCACTTTTAATATCTGTCCTTATATGTTTCATGTTCTTTTCATTAAATTTTTTATTTTTATATGTATTCCTACGATTTTACTTTGTGCATTAAGCATTTTATTTCTTATCATCTTTTCTGGAAAGCACTTTGAATGACCTTCTTGTATGAAGATGTGCTATACAAATAAACTTGACTTAAACCGACATAAAATATTCATTCTCTGCTCACTTCAGCTTCTCCAGTTTACAGCTGGGATCCTCCAGTACAGCAGAGAGCAGCTTCACTCCTGAGTCTCCTGAGTGATTTTAGCTCAGATTCAGCTTTCTGAGGTTTGACTTCAGAGCTGAAGTCAGGGAAGAACAGCCTCTCTGTGACTCTACAGCCTGACAGTCTATAGAAAGGAAACCACAAAATTTCAGACAAAATACAGGCAGCAGCGACCTGTCAATCATCAGTGCTGACGTTGCCAGTGACTGGCCTGGACCCACCAGAGCAAACAGCCCTTCAGCCCCCCCCCCCCCCCCCCCCCACCCCACCCTTCCCCCATCCCAGGTCTCCCTGTTGCTAATAAAAAGCTGCCATTCGGGGGTAATATTCTGCACTTGGGTTTGCCTGAGTGCCTCTGTTCCTGCAGCTGCCACACACTGTTCACTGAAGCTCACCTTTTAGCGTCACTGACTGTAATAACAGACATAAATGATTGGCTTCTAAATTATACCATCCAGTGAGAGCAACCCACTGTATCAAACAACTGGACTCTCTCATCCCCAGTCCTGCCAGAAGAAGAGCACTGAGGACAGAGAGGATGAGTCCCTGGACTGACGTCAAGATCAAATGGTGTGACATCATAGAAACCGCAAGATGCCCACGGTCGAGCAGAGAACCACCCGTGAGGAAGTGAGGAATGCCAACAGGAGGCGGTTGGTATTAGATCAGTGGGTAATGCTGGTAGAGTAACCAGTGCTCCCACCCACTCCTTATTTTCTACATCCTTTTTTGCCTGCTGTCGTGTCACAGAGACACAGAGTTTGGCCAAAACACACTGATGCTCTTCTGACTGTACATTAAGTCGCTCAGTCCCCACAAGCCGTAGTGAGGAATTGTCTCTACGAAAAATGACCCTTTTCACAGAGACCCCTCTGTGTTGTCCTGTGTATGTGACGCAGCTCCTGACCCCCTGCCCAGTCAGCATGATCCCCAATCCCCATTTATCCCCAGTTATCACTTTGCGAGGCTGCAGAAGTCCTGCCATTTCCTGCAGACTTCAGTCCCAGATCACTGCTGGCCACAGTAGCCTTTCATCCTGGCAGCGATTTCCCCCCATTGTTTTCTCCACATCCTTCATTAGAAGGAGATGTGAACATCCCCAGCAACTACTGCAGGCCTGTCCGGCTTTAAATTACGCAAATTATAAAGATAAGTTAATTGCAAAAAACTTTATGGATGGAACAGTATTTTCAGAAATTCTGTTTGAGAGCCCTTAGCACATGAACATTTTACAGCCTGTGGTCCACACAGATCTGTACAGTACAGTGAGAGCTGAGGATAGAAGAGATTCATCTCTCATAGCTGACAGACGGCTGATATGACACAGAATTGTGGTCATGCAGCAGATTTCTAAAATAATAGAGTATTTTATTTGATGTAATTCCAAGGAAATATGGTTTAGCTTCTTCTATGGGACTGTGAATAGTCCAGCCCATGCATTTACTCTAGTGTACAGCAGAACAGTATTACAGGTTTTTTCAGTCACTTTGGTACATTTCTCAGATCAGAAATGAAATTCTCATAACTACTTGTACAACCTCCACATCATCGAGTCCCTTTTGCACATCATAAATGCAAAGTCTCATTCTTTTGGTCAAATTGCAAATGCTTTGGCTCAGTCATGCGAATAATTATGTACAATCCTACATTTTCAATTTTTCATGACATGTTGGTCAAAATATATTATACTGGTTCTCTGTTGAAAAGTCTGACATATGGTGTTAGTTCATTATATAACTCATTACCTGCAAAATGGTCGTCATAGTCGCTCAAGCATGTTCTCTATACATCTGTACAACTGTGCATGTATATATATCCAGTACTGTGCAAAAGTCTTAGGCAGTTGTACTTTGGCTTAGAAAAAAAGCACAATTTAACATTAGAATGTGTGCAAATTAAGAGTAACACAATAAAAACTAGTAATAATTTCTTAAGTTTTCTAAAAAGTTACTGATATCTAGTTGGATGGCTAGATGAACACCGCTTCAGTTCCCAAACTTCTCCTCAGGGGGACCTCAGCCGTTCCATGATTTTGTTAAATTTCACAAATAGCTCAATTAAATATATAAATATATTGGTTTAAAAAGTCAGTGACAGATTGACTAGCTGTATGAGGTGGGCTAGTGGCCAAGTCAAAAAATGCATGGCTGCACTGGACAGTCACTGCAAATACTAGGATGATTTTAGCAGAGGTTCTGAAATGGCGAAGCTGACACACTTTGACAGGCATCGTATCATAGTTTTACACCAACACGAGGATAATCTAAACATCATTTTCTTTGCCTGCCTAAGACTTTTGCACAGTACTGTATATATATATTTAGGTCCTCAATCATGGCCTTACAATGGCTGAGGCTGGTCGGCCGAATGATGGGAGAACAACCATGTCCTCAACCATTCAAACATTTCATAGAGCCAACAGGTATGTAATCCAACAATGTGCCCTGTACTGTAATATTGTCCTCTTACTGCAATGCTTCATATTACAGTATCCATTTGCATTTAATATTACACAGTGAGTTTTACTTTATACAGTTACATACTGGATGTATACTGTAGCACACATGTCGCGTCACTCACGGTCACACACACAGATTAACCTCCCCCCAAACCACAGGCAATATGCCAGGACAAGCAGTGTAGTACAATCTTTTATTAAACATGCAAGAGCAACCCCACTACTTAACACACAGGGGGGGAAACAGAATATCTAATACGACGAAGGGGGGGACATGCCCTACATCTTTCCCACTGAATACACCCCCATAGAATTAGCACTTCAGTCTCCGAAATTCCTGTGAAAATGTTACTGCGATTGAGCATGTACATGCGCGATTGACTACACACCAATACAATCCAAATCCAAAACACACATGGTAAATGTGCTTTTCTACTTTTATGAGAACTGAAAGCACTTTACAATTCATGCCTCACATTCACCCATCCACACACCGGGGGCGGAGGCTGCCATGCAAGGCGCCAAGCTGCACGCCGGGAGCAATTTGGGGTTCAGCATCTTGCTGAAGGACACTTTTTATGGGGTGAGAAGAAACCAGGGCTCGAACCTGCAACTCTCTGGTTGCTAAACGATAGCACTACCTCCTGCGCCACCATCTTCCCCAAATGTAGGGAGAAGGAGGTTCCTCGGCGCTCCCAGATGTGTTTGGCTGTAATAAATCTGGAATATAGCTATATGACATAGTTTTTGATAACACCAGCATTTATTTTTTAGACAAAAATGGCAGGCAGATCAGAACTGGCCAGATTTGATGTTGCAGCTTTTAATGAAAGACAAAACAAAATTAAAAAGTGGTGAAGTTTGAATGATTGTGTGTTTATTTCAGTTGTTGATGTTGATAAGATTGGTTTCCTCATACAAATACAACACACATGATGTTTACTTGAAATGACTGAAAAGTGATACCAGGATCAGGGGGTCAATAAGCTTTTAAGTAATAATGTGGATTGTGCTTGGGGTGGAAGCTGCACGTTGTGTTGAAGAAAAGTATAGATTTTCATTTTATAAAATATTCAAAGTAATTGTAATAATAATATTAGTGACGTTCATTTTAGATGACATTAATTACATAACTAATAATACATTGAGAAGAAATGTTTTGTTATTGTGTAGATGGAAAGACATGAAAGTAATGTGGAAAATTGCCTCTTACCACTGAAACACATTGGTATGGGTGGTGCTAATAATAGTACTGCAGCCAGCCAGTAGGGGGCGCTTGACATGTTGCGTTTTCACCTTTTAGAGACATTTTGGTCTCCATGTTTTTTACAGTCAATGCTTTGATGACAGATTTGAAAGCAGTATGCATAATGCATCAGGACTCACACTGAAATTGCCTATATGTGGATATATTATGTAACATGGTTCTGTAGGAATGCTGGTACCTTGGAAACAATATACAAATATACCTTATATGTGAGTTTGGATATGGGTGTGGCTGCAACTGGAGAGGCTTGTAGTTCTGCAAAGTTTTCATAATGGTTGTTGCAAATATTATGTAGAAAATATGACAGAGACTTGAATGCAAACATGGGTTTTGTTGGGAAAATATCAGTTCATGAAATACATTACTGAGGAAACTGTAGTTGTTTAAACTCGTATTTAATACTATTAAGCACAGACACATCACAAGGAAAATAAACTATTATTTATAATAATTTATATACCGTGCAATGATTAAACATAAAAAAACTATAGCATAGAAAAATCGAATGATACTATCAGACAAAATGGCCATGGAGATGTAACAGAGAGCGGTGAGCTGGAGACCAGAGTCTTGACCCTGAGGAGTGAAATAAAATATTTAATTTCTCTGTTGTGTCGCAAACCTGACAGATACACTACTTGTCAAAAAGAAAAGAACTTACTTCCTCACGCATTTCTAAAAGGATGTTTTTGTCAAATCCCTCCAACTCAATGAAAAACCACAGATCAAGATCACATATTATGGCCTAAATAAAAATATAATATAGATATATAATATACACAGTTCATGGTGCATTTTGTAATACTCAAGACACACCAAGGCCATGCACAGTGCATACTGATAAAAGGGAGGGGAAAAACACTTCAATACATTCTCTGTATCACAAGTGTTACGTCCAACAATTCAAGGTGGTCTCTCTTACAATTGACACGCGCGCTCGTCCGATCCTCCCGTGTGCCACGCCCCCTCGTTAACCTCGTGTGGAATCTCCATGTCATTCGCTGTTTCCAGTTGTTTTCATTAGTTCTATGTATTTAACTCCGCGTCAAAATATATTTTACCCGTCCAGTCATTTAAGTCCCTACTTCTATTGTCCTGTGTTCCTAGCTGGTTTCCAGATTCTCCATCTTCCTGCTCCTGCTTCCCCGATCCGTGACGTGACAACAATCAACATGAACACGCCACAGTCCACAGAACCAATCTGTTGAGGAACATCCTGCAAAATACAAAATAACACTAACGAAAACATTTCTTACAATTCTAATACAAATGTAACGACAGAAAATGCTGAAATCTACTTTACCATGTTTTTCAAGCATTTTCCAGTGTCCTGGGCTTATTCGGTTTGTCAGTTTGCTGCAAAAAGAATTTTGGAATTGTCAGGGGCAACATAACTACAGCTTTTCATGAGACGGGATTAAAACTCTATGTATGAATTAATGGACACACAGAAGACCTTTTGTCACATTTGTAAATGTTTCACTGTTGTGCTACATCTGGTTGTGAGTGTTACCGAGAGCGTATGACAGTCTCTGCCCCAATTGTCGTCAGGAATGAACGAAGAAAATGATGATTAAAATATTAAAAAACAGCAAACGATACGACTTAAATATTATAGCATTTATTGTACAATATACTATACATATGATCAGGAGCGCACATAACTGCATGGTGCGCAAGTACGCATTCCCCGTACACGCGGGGCAACTCCTTGTTGTAGCAGCGGAAATGCGTATTTATTTTATGTGCATTCACGCTGTTATGACAAGAAATTACCGTGCATCTTAACATTTAGGCTAATTTGTAATTCTTTCGCGGCATGAAGGCTAAAATACACAATGATTTCTTGTCATAACAGCGCGTATGCACATAAAGTAAATACGCATTTGCGCTGCTACAAGACATTACCACGCGTATCGCTTTAGACAGCGAATGAGTACTTTCATATCAGTTATGTGCCCCCTGCATATGATCATTTTTGCATATAAAATAAGGGGGGCGACTTACGCAGGGTTGCCAACTTGGGTCAGCTTGTTGGCATGAGATTTTCAATTCGGGACAAGCCTACACACGTATTCACATTTATATAACAGTTTCATTACTTTGTAAATAGTCTTTATGGTTTGCAAACTGCCGAAACGCTTCTGATGCAGCCAGTTTTAGGTTTTAAATGGATTAATGGAGATTCTCCATAAGATTTATTGCTGTGAGCGTTTGAGTCCGAAAGCCCGAGTCTCGCGCCACATACGTCAGAGTGGCAATCTGCTTACAGTCGAATCGGAGCCGAACGCGGCCGAAAGTCGCCGACGAGCTGCATAGTATCGCATTGTCTGTTATGGTACGAATGGGCGTCCGTGACAACAACTTGATTGCTTTTGAATCACATGTACTTATCTTCTCAAACTGCTTTCGAGCATCTTAACGACTGGTTGCATTTTGAAGTGTCTTGCCATCTAAAGAATGGAGAACAAAGAAATAAACATAGTTAAGATTAAAATTAAACTTACAATTAAAGTAAAAATAACAACGAAGGAAGGTGTCATTAAGAAGACAGATGACACAGACAAGCCCCGATCGACACGGAGGGTGCCTGACATGCCGAAGGTAAAGCCCTGGCTTAAGAGACCTTATTAGAGCACTTTATTTAGAGCATAAAATGTGTTATATCAATAATCTTTCCTTGTTTTAACAATCGGCTGTCCAGACTGGAAGAGAAGAAAATCACCAGGGCCAGAGGGTTCGTCCGTGGAGCGGGAGGGACAGGCTACCCACGCTGGAGGAAGAAGGAGCGACGAGGAGGAGGCCCCAACTGAAGTTCCTCCGTCGTCCGGACAGCAACGGCTCCTGCGATGTACAACCAGAGAGAGGCCAGGGGCAGCGTCAGCGATCGGCGGAACAGCAACTCCTGACAAGGATCCATGGACTTATGGGATATGGCCGGAGAAGGAGGACTGACTACAGAGACATTGTTCCTGATGGACTTGTGGGTTATGGGCGGGGACAGAGGGATAATAGCGATGTTGTTGATGGACTTGTGGGTTATGGGCGGGGACGGAGGGATAATAGAGATACTGTTTAAGTGTTAATGTACAAAAGAGATAGGATAAGATAAGATAAGATAGGATAAGTTAAAATAGGATAAGATAAGCTAAGTTAAAACATAATAAGATAGGTTAAGTTAACATATGATAAGATATGCTGTTAAAATATCATAAGATAGGCTAAGTTAAAATAGGATAAGAGCTTTACAATAAAACATATACTTACTTTTCAAACTGTGTCTTTGTCATCTCTTCATTGTTGTGTCTGTCTTTGATAATTTTGCACCGTTAATTTATATCTGACACTCTCCTAAATGTCAATAAGCAGAGACAGAGTTATGGGAGGAAGGTACGGTTAAGTTAAAGGAAATGATAAAGTATCAACATCACAGAGTTACCTTATTTTGACGCAGAAAGAGTCATTTCCGTGTTACTACCACCTATAAGTTAATGGCTGCAAATGTTTTATAGTTTTAGTCCGGTGCACTCTGTATCCATGCTAACTAGCTAGCTAATGTTAACATGACGCAGTACAGTCTTCCAGCTTGGGGATTCCCACCCCGGTCCGTGGCCAGTATTCCGCAGGGGGGTTTGCGGAGGGGTTGGTTGCAAATGCAAACGCATCCCTTCATGTTCGTGCGTTGTGTTCGGATGTGAAAATAAAAAAATCAAATTCAATGTTTATGTCATATTATACAAGATAAGACTGTAAAATAGTTTGCCCTGCATATGGATGCCATGCAGTCAGAGTATGATCAAGACAGGGTGTGAGTGTGGAAAAAAGACAAATGTAACAGTATTTGAGGGAAGAGTGAGAAGGAGGGAAATGTAAGGAGAAGGAGGTTCTTCGGAGCTCCGAGATGTGATTGGCTGTAATAAATCTGGAATATAGCTATATGACAGTTTTTGATAACACCAGCACTTGTTTTTAGGCAAAAATGGCAGGCAGATCAGAACTGGCCGGATTTGATGCTGCAGCTTTTATTGAAAGACAAAGTGCTGAAGTTTGCATGACTGTGTGTTTATTTCAGTTATTTTATATTGGACTCAAGGATTGGTTTCATCATACAAATACAGCACAGATAATGTTTACTTGAAATTACTGAAAAGTAAGTGATACCAGAATCAGAGGGTCAATAAGCTTTTAAGTAATAATGTGGATTGTGCTTGGGATAGAAGCTGCACGTTGTGTTGAAGAAAAGTATAGATTTTCATTTGACAAAATATGCTAATGAATTGTAAAAACAATATTAGTGACATTCATCTTTAGATGACATTAATTACATAACTAATAATACTTTGAGAAGAAATGTTTTGTCATTATTTTCTATTATCATTGCTTCTTACAGTAAATTATTCTTGATGCCCCCAGTCGGTAGCCCATGTATGTAAAATATGTGGGTAGGATGCCGGTTAAACTTCTTCATTTCCTCCAGTGTCTGAACAGCCTGTGATTCCCCAGCTTCTCTCCTCTCTATCATCACTTGCTGTAGTTGTTCCACGAGATCTGCAGACTGAGCATTTTTATCTTTTCTGTTCCAGTGCTTAGAGTGAATGACATGGACTCGGCCTCCACACTTATCAACAAGTTCCTTCAGATCCTTGTTCTCCTTCATATATTCCTCAGTGGTTTGGTTTTCTTTAAGCCCATCAGCCTGTGTGAAGAGGACACCTGTGTGTTTCAGGGCTTCCTCCCCAAACCACTTCAGTACCATCTTCACTGACTCGTTCTCTTCCCCCAGGATAACATTTCCTGTGCTGCTCTTCCCAGATCCTGTGTTTCCCAAAAGCACAATTCTTACTTCAGAAGGTGCTTTGGGAGAGAAATACAATATCAGTTACCATGAATATTATACATTTGTGTCAGTTTGATTGAAGACTCATAGCAATTTGCTAAAATCAAGCCTGTCAACAGGAGGCACCGTGAATGTGGTTATAATGAACATGAACATGTCATATTGCTGTGGAAATTCTCCAGCATGTCTTTAGCATGTCTTGGGTGCAGCTACTTTATTCTGTCAGCAGATGGCAGTGCAGAGCCACACAAAGCATGAGCGCATGGGAAAGAGACTGACAGTCAGAGGTACTTATTCAACTCATTTTGTTACTGAACACAGATATTTCATCTGTCTGCTTATCCAAAGGAAAACCTCATTTCTATACATAGTTTGTTTACCTGAACACTGACAGAAAAGCTTAGACATGCAGCCACTCTTAGCAATTTCACGACAGATGCTTCTGTCCAGCTCAGTGGATGTCAGTCTGGCTCAGGGGTCGGCAACCGAATTGAGAAGAGCCACTTTTCGGAAAAGAAGCCAGAGAATTTTACTGGAAACAAACATTTATTCTAAACAGATGAGCGTCTTTTTATACATACCAACGACAGAGTAAAACAATTTTCAATGTTTTTTGTGGACTTTTGAACAAAAAATGGCATGTTTGCCCTAATTTTATGAATCATATCGTTTTCTTTTCTTTATATTAACAGGTTAAGGTGTTTCGTTACCTTGATAAAAAACCCAGCAAGATGAGGGGCTTTCCATTTTTGTAATGAACTGTATGCCAAAACAAAATGTTCACTTAAGTGTGTCAATTTTCAAGTTATTACAGTTTTTTTCAATTGCTTAGACACTAAAATTAAAACTTTCTCACAATTAACAAATCCTTATACTCAAGGAGCAAAACACCGGCCTAGATTTGCACAACTGTAAGCACATTTTCAGCTTCACACTTTTTGCAAAACATAACACACAGTGATTTGCAAAACACTAAACACACTTAACATACATTACACACAAATATCTATCGTGAAGTCACTTCCTTGCAATACCAAAGCACTGACTGTCAAATTACCGCACTGTCCAACCAATTGGTTCAACACAGTCATCAGGTTTGCAAACACTTGTTTGCTTAATGTAGACACACCAATCAGGTGTTTAAGCACTATAAAAAGCAGCAGGTAAGTTCACCTGTCTTCAACAAAAATGGACAGTGTCAGAAGAAGAGGAAGAGTACGGATGAGAGGGGGAATCTGGAGAGAACAATGTGGAGGAAGAGGCCAAGGTAGGGGAAGAGGAAGAGGGAGAGGAAGACCTAGAGGAGGGATAGGACATGCACAAAGAAGAAGACGACCAAATCTGTGTAAAGAAATTCGTGCTACAATTGTGGACCATGTAATAAACCACGGACTAACACTGAGGGAGGCTGGACTGAGAGTACAGCCTAACCTAAGCAGGAACACAGTGGCATCAATAGTTCGGACATTTCGTCAGGAGCACAGGTGAGAAACTTATCTTCCGTCAACAGAAAATCCATAGCTTACTGCATGTACTATATCAACCGTTTTGGTATGTATTCATGTTTCATTTTACAGTAAGCTACATGTATTTTGTTTGCCCAACATAGGATTGATCGTCGAGAACACCAAGGAGGGCGGCGCCCTATATTCACACAGGAGCAAGAAAGAGAGATCATAAACCTCGTTTTGGCCAATAATGCAATCAGACTTCGAGAAATTCAAGCCCATATTGTCAATGATCACCAAATTCTCAATAATGTCCTACAGGTCTCTCTGTCAACAATAGGCTGTATCCTTAAAAAACATCAAGTTCTGATGAAACAATTGTATAAAGTGCCATTTGAAAGAAATTCAGACAGGGTGAAAGTCCTGCGGCATGAATATGTGGCGGTATGTTTTGTTTACTGACTGTAGTATTGTGTACTGCACACATAACCTTTTTACAGTACATGTAATTTTACTGTATAGCATACCTACAGTATAATGATAACGCAATGAGATATTTTGCTGTATTTCAGAGAGTTTTGCGAATGGATGCGGAAGAAGTCCCGCATGAGTTTATATACATTGATGAAGCTGGATTTAACCTGACAACAGTGAGAAGAAGGGGAAGAAACATCCTTTGCCACAGGGCTATTGTCAATGTACCAGGGCAACGTGGGGGTAACATTACCCTTTGTGCTGCCATTACACAGAATGGGGTCCTCCACCGCCATGCCAACTTGGGTCCTTACAACACTGACCTCATTCTTACATTTTTAGACCGATTACACAATATTATCACAGCAGCAAACCAAAGGGACCAGATGCAATACATTGTCGTCTGGGACAATGTGGCTTTCCATCGTTCCGCCCAGGTCCAAAACTGGTTTCATCAACACCCACTATTTACAGTTCACTACCTTCCACCATACTCCCCCATAGAAGAGTTCTTTTCTGCATGGCGGTGGAAGGTTTATGATCTCCGGCCCTATGTCCAGATGGCCCTCATTCAAACTATGGAGGAAGCATGTGATCAAATTGAAGCAGCATCCATACAAGGGTGGATTCGTCACTCCAAAAGATTCTTTCCACGTTGCCTTGCAAATGAAAATATAGCCTGTGATGTTGACGAGGCCCTGTGGCCAGATCCAGCTAGGCAGAGAGATGTTTAGGTTTTTATTTTTTATTTTTATTCTATACTGAACTGGATATGTAATTTGTTACAGTATTATTGTAAGCTTACAGTACAATGGTATGTTTACAGTTTTTGATGATTGCTTACACACGGAAATTAAAAGTAGTACACTATTAGCAAAACTGCACACTCAACAAGCAAAACAGCAGCCCATATTTGCACAACTATAAGCACATTGTCAACCTCACACTTGTTGCAAAACTCTACACACAGTGATTTGCAAAACACTAAACACACTTAACATACATCACACACAAAAATCTATCATGAAGTCACTTCCTTGCAATACCAAAGCACTGACTGTCAAATTACCGCACCGTCCAACTAATTGGTTCAACACAGTCATCAGGTGTGCAAACACTTGTTTGTTTAATTGTAGACACACCAATCAGGTGTGTAAGCACTATAAAAAGCAGCAGGTGAGTTCATCGGTCTTCAAGCAAAATGGAAGGAGGAGGAGGAAGGGGAGGAAGAGGAATCAACAGAGGAAGAGGAAGAGATGGAGGCCATGCTGGAGGTAGAAGAAGAGGAAGACGAAGACAAGAAGGTGCTCAAAGAGGACCGAATCTGACAAATGAGATCCGCCAACACTGGTTGACCACGTTGTCAACCACGGCCTGACGCTGAGGGAGGCTGGACTGCGAGTACAGCCAAATCTAAGCCGATACACAGTGGCAAGTGTGATAAGAACATTTCGGCTGGAAAATAGGTATTGTACAAATATCACCATATCAAGAACATCTGCACGGTTTCAG
Organism: Brienomyrus brachyistius; assembly: GCF_023856365.1. Lineage (NCBI taxonomy): Eukaryota > Metazoa > Chordata > Actinopteri > Osteoglossiformes > Mormyridae > Brienomyrus > Brienomyrus brachyistius. The sequence continues at coordinate 3,270,524 of NW_026042311.1, read as the reverse complement.
TAACTGCTTTACAGTACTGGATTCTATGCAGTATCAGCACTTCTGTTACCTTGTCCTCTGAATATACTGTACCATTGTTTACTGTTTTTTTTCTACATAGGATTGAGGGTCAGGAACGACAAGGGGGAAGGCCTCCTATGTTCATAGAACAGCAAGAGAGGGAGACAGTAAACATGGTTTTGGCCAACAATGCTATAACACTCAAACAGCTCCAAGCTAACATTGTCAATAACCATGCCAGTTTCAACGATATCCATCAGGTCTCAATATCAACACTGGCACGCATCCTAAAAAAAAAACCATATTCAATTGAAGCAAATTTATCGAGTGCCTTTCGAGCGCAATTCCGAAAGGGTGAAACAACTGCGGCATGATTATGCAGAGGTATTTATTCACTTTAGCAGTGTGATCTTGCATACCGTCTCATAATCTTTTACTGTACTGTAATATGTATACTACATCGACACTGAACTACACAATTTTGCCTGACACTGTTCTTCAGGTAGTTCTACGAATGGATGGAGAGGAGATCCAGCATGAGTTCATTTACGTAGATGAGGCTGGGTTCAACCTGACGAGAACACGAAGGAGGGGAAGAAACGTCATTGGCCACAGGGCTATAGTGAATGTCCCAGGGCAACGTGGGGGAAATATAACACTCTGTGCAGCCATTACACAGAATGGGGTCCTCCACCGCCATGCCCATATGGGCCCTTACAACACAGCACTCATACTTACATTCTTGGACCAGTTGCACAACATAACAGCAGCAAATCAAATCGATCATATGCAATACATTGTTGTCTGGGACAATGTGTCTTTCCACCGCTCTGCTCTGGTTCAGAACTGGTTTCAGCAACATCCACATTTCACCGTCCTACATCTTCCACCATACTCTCCATTCCTCAACCCTATAGAAGAGTTTTTCTCGGCATGGCGGTGGAAGGTATATGATCACCATCTCCAGGCTGAGGTACCCCTCCTCCAAGCCATGGAGGAGGTCTGTGACCAGATGGAGGTAGCAGCAATACAAGGATGGATTCGTCATTCAAGACGTTTCTTCCCAAGGTGTCTAGCTAATGACAACATTGCCTGCGATGTTGATGAAATTCTCTGGCCAGATCCAGCTAGGCGAAGAGACAATGTCTAGTGTTTTTCTTTGTTACAGTAAACTGACAGTACAGTACGTAAAGTGACATGTTGTTACAGTACTATGAATCTCCATGTCAACATTTTGGGCATGTTGAGAAATAAATGAGTTTCTTCAGTGTGCAACATTGGTTTTGTGTAGTGTTTGGTGGATTTACTTTACATTTGTACTTTGTTGATGGTAGCCTACTCTAATCATAGGAAAGTAGAAGTGCTAAAAGTGTTTTAGGTTTATCACAGCAGAGTGTAACTCGTGCAAACAGAGTATGGTAAATGTGAAACATGTGTTTCTTATGGTACAAAAGTGTGGTTTTTAAACATAAGTATATAGTTTTTACAAGAGTATTTCATTATGCAAAGGATTTGTAGTGTTTTGCTAATTGGGTGAGTGGTTGTGCTAATTGTGTGTACTGTTTTAAAACACGGGCCCTGTTTCGAAAACCGTGCGTAAGCAATCGTCAAAAACTGTAATACCATATGGAAACTGGAAAAATGTTTTGTTACGTAGGAATGTTTCGTTCAAATGTTCAGTATTGACTGACTTGAGTACATGAAAAGAAATAAATATGTTCATCAAGGTGCAGTACTTGTCTCGTGTGTTGTGTTTGGTCAATATATTCATGTTCTTTATCAATATCTCAAAAAAGAGAAAAAAAATCAAACCAAGACTATATCATTAGAAAGGTAGAAATGTTACAAGTGTTTCAGATTGAGCACAGCAGTGTGTAATTGGTTCAAACAAAATCCGACTGTATGAACCATGTCTGCGCCATAGGGTACCAAAGTGGGCTTTTGGTAAATTATTGTACAGTTTTGAATTAAGTGTTTCATTTTGCAAAAGATCTCAGATGTTCTGCTACTTGTGTGTGTAGATGTGTGAATTGTGTGTAGGGTTTTGACAAAATGAGCCTTGTTTTTAAAATCGTGCCTAAGCAATCATAAAAAACTGTAACATGATGGTTTGTGTTAACTGATTGGTATAAAAATACAATTTTTACAAAGGTTTGAAGAGTTAAGCAAGATTTATTAGCTTTTGCAAGAGACCTGTTTGTTTTGCTGATTTGGTGGTTTTTTTATTTGAGTGCAGAGTTTTTGCAAAATAGCCAGTAGTTACAAAAATGTGTTTAAGCCATCAGAAAAAAACGTGTGTGCTTTGGTGCACATCCATCCATCCATCCATCCATTTTCCAAACCGTTTATTGTACTGGGTCGCGGGGGGGTCCGGAGCCTATCCCGGAAGCAATGGGCACGAGGCAGGGAACAACCCAGGATGGGGGGCCAGCCCATCGCAGGGCACACTCACACACCATGCATTCACACATGCACACCTACGGGCAATTTAGCAACTGCAATTAGCCTCAGCGTGTTTTTGGACTGTGGGGGGAAACCAGAGTACCCGGAGGAAACCTCACGACGACACGGGGAGAACATGCAAACTCCACACACGTGACCCAGGCAGAGACTCAAACCCGGGTCCCAGAGGTGTGAGGCAACAGTGCTGACCACTGCACCATCATGCTGCCCCCCATAGATTCATTTTTCCATTTTTATTTTCAATAATATTGATGTTAACTCAGCATCTTATTTTCAATGTTGAAAAAGTCGCTTTATATCAAGGTTTTGCCACCATTAATTTTTCAATATTGAAAATCTGACCAAAAATCAATTCATTTTCAATGCTGATAATTTAACACTGACCATAATTCAATGCATTTAACTATACTTCAACGCTGAAACAATAACATGATGCTATCTGGGCTATGAATAATTATTTCAATTGATATACAGATTCCAAGCCCATATAGGTGACACACAGGTACATAATGGGCGTCTTATGTCTGAGGTAGCCAGCTACTGTGTTTGATAACCCACCATCATAATAATAGTTTCCTCGCACCAGTATAAAAGTAAACCAATTGATCCCTCTTGCAATCACCTGTGGTATGAAACTGAATAAAATGTATCGTACCAGTCTTGGGGAAAACCAGTGAGAATCCACTGTGAAACAGCACTGCGCAAATTCTCATGTGTTCCTAATGACAAGGGCAAGACTGGTAATCAAATTAGCCTCTCAGCAGGAGTGTTAGTGTAAAAGCAGTGCTTATTGACACAGATAATAAAGCTTGTTAGAATGCATAACTTAATTATTTAGCTGGACCCAGAAGAGGTGAGAGCTCCCCTAGTGGCTACAGGAGTGTTAGTGTAAAAGCAGTGCTTATTGACACACATAATAAAGCTTGTTAGAATGCGTAACATAATTATTTAGCTGGGCCCAGTAGAGGTGAGAGCTCCCCTAGTGGCTACAGGAGTGTTAGTGTAAAAGCAGGGCTTATTGACACAGATAATAAAGCTTGTTAGAATGCGTAACATAATTATTTAGCTGGGCCCAGAAGAGGTGAGAGCTCCCCTAGTGGCTACAGGAGTGCATTTTCCCCAAAGCAGATATAATGGATGGGATACAAGAACAAATCAAATTATTTTCCTCATTTAATATTCAGATTTTAATTGGGCTTAAATTTTAGAGCACAGTGTGTTCTAGGATGGTACGTTATGGATATTAGTCTCTACCACATTCTAACGCTATAAATCCGGACCTTTTCCTATGTTTGATTTGGTGGCTGCCAGGCGTTCTGAGTAGTATAGTGACTATGGTAGGCGTGTGATTCCCTAAGGAATTTTTTATTCTGTTCTGTGTGGCAAATACATATAATGCTGACATTTTTCCTGGAAGATTTGGGATTTTTCATCCCGTGCCTTAAGGTATTTCTCTCCAGCTCTAGGGAGTCTCCCCCGAAAACACCAGTCACTCACTAGCCTTAGACTTATGCTTGCTGACTTATTCAACACCATGAATGGATTAACAGAAAAACAGAAACCTATTAAAAGGCTGCACCATATCATGATATGCAAATAAACATCCAGCATCATTGTTTCACAGGGAAGTACATTATTTATTGATAATTATAACCCTAACCCTTACTTCTCAGCTTGACAAACATAAGGTGCAGCGCGTGAGCATGTGAACTGGTTGAAATGCAAGTGTCTCACAGTCAATGCATAAGACTTGAGAGCCCTGACTTTACTTATATAGCCCACAACATGTTTATGATTCATAAATAAATCTGGCCAGCAAATCGGTCTTTCATTTTCCACAGAATAAAAAAAACGATAATGTTATCCCGCTGATAATTGCAGGCGCGTTTCACCCCCGGCACTGGCTGGAGACACAGGCAAAAGGCATACAATCTTATTGAGGTACAAAAATTATTCCATCTACTCTGCACTTCTGCATAACTTCCATCATAGTGCCAGTTTTTGCGGTCAGCAAGTTTATTACTGTAAGCGCCTCCATAGTAGTGCCTCTGAGGAACTGAACCGGACTTCCGATGGTGTCTCTCACACACACATCATACATATATATATATATATACACTCACTCTCTCCGGGTCTTTCACATGATATGTGGTCAGCCACCATATGGGAGGCATATTCAGGCATAAATGAGGGGCATATTTGCAAGTCGCACTAATGTGTCTAGTTATAAACTTAGTTGTATTGTCTCCAAAAATGGTTGCAAAATGCGACTAAATGGTCGCATCCTGGAACCCTGTGGAGCCACACTTTTGATTTCTTAGGCATATTTTACACAATGCGATAAAAACATCGACACACACATGAACCAGGTCACTAGTTTGTCTCTGGGCTTTTTCCTTCGGCCTATATGGCATGTTTGTGAAATGTTACGTCACATAGCTAATCACCAGTGATCTTAGATCTATACCCAAGTATGCTCCCAGATAGCAGCTGACTCCGATCCGGGTCCGCCTCTAAGCCGGCAAATCCGCATTACAGTCACATCCGTTTTACAGCTGGAATACGGACAAGGCCCGGACCCAGGCTTCCGTGGCGGGAACGCAATAATGTCAGCAGAATCAAAGCAGCTACGGGCCGGATCCGGGGAACGAGCGCGCAAATTTTCATTTTCTGGAATCTGACAGGATCACTGCAGCGTGGGTCGAGGCGCAGGAAAAGTTTGAGGAAACAGTTTTATTCCGGTACATACAAGACACACAATGCGGTTAAACTGTGTTTGAAGTAAATTAATACTTTTTGATTATGGTGGGTCGTTAATTGTTAAGTTAATCTTAAAATGTTTGACTTTTGTCACTAGTTTGTTAGCCGGCAACTGATCGCTCTGTGTTAGCTATAGCTCTTACTAAAATAAGCGTGGGTCGGTTAATAAAAGGTAACTGAGTTATCCATCCATCCATTCATCCATTTTCCAAACCGCTTATCCTACTGGGTCGCAGGGGGTCCGGAGCCCATCTCGGAAGTAATGGGCACGAGGCAGGGAACAACCCAGGATGGGGGGCCAGCCCATCGCAGGGCACACTCACACACCATGCACTCACACATGCACACCTATGGGCAATTCAGCAACTCCAATTAGCCTCAGCATGTCTTTGGACAGTGGGGGGAAACCGGAGTACCTGGAGGAAACCCCACGACGACATGGGGAGAACATGCAAACTCCGCACACATGTGACCCAGGCGGAGACTCGAACCCGGGTGTCAAAGGTGTGAGGCAACAGTGCTAACCACTGCACCACCATGCCGCCCCCGTGCAGAAAATCAATAAAATGAAAATTAGACACAAACTAATTCAACTCAATAAAGAAAATATTATTAAGCTAAGAGAAGTAGAGTTTTTAGGTTTACCATTCATGTAGTACTGGAGACTCACTCAGACCATAGAATCATACATATTAGCATTAAAGACACAATTTAGTAATTTAAGCATCCAAAATGAGTAAAAGAGGGGCAGGGCGACTGCTCATTTGTACTACTCCCTGTATACTTTCTCATAATGCTACACCATGGGGTTCCTACAACAGGCCTTGAAGAAACCTCTGTCCGGGACAGGTTACTTGTCACACAGGTGGACCACAGTCATCAATGATGAGATAAATACCTATTTCATTAAATGATTTTAAAAATAACACTTGAATATTCTAATGGAACGGTAATTCAACGTGTACCGGCAAGAAACCTTCAGCATACAACGCAATGTTTTAAGCAGCAGACATGCTTTAATCACAGGACTTGTTCACCATGTCACATTAGGCCTGACAAACTGCAACTACTGTACAAGAGACGTATCCAAGAAATGGTCATATATAACATCCCTTCAGAAATTCATGACACACTGTCTGATATTACAATACAGTTCATAAAAATGCCCGGGGCGAACCTAAAACAAAAGGAAGATGACACTTCACGATTCTAATACACATACCACTTAATTTCAGAGTACCGCAATTCACATAACTTCTACTACAAGAATCCCACACCGACATGCCAGTTAAAATCAGGCTCAGACGACGCTTCTAGCTGCAGAAGAAAAATACATTTGTGACCAACTAAAATTCGGCCTCAACGTCTGCCTCTTAAAACGGGACACTTCATTCATATTACTGCATGTCACAAGAGGGTGCTGTAAGGCTGTTTGATTCGACTTCAATTCCTATTCCAAGAGTCAAGAATGGATAGTGGATCCCAGGCAGCAGTTTTCCAGATTATCAATTTCAAAAACTTAAATATATGAGAGAAAAAAAAGTCATTGTAAAATTAAGAAGTATATAATACTATTAATGACAAGGGGTCTTAATACTTTTCGTTTAATTTTATTAACTCAATCTTTTGCTGGCAAGTATACCTTTTAAATTATATACAACACAGTACAACTGCATTATTTGTGTTTTGTATGCACACTTCATACAAAGTAAAAGGTTAGGGCGGCTACTTCATTAATAGTGTTTCTTATTGATACTTTACAATTCCGTTCTATTGCCCAATTCCCAGAGGACCATGCAGTTTTATTACAACATAGTAGTCTACGGAAATGTCAATACTAATCATACATTTGAGTGACATAACTAAATAGACATATGTTGACACACAGACACAGATAAAAACAATTAAACTCCCTCTATGTGAAAATGACATGAGACACACGTCCTCAATGTTAAAATCTATGATTGTAAAAAATGACCATCGTTGCCAATGTTATATCTCAGGTCTCAGATTACTTCGTTAAGTGTCAATTTAACTGAAAAAAAAAATCACAGAAAAAGGCAAGCTTATTTGCCGACATTTAGTAACCGACAAGCTGATTAAGGAGGACTAAACCTGTACCTGACTTTCCTGTCAGCTCCTTGGGGATGGCTAATCTTCAAATTTTATTACAAATATTACAACTTTATTTTGTGCCTTGCTTAAAGTAAAATATCTTCAGACTACTGAACACCGCGTTGATGGTGACATTTTTAAACTGATACGCTTCTTTCGCCTCACTCTGCTCTGTGTGACGGGTGGGCGTGGTTGATCTAGCCGGCTCCCGATTGGCGGGTATTCGGTAGCTCCTGTGTCATGTGACTGGTAGTAGCGTAGGCAGCACCGCCATAGATTTGAAAGCTTGGCTGCCTCGTTGGGTGATACGCCATATTGGCACGGTAATTGTGAAATAGAGGATTCATAGAGATGACTTAGTGAACCGACTATTTTCAAAACTGCAACAACATGAGGAATGTTAAAACTAGAAAACAGGGAACCACATTTCACAGGTAAAAAAATTTGCAGTACGGTCAAATAAGATACATAACATGTTTATTAGCCTGTGACACTGACGAGATACTAGCATGATTAGTTTTCGTTGAGAATACTATCAGCAGTACTACATAAATTTGTGGTGGGCTTGTTTATTTGTTCTACATAATTGTAAGATATAAATGCGTTAATTAGTAAAGAAGTTATGGCTAAAAGATCTTTCCATCTACACCCTGACATGTTGCTTGTTTATGTCTAATTATTGCTCCAAGATGGTGGCGCTGCTGACACGTTGTGGAAAAGCGAGATGAGGCATCTAGGCTTTCAAATTCATGAGCACCACGATGTACTTCGTTTAAATGGGAGGTTCACAAAAAAACTATTAAAAGATATTTTAGAGGGGGCTTAATGCTATCTATTCATCAAAGTTCTGCTGGGAGTTGTTCAGGTTTGGAAATATCAGCCGTAGAAATGTCGGGCTTCTATCGAAGTACACTACTCGTATCACTTCGCATTAGACACAAGCACGAGCTGCCTGGCGATATCTGCTGCGCAGTGATATTATTGGTGTTTGGAGTCGGGTAGAAGGAAATAGTTCGTATATTAAACTGCTCGCGACGAAGTCTGTGGATTTTCTTAACCTGTTCCTGATTTCTGGTAAGAGATATTGCTGTTGAATTTTTCAAATACGTTGTTCTGGCGCTTTAAGTAGTGAAAGCAAAATTGAATCTTATTATATTGCTTATTCATTAATAAGTAGCTATAACATGTATACTGCCCAATGTTTTGATTTAATAAATATAAAAATTTCATAAAGATTTCAAAAATACTTCATAATTCAATACTTCAAATAGTTCATGATTGTCAGGAGCGGTACAGTGGTTAGCACTGTCGCCTCACACCTCTGGGTTCCAGGTTCGAGTCTCGGCATGGGTCACATGTGTGCGGAGTTTGCATGTTCTCCCCATGTCGTCGTGGGGTTTCCTCTGGGTACTTCGGTTTCCCCCCACATTCCAAAGACATGCTGAGGCTAATTGGACTTGCTAAATTGCCCGTAGGAGAGCATGTGTGAGTGAATGGTGTGTGAGTGTGCCCTGCGATGGGCTGGGCCCCCATCCTGGGTTGATTGATGGATGATTTTCAGGTCACACCGCCCCCTCAGAGCCCACCAGTCAGTGACTGTCTCAGAGTGTGATGTAATACACAATGTCCGCACCACCCACTTTTCAATGAGCAGTAAAAACACAACAGCTTGTCTCAGCGGACAGCGGCTCTTATCAGATAAGGGGAAAAGGACAAGATATCAAAAGTAAAAATAAATATATCACATTTGGTTAACATCAAATGAAAATAGCCCTGCAATAATATATTGGATTCTAGGATATCACCTATTAAAAGGGTGAATCTATTCTAGCAGAAGATAAAAATCCAATTATGAACAGTGAAAATGGGCATAATAGGTCCCTATAAACGACAGGTTTCTGTCCATGGTGCTGAAAACCCTGATTGGCAGATTTCACATTACAGCGATTCCCCCACTATATCGCGGATTTTCCTCCGACGCCTCACAATTCTCTGTGTGTCCCGTACATTGTTTGTGGTCCGATTGTTTTCGTTTTGTTCTGAGCCCTACGATGGAAGACGTTGACCATTCAGGAGAAGGTAAAACTTCTGGATGTGCTTCGGGAAGAAAAGCATTATGCGGACGGTGTTCGCCATTATGGCTTGAATGAATCAACAATACGCTGCATGAAGAAGGATGAAAAGAATATGTAAGAGCCATATATGTTTTTATTTTTATATATTCCATTACATATCTAGAGAGAAAGTTGTGTGTGTGTGTATATATATATTACATATTATTATTTTATTTTTATTATTATTATTATTATTATTATTATGTTACTCATATCCTTAGCCCGACAAACAGATATATGTGTTGTTTCAATAAGTTTACATGTGTTTAAAGCATGTGGGAGGGGTATTTTAAGGCTTAAACTTAAAAAATAATTTATATGGTCTTTCTGTATCGTAGATTTTCACCTATCGCTGATGGGTCTGGAACGCATCTTCCGCGATAGGCGGAGGATCAAATTTACATTTTTAACCTGATTTGACTTCAACCCTCTTATTTTGTTAACAGAGTGTGCGGGGGGAATACAAAGGATTACAGTGGGTAATAGGTGATTTATATTGACCTTAATTGTCACCCAAGTGACTCTGGACAATAAGTTCAATAATGCTTCCCAAAAGCTTCTCTCTTTTTCACTAGTTACACTTCATTACACCGAAATCAAGGAAGAATCAAATGTACAAGCCCATTATACAAAATATAAGATGCAAACACATAAAAAATATTTTGTAAACACATTAGAAACAGATTAATATATATATTGTGCAATTTGAAACTTTACATTTAGACCTCACTTAGAAAATGCAGGTGATGACCAGCCCAACCAGCAGTTCTGTCTGGTTGTACAGAATACCTACTCAATTAAATTTTGAGGTCATGACTAAACTAAATTTCAGCTCTGCCTTTAACATCAGCAGTTAGATGAAACTGATCATTGCAGAGGGAAATACAGTGAAGCCATGAAATATACTAGATGTAAATATATTAATTTTCACATACACTTGAGCTCAGTGAATTCAAGCATGTCATACACTGTAAAAAAAAAAATCCACCAAAAAATGGAAAATGTACTGGCAGAAAATTACCAGCACATTTTCCGTTACGTTAATGGACTTTTCCTTCAATTTACAAATATTGTAAGTTCAGTTTTCCACAGTTTCTTAAATGATAGTTTATTTTCATTTTTAATTCTTCATTCTGCCAATGCAAATTTGTTTCTTTAATAAACGGTGTTGTTCGTAAAAGTACAACAAGTAATTTGAGAATATAGTGATTCACTACATTGATTATTTTTCATAACTCAATGGCCCATAAACATACAGTTATCCATCTGAAGCTGGATTTAAACCAGCAAACTTTGGATTACAAGCCCAAATACTTGAGCTACTGAGCCACACACTTACACTGACTCAGCTTAAGTTGCAGAGACACAGTGGATGTTTTGATTTAATAATTCAAAAATTCAAAAATACTTCAACATTTAAAATGGTTCATGATTTTCAGGATCGGTGCAGTGGTTAGCACTGTTGCATTACAGAACGGCAAAGGACCCCTCACTAACAGGAACCTAAAACACACAAACACTTGGGAACACTTCAAATGCGTGATCTGACTCTGCAAGGGGAGAACATGTTCATGTGGAGTCTTGGCTTTTCACAATGTTTCATTCCTGCTTATAGCTAAGGTTTTTTTTAGCCATTGTCACTCTAAGGTTGCCCATTAATGGTTTGGAATTGGGAATGTAAAGCTGTTTTGTTAGCATGTCTGCCTTACAATTCCTTTACTGTAAGTCGAGGCCTGCTGGAGCTCAATTCTGCTTCATGGCACTTGTATTTACTCTTTATTTTGCATTACATTATGTGTGAGACTAACCCCTTTCTCTACCTCTCCATTCCTCCTGTTGAGCTCCATACACAACTAGTGGAGAAAAGGGGTGCTTGGAGGGGGGGACGATATCTCTGGATGCCCACTTAAGAAATATCTGCGTTACCTTCCAATACACCTTCCAAACTTAAGTGGATTGAACATGGGTGCTGTTGAATTAATAAAAAAATGCTCTGTATTAAAAATAATTTTGTTTATATAACATAAAATTGAACTATAAACATGAAATTTAAATCTGTTGAGTTTATATATTGACAAAATAATAATTCTGAATTTTGAACCCTCATTGAACAAAATTAAACTTAATATGGACAAATGGAAAGCATTGAAATTATCCTTATGGGGGGAAAGTTAATGTTACTAAAATGGTTGTGGTGCCTCAAGTTAATTATCTCTCTATGATGCTTCCATTTAATATTCCGCAAAGGATATTTAAGCAGTACAAGAGTATAGTAAAAGATTTTTGTTGGGAAAGAAAAAACCTAGGATTAAAATTACTTTGCCCAGAGACAAGGGAGGTCTAGGATTGCCAGATGTTAGATTATATAGCATGTCATTTGAAATAGCCAAACTCTACTATCACTGGAAGAATGTGAATTCTGATGTGGACTGGATAGCTATCGAGAGCGATTTGGCTTCACTATTTCAACCTCTGCACATTCTGTGACAATGGGGGGACAATATAAGAAACACAAACCCGATAATATCTTTTTTGAGGAATGTATGGATCAAAATACATAAGAAGCTTAAAGTATCACATTACATGCAGCCATATTCCTCAATTTGGCACAATCCTGAAATACAAATAGGAAAAAGTATGGAAACAATGGCAACCCAAAGGGGTGAAAACTCTTTGGGATTTATTCGGAAATGGGATGTTTATGTCATAATCAGATGTAAAGAGTAAGTATGATGTAGAAGGAGGAGGGAGTTTTTGGAAGTTTTTGCAACTGAGGCATTGAGTCGCGAGTGTTAAAATAGAGAAGATGAATGGTCAAGAATACTTTCTAGAGTGGGGAAATATTATAGGGAAGTAAAAGGTACATTTATTCAGTATAAAATTATACACAGATAGTACTGGACACTAGTTAGACTAAATAGAACTGGACTAATTAATACTGATCAGTGTTGGAATTTTAGAAGGCTTATTTACACATGCTGTGGCAGTGCTCTCAGGTATATCCATTTTGGGGTAGAGTTCTTGATCTCCTAGACAAATGGCTAGGCTTTACTTTACCCCGCAAACCCGACTCTGTCTGCTAGGAGATAGAGTGGAATTGCCAAAGGTGAATAATAAACAGTTTAAGGCTGTGATGGTGGGACTCATAACTGCCATGAGGGTAATATTAAGGCATTTGAAATCCTGAATAATCCCTAATATATAGAAATGGACCGATGAGATGATTAAGGCAGCTTCATATGAAAAAATGTTGGACAGACTAAATGGGAAAAAAGATATGATGAAAATGTGGGAACGTTTCTAGGGCCATGTTTTTGAAGGATAAATGGCTGGGAGGTTGAACTAGTGATTGGTCATATTGTTTTATAAATGTGAATGGCTGAAGTGCTGTAACTTTTTGGTTTGAAAAACAAGAAAAATTTGAATTGCAAAATAAAATATTTTTGGATAGTAATTTCATGTAACCATTTCTCTTAAAATTAATTACATCCAACTGTACATTTTTTAATGTAGGTACGTAGATGGATCGATAAAATTAAATAATGATTACAAATCACAAATAACTATTACAGTCATGGCCAAAAATATTGGCACCCCTGCATTTATGTCAAAAAACACACCCCTTCTTCCAGAAAATTGTTGCAATTACAGATGCTTTGGCATTGTCATATTAATTTCTCTTGTTGGCAATTGAAGAAAACAAAAAGAGGAAGAAGGAATAACAGGAATGGGAGACATTCCACGCCAAAGGGCACCTGCCCTTCTCATATTGTCTCAAAAACCCAAAGCCCCAGAGAGCAAGTCAGAGTGCTAAGAATTATAGCGCCAACAAGCCCATGGCCCCTTTTCATGTAAAACTTCGTATATGAGGATGTTTGTGCAGTTTAGTGCCTCTCTTAGCCTCGGCTCCTGTAAATCATATAAGCACACCCACCACACCCCCAGGAGCATTCCGCGTGCCCCCACCTGCCAACCTGCCTGTCCCCCCCAGCCCACAGGCCGTCTGTTGTTCTGAAATTTATCCACATGACTCCTGACCAAGTCTAAGGTAAATCAGATTCCATCTATTAGAAATGAAATTTTCAGTAAAATACAAATTTTTCCCCCAATCTGGGAGACAGTGCAGAATTTTTGGAGTCGGTCCTAACTCTGTCTTGAATATGTACCCAGCAGGCACCTAGGACTGGTATCTCCCTCTGAGAATCTTTCTAAGGCGCTCAGCAGCAGAAATTCTCCATCCTAGATGAGCCTGCAAAGTTCTGTAGAAGTTAAATATACTTTAGTCAAATGAGAGACTAACCTGTTGTCAGGCAGGGGAAGCTTGAACAAGGCCTTCATTCATGACAGCTCCACTTGGCTTTTTGACGAGTCCCCATTTAGATGCAGCACGTCAGAGACTGAAGAGCAGGATGAAGGCTGTAAGTACAGTTTGCTGTGGATTATGACAGTGTTTAAATCTAATAATGGATGAGACAATTTACTTAAAGCATGATATAGTTCATATTGCTCTTCAGGCTTCGTGATAAAATATTAAAATTATGGAGTACAAAGTTGTACATGCAAAGAAAACAATGCAGAGCGGCAGGGCGCCTGGCCCAGAGGGTCTTCACATAGAATTCTACAAAGGCTATTTTTTCCTGTTGGATTAACAGCTTTGGTTGTCTTGCCCTTTAAAGAAATTCTCTCAAGAAAGAAGTTGCCTCTTACCATGTCACAAGCAATTAGTTTCACCCAAAAAGGAGGAGGACCCCTCTCTGCTCCCCGTGTTAGTAGGTTCTCCCCGACTCCTCCTGCTTATTCCTTCCTCCCTCCCTCCTATTTGTGCTCTCCTCCTCCTCTTGGGTTCTATTCATGTCTTTTGGTTCAGCAATAAAACCCACAAGGCTGCCCTTGGATTGTCCCTCTTCCCATCGTAACATATTATGTATTACATGATTATGAAGTGATTTGATTATTATACAATAGTCAATTAACCACTTTGTTTCTTCAACTTGTCTTTCTTCTGAATCATCAGATATATGTCGTAGCTGGTAATTTGTTACATTCTGCTGTCAGTGCCAGTGTAGCCTAGATACAACCAGTCGTATGTTTCGGTCATGCTCATGTTTGAACAATTTTTAGGAACAGATTTTCATAATGTTTTCTCATATATGTGGTGTGATAATTGAGCATGACCCCACTGTTGCTGTGCTTGGTGCGCCTGTCATGACCTGTAATCTCTTATTTTTTCATGTCTCCTCCCATTCATGCCAGCAGGGGTCGCTGCTGGCCCTTTGTAACCCTCCTAATTCTCCTGTATCCCATTATAGTTCTCCATCCTAACCCTGTACACCTGTTTTGTCGCTGATTAGTGTGCTGTGTATAAATATGTCTGCCCTCACTGCGTTCCCCAGCTCAGTCATTGCTGTTCCATGTGTAGTCTGTGTTTCCTTAAAGTCCACGTCTGTCTCAAAGCGGCTGCATTTGAGTCGAGTCTCACCCGATGCTCACATCTCCCCGCAGAAAAACAATACACCGCCTCACAGGCCAGAGCCACAGCCTTCTCCTCTCTGCTGGGTGGAAGAACAACTCTCACGCAGTGGAAGTTCTCCAGACCCCCTGCCTTCAGACAATAGATTAAAGATGTGTTTTCTATGTTACCTATTGAAAATCTGAGATACAGCAGAGGCAAATGTAGGAAGAGCTTTCATGCTGTCTGGTCTCTTTTCACTGAAAATGTGGAGGGCCTGTATGTCACTTGGAAGATATTATTTAATCCCTTATATTACAAACCAAAGAATATTGCACTACACCATTACTAGGCTACACAAAGTTATTTTAACAACCACTGAATGGAAAAAGGTCAGTGCTGAATATATATAGCTGTGGAGCAGCAGCAGGCTTTGCTGGGCCGGAAATGCAAGCAGCATTGTCCACATTACCACTCTGTACTTGGATTGACCGAATGCTCAGACCGTAGGAAAAGAATGAATACTTTTTATTGATCCCCATCAAGATATTTTCATTTTGCCTCCCCCAACTTGCTCAGAGTGAGCTGGCCGTGACGGGCAGCCAGTCATAGTGGCACCCAGGGAGCTGGGGGCCTTGCTGAAGGACCCACAGATGTGCCCTGGCTGGGCTAAAGTGGGCTATTTTCTGATCACAGGCTTAGCACACTGAGCTACACACTGCCCCTAAATTGATATTCATATGTAATCTGTGTGTGTATGTGTTATCTAGATTTGCCCTGTATGTTTCTAACTAAATCTAATCCAGACCTTGATCCTACACCTACTATAATTATAAGTACCTCACTATACCTATATCTAACACTGCTATTCATCACCAGTGTTACATGTCAGGGCTTCGCTGCAATAGATCCCTCAGTGCTGCAGGTTATTACTGTGACTTTGCACACACACACGTTGCTGCTTCCTCAGCCAGTGTCACATATACTTTATTACACACAGACCTCAGTAATCTCTGCTACACTCACACCTGCTCACTTTACATCCATGGTTAAATTCTCCTAATGGAATCTATCTTAATGTCTTTATTCTATTTTATTTTAATTGTTACCATATTATTCATTGTATTGTTCTTTCGATTTTATTTCTATTTTATTATTGCTAATACACCGGATCTGAGTGCCTCATTTTGTTCCCTTCATGTAGAACACGTTTTGTAATGACAATAAAACATCCTTATCCTTATCTAAATCACACTGTCTAACTACTAACCTGTTTAAATAATATAATTGGATTTCAAAGGTTAATAGTCACTCAATTACCCCCTCAGCCCAACAGTACCACAAACACCCAACATGCACGTAAATTTTCTCCTAAGTTGTTTTCCCTGCCTGGAACAATACCACAGCAGTCACATGGACTAATGTTTCAAAACATTTCGGAAACCTTGCATTGAAACTTGAGGTCTTTAGAAGGGATCAGTCCTGGGTGGCAAAGTTGCCATCACAAAGGTTTTTGATTAAGGGATTCATGATGCCAGGTAGCCATCTTTCACAAGCTGGTGGGCTGTGCCACTGATGCGTTTGCTTTGGTTTTATATGTCTGTCCTGGTTTGTGTTCTTGCCACTTCAGGTTCCCTGGTTTTGGTCCTCTACTGTGGAGTCTACCTTCTGCTTCACCTCATTCTGGAGCCGCCCATCCAGTCAGCGGCCCATGTCCCCCTGGATCCCTGTTTCCTGAGGTTAGTCTGCTAGTCTCCGGGGCCAGGGGGCAGAAATCTGCCATGTTGGATGGGTGGCCCAGGTTGGGGTGCTCCATCATAGACTGGTACATGAAGGATTATAAATGGTTTTTAACCAGTATGTACCGAGTGTGCGTCGTGACGAAAAGAATGTCATGGGAACATTTAGGACTGACTGCAGTATTAGTTCAAAGCATGATTGTGTTTTTCTTAATTTTTATTGATTTATTTTTGGATTATTATTTTTTTTTAAGTAACTTGATTCCGTTAAAAGGGGTTTGTCCATTTGCTTTAGCAGAAGTTCTTGTAAGTATGATGTTCACCTTCCCTTTTCATAGTGTAGTCTTTGCCAAGTTTTATGCTTATTTCCCCTGGTTAAGTTAATCTGACTTGTGTGTTTAGGAGGGTCATACAGGCTTTTTGTTTGTAATGGAAGCACAGGGTCTGTACTTGCAGCTTATTTGCCATGCTAATGGAAGCATTTTACCTTCCTCTCTAATCTCTTTTTTTTCTTGGCTCTCACTGCAGTTTCCTCTATGCCAGGGTTTCCCAACCCAGTCCTTGGACCCCACTGCAAAGATCCACAGTTTTGCTCTGTCCAAGCTCTCAGCACAGCAGTAAAAGGTGACTGTTTGGTTCATGCATGCAGGGATCTGGGACAGAGCAAAAATGTGGAGCTGTCTGGTGTGCTGAGGAATGAGTTTAGAAATGCTGCTGTATGAAGTATTAAACCATTTGACCGGTTGGATAAATGTTAAAATGTTTTCTCAAAATATAAAAAGAGATAATCTTCTGTTTTGCGTCTCATTACAAGCAAACTTGTTTTTTGTTTTTATGTCACTCTAGTATTTGATATCTAATTTTCAGTCTTCTGGCAATATAATGTGGTGAATGGGGAAAGACTTCCAGCAGGGGCTCCAGTTTCCTCCCACAGTCCAAAAGTGCGCAGGGTAGGTTAATTGGCAAATCTGAGTTGTGAGTGTTTGCGCCCTGCAGAGTGTTGACTCCTGCCCAGGGTTGGTTCCTGCCTACGCCTGTTGTTCCAAGGACAGGCTCCGGTCCCCCCCGCGACCTCAGTTTGGCTTGCTGTCTCCCCGCTTGGTTTTCTTTGGTTTACGTCTTCACTAGCCCCCTTGTTGCTTTGACTTGTGTGTAAGTTATGTATGTGTGATTGTATTGCTGCATAGGGAGTGACTGCTGTTTTGTTTTGCAAGTGTGTGTTGAACTCTGTTTATTTGGTTAGGGAGTGAGGTGGAGTGTTTGTCTTTTGGTTTCCTTTTCTTTTGCACTTAGGTGAGATTAGCTGTGGGTCGCACTTGATAGTTGGGGATTTTGTTTGTTATTTTGGCTGTGGTCACTCCCAAAGTCTTTTGCACCGGGTTATTTGTTCAGTGTCATTATACATGAAAAAAAAATGAAAATACAAAAAATATCCCTTTGCCCACTGGTGTTCCCTTCTTGCCCTCACCCTGTTTGTCCCTTTGTCCCATTCCCCTTTCCCGTGAATACTGTTACACTCCAACCCTAGACAGGATATCATAACAGCATCTTACCTATTGTTTTAAAAGAGATGAGGGATATTATTCGTCGACCTTTAACTTTGCTATTTTAGAAATCCGTATCTGCCGGTGTGGTACCTTCTGACTGGAAGTATACACTGTAAAAAAAGGCAATTTTTTTTCCCAGTTTTAAACCATTTTATATCAGCCATTTTGACTACAGTATAATTTTTCCTCTTATGTTAAATGACAGTAAAGGTTTATCAAAACTACATTGCATAAACATATTTTTACGCACAGTTTGTAAAATAAAAGAAACCCCTTCAGTGAAACTGGTCAATTTCTTTTCTGAATTTTTACAGAAATTAAACTTATGGTCATATGCAGGGGCAGCATGGTGGTGCAGTGGTTAGCACTGTTGCCTCGCACCTCTGGGACCCGGGTTCGAGTCTCTGCCTGTGTCACATGTGTGTGGAGTTTGCATGTTCTCCCAGTGTCGTCGTGGGGTTTCCTCCGGGTTCTCCGGTTTCCCCCCCACAGTCCAAAAACATGCTGAGGCTGATTGGAGTTGCTAAATTGCCCGTAGGTGTGCATGTGTGAGTGAATGGTGTGTGAGTGTGCCCTGCGATGGGCTGGCCCCCCATCCTGGGTTGTTCCCTGCCTCGTGCCCATTGCTTCCGGGATAGGCTCCGGACCCCCCGCGAGCCAATAGGATAAGCGGTTTGGAAGATGGATGGATGGATGGATGGATGGTCATATGCTTTATCTGTAAAATTTTAATGGTTTTATTGTACCAACATGTGTTTTAGTAAATCGAAGGCACAACAGCTGTTTTCAATAATTTTGCTTTCATTAACTTTAATTTTACATTCAGTGTACATAAAATGTACATTGTTTTACTGTCATAAACCAGATATCCACCATAATTGTACTGTGTTGTTGGATATATACGAAATGGTTTGCATAGATCTAAGGTTATAAACATTAAAAAAACTTAAAATTAGAAAATATAGACCCTATATTATAGGGAATATGCGAGTCATCGAATTGATATTGTAACGAACCCAAACTACAGTAGCGTCAGAGGCTGTAAACGGAGAACAGATCACCACCAGACTGCAGCTACAATTACAAAGATAATTTTATTCAGTACCATTCATGCAGCGACCCATCGGGTCGGATCTGGATTCACAAAGAGTTCGGTCCCGCTTTCTCCCCGTAGCAGACCACCCCTTTTTAAGTGTGTGTTATTAACCCACGCTACCGCACAGTAAATCCCGCACAACATCCCTATTAGGGCACGGCACACCAATAGCACTGCAATGCACAGTAATCCCCACACTTCGGGCACAGGCAAGTGTTACGGGACCAGAACCGCCTACTGTATATAGTCCTGTCCCGACCCTAAGCGGTTACACTGCGCATTTAAAACACACAGAACACTCACACAATAAAGACATAGTTAAAACAGAACACCCCCCTCCCCCCGAGGATCAGGACTCTCCCCCGGGGAAGGAATAATCACACCGGTCCGTCACCTAGAACGTCCCACGGAAAGGGAATTTCCCTCCCCCCCCCAATCCGTCCCTATGAGGGTGCCGCTACTCCCGTCTATCAACCACCCCGTCTAAGCAGTGGTCATAGCCTCCTACCCCCACTGTCCTGACTGTCCTCGCCCTACCGCACCGGGAACTGTCCCTACAGCCCACTCTCTGGCTTCACAGCCGGCAGCCCTAAACGGCATACGAGCGGCACCTCCCTCCCGGACCCCACCCGTACGGTGCCTACCTGACCAATTCTCCCTAACGCGCCTCCTACTCCCTCTCTTAACCCCAGATCCCTCACAACCCAGGAGTAGCCACTTAATTAACTATTACCTTCCACGCCCATCCCTCACACCCCACACATCATCATTACACTCCCCCACCCTTAGGGCAGACTCGTCCTTGAGTCACAACATTTCATAGTCCTTGGACCATGTTGGTGGCCTCCTCTGACGTCGCAGACGAGTCTTCTGAACTGGAGCCCCTTCCTTCCGTTCTTGTTCCTTGGCCCCATGCATAGCAGCAGGCCCATCGCTGTGTGGCTCTGGAGGGACCTTACGGGCTCGGCTCCGCCAGGTTCAGGTAGGCTGGTCCCCTTCCCCCTGCTGCCCTCGTCCAATTGCACTTGCCTCTTCTGGCCGATTCGCTGCCATTGCCCACACTTCTAGCCCTGGCACCCCCCCTCCATCTCGCCACCCTTTTCTACTTAGGGCCGTGGTTGCGGATGGCCACCACCAGGGGGGGAATCTTTTAGCTCAGGCAGGGTACCAACAGGCATCGCTTGGTCTCTGCCCTCCTGATTGGCAGCCTCTGTTACAGTAGAGAGAAATGGTTTAAGTCGATTAAAATGCACCACCACCTCACTTCCCCCTTCCACTGGTACCACTCGATACAATACCTCCGTTATCCTTTCCACCACCTTATATGGACGCTTAAACCTCCTCTGTAACTTTGGACATAACCCCCGTCTTCTAGCCTTCCTCCAAACCCATACCAGTTCCCCCTCTGAATAGTACTGGACTTGCGCTCTAAAGTCATACGCTTGCTTCTGCTTACCCGAAGCTCTTGCCTGATGACATTTCACTGCTCCCACCACTGTGGACAATATGTCCCCTAGTCTGGCCACATATTCCGTTACAAAGGAAAATCTTTCCCCCTCGTTGAGATTCAACATAACATCCACTGGCAACACTATCTCTTGCCCAAAAACAACCTTGTACGGTGTAACCCCAGTACTAGAGTGAATACTACTCCTGTAAGCCATCATCACACAAGGCAACAAAACATCCCAATTGGACTGATTTTCCTCCAGAAAGAGAGACAACATTGCCAACAATGTCCTGTTAAACCTCTCAATCATCCCATCTGACTGGGGGTGATAAGCTGATGTCTTAGTCTTTGGAATGTTCAACAATTGACACACCTCGTTGAATAGATTTGATTCAAAATTTCGGCCCTGATCTGTATGGATAGAGTGAGGGGCCCCCAAGCGACAGACCCACTGCTCCGCCAAGACCTGGGCCACAGTGGAAGCTTCCTGATTAGGGGGAGGGAATGCCTCAGTCCATTTTGAGAAATAATCCCCAATGACCACAATGTACATATTCATCCCTGGAGTTACCGGTAATGGCCCTAAAATGTCCAATGCTACCCGTTCATATGGCCTAGCGGTTACAACAGACTGCAGCGGGGCACCTCCCTGTTTCCCCATCACTTTCCGGGAACCACAATCCACACACTCCCGACACAAGTGCTTAACATCCCCAAACCATCCCAGCCAATAAAAGCGATCTTTCACCTTTGCTTGCAACTTTTGTATTCCCAAATGACCCCTAGTGGTAGCATCATGCAACTGCCTCAAAATTTCTGGCACCAAAGACTTGTCGATAACAACCTGGACTTGGTTTGCTGCATCAGAATGCAAAGGTGGATATCGTACCAACCTAGAACCCTGCAACTGATCCCACACTGATGCATATTTCCACAACTCATTTGGAGGCTGACTACCTGCCCTCCCTCCCTTCCTTTAAAGCAAAAATCTCCCGCAGCTCAGCATCTCCTTGCTGATCCTGCCCCAGCTCATCACACTCCTCCTGACATGCCACTGCCTCCTGACACACCTCTCTCACAGCACATATCACCTCTCCCCATTTTTCCTGGGTAGCTGGCGGTGAGTCTGAGGTTACTGGCAGAAAAGCGGGCACTCTAGAGAGGGCATCCGCATTAGCGTGTCCCCGACCCGGCCGATGCACTCTCTTATATTGGAAGCTGGCCAGCTGCTCCACCCACCTAGCCAACTGCCCCTCTAAACCTTGGAAATTATGCAACCATCTTAAGGAGTTATGATCTGCCCGTAAGACGAACTCCTTCCCCAACAAGTAGTATTTAAAATGTTTTATGAAGGTAACCATACTTAACTCCTACTTGGTTGTTGCATATTTCCTTTCTTGTTTAGTCAAAGCCCTACTAGCATATGCTATCACCTGTTCCCGTCCCCCTTCTACCTGGGACAATACTGCCCCAATACCTGCATCACTCGCATCCGTATCTAATATAAAGGTTTTATTAGGGTCGGGGTAAGACAGGACTGGTACAGACATCAAACTAAGTTTGAGCTGTTCAAATGCTGCCTGACAAGCTTCTGTCCATGTAAACCGTCTGCCCTTCTCGGTCAGCTGGAGCAGAGGACGAGCAAGTTCAGCAAAACCCCGAATAAACCTCCTACAATAAGAGGCAAGGCCCACAAAACTCCTCCCCTCTGTCTGATTTTTAGGCACCGGCCACTGGCGCACAGCTTCCACTTTAGCCGGATCGGCTTTCACACCCCTAGCCGATATTATATGGCCCAAATACTGCACTTCTGTGGCAAACAAGTTACAGTTCGCCGGTTTAACCTTCAGATTAGCCTGACGCAATTTCGTTATAACCTCATCCACATGGTCCAGATGTTCTTGAAAGGTACGTCCAAATATTATTGTATCGTCTAAGTACACCAAACAGGTAGTCCACTGAAGACTCGCCAACTCTAAATCCATGAGACGCTGAAAAGTTCTCAGACTGTTACACAGGCCAAAACTCAGCACATTAAATTGGAAAAGGCCTGACGAGTGATAAACGCCGTCTTATGCTTATCTTTTGGATCCACCTCGACTTGCCAGTACCCACTGGCTAAATCCAATGTAGAAAACCAGCAAGCCTTGCTCAAACTACCCAACGCATCATCAATTCGGGGTAAGGGGTACATGTCTTTACGGGTAACATCATTCAATTTGCGATAATCAACGCAAAACCGAAGGCCGCCATCTCGCTTCCGTACCAGAACCACCGGCACTGCCCAAGGGCTATTCGAGGGCTGAATGATGTTATTCTCCAGCATCTGCTTTAAGTGACCAGATACTTCCTCCTGCAAATGGAGGGGGACACGGCGGGGAGGCAACTTTACCGGCTTCGCCTCACCAGTATCAATGTTATACAACATCAGGCGAGTTCTCCCCAAATCTCCCTCTCCGGCACTAAATACAGACAAATTCTTCTGCAACATGGTATAAATACCAGTCATATCGGATGAGGCAAACCCCTTCTGGTGCAATCAAAATATGTTACAAGCCTATCGACTGTCCAGGGCACAACAGAATCCTCCTCATCCTCACCCAGGTCTACATTCTCTGCTTTCCGACTCACCTCAATACCCATATGCAAGGTACCTACCCTCATCCCCCCATCATTATATTACACTGGCTAGATGCCGAATCCAAAGGCTCCAACATACCCTCAAAAGCAGCCCCACCTGTATTCTCCACCTTACCAGCAATGATTGCCTCACTTCGAGGGGGGTGGGATTACAGTATCTTCTGGAACCATGATGACCCGAGGCTTGTCCACATCTGCTGGCACAAGGAGAGGTAATAATTGACCCATAACCCGACACTCCTTCCTACCAAAATCCAACACCACCCCATATTTACTTAGAAAGCTTTTCATCCCCTCTTGCATCTTAGACACCGTGGTACGAAGCGATTTTACCTCCTGCCTTAACTCCTCTACCACCCCCAACAACACCTCCATTTGTTCATCCCTTTCTAATTTATGCTCCACCACTCCCCGCACTTTAACGTCAGGTGGCAAAGAAGTCTGCTCCAAACTTCTCATCAACTCCATTTCAGAAGCAAGTTCAATGACATCTTCCAGCGTATTAGGCTTGGCACTACACAGGCTAACCCGAAAATCACCGGTAGCAAAATGCGTAATAAATTGGTCTCTTGCCAACAGATCACAAATCCGATGATCAGCCGTGGGATAGCCCTAGCGGCTAATCTCCGTAAGGCGTTACCAAATTCCCTTGCCGTCTCGCTATGCAGGCGGCGACGGGCGGTAAAACTAGCTCTATTCCAATCACTACTATCACCAGGTTCAAAACACCTTGCCATAGCCGCTTTTAACAACCCATAATTACTTTTAGCGTCACTCGGCATCCCACTATACATCTCTCTAGCACGGCCAGACAACAGCAAAGACATAAACTTAATTTTCAGAGACTCATCCCACCTGTTTACCTCAGGCGCCAGATAAAATTGTTCCGACCAGTCAGACCACTCACGCCCCACACCATTAAAAGTTTCCGGTATAAATATTGGGTGAGCAGGGGGGCCACTGGGAGATTGAGAAAACACTCTCTACACGTATAACAGGACAATCAGCGCCCTCATAATTAGGAGATTGTACACTATCCTCCGCCTCCGATATGTTAAAGCTAATTCTAGGTTTCTAAACGGGAAAACCACAAAGGAAAGAAATGATCCCACCGCTGCCACCAGTCAGACCTACAGTGTGAGGTGTAGAGCTGGGTGGCGTTCGATGCCATTGGCTTTAGATAAACTGAACTGTCAGTCTGTCACTCTAGCTTCACTATCCCTTGTGGAACTGGAGTGCTGACATGTCAGGGACTCCCCATGCCTGCATTCCCACTTGCCTCTCCCTCCTACTTATGCTGCCATTGCCATATCTGCCGGAGCTTGCACTTTGCACTTCATATTGCACTCACCTAACTGTTAGCACTGCCTATAGTCTCCCCTATACTTTGACTAATTGCACATTTTATTTCCCCAACTCCTCCTGGGGTGTGCTGCCTGGAGACCTCAATCTATCAAGATTTTCAGCACACCCTGCTACATGTGACATGTACCCATGACGTCCTTGCATCCAGCTCGCGTTCTGCCTGTGCCATCTTCCATGTATGACCCGCTGCCTAATTACTTCTGGTTGCCTGGCGATTGGAAGGAGAGTCGGCACGGGCTTGTCATCACCTCCCTGCTCCCCGGTTGTGCCTCAAATCCTATGGTTTGGACAATGTGACTTGGCACTTAACCATCTCTCTATTCGACTCTCCCTGCCGGCCCCTGGAGGATGGGCTCCCACTTTGAGTCTGGTCCCTCCCAAGGTTTCTTCCTTCTAGAGAGTTTTTCCTTGCCACTGTCACCTATGTCTTACTCACTGGGGGCTTTGGGTGGGGATGCTGTAAAGCGCTTTGAGACAATGTATTGTTGGGATAACGCGTCATACAAAAATAAATTTGTTGTTTTTCTGTTTTAAAACCAAATGGGAAAACCGTAAAATCACCTTTTTTTGTTTCTTTTCTATGAGTAAATTCAGATCTAACAGATACCAGAGATGTAAGATACAGCCTAATGTGAACTTTATCTTAATTTTACAACATTAACAGTCCCAGTCATAAGCTTGGAAACACCCACCCTTAGAATGGTGTATTTTTGTAATATTTTCTACATTTTAGGATAAAATATGAAGCCTGATTTTTTGTTTTCTGCTTTTCGCTTTTTCCCCTTCTGACAGAAAAACCAAAAAACGCTGCTGTTGTTTAGTTTTCCTGATTTCGTTTTGGACTGGAAAACCCAAGGACAAACGATACATGGACTTTTTGCATTTGTTTGGCTTTAATGTGTTTGATATAAACCTAGAGTTGAGAACCTACAGATGTGTGTGTTTGTATGAGTAATCCATCCATCCATCCATTTTCCAAACCGCTTATCCTACTGGGTCGCGGGGGGTCCGGAGCCTATCCCGGAAGCAATGGGCATGAGGCAAGGAACAACCCAGGATGTGGGACCAGCCCATAGCAGGGCACACTCACACACCATTCACTCACACATGCACACCTATGGGCAATTTACCAACTCCAATTAGCCTCAGCATGTTTTTGGGCTGTGGGGGGAAACCGGAGTACCCGGAGGAAACCCCACGACGACATGGGGAGAACATGCAAACTCCACACACATGTGACCCAGGCGGAGACTCGAACCCGGGTCCCAGAGGTGTGAGGCAACAGTGCTAACCACTGCACCACCATGTCGCCTGTTGTATGAGTAATATAATGTAAAAATTTAATTCTATTTTATGTCCAGTACAAAGGGCAAGCATATCATACAGGTAAAACACCCACATTAAAAAAATGTTTTCATGAAAGTCTGTAACAGTAGAGTGAAGGAACTGACCAGTGGCTGGGCTACTGATATATGGTATGATGATGACCATTGAATGTTTCTCAACTTTTTAACCCTAAAAAAACACACCACTTCCAGAGATGATGATATATATATTATTTATTTAAAATGTAATGTTTCCTGGGGGCTGGGGAGGACACCTGCAGGAGAGAGACAGATATTGATCATGTAAACATCCTTCAGCAGTGCAGTAGTCATACTTCACATTTTTTATTGGGATTGTTGGGGGGGGGGGGGGGGCACATGCAGCCATGGTACCTAAGCTCTGCTCAAGTGAGATCTGAGTTACAGTGAAAGGTCCATAGACCTTGTTTATATGCTGCTGTTCCACAGACTTCCAGTAGGGGCTCCATGTGAGGAAAGAGCGAGGGCTATGCTCTCTCTCAAGTACACACAGAGTCACAGAGTAGGTCAAAGAAGCGAAAACAAAGTACCATACCTGAGTTGTTGTCACTGAACACGAAGTCCCGGTTTGCTCCAAACTACAGGTGAGAAAGGCCCTCCTCTAAATTGGCCTCTCTCATGCGGGATGCGGGCCGTAAGGTGGCGTGGACCTCAGGAGCAGCGTGCAGCAGTATGAGCAGCCATGCCTGTGCCAGCAGCACCACTGCCTGTACCCGGTTGTCCCATGTTGGGGACAGGCCAAGCGCCGCGTTGCCATACAGGCAGAAGGTGATCCAGGCCACCCACAGCAGGACTGAGGCCAGGCAGGTGATGAGCAGCCACATGGTCCTGCACCTCCACCGTGGCTGCTGCCTCCACAGACTGCAGGCCGCCCCCACCAATGCTGCCAGGAGCAGGACCAGCACATAAGTGGTGGCCAGCGCAAAGTCCAGCGGCTGGTAATCACAGGCTGGCTGGCACGTGGACATCGTGGCTAGAAGGATCCACTCCGGATCCACCACGGCCAAGGCCACCGCCAGCCCCATCAGTTGACCTGTGCTGGGGCTATGAGCACCTTGTCCCAACCGGCGCAGTCGCAGACCCTGGAACACTAGGCAGGTGTTGCAGATAGCAAGCAACACCCCCCTCAGGACACGCCGGGCGAAGCAGAGGCTCTCTTGGTGCTCAGCGATGTATCCCAGGCTGAGGCCACAGAGCCCAAGTATGGCAGCGAGCAGCAGGAGTAGCGGCGCCACCCCGCTGCGCTCCTCAGCCTCTGTGATCTTCCGCAGGCGACACAGTACCACCAGGAGCAGGATCAGCGAGGCGAGGGCCGCCGCCGCTGCCGCCACCACCACCACCAAGCCCCACACCGCATCCAGCTCACACAAGGCCGTGTAGGGCCTTGTCAGGATGGAGCCGGATCCGCAAGGAGAAGCTTCGTCCCATGAAGAGCTGCCCCCCACCAGGGACAGGACGAGGAAGGTGAAGAGATTGATAGAGGGAGCCATCACTGGCAGGGAGAGAGAAAGGAATCATTTAATGGGTTGAAGAAGTATTAGTCCATTAAACGCAATGTAGCCTGCTGCTGTGCAGGACACATCACAGGCGACACGCTGAGCATGCTGACAGCTGAGCAATGGACTTCTGCAGTGTGAGACTACATGCACTTTCTTAAAAAGCAGTAATCAATGCCATGTCAACCAGCTGAACAACTTCACAAGTAAATCGGCACATTATATAGGCCACCATCGTTATAAAAAATAATTATTATTTAAATTCAGGGGTCTCAAACAAATTACTGTATATGGCCGGCCGATATCAGAGAAAAATTAAAACCATGTAATGTCATTCCAGCGCAATTGACACCCGCCAGTCTGCATGTTTTGCGGTCAGGAGTTTAGCATCTCCCAGCGTTTTTTTTAGTTTAAGACCTTTGATCTGAGTGAAGTATACATTTTGAAGGGGAGGCCTTACCTTCACTGTCAATGTCTTTCAGCTTCACTTGCTCTTACAACACGTACGATGCACTCACGAATCGTTTGTGTTTGCTTCTCCCTTATCAAACAGATTATTTATAAGCGGTGCATCATGACGTAGTGCTGCATTTTTTACGTAATGGAACGCTAACGTTCTAAATAGGGTGGGGGCAGGGAGGGGGCATCAAGTGTCATCCTTTTTGTGTTTACTTTTGAAAAATTGAGATATAACCTTTAAAAAGCACGGATATAATGTAAGAAACTTTTTAAAAAATAAATACAAATAAAAACGAGCAAATGCATTCAATCTCATTTCTTGTAGCTAGTGCTGGAAACTTTGGTGGACACCAATAACGATATATTTTTGTCCAGTAATATTACCAATACCTAATGTTTGTCCAAACCCATGCAGCGCTCTAAGAAACTCCAGCTTCTGCGATTCCCCCTGCAGACCGCTACGGCTGATACAAAGACAAATGCGCAAAAGATGCTAGTAAGATACAGAGATTGGTCATTGGTTAATATTATATAAATACGCAATTAATAATATGACAAGTGGCAGTATTGCTACACGATTAAATAAACGACAAAAACAATAATAATGACTGATAAGTCATAACGCGTTTTTTTCTTTGATGGTGATAACATGTACATGCAGTACACCGATACCGAAATAAGAGAATTAATGCTATTAGCAGAAAATTATTACTGGAGACATAATTGTTAGGACACCCTCGGCAGGGAAACGCGGACCCAGGAATGCGGAACAGCGCGATCTTTATTAGATCGAGCAGGTAACAGGCTTTCAATGGGCCAGGCAAGAAGAATGGTCGGGGACAGAAGGTAGATTCGGTAGCCGGGGAGATCCAGTCCAACAGGCAGGCACAGGACACGGAGACGAAGGGAAGGGGAGACGAGAGATCCTGGGGCTGGCAGGGAAGGCAGGACGGGAGGTTCAGGGACGAGGGCTGCTCTGGGAAAGGAAGGCAGGCAAGGTAAGGAACGAGGGAATGACACTGGACAAGCAAGCGCTCGATATAGAAATGAAACATTGGCAATACTTCGCAACCCCCGTTGCGTGTGCTGTCCCTTTGTAGTCTCCCGTATGCAGGCTTAATTGATGACCCGCCGATGTACGTGACAATAGTTATGTTTCTTCCCGTTTGCAATCAAAGTGTGAGCTTCGGGCGTGACGTTAAGCGGAATCCCAGACCGATTGTATAAAAACGCAACAGGCTTCATTTGAGACTGTATAGGCTTCTGAATTTTTCGTATAGGCTTAATTTGAGTCTGTTTTCAAAGTAAATTAAAAAAATATAGATAACTGATATGTTATCAGTTAATTTTTCAAATATTCTCATTAAAGTGCTTCTGTTGAGAGGGCTTAAATTACGAAAATGTTAACATTGTTCAGTTATTTTTATGTCCAGTGTTGTGGAGTAGCTAACTAAAATAATCGACGCTACTAACTTTACTTCTTTCAGTAGCTTATCGGTAGAGCAAATACTTTTAAAACGCTGTAGCTTTTCCAGTAACTATTTTTTTCCTTCTTTTTTTTTACAAATAGCGATATAGCAGCGACATCGTCAAAAATATTACAGGTCGTCGATCGCTGTCAAAAAATATATTTTCATTTCAACATTATTTTCCGCGTTTTTTAATTCATTTGGTTTTTGATGTAGTTAGCATCTCCCTAGCACGGCCACACAATAGCAAAGACATAAACTTAATTTTCAGAGAATCATCTCACCTGTTTACCTCAGCCGCCAGATCAAATTGTTCCGACCAGTCAGACCACTCACGCCCCACACCATTAAAAGTTTCTGGTATAAATATTGGGTGAGCAGGCGGGGCCACCGGGAGATTGAGAAAACACTCTCTAGACGTAACAGGACAATCAGCGCCCTCATAATTAGGAGATTGTACACTATCCTCGGCCTCCGACATGTTAAAGCTAATTTTAGATTTCTAAACGGGAAAACCACAAAGGAAAGAAATGATCCCACCGCTGCCACCAGTGCAACTAACCTAAACTAGCGTCAGAGGCTGTGAAAGGAGAACAGATCACCACCAGACTGCAGCTAAAAGTACAAAGATACTTTTATTCAGTACAATTCATGCAGCGACCCGTTGGGTCGGATCTGGATTCACAAAGAGTTCGGTCCCGCTTTCTCCCCGTAGCAGACCACCCCTTTTTAAGCGTGTGTTAACCCACGCTACCACACAGTAAATCCCGCACCACACAACATCCCTATTAGGGCACGGCACACCAATAGCACTGCAATGCACAGTAATCCCCACACTTCGGGCACAGGCAAGCGTTACGGGACCAGAACCGCCTACTGTATATAGTCCTGTCCCGACCCTAAGCGGTTACACTGCGCATTTAAACCACACGTAACACACATACAATAAAGACATAGTTAAAACAGAACACCCCCTCCCCCCCAGGGATCAGGACCCTCCCCCGGGGAAGGAACAATCACACCGGTCCATCACCTAGAACGTCCCACGGAAAGGGAATCCCACCCCCCCACCGCCAATCCGTCCCTATGAGGGTGCCGCTACTCCCATCTATCGACCACACCGTCTAAGCAGTGGTCATAGCCTCCTACCCCCACTGTCCTGACTGTCCTCGCCCTACCGCACCGGGAACTGTCCCTACCGCCCACTCTCTGGCTTCACCGCCGGCCGCCCTAAACGGCATGCGAGCGGCACCTCCCCCGGGACCCAACGTGTACGGTGCCTACCAGACCAAATCTCCCTAACGCGCCTCCCACTCCCTCTATTAACCCCAGATCCCTCACAACCCAGGTGTAGCCACTTAATTAACTATTACCTTCCACGCCCATCCCTCACCCTCCACATGCACACATATCATCATTACACAGTATTTGAGGGATGGAGGGATGAGAAGAGTGGGATAGAGGGAAATATAAGGAGAAGGAGGTTCCTCGGAGCTCCGAGATGTGTTTGGCTGTAATAAATCTGGAATATAGCTATATGACATAGTTTTTGATAAAACCAGCATTTATTTTTTAGGTTTGTCGAGCTCCGTCAAAACAATTAGAACGAGTCCATTATGTAACTGGAACCCCTCTCACATGTAAACACAGTGACGCGCTACAGCGTTGGTTTGTTGTCTGAGGCTATGATACTGACCACAAACACATTCTCAAATTTCACTGCACCAATCATAGCATATGCAGGCAGAAAAATGATAGCAAAAAACATTCAGCATTAGACTCTAAAACCGTCTGTAATGTCTGTGTTTATCCAGTGGACCATAAATTAAAATAAGCTTTCCTATTTCAGTTTCTTTCAGATGTTATAAAGTAGTAAATAAAGAATTATATTAATTAAACCATGTATTACTGACTATCAGACAACTTCAACAAGTTACCAAATGGATGCAAAATCAAAGATATTCATTTGCGCCTGGCACTAACCATGTACTCCTTCACAGTACTAAGCCATAGAAAGGGCCCCAATGAAACCCCTGCATTCCTGCATCGCAGATACTCTAATCTCAGCATTTATAAGATTATATTTGTACTATCTGCCAATTTTTATATTAGATGAGACTAAAAATTTAGAAATATCTATATGCAGAAGTAGTTTTTCCTAATAAGAAGGATAATATCAAGACTGTCAGCATTTACAAATCGAATTATGACATATCTGAGTAGCCCAGACTGTCCGGAAAATGGCTGACTAATGTACATACAGTGTAATAAGCTGATAATCAAATGGATAGAAAAACGCTCAATAATAGACAGGATTCAAAGGGTAAATAAGGTGCATCATGTGGAAGAGAAGTTAGGTGGCGTTGGGGTGCATTGTGAGTTTTATCTGGTAGCTAGAAGGGAACAAACAGGGCTTTGGGGGGGTGGACTTCTCCGGGGGCTACATCGCTCTACCTTTTTTTAAAATTATTTATTAAAAAAAAAAATCTTTTCTTCTTACACTATAATGGCAGGTTTAGGACTAATACAGTACAGTCATAACCAGTGTCAGGGATTCTATGCATTGCTACACAGAGACAAGTCCAGATATTGAGCCCAAAGCTAAAATTGTGGTTTACTTACAAGTGCACTTTGGTGGGCAGTGGGGGTGTTTGTTCTTCTCTGCTCACATTTTCCCCTCTTATCCTGTCTTCTCCTCCGCAGCCCTTCCTCCTTCTCTCTGTTGCTCCTATATTCCCTCCCCTCCAGTCATCTATGTTCTCCTTCCTCTGCGGTCTCTCCTCTTCTCCCATTCTTCAGTTATACTGTCTTCTCCGCTCTCCCTGTATCCCTCCTGTCTTCTGGTCCTGTCGTCTTTTCTCCAGTCATCCCCTGCTTCTCAGTCATCTCTGCATCTTTTCTCTCATTTGTTTGCTTATTCTTTGATTGTTTGTGTTATTCGTTAACCCACCACCCTATGCTGGATGAGTCTTGATGTTTTTTGAAGTTTTTTTAAAGTTAGGCTTCTTCCTTTGTTTTTGTGCCATATCTTCTGCCCTCTTCTGGTTGCGGCAGTACATGACACGGGTGGAAAATAGGGTTTATTACAACACACACATCAAAACCAAAAGGATCAGGAAGGATCAGAATTCCCACTCTCCTTACCAACACCTCGAAAAGCCAGGCCTTGCCGTGCCAAGTACTTAACTTCAGAAGATTTTTCCTCACTTGCTGCTGCTCTTTCCAGCTCATCTGAAGGTTGAATATTAACAGGATTGATCTTCTGAATCCATGTCATCAGTGCTAATCTGTGGCACTGCCTGTCTTTATGTGCACTGAATTTCCCCAGTGCCTTTTCCAGTTTCACATGCCAGTCTTCACAAGAGCTGAATGTGTCTTTCATGCCAGTTTAGACATTTGTGTTACAAATTATTTTGCACAGTAGAAACAAAGAACCCCCCTTAAGACGAGGGGGGGCTGTAAGGGAGCCCAGTGTGATCTTTAAACCATTTCTCCTGAAAGCAGAGTCTCCTGTTTGATAGACGTGACATTTACATTTGGCTGATCTGGTGAAGGTCCAAGCTCCTCCCCCCTCCTCCCTAATACACCTTCATCTTCATCTGCCTGTCTGCTCTCTCTCTCTCTCTCTCTCTCTGTCACTGTCTCTGTCTCACACTCAGTCTCCCTGCTTAAATGCTGTATCTGAAATACACAGCACAGGCCAAACTAAGAAGCATATTAAACTAACATCAGGATCAGGCTGCTGTGACGTCATTATTCACTCTTAACCATCAATATTTGCTCCTTTTCTCACTCCCCTCCATCCATCCATCCATCCATCCATCCATTTTCCAAACCGCTTATCCTATTGGGTCGCGGGGGGTCCGGAGCCTATCCCGGAATCAATGGGCACGAGGCAGGGAACAACCCAGGATGAGGGGCCAGCCCATCGCAGGGCACACTCACACACCATTCACTCACACATGCACACCTATGGGCAATCCAGCAACTCCAATTAGCCTCAGCATGTTTTTGGACTGTGGGGGGAAACCGGAGTACCCGGAGGAAACCCCACGACGACACGGGGAGAACATGCAAACTCCGCACACATGTGACCCAGGCGGAGACTCGAACCCAGGTCCCAGAGGTGTGAGGCGACAGTGCTAACCACTGCACCACCATGCCGCCCCACTCCCCTCCATGTCACCTGCATTTTCTGCCGTCAGCAGCCTCTTGCTGTCTCTCCCTCTTCATCTTTACTCTCAGCACAGCAGAATTTACATGAAAGCAGTTATCAGTAAACAAGTGGTGTTTCTTGGCATGATGCTCAGGAATGGATCTCTCAGGATTTGTTATCTGAATGGGAATGATTAATATATGAAGAACCCTTGACTCACATACTGTATACGTCTATCATCTGACTGGCACTAATTATCTCACTGTCTCTACTTACTTTCCTGCTTTTCTGTGGTTGCCCAAAAACTCACGATTGTCACACTTCCTCTTCATGATGACAAGCTACTCACTGTGAATAAAAGCTGACTGTAATAAAACTACCTGCATTTAAATCATACATTAATGACACAAAATACCTTGAAGTATTACTTACTTACTTATTTTGCACAGTAGAAACAAAGAACCCCCTTTGGGGGGGGAGGGGGGGGGCAAAGTGAAAGTGATGTGGAAAATCGCCTCTTACCACTGAAAGACATGGGGATGGGTGGTGCTAATAATGGTACTGCAGCCAGCCAGTAGGGGGCGCTTGACATTTAGGGTTTTCACCTTTTAGAGATGTTATGGTCTCCTTGTTTTTTGCAGTCAATGCTTTGATCACAGAATAAATATTAAAGAAGTGAGCACTTCTGTCATGCTTTAGTAAGATTAGTAACACACTGCTTCAGATTTCAGTGACCTGATCTCTGCTTGCAAAGAAGGACCTCAAAGGTTTAAATATACATTTGCAGATAAATGAAATGCTATGTGGCCCAGTGGGTGGCGCTGTCTGGGGATTTGAACCCCCATTACTGCATGTTCTCCCCATGTCGTCGTGGGGTTTCCTCCGGGTACTCCGGTTTCCTCCCACAGTCCAAAAATATGCTGAGGCTAATTGGACTTGCTAAATTGCCTGTAGGTGTGCATGTGTGAATGCATGGTGTGTGAGTGTGCCCTGCGATGGGCTGGTCCCACATCCCGGGTTGTTCCCTGCCTCGTGCCCATTGCTTCCGGGATAGGCTCCGGACCCCCCACAACCCAGTTGGATAAGCGGTTTGGAAAATGGATGGATAATAATAATAACAAATAATGATGATAATAATAATTGCACTATGTCCAATGACTGCCAGTTACTGTAAACAGTAAAGTACACGTAACTGGACATGTCTGTATTATTTTGGTTTATACTTATTAATCCATTAATTCTAACTTTTGTACTTTAAATGGACAGAGTACAGTTATTATTATTAGGAAAAGTATTGAGAGGAAAAACAAAACAATTAAAAATATATTTTCTCACCCTGACATCTAAGGGACTCCTTATACTGCATATGATCTATAGAAAAAAAATCACAAATACATCACTATCAACAAATATGTGGTTTTATTTATGATGTATGAAATCAAAATTATTGGGATGCAAAAGAAAATGGCTCTTCGCAATTTTCTTTTAAACCGTAATCATAGGCTAATTGATTAAACATAAGTATTGATTTTATTTTGAAAGACCACTTTGTTATGGAAGGCCATTTGGGACTTAACGTCTACTTTTACGCCCATGTCAACACGTCAAACAAATTACGTCTTAACACGTATATTATTTACGTGTTAAGCCATTCGGATATCTTAACACGTCTTAAAACTGCATGTTAATGTGGCCAATTTGAACCTCTAAAGACATTTGTACCTTTAATGCATCTATGCTATTGGTTGGCATAAACGTACACACCCCTTTTGACGTAAGGGCTATACGTATGCAGTACGTGCCCTGTACGTTGTAGTCACGTGGTCTCTACGTTCAGCCATGTGAGTCCTACGTTGTTAATACGTATAGGCAACATATGTATTACGTGTCAAACGTGACTGTGATGTTGTTTTCAGCACAGTCCATTTGTGGAGGGGTGAATCACGGGTTTCTTTAAACTGGCAGAACAGTTATCTTTAAATCTTTACAAAGTATAACTGGCAGTTTTAACATTTAATGAAACTGGAGCAAAAATGGTAAATCTGGCTAATACTGATTTAATTGCACTGGTGTCTTTGTGGTGAACAGTGCAGATGAGCTAAACTTATCATTTTGATCACTTTCTGTTCTGCATTAACAGCAAAAACTATATATTCAGCAAAGAAACGTATGTAGTTATTCATTTATTTGTAATAAGGAGTTTATAGTGAACGGTCATAGCAACAGTATGAATGGCATCAATAATTTAGCTGCCTTATATTTTACCGGATGTACGTCGCATAGCCATTCTAGATATCTGAAATGACAATTGTGGATAGGAAGAATGTCATTGTGGATATCTGAAATGCTCTCTTTGACTAGGAAGATAGATATCTGCAATACATATCCAGTCTAGCGATTAAATGTTAAAACGCCTTGCCATACTTTTGCATGTATTGTTCCTGTGCTACAGTATTAAACTATTTTAAAATGCAAAATGATTATTCTGTGACTGCATTGTTAATTTTTTTCCCACGTATTTTAAACAAATCTAATAAAAAACTGTAAAAACATGGAACAGATCAGGCATTGACAGTCAATCAGCCACCTGAGGTCATTATCTAGTGACCGAGGAACATTTTTCTCTTCTTGCAATGACTGTCTGCAGGGCTTCCCCTCAAAACCGATAAAGTGGTAGCACCCAATTTTAAACGTGTTAAGACGTTCAGATTGGCTGCGTTAACACGTAGTTTTAAGACATGTTAAAACGTCCGAACGGCTTGACACGTAAATAATGCACGTGTCAAGTACATCATTTGCTGACAATTACTTTGACAGCTGGGAGGACGACACAGAGTAGATGAATTGATCATATTGAGGGGTTGTGCCATTGCCTTTCTCTGTCCATGTCCTTGTGTTCTACACCACACCTTTGTTTCCTGTAAACCTGCGTTAGGCTCTTTCTGTACCTTTCCGACACAGAAACCTTTTCATAACATGGATTTATAATTGTCTTCTCACTCGAGTATGAATGATGCTTAGATATAATCTATATAATATAAATTTGATATATATTATATATGTGCACCCCACAGAAATCTCCACAATTGTAAAGATACATATGGTCTCTATGCTTTTCCTAGAGAGCCCAGGCATAGAGAAGACACAAAATAATCAGTTTTCCACAGCATTTTCCTCCAAGCCTTCTCTAGTTAAACCACAGAGACTATACCATCTCGCGTAGTCACTAGCTAGCATGCAAAGAGCCATTTCTGTGGTTTTTGTTCTCTTGCCCCATTCATCACAATCGCGGTGAATTAAAAGAAAAAGTCAAAAACAGTACTGTGTCATGCTACGTGTAATAGGATTGCAGATTTGCTTAATGGACAGTCACCCCCGTTTAATTTTTTTACAGTTTTTCTGAATGTTTAAACACTAAAAATGATTCTTATAAAACTATTAATAGTTATAGCATTACTCACTGTTTTGCACTCAGTTGGCACTTTTGTAACACACAATTTGCAAATGTGTAAATACAATCCACTGCACAGCACTCTTTTTGCGGAACTGTAAACACAACTCACTTTTTTACACAATTTCCAAATGACCAACACACTCCTAGTAAAACTATACACATTTGACGGCTATTGTTTACACTATTTTGCCAACTGTCTGGCCACACTGTCACATGTGAAAACGGTTTTAGATAATTAGCAATCAGCATGAGCGCTATAAATAAGCCACAGGTACAGTAAGCTTTCAGTGTGGAGAACAATGGAGGGAGAAGGAAGACTGAGAAGAGTGAGAATTAGAGAAGGGCGCGGAAGAGGATGAAGACTAGGAGGTGAATTTAGAGGATGAGGAGGTGAAGAGGAAGGAGGAAGGGTAAGAAGAAATATAATAACTGATGTCATCAGAGCTACAACAGTGGATCATGTGATCAACCATGGAATGACCCTGAGGGAAGCTGGCCAATGGGTTCAGCCTGACCTGAGCCGCTACGCTGTAGCAGGCATCATAAGGACGGTTCCAAATGAGAATCGGTTAGTACAGTTACTTCACAGTACATTTTGTAGTGGTACCATACTGTAATGAGAATCGGTTAGTACAGTTACTTCACAGTACGTTTTGTAATAGTACTATACTCTAATGAGAAACACAACAATGCTGTACAGGTAAAAACTGAAATGGTTACTCTACAGACCTGCTAGACATCCAGAATCTGGGGGCAGAGGAAGAATGTTCACTGAAGAACGAGAGACCCATATAGTTAGTATGGTGATCACAAATAATTCCATTAGGCTATGAGAAATACAGCAGCGTATAATAGAGGATGACACCACCTCCCAAAACATGAACAATGTGAGCATCTCTGCATTATCTCGTGTACTGGCATGCAACAGAATCAGGATGAAGCACATTTACAGAGTCCCTTTTGAAAGAAACAGTGAACGCGTTGGCATGGCAGGAACATTACTGGACACGGTGCCATAACCAATGTCCCAGGACAGCGTGGTGGTAACATAACTATGTGTGCAGCTATAAGTCAGAACGGTTTTTGTTCACCATCATGCAACCCTGGGCCCATGTAACACTGCACACATTATTACATTCCTGGACAGCCTACATCATATGCTCACTAATGTTCACAGACCAGTTATGTCATCATATGGGACAATATTAGTTTCCATAGGACTGCTTT
This sequence comes from Brienomyrus brachyistius, assembly GCF_023856365.1. Taxonomy (NCBI): domain Eukaryota; kingdom Metazoa; phylum Chordata; class Actinopteri; order Osteoglossiformes; family Mormyridae; genus Brienomyrus; species Brienomyrus brachyistius. Next base: position 3,232,161 of record NW_026042311.1, on the reverse strand, counting down.
AGTTTGCAACTGGTTTACAGTCGCCCACTCTTCACTGTACTCAACCTTCCGCCTTACTCTCCATTCTTGAATCCGATTGAAGAATTCTTCTCTGCCTGGTGCTGGAAGGTCTATGATCGTCATCCCCATCAACGCATGGCTCTTTTACAGGCAATGGAGGAGGCATGCGAGGATATTTACCAGGCATCATGTCAGGCCTGGATAAGGCACTCCAGGAGAGTTTCCCCGGTGCCTTGGACTAGAAAGCATTGCATGTGATGTTGATGAAATTCTGTGGCCGGACCCAAAGAGACGACAAGACTGATTTTTTTTCTCTTTCTCAGTGAAATTGTATGTTGTCTTATGTTTCTTTTGATGCATGTGAATAAACACTCACACTCACACACCAGTCACTCTCACACACACACCTACGGGCAATTTAGCAACTCCAATTAGCCTCAGCATGTTTTTGGACTGTGGGGGGAAACCAGAGTACCCGGAGGAAACCTCACGACGACATGGGGAGAACATGCAAACTCCACACATGTGACCCAGGCAGAGACTCAAACCCGGGTCCCAGAGGTGTGAGGCAACAGTGCCAACCACTGCACCATCATGCCGCCCCCCATAAATTCATTTTTCCATTTTTATTTTCAATAATATTGATGTTAACTCAGCATCTTATTTTCAATGTTGAAAAAGTCACTTTATATCAAGGTTTCGCCACCATTAATTTTTCAATATTGAACATCTGACCAAAAATCAATTCAGTTTCAATGCTGATAATTTATCACTGACCATAATTCAATGCATTTAACTATACTTCAACGCTGAAACAATAACATGATGCTATCTGGGCTATGAATAATTATTTCAATTGATATAGATTCCAAGCCCATATAGGTGACGCACAGGTACATAATGGGCGTCTTATGTCTGAGGTAGCCAGCTACTGTGTTTGATAACCCACCATCATAATAATAGTTTCCTTGCACCAGTATAAAAGTAAACCAATTGATCTCTCTTGCAATAACTTGTGGTATGAAACTGAATAAAATGTATCGTACCAGTCTTGGGGAAAACCAGTGAGAATCCACTGTGAAACAGCACTGCGCAAATTCTCATGTGTTCCTAATGACAAGGGCAAGACTGGTAATCAAACTAGCCTCTCAGCAGGAGTGTTAGTGTGAAAGCAGTGCTTATTGACACAGATAATAAAGCTTGTTAGAATGCGTAACATAATTATTTAGCTGGGCCCAGAAGAGGTGAGAGCTCCCCTAGTGGCTACAGGAGTGCATTTTCCCCAAAGCAGATATAATGGATCGTGGTCTTATTGCTTTTAGACCACAACTTGGGATAGAAGAACAAATCAAATTATTTTCCTCATTTAATATTCAGATTTTAATTGGGCTTAAATTTTAGAACACAGTGTGTTCTAGGATGGTACGTTGTGGATATTAGTTTCTACCACATTCTAACGCTATAAATCTGGACCTTTTCCTATGTTTGATTTGGTGGCTGCCAGGCGTTCTGAGTAGTATAGTGACTATGGTAGGCGAGTGATTCCCTAAGGAATTTTTTGTTCTGTTCAGTGTGGCAAATACATATAATGCTGACATTTTTCCTGGAAGATTTGGGATTTTTCATCCCGTGCCTTAAGGTATTTCTCTCCAGCTCTAGGGAGTCTCCCCCGAAAACACCAGTCACTCACTAGCCTTACACTTATGCTTGCTGACTTATTCAACACCATGAAGGATTAACAGAAAAACAGAAACTTATTAAAAGGCTGCACCATATCATGATATGCAAATAAACATCCAGTACATTATTTATTGATAATTATAACCCTAACCCTTACTTCTCAGCTTGACAAACATAAGGTGCGGCGCGTGAGCATGTGAACTGGTTGAAATGCAAGTGTCTCACAGTCAATGCATAAGACTTGAGAGCCCTGACTTTACTTATATAGCCCACAACATGTTTATGATTCATAAATAAATCTGGCCAGCAAATCGGTCTTTCATTTTCCACAGAATAAAAAGAATGATAATGTTATCCCGCTGATAATTGCAGGCGCGTTTCACCCCCGGCACTGGCTGGAGACACAGGCAAAAGGCATACAATCTTATTGAGGTACAAAAATTATTCCATCTACTCTGCACTTCTGCATAACTTCCATCATAGTGCCAGTTTTTGCGGTCAGCAAGTTTATTACTGTAAGCGCCTCCATAGTAGTGCCTCTGAGGAACTGAACCGGACTTCCTATGGTGTCTCTCACATGCACATCATACATATATATATATATATATATATATACACTCACTCTCTCCGGGTCTTTCACATGATATGTGGTCAGCCACTATATGGGAGGGATATTCAGGCATAAATTAAGGGCATATTTACAAGCCGCACTAGTGTACCTATGTAACCGGTCATTCCCTGCCTATACTCTGCATTGTGTTTTGGGGTGTTATCAGGTGTGTGTGGGGTGCAGGAGGAAGGGATATTACAGATGTCGTTGTCGTTCCCGGATTTTATTGAACCTGTTTTGGAACAATAAGGAAAGGGGTAAACTTCATATGCTCTGGCCCTCTTGCTCTCTCTGCTCAAAGTAAAACAATGTATATACTTATGTATAGACGTGTTTTCTATCCCCTGCTTATGATGAATAATAAATCAAATATAATATATAATATATGGGTCATAATTATACAATTTATTTACTAACTCGGGGGACCGTGCCACTAGATCCTCACCTCTTCCCACGTGTGCAATACACCAAAGGGAAGAGGAAATGAGGTCGGGACCCTTATAAAGGGGAAAAGACAGAGGGAGGGGCGATGCAGGACAAAAGCATCATGGGAAAGTTTAAAGGATATTGTACCCATCAGGTTAGACAGAAGAAGGAAAACAGAATCTTGTATAATTATAAATTAAAAGTAAAATAACAACCTGTTACACGTCACCTACACTTCAGACTTCATCCTCAAAATCAAAGCAGTATTAACACAAGCAACATGTTCCATCTCTTAAATCCAATCTAACTTTTAAAAATAAAGTCTGTTTCAACTGGACTTTTATCTAAGAAAAACAAACATTTTATGTTCGAGTTGTTATAAAACTACTGAAACAAATAATTGGCTATACTGCAGTTCCGCTGTCTTGTTTGGCACCCTAAATTATGTCCTGCATTCTGTGGAAACAAATGAAAGCTGAGGAATGTTACGTAACACAGCTAGAATGCAAAAACTCTATCTGGTGTAATTCAGTGCATAAAACCAATGGTCTTAAGTGTGGTGTCTTCTTCGTAACACTCCCTGACTTTTCTATCCATGACCATGAGATAGGGTGGGCTGCTTTTCTTCCTTCCTTTGACTAGTATTCCTCCCTTTCCTCCCAGCCTTGGTTGGTGGGTCAGGCAGCATCACCTTCTTTTAATAGACCCAGGTGTCATTTATCTTGAAATTAGGTTCAAGTGCAGAAAATGATCTAGCAGAAGTCTTAGACAATCTCTGAATTACAGAGAAATCTGATTTATTCTGAAACTGTGAGAAATTGTTCATCTGTATTTTGCTGCATTGCTAATTGTTGATGTGTGTGCCCTCCTTGTGCAGTAAAGGGGAGATCACATGCAGAGCTGGTTTTCTGTAGTTTCTTAGCCTGAATTAAAATAAAATATTCTCTTCATATAGGAACCAAGTCTCTGGCTGGAAATTTCTACAAAAGGTCCATCTTCTTTTGCCGTATCAACACTTAAATGAGAAAAGCAGACAGGGACAGTATAGGTGACAGCAGTGACTGTCCTTCCATGCCATCCATATGTACAAGGGGTATGACCAGAGTACACATGTACAAAAAATTATATATCAAAAGCAAGTACCTTTGTTGAAACGTGAAGGTAATCGTTTACAGCATAACAATTCCATCCTAAAAAAAAGAATTTGTCTGTGTATTGCCTAGGAACTGCTACAATGTTAAAATGGTAAATCCCAACCAAACAGAGCAAAAACTGACACGTTATTTAAGAACTGAAAGAAGGAGAAAATTGAAAACTTTCTTCGAGGGATCAATAACATATATGTTTTGTTTCCCACGGTCCTGTTACTAATTCAAATCTTAAATCCTGTACTTTGATATTTTGGGCTGAATGTAATGACAGCAAACGTAACAGCTGCCTCAATGCAGGTGAAGGCAGCCCAGACGGTCCAAGAGGTCAGTGGTCAATTACTGCATAGGGATCAAATCTGCAATCAGAAAATTACTGCATACATGCCTTTATATTACGGTCAAGCGGAGAGTCAGAGCAGTTTCCATAGAAACAACATAAACAAACTTTACCGTTTGAAGCACAACAAACTCTGAGTGAAAATGGCGCAGAGGTGAGTAGCTTGTTAGCTCTCCAAAATGTCTTTGAATTCTTCAACTGATGTTGTGCTACTTCGATTATTTAGCCTTTTATACTATAATGACATAGTAAATGTCTATAATACAATAAAAAACATTAAATTTTTTTAAATATTACATATTTTTTAACGTCATTTAAAGTGCAGTGGTTTTTATTGCTACTGTGGTTGCTAATATTTAAATAATGACAGACTATTTGGTTAGTAAATTCATCTCAAACATGCTAGTTTAGTAGGGCTTCCCAACCTTTCGATGTCCGCGGATCGGTTTCCGTCGTAGAAAAGTGTCACGGATGGGTAAGACGGCGGTATAATTTGGGGGTTCCCACGCCGAGCGGCGGGAGATTGACGGTGTATACGGACATGCGGGGCTAATGGCGTATTTCCGTACATCAATACGGGCAGCTTTCTTTCCAAAACGGCGCGATCCCCTAATAAACGGGACGGCTGGCTCCTCTACCCCCGGTTGTCTGCCGCCCGGTGCAATACTCCGCGCGGACGGTACCGGAACACCGACCGGAAGTTGGGACCCCCTACTGTACAGGGTGGTAGGTAAATTGTTAAAAAAAATTTGGGCCATTACTTTCGGAGTAGGCTAGATGCTTCTAAGTTTATCATTACATCTCTTTATATTGTTACACAGGATTAACACTTTCAAATATTCTTAGCTTGGTTAGTGTTAACTCAGTTCTTGGTAGTATTCATCTGGGTATTCATTTGATGTGGAGCACAGTTGTTTCGTATTTGATTCTAGTTATAATTTGGTGACATTACTCTTTAATATGATATTGCACTTACAGTATCGTGCATTTTACAGTAGATTTTTTTTGCAATTTTGCTCGCTGTTTCTTTTATTCTTTCTTTTTTATATATGTGAACCCTGTAATTATTTATTATAATAATTATAACAATTGTATTTTCTGTATGGTTGAAGAATTTCCAGCTCTTTATTTATTTTATTATCTCTCTTAAGTGCTGGTTAATCTCTCATTTATTCCCCAGAGAGCGAATTGAGAGAGCTGATCGATGGACCAACACCCAACACTGGGAAGCCTGGAACCTGTGGGATGAAGTGATCAACTGGGGAGAAGGTGTGGAGGAGTTCTCACCAGTGACACTCCCCACTGTCCAGGCTGGGGGGGTTAAGGGGGGATTGGGGGGGTCTACCGATTTGGGTAAGGGAGGGGTTAGTAAGGGAGGGGAGAGTGTGGAAAACGATGGACTGCTAGCCAGCACTAGTATTTCATCTCAAAGTCTTCAGAGTAATTACGGCCTTTCATCTGAAGACTGGGAAATTTATAAAACTTGCTACCTTAACAAAAAAAAGAAAGTCAGGAAGGACCGGACAAGCCGGGGGGAGGGTGAGGTAAGGGGGCAGAGTAGTGAGGAATATGTGGAGGTACCAGAGTGGGGAACATTTGAGGGGAAGGCCTCCAGGGTTGTGATGGAGGGGACAGAGGCTGGTATTAGTATGATGGATATGCTAAATGGAGGTGAGGAGAATGGATGTGAGGTGGGAGTGAATGTGGAGGAGGTTAAGGGAGGAGGAGGGAAAAGTACAGGGAATGCTGTGGAATATGTGGTGTCACAAGTAGGCAGAACTTGGCTAGAACCCATCCAGGAGGAAGACCTTGAGGAAGATGAAGAAACAGATGAGGAGCTTCCGGAAGCAGAAGACACTGATGCTGCCACAGTGGACAGTTGGCAGTGCATGGCGGCATATGTAGCCAGAATATGGCTGCAGACTTTACAGGAAGATGGACCTGAGGAAAATGAAGAAGCTGATGTGGTATTCCAGCAGGCAGAAGATGCTGATGCTACCACACTGGTCAGGTTTCAGTGTATGGTGGCATCTGAAGACAGATCACAGCTACTGACTATACCAGAAGAAGGACCTGAGGAAGACGACGAGACTGAAGTGATGAAGACAGATAAAACAAAAGAAGATGCTGATGCTGCCGAGAAGATCTACAGTGAAGAAGAAGTATCATTCCATGTGAATGCCGAAGATCTTTCTGAAGATGATACTGAGAAGAGCCACAAGAAGAAGAAGAAGAAGATGAAGTGGTGCTTCTTCTGCTGTCCCCTGCCCTTCAGAAGAAGTAGCAAGAGGCAGTAATTATAAGGCTTTGAATTCAGGTTTACAAATGACTTAAAGCAGTAATATAACTGCATTATTGACACCTTCACAATGCACTGTAATGCATCCATAAATATATTATAGACATGGGTATAAATATTGAAGAAAAAAAAGCATAACACATTATAGCCATGTTTATTATGGATTAATGGCCGATATAATGTATTATGAAGATATTTATTGTGTATATATAGATCAGAGCATTCATAATGCATTATCAAGATAGCTATAATGTGTTATGCCTTTGTATAAGTATTTACAGCCGTGTTTTTAATACTTTTATAAATGATTTATAAGGCATTAATTGGGTATTTATTTATTTATTTATTTATTAGTTATATGACTGCTTTAAGTAAAGTTAAGTAAAGTGTTTATTTTCTTTTTCTTAGAATACCCGTGTTAGAGCCCTGCATTGGGACTGGGATCCCGCGGGACCCAACGGAAAGTGATACTGTTTAAGTGTTAATGTAGCTATAAGATACGATAGGATAAGATATGCTGAGTTAAAATATAAGATAGGCTAAGACGAAATATATTAATATAAGCTAAGTTGAAATATAATAAGATAAGATAGGTTAAGTTATATGATAAGATAGGCTAAGTTAAAATATGATAGGCTAAGTTAACATATGATAAGATAGGCTAAGTTAAAATATGATGATAGGCTAAGTTAAAATATAAGATGGGTTAAGTTAACATATGATAAGGTAGGCTATGTTAAGATAAGAGATTTGCAATAAAACATATTTACTTTTCAAACTGTATCTTTGTCATCTTTTCAGTGTTGTGTCTGTCTTTGATAATTTTGAATTGTTAATTTATATCTGACACTCTCCTAAATGTCAATAAGCAGAGACGGAGGAATGGGAGGAAGGTACAGTTAAGTATAAATGATAAAGTATCAAAATCACAGTGTTGCCTTATTTTGACGCAGAGAAAGTAATTTCAGTGTTACTACCACATATGAGTTAACGGCTGCAAATGTTGGTGTTAGAAGTGCCGGTAAATAATGCGGCGTAAGTTTAACTCCGGTGTGTTTCTGAAAAACGCGCAGCCTTCTCTTGCTGTCATTCGTCGCACGTGTAGGAGGCTATTCTGGTAAGTAATAGGTAAAGTTGTCATTTAACGTAATGCTAACGTGCATTACCAGTTAGTAAGTGTTTTACTATATCACACACCTTACGTCCTTTATAGTTTTAGCCCGGTGCACTCTGTATCCATGCTAACTAGCTAGCTAATGTTAACATGACGCAGTACAGTCTTCCAGCTTGGGGATTCCCACCCCTGTCCGCGGCCAGTATTCCGCAGGGGGGTTTGCGGAGGTGTTGGTTGCAAATGCAAACGATCCCTTCATGTTCATGCGTTGTGTTCTAATGTGTAAATAAAAGATAACTATCAAATTCAATGTTTATGTCTTATTATACTAGATAAGACTGTAAAATAGTTAGGGTGTGAGTGTGGAAAAAAGACAAATGTAACAGTATTTGAGGGAAGAGTGTGAAAGAGGGAAATGTAGGGAGAAGGAGGTTCCTCGGAGCTCCGAGATGTGTTTGGCTGTAATAAATCTGGAATATAGCTATATGACATAGTTTTTGAAAAAACCAGCATTTATTTTTTAGGTTTGTCGAGCTCCGTCAAAACAATTAGAACGAGTTCATTATGTAACTGGAACCCCTCTCACATGTAAACACAGTGACACACTACAGCATTGGTTTGTTGTCTGAGGCTATGATACTGACCACAAACACATTCTCAAATTTCACTGCACCAATCACAGCATATGCAGGCAGAAAAATGATCGCAAAAAACATTCAGCATTAGACTCTAAAACCGTCTGTAATGTCTGTGTTTATCCAGTGGACCATAAATTAAAATAAGCTTTCCTATTTCAGTTTCTTTTAGATGTTATAAAGTAGTAAATAAAGAATCATAATAATTAAACCATGTATTACTGACTATCAGACAACTTCAACAAGTTACCACATGGATGCAAAATCAAAGATATTCATTTGCGCCTGGCACTAACCATGTATTCCTTCACAGTACTAAGCCATAGAAAGGTCCCCAATGAAACCCCTGCATTCCTGCATCGCAGATACCCTAATCTCAGCATTTATAAGGTTATACACTGAACAAAAATATAAACGCAACACTTTTGTTTTTGCTCCCATTTTTCATGAGATGGACTTAAAGATCTACAATTCAATCAAGATGCTGATCTGACATCATGGGTAGTGCACAGGTGTACCTTATACTGCCCACAATAAAAGGCCACCCTGGAATGTGCAGTTTTTTGCTTTATTGGGGGTCTGGGGACTCAGAACCGGTCAGTATCTGGTGTGACCACCATTTGCCTCATGCAATGCAACACATCTTCTTCGCATAGAGTTTATCAGATTGTCAATTGTGGCCTGTGGAATGTTGGTCCACTCCTCTTCAATGGCTGTGCGAAGTTGTTGGATATTAGTGGGAACTGGTACACGCTGTCGTATACGCCGGTCAAGCACATCCCAAACATGCTCAACGGGTGACATGTCCGGTGAGTATGCTGGCCATGCAAGAACTGGGACATTTTCAGCTTCCAAGAACTGTGTACAGATCCTTGCAACATGGGGCCGTGCATTATCTGTCTGAGTGGCTGGTCTCAGACGATCTTGGAGGTGAACCTGCTGGATGTGGAGGTCCTGGGCTGGTGTGGTTACACGTGGTCTGCGGTTGTGAGGCCGGTTGGATGTACTGCCATATTCTCTGAAACGCCTTTGGAGACGGCTTATGGTTGAGAAATGAACATTCAATGCACGAGCAACAGATCTGGTTGACATTCCTGCTGTCAGCATGCCAATTGCACGCTCCCTCAATGCTTGTGGCATCTGTGGCATTTTGCTGTGAGACAAAACTGCACATTCCAGGGTGGCCTTTTATTGTGGGCAGTATAAGGTACACCTGTGCACTACCCATGATGTCAGATCAGCATCTTGATGTGGCACACCTGTGAGGGGGGATGGATTATCTCAGCAAAGCAGAAGTGCTCACTATCACACATTTAGACTGATTTGTGAGAAATGTTTGAGAGAAATGGTAATATTGTGTATCTGGAATGAATTGTAGGTCTTTAAGTCCATCTCATGAAAAATGGGAGCAGAAACAAGAGTGTTGCGTTTATATTTTTGTTCAGTATATTTGTACTACCTGCCAATTTTTATATTAGATGAGACTAAAAATTGAGAAATATCTATATGCAGAAGTAGTTTTTCCTGATAATAAGGATAATATCAAGACTGTCAGCATTTACAAATCGAATTATTACATATCTGAGTAGCCCAGACTGTCCGGAAAACAAAGCCGTACAGCATATGTGGCTGACTAATGTACATGCAGTGTAATAAGCTTATAATCAAATGGATAGAAAAACGCTCAATAATAGACAGGATTCAGAGGGTAAATAAGGTGCATCATGTGGAAGAGAAGTTAGGTGGTGTGGGGGTGCATTGTGAGTTTTATCTGGTAGCTAGAAGGGAACAAACAGGGCTTTGGGGGGGGGGGGGGGGGGGGGGACTTCTCCGGCGGCTACATCGCTCTACCTTTTTTTAAAATGATTTATTTAAAAAAAAAATCTTTTCTCCTTACTCTATAATGGCAGGTTAAAGACTAATACAGTACAGTCATAACCAGTGTCAAGGATTCTATGCATTGCTACACAGAGACAAGTCCAGATATTGAGCCCAAGGCTAAAATTGTGGTTTACTTACAAGTGCACTTTGCTGGGCAGTGGGGGTGTTTGTCCTTCTCTGCTCACATTTTCCCCTCTTATCCTGTCTTCTCCTCCGCAGCCCTTCCTCCTTCTCTCTGTTGCTCCTATATTCCCTCCCCTCCAGTCATCTATGTTCTCCTTCCTCTGCGGTCTCTCCTCTTCTCCCATTCTTCAGTTATACTGTCTTCTCCGCTCTTCCTGTATCCCTCCTGTCTTCTGGTCCTGTCGTCTCTTCTCCAGTCATCCCCTGCTTCTCAGTCATCTCTGCATCTTTTCTCTCATTTGTTTGCTTATTATTTGATTGTTTGTGTTATTCGTTAACCCACCACCCAATGCTGGATGAGTCTTGATGTTTTTTGTTCTTTTTAAAGTTAGGCTTCTTCCTGTGTTTTTGTGCCATATCTTCTGCCCTCTTCTGGTTGCGGCAGTGCATGACACGGCTGGAAAAATAGGGTTTATTACAACACACACATCAAAACCAAAAGGATCAGGATGGATCCAAAATAAACAGCAAATGACCAGGAATGAACTAAATGATGGAATAAACACAACTAGAGAACTATATACATACATACAACATACAGCTATAATGAACCATCAAAGAACAGAAGCAGAACAGGCACTTAAATACACAGCTAACAAGACACAATGCAGGACAGTGAGAATCATAACCAATAACAAGGACTGAGGGCAACCCAGGAACAGGTGTTACAGTTAAACAGCACTGGTGAAATCAAAGTGACCTTTCAGCCACATGGTCAGCTCTGCATCGCCCTCTGCTGTTTGCATTAGAAGCTGCTTGAAATTCCCACTCTCCTTACCAACACCTCGAAAAGCCAGGCCTTGCCGTGCCAAGTACTTAACTTCAGAAGATTTTTCCTCACTTGCTGCTGCTCTTTCCAGCTCATCTGAAGGTTGAATATTAACAGGATTCATCTTCTGAATCCATGTCATCAGTGCTAATCTGTGGCACTGCCTGTCTTTATGTGCACTGAATTTCCCCAGTGCCCAAGCTCCTCCCCCCTCCTCCCTAATACACCTTCATCTTCACCTGCCTGTCTGCTCTCTTTCTCTCTCTCTCTCTCTCTCTGTCATTGACTCACACTCAGTCTCCCTGATTAAATGCTGTATCTGAAATACACACCACAGGCCAACTAAGAAGCATATTAAACTAACATCAGGATCAGGCTGCTGTGACGTCATTATTCACTCTTAACCATCAATATTTGCTCCTTTTCTCACTCCCCTCCATGTCGCCTGCATTCTCTGCCGTCAGCAGCCTCTTGCTGTCTCTCCCTCTTCATCTTTACTCTCAGCACAGCAGAGTTTACATGAAAGCAGTTATCAGTAAACAAGTGGTGCTTCTTGGCATGATGCTCAGGAATGGATTTCTAAGGATTTGTTACCTGAATAGGAATGATTAATATATGAAGAACCTTTGACTCACATACTGTATACGTCTATCATCTGACTGGCACTAATTATCTCACTGTCTGTACTTACTTTCCTGCTTTTCTGTGGTTGCCCAAAAACTCACGATTGTCACACTTCCTCTTCATGATGACAAGCTACTCACTGTGAATAAATGCTGACTGTAATAAAACTATTTGCATTTAAATCACACATTAATAACGCAAAATACCTTAAGTAAGCAAGTATAGCTTTCTACAGTAATGGAATATAAAATTAATTAAACCTATTACTGTCTACAAAATAACACATTCAGCACTATATCAGACTTTACATCTGCTTTCTGACCATTATAAATATACCTGAGTGAGCACCGTTGTTAGTTTCTAGGAGAATGTGCAGTTAATAACATTTCCAGGTAATTTAACCAGCGTAACTGCACATCAGGCAATTATTATAATTATAAACGTAGTAGGAGTAGGGGGCGCTATAGAGCGAAAGGGTGACTACGCCACTCTGTAACTGTCGCTAAGACGGTTATTTTATAATCACCTTTTGCTGGTTTGATTTAATATAGAATGTATACTGTGAAATGTATGCCAGTGCCCTCTGCTGACTATTTAATTGATCCGTGTTAACCCTTGAATACATGGTCAGGTGACGGAATAGGGTAGGAGTAAATGCATGCTGGGAGATTCATGGAGTCAACTTGTGGTTTGTCGGCTTGTCACGGCAGGATCTGTAATAACTCCTAAGCATTTGGTCAGAAGGCGCACACGGTAATTTATATTTATTGTATTTACTTGTTGTCTTGTATTGAAAAGTGGAATTGCAGTGATGTATGAGCCGCTGTTTAGCAGTAATATCATGGATCTTTTAGAATGTCTTGTAAGATTAAATGTAATGCAGGAATTTAATAATATGTTTATTTTATAGTTTTTCACGGTGTCTAGAAGAATAAAGACGGAATAAACTTCAACATCTGTCAGGCGTATGTTTTCTGTACCAGATGAAGAACTTTGGGAGCTGTTATATCTTATATAGTAAAGGTAACCTTACAGTAAATGACGTCTGCTGTCATCTGACGCTATATAGAAAATGTAATTAAATAAGATTAAATTTACCTTCTGCGAGGGGCACCCTAATATAATGATATATATAATAATTATAATATAATATAATTATAATATAATAATACACTGCTGTCTGTCTGCCATAAAATAAATAAAAGGGGGAATTGGAATTGCATATGACTATGGAGAGAATGGTTGTCTATGGTGAAAGAGGTGTGGAAATTTTTACTGATTCACATAAGGGACAGCATAAAGGGTTGTTTAATTCAGTATCAGAGGAATTCATATATTTGTGTGATTATGATAATCACACTATTATAACTTGATAGTACATCTCTTGAATTGAACTAATTACAGTGTCATGTATAACACTGCACTTTTTAATACATTGTTTGGCAGAACAGACTGCAAAACTGTAGTCTCAATGGAAAGCTGGATGAAATTCCTAGGGTGGCGTAGTCAGCTGTCCACTGAGTCTACAGTTTTGTAGTTCGGTCTGTCGCAGTCTGGCGCAGTTGGCAGGATCATCGTCCTGAGAGCAGAGACGCGTGTTCAGTGTGAATGACTCTTCAGTTGTTTTTCTATTTTTAATTACTTTTTTATTCCTATCCATGTCTTTTTTTCTTTTTGTATGCTCATTATTTAGCCAGTACAGCTGTTTTTATTGTAGTAGAAAACAACAGTGAGTGCCAGTCACTGGCAAATCCCTTGGTTCCCGGTTCCACTCCATCGGTCCTCTGGTGGTCCCCTTGAGCTGTGGACCCCTTTCCAGTGTTCTGAAGCCAGATCCTCCTGAGCCGCACGGAAGCGGAAGTTGGCAAAGTGAGATGTGGCAGTAGGCCTATGCATGCAATTGACTGGAGTATGGAGAGTAAAGCCTTTCGTTTTGTTTAATAAAAGTTGTCCTTGTATTTTCTCATATGCGAGAACATCACAACTGCCACTGCACTTGTTGATGTGTAAGTGTGCCCTATTCAAACAATAAAGAGAAACTACATGCAGCACTGAAAAACTATTCCACGGCCAAAAAAAATGTAAACATTCTTTCTATATCAGAAGCTAGTCTCTGACTGAAATTTCTATAAATCTTTATATAAACTGATAGCAATTAACCTAAGAGTGCATGCTTGGATTTTAGTATCTGCATGTACTGTGGAACTAAAAAGAATCATAATCAACATATATAATTACGTAAATGAAAAACAAATACGTTGCATTTTCCTTAATAGTTTTGCACATTGCCATAATTTATATTTAATTTAAAGTATGAAGCACCCAAGCAAAGTTTATGTTGAAATAATACTCAAGATTCTTAAGTCTTAGCTCTGGCACAGTGGTGGATCTAGAAAATTTTACATGGGGTGGCAAGAGATTTTAACAGAGTGGCATGGAGGTTCAGTGAGAAACCGACTATCATTCAGAATCGTGGAGCTCAGGAGCATACTTACACTGAAAAAGTGACAATTTATCTAAGCATTTGGACTCTCATGGTTAAAACAATGCTGATTGTACTTTTCATTATCACTGACCAGTTGTTTTTCTTTGTTGTGCTGTGCAGCACAACGTTTCACAAACATATCCAAATTAAGAGCCTTTGCACGCTGATTCTCAATGCTCAGCAGAGTTTCCAGGTCCGCGGTGTTCATGCCCAATTGTGCTATTTTGAAAACATAGTTTCGGGTAAATATTAGGAGGTCATGGGTTGCGGATTTTTGGGCTGATTTCATAATGTTATACAGCAGCAGACTGCAAGGGGAAAAAGAAACTAATTATTATCAGTGCAAGTGGCTCCTAATCCTGAGTAATGCTGGATCTCTAGCCACCTAAAGTAAGAGACAGATGCACACGGAAAGCAGGGCTGCCGACTACCATGCATCTGGCATGACTTTCACGCTCTCAGACACTCACGCAAGGAATCTTCCACTATATTATTCCACTATAAGCCTAAATGTAGCTACATCAGAAGCGTTGGTGTAGTTTGCAAACCCTACATACCATTTAGAACAGGGGTCACCAACATGGTGCCCACTGGCACCAGGATGCCCCCAAGGACCACATGAGTTGTCCACGGACCTGTTCTAAAAATACCACAACTCACCAGTGGGCAGCGACTAAAATTTAATTTTATCTTGTTGCTATTCTTCTTTAATCACATTTGTATTTATATAGATTTGAAAATGACAATATCCAAAAAAGCATTTAAAACGTGTTTATTCTACATGAAGTTTAGATAAGTTTAGGTAAAGTCTGTTCTGGTAGCCTTTGTATGGCTCAGTACCCGTGAAGTAGCTCTCAGTTTCAAAAAAGGTTGCTGACCCTTGATATATAGTATACCCCAATCTTGGGTGATATATCCTAATCAGTAAAATAACAGTCGGCTAAATTCCGCATAGTGATCTCATTAACTGCGTGTTGTTGCTGAAATACATCACACAGACGTCGGGGGAATATCGAATCATCAGAATATGTAAGATTTATACATTTGGTTAAGTTGAACGCATTTGCTGTTGAATGCAATTCCTATCACATTAACAATTACTGGTTGAAAAATGAATTGCTGTTAGTGTCTTAAATCATACTGCTGTAAAAGTAAAATTTACAACAGAAATCAATATTGCTTAGAATATGGGTTAAGATGGAAAATAATTTTTCCATCCCAATCCCAATCATGTTGATGCAAATTTACAGCAGTGTGGATTCTCAGAAAAAAAGGTACTCTGACATAAAGATCAGCAATACAGTGCAAATAACATTTAATTTCACATTTATACAAAAAAGGACAGGGCATTTCGATGATAAAATCTGTAGTGAACAATAAGTCGCATCAAAACAAAACCTGGAATTCGGTCATGCTACCTTAAGGTTAAACATTACTTTGTGAGACCACATTATAAAGGCAAAGAATGTCTGCAACAACAATTCTGGGCCCAAATGTTTGAGTGGGCGATCATAGTCAAATAGTCAGTTGTTTTGTGCAAAGTTCCTTGTTCTGAAATAAATACTTTCTGCAATAGCACATCCACACATATTCACACAGTCTTTATCGTTCAATGTCTAGAAGAACTGATCATTCTTCTCGTAGGCGCAGGTAGAGGTCAATTGCCTTATAAGCATCCAGAGGAACATCAAGACCATTCTCTGCCATGACAGAGGTGCACAACGTGAAGACATCATCATCACAAGCAATGTCACGTCGGTGAATGCAGTCATTTTCACAGTGGTTGACTTCTTCCTCTGGAATCTGGCACAAATAGTCCTGTGTGTTCTATAATTCTGGCACCAAGTACATGACATCGGGACGTCTGTGGGGGACATGGTGGTTTCCTGAGGGCCAAATAAGGTGACAACTATGATGCTTATGTGGCGCGGGGTGAAAATGAGTCTGACACCCCTGTTTTAAGAGATCCGTGTTTTTCTTGCTGCCAGCAGCTCATAAAAAGGGTCAGCGCTCACAGCAGCAGTGATGCTCTGTATCCACTTGTCCTTCTCCTCAGGGGTTGGCGCCGAGATGCGGTACACCACATGATTGCCCTCTACCAGGCGCCGTCCGCCTCCGTTTTGCAGGCTTTCATCAGCTGTCTGCTGTTGTTAGGGATGTACAGTTCAAAGCAGTTAGGCTTCCTGAGATCATTCACCTCACGGATGCTCAGATTCTCCAGCGGAATGATCACCCTGGGTTTCTTATCCGTAGTATGTTTAAAGTAGTAAAGGCAGTTGTCCATCAGGATGAACCACCGCCTTTTCCATGTTTTCACCCGTCCTCCTCCCAGTTTGAAGAGCCAACCCTCTCTGTCAGGGTTGAAGAAGGCATTGTTCCCATTGTCTTCAGGAATCTTGAATGGCTCATTTTTTATGCTCTTATAAAGATTTCGGAGGAGATCATCTGGCAGGATGCCTCCATCATTGATTCCTCGATTCATGGAGATGAACCTGTCCACACTGGGCTTGTCTCTCACATTTGGATTATGAAGGCTAGTGTTTAGCATGATTATGGAAAATGAAAGTACATAGCAGGTGTCAATGTTTTGGAAGACTCCAGGATTACATTGACAGTACCTCTGCGCAAAGGCCTTCATCATCCTGTCAATCTTTAGTGCTTCTCCTGGCAGACGGAAACTCCAGAGGAACTGCCTGAGAGCCTGTACCAGGTTGAACCCTGCGAATTCATGAAGCCCAAGAAATGTTTGGAGGACTTGGATATTGAAGTCGTCTCTCTCACCCAGGTAATCCCCAATGGCTGTTTTGTTCAGCCCCTCTCCCTTGTATAGGAGCTGGGCGATGTCCTCAGACGTGTGCCGGAGAAGATTGTTTTGTACCATGAACAGGATACCCTTCTTAGGGTCCATGTTGAATTTCTTTCTTCCCTTGGCGACATGCCTATTCTTTTCTAAGATTTGGCTGCGTTTGGTGCTGGATTCAAGGCCCTCCACTTCCATGAGGGCCTCTCTCAGCGCCTCCCGCAGCCTCTGGATCTCCAGCAGAAGAGATCCTTTCCTCAGCCGGATGTCCTCGAGTTCAGAGTGCTTCTCCGGACTCAGGTCCATAGAGACTGCAGCAGACAGGAAAAGGAGATCGTCAGCGGGTGTGGAGCTCAGCAGGTTGGCCATCTCTGCCAGTTTGGTTGTTGGTTCAAATCCCATGGCAGACAGAGTCATCGTAACATTGTTAAGCCCTTGAGCAAGTCCCTTAGACCCAAGTGCTCTGACCCCAAACTCTCCTCACTTCAGACAAAAGCATATGCTGAATATATGTAATCCCAAAGGGCAGTTACAGAAGACCCCAGGACCGGAGTAACGTGGGAAGCAATTACTGATGCCTGGAAGCTTTAGGGCATGCAAATAAACTGCATCCAAAGGCAAATGGCTAATAAAGAATGCTCTGAATGCCAGGCATTCGTCCAGCAGTGAGATCGTAGAGATAATGAATAAAGATAGAAAGTGTGAATAAAGATAAAACATTTTGATTGTATTTGCGAAGCGATGCTGGATGTGCTGAGCTCGCCGGGAAGGTCATGTGGTCCGCATTCCCTCCCCATGCACACGTGATCAGCTCAATCACAGCAAATTTGTCGGTTTGCTGCCCTTCAGGGAAACAATCTAAAGGGTGTTACGGGAAAAGTAATCGATGCAAGAGCCAATGATGTTCTCCTGGTGCCTACCCGTGTTTATGTTATCGTTACTGACACAAACAATGATGAACGATAATAAGCATTTATAAGCCATGATGACCGCACCATTAACGCGGAGTTGCACTAACGTCTGTTTTTATAGCTAACCAGCAAGTCAACCTCACACCCTGGTAATGCAACAGCGCCGTTTAAACAATACGTTTACACAGAGTGCTTGTGATCAGTGGCCTGTACTACGAATCAGGGTTACTGGCTTATCGAGGTAACTTGATGGATTTAAGGTACCACAGTTTAAATGAATTTCATATTTGTTCATCGGGATGTCTGAATCGGTGCTAATCAGTACTACGATGCCAGTTATGCAATGTAGTTTTGATAAAAACTTTTCTGTCATTTAACATAAGAGGAAAAAAATAATTATACTGTAGTCAAATTGGCTGATATAAAATGGTTTAAAACTGTGACAAATTTTGCCTTTTTTTTACAGTGTATACTTCCAGTCACAAGGTAGCAGATACGGATTTCTGAAATAGCAAAGATAAAGGTCAATGATTAATATCCCTCATCTCTTTTAAAACGATAGGTAAGATGCTGTTTTGATATCCTGTCTAGGGTTGGAGTGTAACAGTATTCACGGGAAAGGGGAATGGGATAAAGGGACAAACAGGGTGAGGGCAAGAAGGGAACACCAGTGGACAAAGGGATATTTTTTGTATTTTAATTTTTTTTCCATGTATAATACTGACACTGAACAAATAACCCAGTGCAAAAGACTTTGGGAGTGACCACAGCCAAAATAACAAACAAAATCCCCAACTATCAAGTGTGACCCACAGCTAATCTCACCTAAGTGCAAAAGAAAAGGAAACCAAAAGACAAACACTCCACCTCACTCCCTGACCAAATAAACAGAGTCCAACACACACTTGCAAAACAAAATAGCAGTCACTGCCTACACAGCAATACAATCACACATACATAACTTACACACAAGTCAAAGCAACGAGGGGGCTAGTGAAGACGTAAACCAAAGAAAACCAAGCGGGGAGACAGCAAGCCAAACTGAGGTCGCGGGGGGGACCGGAGCCTGTCCTTGGAACAACAGGCGTAGGCAGGAACCAACCCTGGGCAGGAGTCAACACTCTGCAGGGCGCAAACACTCACAACTCAGATTTGCCAATTAACCTACCCTGCGCACTTTTGGACTGTGGGAGGAAACCGGAGCCCCTGCTGGAAGTCTTTCCCCATTCACCAGATTATATTGCCAGAAGACTGAAAATTAGATATCAAATACTAGAGTGACATAAAAACAAAAAACAAGTTTGCTTGTAATGAGACGAAAAACAGAAGATTATCTCTTTTTATATTTTGAGAAAACATTTTAACATTTATCCAACCGGCCAAATGGTTTAATACTTCATACAGCAGCATTTCTAAACTCATTCCTCAGCCCACCAGACAGCTCCACGTTTTTGCTCTGTCCCAGATCCCTGCATGCATGAACCAAACAGTCACCTTTTACTGCTGTGCTGAGAGCTTGGACAGAGCAAAACTGTGGATCTTTGCAGTGGGGTCCAAGGACTGGCTTGAGAAACCCTGGCATAGAGGAGACTGCAGTGAGAGCCAAGAAAAAAAGAGATTAGAGAGGAAGGTAAAATGCTTCCATTAGCATGGCAAATAAGCTGCAAGTACAGACCCTGTGCTTCCATTACAAACAAAAAGCCTGTATGACCCTCCTAAACACACGTCAGATTAACTTAATCAGGGGAAATAAGCATAAAACTTGGCAAAGACTAGACTATGAAAAAGGAAGGTGAACATCATACTTACACGAACTTCTGCTAAAGCAAATGGACAAACCCCTTTTAACTGAATGAAGT
This sequence comes from Brienomyrus brachyistius, assembly GCF_023856365.1. Taxonomy (NCBI): domain Eukaryota; kingdom Metazoa; phylum Chordata; class Actinopteri; order Osteoglossiformes; family Mormyridae; genus Brienomyrus; species Brienomyrus brachyistius. The sequence goes on along the minus strand of NW_026042311.1, from coordinate 3,212,397 downwards.
TACTTTAAAAAATTAATAATCCAAAAATAAATCAATAAAAATTAAGAAAAACACAATCATGCTTTGAACTAATACTGCAGTCAGTCCTAAATGTTCCCATGACATTCTTTTCGTCACGACGCACACTCGGTACATATTGGTTAAAAACCATTTATAATCCTTCATGTACCAGTCTATGATGGAGCACCCCAACCTGGGCCACCCATCCAACATGGCAAATTTCTGCCCCCTGGCCCCAGAGACTAGCAGACCAACCTCTGGAAACAGGGAACCAGGGGGACATGGGCCGCTGACTGGATGGGCGGCTCCAGAATGAGGTGGAGCAGAAGGTAGACTCCACAGCAGAGGACCGAGGAATGTAGACCAAAACCAGGGAACCTGAAGTGGCAAGAACACAAACCAGGACAGACATATAAAACCAAAGCAAACGCATCAGTGGCACAGCCCACCAGCTTGTGAAAGATGGCTACCTGGCATCATGAATCCCTAAATCAAAAACCTTTGTGATGGCAACTTTGTCACCCAGGACTGATCCCTCCTAAAGACCTCAAGTTTCAATGCAAGGTTTCCGAAATGTTTTGAAACATTAGTTCATGTGACTGCTGTGGTATTGTTCCAGGCAGGGAAAACAACTTAGGAGAAAATTTCCGTGCATGTTGGGTGTTTGTGGTACTGTTGGGCTGAGGGGGTAATTGAGTGACTATTAACCTTTGAAATCCAATTATATTATTTAAACAGGTTAGTAGTTAGACAGTGTGATTTAGATGAGGATAAGGATGTTTTATTGTCATTACAAAACGTGTTCTACATGAAGGGAACAAAATGAGGCACTCAGATCCGGTGTATTAGCAAAAATAAAATAGAAATAAAATCGAAAGAACAATACAATGAATAATATGGTAAAAATTAAAGTAAAATAGAATAAAGACATTAAGATAAATTCCATTAAACCCTCTGGGCCAGGCGCTCTGCCACTCTGCATTGTATTCTTTGCATGTACAACTTTGTACTCCATAATTTTAATATTTTATCACGAAGCCTGAAGAGCAATATGAACTGTATCATGCTTTAAGTAAATTGTCTCATCCTTTATTTGACTAAAGTATATTTAACTTCTACAGAACTTTGCAAGCTCATCTAGGATGGAGAATTTCTGCTGCTGAGCGCATTAGAAGAGATTCTCAGAGGGAGATACGAGTCCTAGGTGCCTGCTGGGTACATATTGAAGACAGAGTTAGGACCGACTCCAATAATTCTGCACTGTCTCCCAGATTAGAGGAAAAAAATGTATTTTACTGAAAATTTCATTTATGAAATTTTACCTTAGACTTGGTCAGCAGCCATGTGGATAAATTTCAGAACTACAGACGGTCTGTGGGTTGGGGGGGACAAGCAGGTTGGCCGGTGGAGGCACGCGGAATGCTCCTGGGGGTGTGGTGGGTGTGCTTATATGATTTACAGGAGCCGAGGCTAACAAAGGCACTAAACTGCACAAACAGCCTCATGTACGAAGTTTTACATGAAAAGGGGCCATGGGCTTGTTGGCACTATGTTTCTTAGCAGACTGACTAATACAGCCAACTGGACCCGTCTACCTCTTCAAAAACATCAAAATGGGGTCAAAATGGCCCCATCTGTGTTAATTTGCATCATTAATTATGGCATAAATCAATACATTCCAGATGAATTTTAAGGTAATTTCAACAAAAGCCTGTAATATCATTTTCGACCACCATGTGACACCACAAGCCATTGGAAAACCACTAAGCTGTCAATATGAGATTTGGCAGAACAGAAAATATGATGTTAAATATATCACAGTGCAATAGTTTTAAAAATAAATCACTAACTTTGCACGACTATTTTATGTGTTTTGTCAAATAAAAAACCTGAAGTATTTGAGCTTGAACTGATACTGAGCAAAATATTACCTCTTACTTATATGAAGGTTCGCATTATCTATGATGTAGAATAAAAGACACAAGTAAACAATCCATTTCTTTGTTTTAAAGAAACAGATTAGCTAAGAAAACCAATTCCCACCCTGTGGAATCAATGTGCATCACCTGTCTGTTTGTGGCCACTGCCCCGTGCACAATCTGCCACTGAAGATCCACCGTGTGCTTCTCAATGGGGGGCTTGTACAGGGACCTCCAACATCCCCGCGGGGAAGATCCAGGCCTCAACAAACCTGACCACCTAGAATCTGCCAGTCCACTCAGTGCCCGAAAATGCAGCACTTTAACACAAGCCTGGTACAGACCTTTCTTAGACAAATCTCTAAGAGCCACCTGCTGAAGAGACATGAAAGAGAGCAGCAAACCCACCTCCTCCCGATGACCCTCTACAGCAGGAGGGAAAAATGGGGACTACTGCCTCCTCCCAACTCAAGCACATTCTTAGTTGCCTCTGGTAGCGTGCAGACAATGTCCTCCAAAGCTCTCTGAAGAAGTCTGGGGGAGGGGGAAACATTTCCGCATGTAGGGGGCCCGTGGCATTTAATTATTTACAGAAAATTCCATAGAGCCAATGTAGGAACCTGAGGTCAGTTTAACACAGGTCACTGTCCGTGGTGCTGAAACCTTTACTTGATGGGCTGGTCCTGAACGAATACAATGGCTGGCCAGCGTGTCTCACTATGTGTTTCCACTGACTGACACCTTCACATGTAATGTGATTGTTAACAATGAGGAACATTTTACAAGTTACTACAGGAAGCAATATTTACATGCCTGTAGCTTTCATTTCTCACCACAGAAAACCCCAAAAAAAAGAAATAAGAAATACATTCATGTTATATCCAATATATCACTTCCTCATTTAAAATCATAAAACATATCTGACTGTTAATCTCTATGTTTTAATAATTTCAATAGCATTGCGTGATTTGCTTATTTTTTTCAAAAGCCACTGTGGAAGCGAAATTTAAAGAAGTTTGGTCCCCTTATAACAGCATTGGGTAAGAGAGCCGAGGGCTGCTGGGATTGTTCTCAATGTCTTGTTGGTGCCATGTGGGTTGTGCTGCACTAACAGCTTCAAGTTATGAGATAACATGAGCAGATGCCATTACGTCATTAGTGCTACACAAGATATTGTCATGACCTGGCTCAAGGCCATAAGAAAAAGTGGACCAGTGTTAAATCACTGTGCCCTCAGACCTCTTCAGATTGCAAGCCCATTTAAATGGCACAGAGGTACACAATGGGTGGCCTGTATCTGCTTCACTTAATGTGCACCAAAGACCTCATATGAGGACCACAAGAGCCACCCCAGATTTACCCACCATCATGAGAAAGACTAAGATCAACATGGATCAAATGGCCTATTTGGGTGTACAATCACCCCCAGACCACTCTGACTGGCTTTGGGTTTTTGAGACAATATGAGAAGGGCAGGTGCCCTTTTGCGTGGAATGTCTCCCATTCCTGTTTTTCCTTCTTCCTCTTTTTGTTTTCTTCAAGTGCCAACAAGAGAAATTAATGACAATGCCAAAGCATCTGTAATTGCAACAATTTTCTAGGAGAAGGGGTGTGTTTTTTGACACAAGTGCAGGGGTGCCAATATTTTTGGCCATGACTGTAATAGTTATTTGTGATTTGTAATAATTATTTAATTTTATCGATCCATCTACTTACCTACACTAAAAAATGTACTGTTGGATGTAATTAATTTTAAGTGGTTACATGAAATTACTTTCTAAGAACATTTTATTTTGTAATTCAAATTTTTCTTATTTTTCAAACCAAAAAGTTACAGCACTCTCATATAATACACTTCAGCCATTCACATTTATAAAACAATATGACCAATCACTAGTTCAACCTCCCAGCCATTTATCCTTCAAAAACATGGCCCTAGAAACATTCCCACATTTTCATTATATCTCGTTTCCCATTTAGTCTGTCCAACATTTTTTCATATGAAGCTGCCTTAATCATCTCATCGGTCCATTCCTTTATATTGGGGATTGTTGAGGATTTCAAATGGCTTAATATTACCCTCATGGCAGTTATGAGTCCCACCATCACAGCCTTAAACTGTTTATTATTCCCCTTTGGCAATTCCACTCTATCTCCTAGCAGACAGAGTCGGGTTTGCGGGGTAAAGTAAAGCCTAGCCATTTGTCCAGGAGATCAAGAACTCTACCCCAAAATGGATATACCTGAGAGCACTGCCACAGCATGTGTAAATAAGCCCCCACCTGTCTTCTAAAATTCCAACACTGATCAGTATTAATTAGTCCAGTTCTATTTAGTCTAACTAGTGTCCAGTACTATCTGTGTATAATTTTATACTGAATAAATTTACCTTTTACTTCCCTATAATATTTCCCCACTCTAGTAAGTATTCTTAACCATTCATCTTCTCTTTTTTAACACTCGTGACTCAATGCCTCAGTTGCAAAAATTTCCAAAAACTCCCTCCTCCTCCTACATCATACTTACTCTTTAAGTCTGATGATGACATAAACATCCTATTTACAAATAAATCCCAAAGAGTTTTCACCCCTTTGGATTGCCATTGTTTCCATACTTTTTCCTATTTGTATTTCAGGATTGTGCCAAATTGAGGAATATGGCTGCATGTCATGTGATACTTTAAGCTTCTTATGTATTTTGATCCATATATTAATCGAAAAAGATATTATCGGGTTTGTATTTCTTATATTGTCCCCCCATTGTGACAGAATGTGCAGAGGTTGAAATAGTGAAGCCAAATCGCTCTTGATAGCTATCCAGTCCACATCAGAATTCACATTCTTCCAGTGATAGTAGAGTTTGGCTATTTCAAATGACATGCTATATAATCTAACATCTGGCAATCCTAGACCTCCCTTGTCTCTGGGCGAAGTAATTTTAATCCTAAAGGTTTTTTTCTTTCCCAAACAAAAATCTTTTACTATACTCTCATACTGATTAAATATCATTTCCGGAATATTAAATGGAAGCATCATAGAGAGATAATTAACTTGAGGCACCACAACCATTTTAATAACATTAACTTTCCCCCCATAAGGATAATTTCAATGCTTTCCATTTGTCCATATTAAGTTTAATTTTGTTCAATGAGGGTTCAAAATTCAGAATTATTATTTTGTCAATATATAAACTCAACAGATTTAAATTTCATGTTTATAGTTCAATTTTGTGTTATATAAACAAAATAATTTTTAATACAGTGCATTTTTTTATTAATTCAACAGCACCCATGTTCAATCCACTTAAGTTTGGAAGGTGTATTGGAAGGTAACGCAGATATTTCTTAAGTGGGCATCCAGAGATATCGTCCCCCCCTCCAAGCACCCCTTTTCTCCACTAGTTGTGTATGGAGCTCAACAGGAGGAATGGAGAGGTAGAGAAAGGGGTTAGTCTCACACATAATGTAATGCAAAATAAAGAGTAAATACAAGTGCCATGAAGCAGAATTGAGCTCCAGCAGGCCTCGACTTACAGTAAAGGAATTGTAAGGCAGACATGCTAACAAAATAGCTTTACATTCCCAATTCCAAACCATTAATGGGCAACCTTAGAGTGACGACGGCTAAAAAAAACCTTAGCTATAAGCAGGAATGAAACGTTGTGAAAAGCCAAGACTCCACATGAACATGTTCTCCCCTTGCAGAGTCAGATCACGCATTTGAAGTGTCCCCAAGTGTTTGTGTGTTTTAGGTTCCTGTTAGTGAGGGGTCCTTTGCCGTTCTGTCTGACAACCAACAGAAAGTCCACTGTGTCTCTGCAACTTAAGCTGAGTCAGTGTAAGTGTGTGGCTCAGTAGCTCAAGTATTTGGGCTTGTAATCCAAAGTTTGCTGGTTTAAATCCAGCTTCAGATGGATAACTGTATGTTTATGGGCCATTGAGTTATGAAAAATAATCAATGTAGTGAATCACTATATTCTCAAATTACTTGTTGTACTTTTATGAACAACACCATTTATTAAACAAACAAATCTGCATTGGCAGAATGAAGAATTAAAAATGAAAATAATCATTTAAGAAACTGTGGAAAACTGAATATACAATATTTGTAAATTGAAGGAAGAGTCCATTAACTTAACGGAAAATGTGCTGGTAATTGTCTGCCAGTACATTTTCCGTTTTTTGGTGGATTTTTTTTTTTTACAGTGTATGACGCGCTTGAATTCACTGAGCTCAAGTGTATGTGAAAATTAATATATTTACATCTAGTATGTTTCATGGCTTCACTGTATTTCCCTCTGGAATGATCAGTTTCATCTAACTGCTGATGTTAAAGGCAGAGCTGAAATTTAGTTTAGTCATGACCTCAAAATTTAATTGAGTAGGTATTCTGTACAACCAGACGGAACTGCTGGTTGGGCTGGTCATCACCTGCGTTTTCTAAGTGAGGTCTAAATGTAAAGTTTCAAATTGCACAATATATATTAATCTGTTTTTAATGTTTTTACAAAATATTTTTTATGTGTTTGCATCTTATATTTTGTATAATGGGCTTGTACATTTGATTCTTCCTTGATTTCGGTGTAATGAAGTGTAACTAGTGAAAAAGAGAGAAGCTTTTGGGAAGCATTATTGAGCTGATTGTCCAGAGTCACTTGGGTGATAATTAAGGTCAATATAAATCACCTATTACCCACTGTAACCCTTTGTATTCCCCCCGCACACTCTGTTAACAAAATAAGAGGGTTGAAGTCAAATCAGGTTAAAAAGGTAAATTTGATCCTCCGCCTATCGCGGAAGATGTGGTCCAGACCCATCAGCGATAGGTGAAAATCCACGATACAGAAGGATCATATAATTTTTTTTTGAGGTTTAAGCCTTAAAATACCCCTCCCACATGCTTTAAACATATGTAAACTCATTAAAACACATATATCGGGCTATGTTAAATGTCGGGCTAAGGATATGAGTAACATAATAATAATAATAATAATAATAAAATAATAATTTTTAATATATATACACACACACAACTTTCTCTCTATATATGTAATGGAATATATAAAAATAAAAACATATATGGCTCTTACACATTCTTTTCATCCTTCTTCATGTAGCGTACTGTTGATTCATTCAAGCCATAATGGCGAACGCCGTCCGCATAACGCTTTCCTTCCCGAAGCACATCCAGAAGTTTTACCTTCTCCTGAATGGTCAACGTCTTCCATCGTAGGGCTTAGAACAAAACGAAAACAATCGGACCACAAACAATATACCGGATACGCAGAGAATTATGAGGCGTCGGAGGAAAATCCGCGATATAGTGGGGGAATCGCTGTAATGTGAAATCTGCCAATCCTGGTTTTCAGCACCATGGACAGAAACCAGTCGTTTATAGGGACCTATTATGCCCATTTTCACTGTTCATAATTGGATTTTTATGGTCTGCTAGAATAGATTCACCCTTTTAATAGGTGATATCCTAGAATCCAATATATTATTGCAGGGCTGTTTTCATTTGATGTTAACCAAACGTGATATATTTATTTTTACTTTTGATATCTCATCCTTTTCCCCTTATCTGATAAGAGCCGCTGTCCGCTGAGACAAGCTGGTGTGTTTTTACTGCTCACTGAAAAGTGGGTGGTGTGGACTTTGTGTATTACATGACACTATGAGACAGTCACTGATTGGTGGGCTCTGAGGGGGCGGTGTGACCTGAAAATCATCCATCAATCAACCCAGGATGGGGGGCCAGCCCATCGCAGGGCACACTCACACACCATTCACTCACACATGCTCTCCTACGGGCAATTTAGCAACTCCAATTAGCCTCAGCATGTCTTTGGAAAGTGGGGGGAAACCGAAGTACCCAGAGGAAACCCCACGACGACATGGGGAGAACATGCAAACTCCGCACACGTGTGACCCATGAGGAGACTCGAACCTGGAACCCAGAGGTGTGAGGCAACAGTGCTAACCACTGTACCGCTCCTGAAAATCATGAACCATTTTAAATATTGAAGTATTTTTTAAATATTTATTAATTTTAAATATTTATTAAATCACAACATTGGGCAGTATACATGTTATAGGTACTTATTAATGAATAAGCAATATAATAAGATTCAATTTTGCTTTCACTACTTAAAGCGCCAGAACATCGTATTTGAAAAATTCAACAGCAATATCTCTTACCAGAAATCAGGAACAGGTTAAGAAAATCCACAGACTTCGTCGCGAGCAGTTCAATATACGAACTATTTCCTTCTACCCGACGCCACACACCAATAATATTACTGCGCAGCAGATATCGCCAGGGAGCTCGCGCTTGTGTCTAATGCGCAGTGATACGAGTAGTGTACTTCGATAAAAGCCCGACATTTCTACGGCTGATATTTCCAAACCTGAACAACTCCCAGCAGAACTTTGATGAATAGATAACATTAAGACCCCTCTAAAATATCTTTTTATAGTTTTGGGGTGAACCTCCCATTTAAACGAAGTACATGGTGGTGCTCATGAATTTGAAAGCCTAGATGCCTCACCTCGCTTTTCCACAACGTGTCAGCAGCGCCACCATCTTGGAGCGGTAATTAGACATAAACAAGCAACATGTCAGGGTGTAGATGGAAAGATCTTTTAGCCATAACTTCTTTACTAATTAACGCATTTATATCTTACAATTATGTAGAATAAATAAACAAGCCCACCACTACTGCCCCCCCAAATTTATGTAGTACTACTCATAGTATTCTCAACAAAAACTAATGCTAGTATCCCGTCAGTGTCACAGGCAAGTAAACATGTTATGTATCTTATTTGACCGTACCGCAGATTTTTTTACCTGTGAAATGTGGTTCCCTGTTTTCTAGTTTTAACATTCCTCATGTTGTTGCTGTGATGTCCGCTCCTTCCGCTCCTCGTGTGTGCCACGCCCCCTGATTACCCACGTGTGCTTCCCTGATCGTCTCCAGCTTTGTCCATTTACTTTGCTTGGTCCTGTCTTATTTAAGTCCTGGTCTAACCTGTATGCCTTGTCTGTCATTGATGTTAGTCGTTAATACTATTAATGAAGTAGCCGCCCTATCCTTTTACTTTGTATGGAGTGTGCATACAAGACACAACTAATGCAGTTGTACTGTTATGTATATAATTTAAAAGGTATACTTGCCAGCAAAAGATTGAGTTAATAAAATTAAATGAAAAGTATTAAGACCCCTTGTCATTCATAGTATTATATACTTCTTAATTTTACAAAGACTTTTTTCCTATCATATTTTTAAGTTTTTGAAGTTGATAATCTGGAAAACTGCTGCCTGGGATCAACTATCCATTCTTGACTCTTGGAATAGGAATTGAAGTCGAATAAAACAGCCTTACAGCACCCTCTTGTGACATACAGTAATATGGAAAACAGAACAATTACTAACTGAACGCAACATCCCCCCTTTACTTATGTATTCTTCTTCCTGCAGCAGCACTGTATTCTATAAAAGACACGCCTTACCTGTAACATTTCTTCCTTTAAGGTCACTACACCCCAGACAAAACAATAATGTAAGTTCAACAAAAAACATTGTGCTTGTGCCTTCCTGTAAGTGCACAACCTTTTCACTATGAACTGCCTGTTTTGCTTCCAACAGAAATCAATTACAATTAGAAATGTTCCATTCACTGAGGACCACAGTAAGAGGATCTATGAACAACTGTTATATATTTTACACTGAATCTCTCTTTTCCTTTAAGGTATCTCTTTCTAACCAGAAAATCACGCTCAGAACATGCACTTCATTTCTTTGTTTAATTCTGTGAAGTTCCATAGTCCTTGAGCCGATGATGGTTTGTGTGCCCTGGCTGCACAGCTTCCAGTTCCTTAGGCCATTCCAAGCTCAACTGTTCTTTCAGGACCAGTCTTTGGCAGGGCTGGAAATTTGGGAAGTCCACTGGGTACTGAGGCCAAATGGGCAGCATGCCATGCTTTCCCGTCAGCCAGGATGGGTCTCGATGGGTGCAGAGAATTTCTGATGCCCTTTTTGCACATGCGCTGGTTTCCACAGCCGCACTCTGTGCCCTTCTCTGAATGAGGGAGTGCGAGCTCCCTGTCTTGCATCACAGTACTGTTTCATGTGAGATTGGCATAGAGACACCCAGCAATGCACTTTATTATCATGTCACTTAATTATCACTTATGCCCCTTCAGTATCAGGCCAAGTACAAACACTACACAAGCAGAGTATTCTGTGGGGAAAAATTAATGTCCTCAACTGCTGAGAGCAGCGTGCTGGTGATGCTCTGTGCTCATTACATCTGTGAGCTCATTACTCTCTGTAGTGCTTTTCAATGCTGCATTGAGCAGTTGCCAGGATGTTATGCTGCCTCTGAGGATAACTGTTTGTTTAGAAGTAGAATAATTCAGAATAATTCAGAAGATGAACACAGATTTTCTCTTATTAAACAAGACACTGGCTCACTCATAATTGTCCAATAAGAGGTAAGGAGCATTCCTATTGAACAATCATGACTTCTAGCTTAAGTTAACTCCACTAACTGAGAAATCCTGCTTAGTGGAACACCTCCCTGGTCAGAAGAGAACAACTACAACAACCAAGAGTCACTACCTGGCTTCTGGTTATTGTGCATTAGCTCACAGCTCAGACTGGGAGTCATTTCATAATGAATCGACTCCTCAAGTCCAAGCGTTGCAGTGGACTGCAAAGCATCCAGGGACACTGCGCAGCACGTTAAAGGACAGCTCTTATGGAGTGACCACTAAACGTAAAAGTGGAAAAATAAATCATTTAAAAAATTTTAAATGAATAGTTAAGGAAGATGTAGCATTTGATTATGTCCATGTATTTTATAATCTATTCAGTACAGGATCATAGGGGAGTCGCAATAGGACATACTGTAAGGAAGGGGAATATTCTGCCAAGAAGGTCAGTGCATCATAGGACTCACTGACAGACACAGACACACACAGGCACAAGGAAACAAGCAGCAGAACATGCATATCACATGCAGAGCCAACAAGCCTGTAGGACCTAAGAACAAACTTAGATTTGGTTTAAAGTGTTCTATCTGGGATGTTCTTGCTGTTGGTACTACAGCCAGACACACAACAGTCTGTAGTCATGATCCTCGTTCCCCAGTAAAATACTCTTATTTTCTTTCATGCGTACTTTGACAAAGACATCAGCTTAATACAATGCATAAGACTCACAAGTTGAAACTTCAAGAATAGGCACAGACCATGACATCACCTTAAAACCAGCTTGGAAGGTGATGAAATTGTAACCTGGCTGTCTTCATCGCCTGATTTAATCCCCATCGTTAACTATGGGGCCTTAATGTAGCATAAGATTAACCACGATCACAAACATTACACTTCTCAGAGTGGCATCTGGGAGGTTGTCCTGCCTGCTTGTGAGTGTATGTGTGTGTGTGTTTGTGTGTGTGTGTGTGTGTGTGTGTGTGTGTGTGTGTGTGAACTGATAGTAGGCTCATGATGGTCATTGACAAGAAAGGGCATTAAACTTGGCAAAAGGGACCGCAATGAATGGCAGATTGTTATTCTTTATATAAATTCAATAACTAAGTCTTCTTTTATTATTGCTTCTCTTAATAGAAAAGATAGAAAAATCCATCAGTTTCTTTTGTTTTCGTTTGTGACTAATTTTCTCTAAAAAAGAATTTACTTTTAGCAAGACAAAACTTCTGAATTCATTTTCTCAGTCTGTCAGTTTGCACGCACAAACACACACACACACACACACACACAGAGGTGTGAGGCAACAGTGCTAACCACTGCACCACCATGCCGCCCCCGCTACCAGAACAGACTTTACCTAAACTTATCTAAACTTCATGTAGAATAAACACGTTTTAAATGCTTTTTTGGATATTGTCATTTTCAAATCTATATAAATACAAATGTGATTAAAGAAGAATAGCAACAAGATAAAATTAAATTTTAGTCGCTGCCCACTGGTGAGTTGTGGTATTTGTAGAACAGGTCCGTGGACAACTCATGTGGTCCTTGGGGGCATCCTGGTGCCAGTGGGCACCATGTTGGTGACCCCTGTTCTAAATGGTATGTAGGGTTTGCAAACTACACCAACGCTTCTGATGTAGCTACATTTAGGCTTATAGTGGAATAATATAGTGGAAGATTCCTTGCGTGAGTGTCTGAGAGCGTGAAAGTCATGCCAGATGCATGGTAGTTGGCAGCCCTGCTTTCCGTGTGCATCTGTCTCTTACTTTAGGTGGCTAGAGATCCAGCATTACTCAGGATTAGGAGCCACTTGCACTGATAATAATTAGTTTCTTTTTCCCCTTGCAGTCTGCTGCTGTATAACATTATGAAATCAGCCCAAAAATCCGCAACCCATGACCTCCTAATATTTACCCGAAACTATGTTTTCAAAATAGCACAACTGGGCATGAACACCGCGGACCTGGAAACTCTGCTGAGCATTGAGAATCAGCGTGCAAAGGCTCTTAATTTGGATATGTTTGTGAAACGTTCTGCTGCACAGCACAACAAAGAAAAACAACTGGTCAGTGATAATGAAAAGTACAATCAGCATTGTTTTAACCATGAGAGTCCAAATGCTTAGATAAATTGTCACTTTTTCAGTGTAAGTATGCTCCTGAGCTCCACGATTCTGAATGATAGTCGGTTTCTCATTGAATTTCCATGCCACTCTGTTAAAGACTTAAGGATCTTGAGTATTATTTCAACATAAACTTTGCTTGGGTGCTTCATATTTTAAATTAAATATAAATTATGGCAACGTGCAAAACTATTAAGCAAAATGCAACGTATTTGTTTTTCATTTACGTAATTATATATGTTGATTATGATTCTTTTTAGTTCCACAGTACATGCAGATACTAAAATCCAAGCATGCACTCTTAGGTTAATTGCTATCAGTTTATATAAAGATTTATAGAAATTTCAGTCAGAGACTAGCTTCTGATATACGAAGAATGTTTACATTTTTTTGGCCGTGGAATAGTTTTTCAGTGCTGCATGTAGTTTCTCTTTATTGTTTGAATAGGGCACACTTACACATCAACAAGTGCAGTGGCAGTTGTGATGTTCTCGCATATGAGAAAATACAAGGACAACTTTTATTAAACAAAACGAAAGGCTTTACTCTCCATACTCCAGTCAATTGCATGCATAGGCCTACTGCTGCATATCACTTTGCCAACTTCCGCTTCCGTGCGGCTCAGGAGGATCTGGCTGCAGAACACTGGAAAGGGGTCCACAGCTCAAGGGGACCACCAGAGGACAGATGGAGTGGAACCGGGAACCAAGGGATTTGCCAGTGGCTGGCACTCACTGTTGTTTTCGACTACAATAAAAACAGCTGTACTGGCTAAATAATAAGCATACAAAAGGAAAAAAAGACATGGATAGGAATAAAAAAGTAATTAAAAATAGAAAAACAACAACTGAAGAGTCATTCACACTGAACACGCATCTCTGCTCTCAGGACGACGATCCTGCCAACTGCGCCAGACTGTGACAGACTGAACTACAAAACTGTAGACTCAGTGGACAGCTGACTACGCCACCCTAGGAATTTCATCCAGCTTTCCATTGAGACTACAGTTTTGCAGTCTGTTCTGCCAAACAATGTATTAAAAAGTGCAGTGTTACACATGACACTGTAATTAATTCAATTCAAGAGATGTACTATCAAGTTATAATAGTGTGATTATCATAATCACACAAATATATGAATTCCTCCGTTGCTGAATTAAACAACCCTTCATGCTGTCCCTTATGTGAATTAGTAAAAATTTCCACACCTTTTTCACCATAGCCAACCATTCTCTCCATAGTCATATGCAATTCCAATTCCCCCTTTTATTTATTTTATGGCAGACAGACAGCAGTGTTTCCCCTATCATTATATTAGGGTGCCCCCCCCCCAGAAGGTCAAGTTAATCTTATTTTATTACATTTTCTATATAGCGTCAGATCACAGCAGAAGTCATTTACTGTAAGGTTACCTTTACTATAGAAGAGCTCTATACATTGTCCTTTTAATAAACAGATTAAATAACCTTTTGTTATTATATCTTATTTGCACAACAGCTTGTCATTTTTGTCTCTATACCAGAGGTGCCCAATACATCGATCGCGATCTACTGGTCGATCGCAAAGACTGAGTAGATCGCATGACATAAAAAATAGAGGAAGGATGACGCGATCAACCGCGCCAGCTGCTGCAAAACTCCAGTAAGCAACCGAGTCGCCTCCAATTTATTTCTACTAAACTTAAGAGAGGGTATAAAACTGAATGGGGGAGCAGGACCAAGTACGAAGCCAATAACCTACCACTTCCATACGGAATGAAAGGAGGAGTATTTTTTCCCCACAAGGTCATATTCGAAGTGCGTTTGTTTCATCTGTCAGTCTACCATTGCTATTCCGAAGAAGGGAAATGTGGAGCGGCATTTTCGGACTGCTCATAAAAACTACGGCATTAACTTCCCTCCGAAAAGCGAGCTGAGAAAGAGAAAGGTGAAGGAACTAAAATCCCAGTTCAATGCAAAAATCCTTAATTTATGCCAAAGGGAAATTAATAACAATGATAAACAATATTAAATAACAATAATAATAACAACAATAAATAATAACGAATATCTATAAATCTATAAATAACAATATGTTTTTTTAAGTAGATCATTTTGACTTGGTCATTTATAAGTAGCTCGCAAGCTGAAAAAGTGTGGACACCCCTGCCCTACAATTTCGCGCATGGCGGAGTTCCGTCCCGATTCGCGCTCACAGACACGTGCGCGCACACACAGGTGAGCACACTCCCACCAGCGGACAGAGAGCGCGCGTTAGAAAATATGTAGCGTCAGCCACCTGAAAAGCAGCGAAAAATATCTGCGTTTTTTAAACGCTCCCAGGGTGATAAAGACGTTTCACAATGGAATTTTCTGCTTTAAACTATCACCGTTTTATGCTATCAGCTATCGATTTTAAAGCCTAACAGTTAATATATTTTCAGCTCGAGCCAAACATCCGCAATAGGCTGCCAGGAGACCATCTTGTAACATGCATGCAGATCTCAACAAATAGGCCTGACGTTTCCGACTTCCCATATCAAGAGGCTCTAGAAATGTTATTTTTTTCCCCTTGTCCTGTCCGGCAGTTTTAGCAAAATCATGGTCTGAATGCACTGCTGTGCCAAACATGTTTGCTTTATCATGAGGGGCTCTATAAACTCTGTATAGGCCTCTCATGTTGATCTATTTCTTTATTTTATTTATTTATTTTTGTTTTAACACATGTAAAGACATTGCAGTGGGTGAGCTGGCCGTAGTGGAGGGACATATTAGGAGGGGGGAAAAAATAATGAAAAGGAGAAAAAAAAGACAGGAAAAAGAAAAAAGGAATGGATAGATTCAGAAAGGAATAAACAAAATTATAGCGTGCAGAAAGTAACAGCACTATACAAGCATATAAAATCTTAGTGTGTGCTTGGATGGGTGTGTGTGTAGGTGGGGATTGTGATGGTGATAAGGGTTAATAGGAAACACCTGTGAGGGGAAAGGAGGAACAACATAAATTGTCAGCGAAGGAGTAAGAAGGGGGGCCCCATATGCTCGGTGGTGCTTGGAGTCCATGCTGCAGCTGCCAGATGCAGAAGCGCATGTGCTGGGGAAAAATTATTGCGTTGTTGGACATACGGCGAGTTATTGGGGTGCGCAGAGTTGGGAAGCTAATGACGCCGGTCAGCGATTGGTGGCAGCGGCGTGGATTCCAGGCGCCACAGGAAAGGTTTGTGGTTCCTTCTAGGAGTTGGATTATGGTTTGTGTTGTGGGTTTTGTTTTCGGGGGATTGGTCTGTCTTCCCCCGACTAGTTACTTTAAATAATATTGTTTGATATAAATTGATTTATTTTTTTTCCTTGTGTGTTTAGGTGTTATTTAGGAGGAACCACACGTGATTTTGGTGTTCATGGCCCTTGTCTTGATGTGAGCTGCCCAGGCCTTTTTATTGTCCACGCGTGAACTTTAGCTGGGTGTTTTAGCTGAGTGTAAAGTGTTTTCCCAAGTGTTTTAGAGATTGCTGTGCTGAGATCATTGTGTGAGGGGTTGCGGTGTTGCCTGGGTGCTCTATTCACTTATTGGGTCAGGGACACTGAATTGTGGAATCCTGGTAATAAAGGCTTATTGCTAGACTTCTGTTGTGAGCCGTTTCTTATACCTGGTGCCCAGTTTAGCCGAGTCACAAACCTGCATCATTGGGGAAATCCGACTGTTCCATCTATGGATCCTGTTGAATCTGCTGTTGGTAAGGTGTGTTTTTCTATACATGCTCTTCAAGAAATAATAAAAAAAAAATCAGGACATTCTTTACCCAAAACTACACCTCCGTTCCACATGTTTCATACTGGAATGGCATAGTGGATAATATACCTTGGAAAAAGGTGTGGACTTTACCTTTTAAGTTTTTATCAACAAAGTAGAAGTCACCTTTAAATTGACACAAAGTTTATCCGTCCAAATATTTTCAATCTAGCTGTTCTTTCTGTGAATGTGACTGCAAAACTAATGTTCGTTTATTTTGGTCTTGCCCTTTTGTTGAAAAATTATGCTCTGATATGCTTAACATGATACAAACAAATGTATGTTATAATTTTCAGTTTTCTTGTAAATGTGTTTTTTTAGCGGGTTTTTTGTGACTGGAAGAATACATGTCACGATCGCCGTCGGGCGAGCAGGGAGCGGAGAATCAGGAACTCCGGCTTATTAGGTAGAACAAACAGACCAGGCGAAACACGGAGCACGACGTCAATGACGGAACTGGGGATACGTACTCCGACGTGGACTTAAATACACAGGACTGAATGAAACAACAAGAAACAACCTCACGTGGAACCCCGACGTTAACGAGGGGGGCGTGGCACGAGCGTGACAATGCAGATAAATTTAATACTATTTTATATTCGTAAATGTAAATACAATAAATCCAACCTATTTTCCCCTGTTCCCAAATTAGACCTAATAAATTATATTAATCTAATCAGAAAGTCTAAAAAAAAAAACAATCAGAACTGTATCCTGAGTTGATCCCTTTTTTACCTGATGTATAGATATAGTGCTAAAATGTTCTGTCATATTTGGTATTGAGATGGTAATCTTTTACTTTGTAATAACTCTTTATGAATATCTGTTCTTGTTTTGTTTAATCTGTCTAAAATGTTATCTGTACTTGTTGAGCATTGGAAATAAAGTGTGATTCAATTGTTTAGTTTGACTTTTACTTTGCTGCACCAATTAATATATTTTGATGAAATTATAAAATGACAAAGTTGTCTTTGACGGTCCACCACCCCCAAATCGGTTTGATCCCTCCATTTCTAAATTTCTCAAATCGCCACTGTTAAGTGTTACTGCAGTACCGCTTTTTACATGCACGATCCTCCTGAATGTGCGTTATAATCGAATTACGGTTATTGTTACTAATTAAGTCACATAGATAATATCCCCCCAAAACCCTACGATGTGCCGCAGAGTCCGTGTTCATTTTTTGCATGAAACGGAGCTGATCATTTCCTGCCTGTAAACGAAAGTGAAATTAAGTGTCGAGATTTTAAAGGCAGAGTCGAAAGTTTGTCAAGAAATACTTTATCAATATTCTGGAATAATTTAAAGATATTCTATGTTTCAAGGTAAGACTATAATAATAAAATGCATATGTTTTACACAGCCTACATATATAGCGGGATTTAAAATAAAACGGCAGATTTGGCAAAAAGAGACAATGTCACGGTTTTTCGGTCTGGTGAGAACAGAATACTTAATCCGTGGCTTCTTATTCCAAATGTAATGAGAAATTTGAGTGTTCAATATAATTAAGCATTAAATATACGTCCGTACAGCACAGTAGGTTACTGTACGTGTATCAGAAGAGTTTCCGAATTAACATCAATAATATTTAATTACTTACAGTACGCTCAGCCATGAGTTCGCCTAATATACTGTGCTGCGTAAACATTGTAATATTTTGAAGCTATATTAAGTTTTTCTTTTTTAAAGTGTTGGGGATTAATATGCAACTAAACATAAGGCTTAACATTGTATTAAATCAAAGGTTTTACCACGGATCTGTTCTGTGTTCTCCAATCTGAAATGTTCTGATTAATTGACTGGCTTTGCAGTCGTATTTAAATTGTTTAATGCAAATAGTACGCAAGTCTGATTTTAATAATCGGTAAAGATTAAGTCAAACGCAACCCACAGCGCAGCTGAATGACAGAAGGTGGTGTATGTATGTATTACACACACACGGGGTTAATTGTGTTGTGTGTGTGTGTGTATAAGTGTGAGCTCTTTATTATCAGTCCCGAAAAGGGCGCAGCAGAGCCATCAAGCAGGAATGAATTACACATCGCGGACACCGAGCGGAGTAAATACGGAGGGGGAGGGGGTCACACATTGTACCGGAAAATGAACACACGGTGTGATTTTAGAGACACAAACTTCACTTTTACACAGACGGCGGGTTTGCTCTTGTGGTAACGAAGCATTTTGAGCAACGTTTCCCCTTTTCCCCTGGGAGAAGCAAGGTAAGCGTCCCTTTCCCCAGTGAAAGACAAGACAAGACAGGTTTTCCAACTCTTTCCGTGAGAAGTTATTCGTGAAAAACAAGTTATATACGTGAACAATGAAAAACATGTTTGTGCAGTTCAACCATAGCACAATAATATTATGGGTGAGTCAAGGACGACGTATTTGAATCTCCGGATGATTAGTCCATATACGATCAGAATCAATCCATACCTCAATCACCTCACATTCTACTCGTATGTCTACTGGGGGCGGGGGGCACTCTGCCAAGAGTAGTGGAGCCGAACAATCACAACAAATCATTAACAGTAATAAGTTAGAAAGAGATCTCTCAATGGAGGAGATTGATGATTTTATATCGTCCAAGGCGTCTTGGGATTTTTCAATACCATCGATACGAGCCAAAATTCGGTCCAGTACAGAATCGGCACCTCCCGCACTAGAATGGGAGTCATCGTCTTACTGACTAGCGAATACTCGTCAAACCAATTTTCATTTTTTTTTCTTATCAGTGTGAGAACGAGTTGAGGAAAAAAATGGAAAATCTCTGTAACTTCGACAAGGTTAAAGTATATTGTAATAGTGATTTGGGGGGTTAAATGGTGGAGAAATTAAATAGTTGGGAGCTGAGCAAGACTCTAAGCGGTCGTCCTGTACGAGATCACGTGACTTCTTGGCTTCTGATGAGTCACACCTGTTCTCAGGTAAATAGCCAGTAGGATAGAAACATTTACTGGACAGTAGCTCTGCAGGACCGGAGATGGAGACCCCTGCTGTACAGTGTTTGATATGGTTTTCAAATTATGATAAAATTCATTTTTATAAAAACACTTTGTAATGTTACAAACATACACATCCTACTGGAAATAAAGCATTGAATTCTATTCCCGAACTTGTCATACTTTTAGGTCCCTTGGAAATCAGCCTTTGTCAGAATCAGAATCAGGAGTGCAGTTGCAGTGCTGTAGGTGTTTAGCAGTGTGACAGATCAGCTGTTTAGGAGGGAGATGGCGAGGGGAGAGAAGCTGTTCCTGTGTCGGGTGTCCTGGTCTGCAGGCTTCTATATCGTCTGCCAGAGGGCAGCAGGTCAGAAAGTCTGTGTCCAGGGTGTGTGGGATCTGTGATGATTTTCCTGCCATTTCCCTGGATCTTGAGAGAGACAGGTCCTGGACGGAGGGCAGGGGGGCACCGATGATCTTTCTGCTGTCCGTACGGTCCGCTGCAGTCTCTTCCTGTCCTGTTTGGTGGCTGCTCCATACCAGACTGTGATGGAGGGCAGGGGGGCACCGATGATCTTTCTGCTGTCTGTACGGTCCGCTGCAGTCTCTTCCTGTCCTGTTTGGTGGCTGCTCCATACCAGACTGTGATGGAGGGCAGGGGGGCACCGATGATCTTTCTGCTGTCTGTACGGTCCGCTGCAGTCTCTTCCTGTCCTGTTTGGTGGCTGCTCCATACCAGACTGTGATGGAGGGCAGGGGGCACCGATGATCTTTCTGCTGTCTGTACGGTCCGCTGCAGTCTCTTCCTGTCCTGTTTGGTGGCTGCTCCATACCAGACTGTGATAGAGGGCAGGGGGGCACCGATGATCTTTCTGCTGTCTGTACGGTCCGCTGCAGTCTCTTCCTGTCCTGGTTGGTGGCTGCTCCATACCAGACTGTGATGGAGGGCAGGGGGGCACCGATGATCTTTCTGCTGTCCGTACGGTCCGCTGCAGTCTCTTCCTGTCCTGTTTGGTGGCTGCTCCATACCAGACTGTGATGGAGGGCAGGGGGGCACCGATGATCTTTCTGCTGTCTGTACGGTCCGCTGCAGTCTCTTCCTGTCCTGTTTGGTGGCTGCTCCATACCAGGCTGTGATAGAGGGCAGGGGGGCACCGATGATCTTTCTGCTGTCTGTACGGTCCGCTGCAGTCTCTTCCTGTCCTGGTTGGTGGCTGCTCCATACCAGACTGTGATGGAGGGCAGGGGGGCACCGATGATCTTTCTGCTGTCCGTACGGTCCGCTGCAGTCTCTTCCTGTCCTGTTTGGTGGCTGCTCCATACCAGACTGTGATAGAGGGCAGGGGGGCACCGATGATCTTTCTGCTGTCTGTACGGTCCGCTGCAGTCTCTTCCTGTCCTGTTTGGTGGCTGCTCCATACCAGGCTGTGATGGAGGAGCAGAGGACAGACTCAGTGACTGCAGTGTAGAACTGGATCAGCAGCTCCTGTGGAAGACTGTACTTCCTCAGTTGTCTCAGGAAGTACATCCTCTGCTGGGCCTTTTTGAGGATGGAGGAGATGTTGGTCTCCCACTTCAGGTCCTGGGAGATGGTGGTACCCAGGAACTTGAAGAACTCCACAGTAGACACCGGGCTGTCTGATATGCTGAGGGGGAGCAGTGATGACGGACGTCTCCTGAAGTCCACTGTCATCTCTACAGTCTTGTGCGTGTTCAGCTCCAGGTTGTGCTGACTGCACCAGAGTACCAGCTGCTCCACTTCCTTCCGGTATGCAGACTCATCACCATCCTGAATGAGTCCAGTGATGGTGTCGTCTGCAAACTTCAGGAGTTTTACAGCTGAGTTCCTGGAGGTGCAGTCATTGGTGTAGAGGGAGAAGAGCAGTGGGGAGAGGACACATCCTTCAGGGGCACCGATACTGAGGGACCGTGTTTCAGAAGTGACCCCCCCAGCATTACTTGCTGCTTCCTGTCTGTCAGGAAGCTGGTGATCCACTGGCAGGTAGCTGGTGAAACGTTGAGCTGGGAGAGTTTGGAGGAGAGGAGATTAGGCAGAATGGTGTCGAAAGCCGAACTAAAGTCCACAAACAGGATCCTGGCATAAGTTCCTGGACGGTTGAGATGTTGCAGGATATAATGCAGCCCCATATTCACTGCATCATCCACCGACCTATTTGCCCGGTAGGCAAACTGCAGGGGATCCAGCTGGTGTCCTGTAATGTCCTTCAGATGGGCTAAAACCAGGTGTTCAGAGGATTTCATGACCACAGACATCAAGGCGACAGGTCTGTAGTCATTCAGTCCTGTGATGGTGGGTTTCTTGGGGACGGGATAATGGTGGAGCGTTTGAATCAGGAGGGAACTTCACACAGCTCCAGGGATCTATTGAAGATGTGGGTGAAGATGGGAGCCAGCTGATCAGCACAGGTTCTGAGGCAGGAGGGGGAGACACCGTCTGGTCTGGGGGCTTCTTGGATTTCTGTTTCTGGAACAGCCGGCTCACATCCGCTTCGTGTATTCTGAGTTCCGGGGGGGGGGGGGGGGAGGTGATAGGTGTGAAGAAGGTCGTGGTTTTTGTACTGTACTGTGTAGATGTACTTTGTTTAAGTACATCTGCCCTCCCCTGGTCTGCTGGAATATCACTGCTGTATACATGCACCCACTGCAGTCACCGATCCGCCTGTCGACCTCCCGCTCCATCCTTCCCTCACTCGTGAACAAGACCTTGAGATACTTAAACTCCTCCACTTGGGGAAAGACCCCCTCCCTGACCCAGAGAGAGCACTCCACCCTTTTCTGGCTGAGGACCATGGTCTCGGATTTGGAGATGCTGATTCTCATCTCAGCCGCCTCACACTCGGCTGCGAACTGCTCCAGTGAGAGCTGAAGGTCACGGTCCAATGAGCCCAACAGAACCACATCATCTGCAAAAAGCAGAGACCCAATCCTGAGGCCACCAAACCGGACACCCTCAACGCCCTGGTTGTGCCTAGAAATTCCATCCATAAAAGTCTAGTGACCCGCGTCCAGGGGAGGGAGAACGTGAATCCATGTTTTTACTCATCATAAGGGGTCTAATGAGCCGCAGTTAGTCTGGTTCCTCACCCAGGACCTGCTTGCCTTGGGTGACCCTACCAGGGGCATAAAGCCCCTGGCAGCTTAGCTCCTGGGACCTTAATTGTAACACGCAAACCCCTCCACCACGATAAGGTGTCGGCTCCAGGAGAGGATGTTTATACATATATTTATAAAAAAATGTGGCATTGAAATTTTGCACTAAACCTCTTTACTATGTGTAATTATAGTTACATGAGTCCAGTTCATCGATTTGATGTAAAAATGCTGAGTACTCGATATTGTGTATTTATCTATGTATCTACTTACCCTTCATGTTCACAGAGGCCCCAGCAGGAATCATCTGGTCTGGATCAGCATAGAAATGGATGGATCTGCTTCTGAAATGCGCCCCCCTGTGGGGTGTAAGAGAAAGAGCCCTGAGAGGTAACAGTGTTACAGCCCACTAGCATGCATGTCTCTCTGGGTCTATAGTCAGGCCAGAACATAAAAGTAAACTGGGCTCCTAGCTGGGGCTGGTCAGTGGGCAGCACTTTAATATGTGTAGCTTAATAAAAAGACCTCGCCATCTTCTGTCTTCGCCGTCTTCTTCCACAATCAGCCAGTACTTTTATACTAGAGGCGAGTAACAGACCATCCCTCCTGTACAAAATGGCCACATAACAAAACTAAACAAACAAACAAAAACATATATAAACAGGTAAAGAGTAACATCAGTCAAGTGTAGTTGTGGAGGTTTTTAACAGTGATGCTAAAAGTTTCATATAATATCTAAATTTTAGATGAGACAATTTCCTTAACAGCCGACTGTAAATAAGTCTGTTTACATCAAGAGCTTCACACAGGGGCGCCGCTAAGGGGGGGAAAGTTGAGACAATTCTAAGGGCCCACGCCCTTTAGGGGCCCCCAGAGATCTGAATGGGTGTGGTAGGGGGGCCCAACCTCATATTTTGTCATAGGGCCCAAAATTGCTAGCGGCGCCCCTGGCTTCACAGCATATCAAAGTACATGAAGGCAGAGCAGAAGGATAAACAGCAGTGTGATGTCGTCCCTATTGTATGAATTATATTTATACCATGAGGGTTTGTTTCCTCTCGCTGCCCACAGTGTCCTGATGAAGAGAGCAGACTCCCCTGTACCCAGCTGTGTTTCCATGAAGAGTGACAGGTCAATGAAGCAACCAGTCAAATTCAGAGAGGAACCTTTTCCTACAGATCAAAGGTAAATGTGCATTTAAACAAACACTGTTAATGACATTCAGACTCTCAGTCAAATGGCACAGAGACACATACAAGCTATGAGGAAATAACATATTTAAAATGAATGCAGCAATTTTTACCTTTAACAGATTCCATCACCTTGAGAATTTAAAAGTTTGTCTGTATTCTATATAAATAACATCTGAGGTAAATGGATGAGGATTACTGTAAAACCTGACTTTCTGTGAGCTGGAATTGGAAGTTATTTAATCACAAAGTGGATTTTAAATTTCAATCCTCAGCACAGAGCTGTAAAAACCTGGTTTGCCTGTTTCCCCCTGCATGTCCATTAAAGAATGACTCAGCAATAGATTGTTAACATGTGAGACGGATGCTTCTGTGTTAATAAATAATTTCACTCATGAATCCATTAGATTATGCTCAGACTAAGGCTTTAGTTTAACATGTTTAATGGAACAATGTGGCTTAATAATGAGGCAGGATCATCAAAAAAAAGAGAAAGACTATTGGTTTGTTAGCCAATGGAGACAATAAAATTTTGCTGATTCAGTGCAAAAATAAGTAAACATTTTTAGAAGTGAATGAAATTTCTGTAGGATAACAAGTTTAAAAAGTACACAGAACACAAAGAAAAAATCCTGAAAATACCATATAGTTCAATAAATAAATATAGATAAAAAATTTTTAATGGTTAAAACTCGGACGTTAAGGCTGGCTGTGGGGGCTGCACATCGACAGCAGGCATTGTGGTGTCTAACGGCAGCAGGCAGGAAAGATCCCCAGTAGTGCTTCTTAGCTCACGGTGGGGGAATGAGCCGGTGGCTGAAGGTGCTCCAAGATAGCGCCCCCTGGAGCCTCGGCTGGGTTATGGACCGGGCCAGTGGGGCCGGTGCCCTGGGGCATCAGGACATTAGAAGCTGTGAGTCACAACATTTATAGTTCAAGCCATGAAATGCGCCCCCCTGTGGGGTGTAAGAGAAAGAGCCCTGAGAGGTAACAGTGTTACAGCCCACTAGCATGCATGTCTCTCTGGGTCTATAGTCAGGCCAGAACATAAAAGTAAACTGGGCTCCTAGCTGGGGCTGGTCAGTGGGCAGCACTTTAATATGTGTAGCTTCATAAAAAGACCTCGCCATCTTCTGTCTTCACCGTCTTCTTCCACAATCAGCCAGTTCTTTTATACTAGAGGAGAGTAACAGACCATCCTTCCTATACAAAATGGCCACATAACAAAACTAAACAAACAAACAAAAACATATATAAACAGGTAAAAAGGAACATCAGTCAAGTCTAGTTGTGGAGGTTTTTAACGGTCATACTAAAAGTTTCATATAATATCTAAATTTTAGATGAGACAATTTCCTTAAAAGCTGACTGTAAATAAGTCTGTTTACATCAAGAGCTTCACAGCATATCAAAGTACATGAAGGCAGAGCAGAAGGCTAAACAGCAGTGTGATGCCGTCCCCATTGTATGAATTATATTTATACCATGAGGGTTTGTTTCCTCTCGCTGCCCACAGTGTCCTGATGAAGAGAGCAGACTCCCCTGTACCCAGCTGTGTTTCCATGAAGAGTGACGTGTCAATGAAGCAACCAATCAAATTCAGAGAGGAACCTTTTCCTACAGATCAAAGGTAAATGTGCATTTAAACAAACACTGTTAATGAAATTCAGACTCTCAGTCAAATGGCACAGAGACACATACAAGCTATGAGGAAATAACATATTTATAATGAATGCAGCAATTTTTACCTTTAACAGATTCCATCACCTTGAGAATTTAAAAGTTTGTCTGTATTCTATATAAATAACATCTGAGGTAAATGGATGAGGATTACTGGAAAACTGGACTTTCATCCGTTCTCATCCCCTGAGTATAAAATAGGATGATTTGTTGATCCAAGAGGGGAAATTCTCTTGTGTTCAGCAGCAAACTGTTGTTATTTATATGATTAAAAACAGAGAGCAGCTTTTACCACATTAAAAATGGGACGTTAAGGCTGGCTGTGGGGGCTGCACATCGACAGCAGGCATTGTGGTGTCTAACGGCAGCAGGCAGGAAAGATCCCCAGTAGCGCTTCTTAGCTCACGGTGGGGGAATGAGCCGGTGGCTGAAGGTGCCCCAAGATAGCGCCCCCTGGAGCCTCGGCTGGGTTATGGACCGGGCCAGTGGGGCCAGTGCCCTGGGGCCTCAGGACATTAGAAGCTGTGTGTTGCAACATTTATAGTGCAAGCCATGAAATGCCCCCCCTGTGGGGTGTAAGAGAAAGAACGTAGAAGAAGAAGAAAGAGGCAACAGTGTTACAGCCCACTAGCATGCATGTCTCTCTGGGTCTATAGTCAGGCCATAACATAAAAGTAAACTGGGCTCCTAGCTAGGGCTGGTCAGTGGGCAGCACTTTAATATGTGTAGCTTAATAAAAAGACCTCGCCATCTTCTGTCTTCACCGTCTTCTTCCACAATCAGCCAGTTCTTTTATACTAGAGGAGAGTAACAGACCATCCTTCCTATACAAAATGGCCACATAACAAAACTAAACAAACAAAGAAAAACATATATAAACAGGTAAAAAGGAACATCAGTCAAGTCTAGTTGTGGAGGTTTTTAACGGTCATACTAAAAGTTTCATATAATATCTAAATTTTAGATGAGACAATTTCCTTAAAAGCTGACTGTAAATAAGTCTGTTTACATCAAGAGCTTCACAGCATATCAAAGTACATGAAGGCAGAGCAGAAGGCTAAACAGCAGTGTGATGCCGTCCCCATTGTATGAATTATATTTATACCATGAGGGTTTGTTTCCTCTCGCTGCCCACAGTGTCCTGATGAAGAGAGCAGACTCCCCTGTACCCAGCTGTGTTTCCATGAAGAGTGACGTGTCAATGAAGCAACCAATCAAATTCAGAGAGGAACCTTTTCCTACAGATCAAAGGTAAATGTGCATTTAAACAAACACTGTTAATGAAATTCAGACTCTCAGTCAAATGGCACAGAGACACATACAAGCTATGAGGAAATAACATATTTATAATGAATGCAGCAATTTTTACCTTTAACAGATTCCATCACCTTGAGAATTTAAAAGTTTGTCTGTATTCTATATAAATAACATCTGAGGTAAATGGATGAGGATTACTGGAAAACTGGACTTTCATCCGTTCTCATCCCCTGAGTATAAAATAGGATGATTTGTTGATCCAAGAGGGGAAATTCTCTTGTGTTCAGCAGCAAACTGTTGTTATTTATATGATTAAAAACAGAGAGCAGCTTTTACCACATTAAAAATGGGACGTTAAGGCTGGCTGTGGGGGCTGCACATCGACAGCAGGCATTGTGGTGTCTAACGGCAGCAGGCAGGAAAGATCCCCAGTAGCGCTTCTTAGCTCACGGTGGGGGAATGAGCCGGTGGCTGAAGGTGCCCCAAGATAGCGCCCCCTGGAGCCTCGGCTGGGTTATGGACCGGGCCAGTGGGGCCAGTGCCCTGGGGCCTCAGGACATTAGAAGCTGTGTGTTGCAACATTTATAGTGCAAGCCATGAAATGCCCCCCCTGTGGGGTGTAAGAGAAAGAACGTAGAAGAAGAAGAAAGAGGCAACAGTGTTACAGCCCACTAGCATGTATGTCTCTCTGGGTCTATGGTCAAACCATAGGGCACTTAGCACACGCCAGCCGCCTGGGGTAGTTGGCACGGTTTTTCGAAAGTCTTGCTGGATGTGTTGAATAGCAGCACATCCAAATTCTCAAACCTGCTCAGAGCAGGTTTGTTCTGCATAAACAGGGATTAGCTCACAGATTAATAGTGTCCGTGCATGGAAATCCGTTCAGTCATGGCCTCGCCATTCATATACGTAAAATCAACAAACACATACATACACACACAAACTCATACATACAAACATATATATATATATATATATATATATATATATATATATATATATATATATATGAATGAAATGTTGTGTTTGTACTTCACTTTAACTTGTTCCCATATCCTGCATGATTGTGCATGTATTTTATCTGTAATTATGACAATAAAAGAATGATGAAACACTGGAAACATAATACTACATTCAAGTGATAAATACAATAACTAAAAACTACTTACACATTTAATTTGTCGGACACTTTTTGCCAGCCGTCTTTACTGGTTTGGGTCGCTTTTGATGCACTAAATAAAACTACATAAGCATAAATGAATGTATACAAATGAATACAGAATACAAACGTATATTTAAAAATATGCAATACGCAACTCAATATGTTTTGTAACATTAATTAGTCTCATGTCATACCTTGGGGTTATTTACACTCCCACCAAAATTATGTGTGTTCCAAGCAATACCCACAAACACAAATATTTTTCAAATCTGTATCATTTGGAAAATAAAGCATAAACATCAGTGAAATGTACGTAAGTAGCTTCTCATAACAAGACTAACCTCTGCACTGGACGTTCTAGCACTGACAGCTTACCAAGGCGTTCCCCTTTCTCGCTAAGTCTCTTATCTCCTATACATATTTTACCCTTTCTTACCAGTCCATCTTCATCAGTGACAGTCTCTAAAATCCGTCCCAGTTTCCATTCACATCTGGGTAACAAGTCATCCACAAGCATCACTGTATCTCCCACTTGTACATTTCTCTTTGGTTTGTGCCAACGCTGTCTTGCAATAATAATGTGGAGATACTCCCTTTCCAGTGACTCCAAAATTGTTCCGCCAGATACTGTACTCTGCGCCATCTCCTTTGTCCATAATCGTCCTCCCTAACACACTTCCCTGGTGGAGGTAGAGCCATGTTGGACTTCATTGTAAGTAGATGATTGGCTGTGAGTGGTTCCATACTATCAGGGTTGCACAGGTTGTCCACAGTAAGTGGGCGACTGTTGAGTATAGCCATGACTTCATAAAACAACGTTCGCAGAGAAGTACCGTTGCGTCTGCAAGAGGCAAATGATAATGTGGAGTTCAACACACTCCTTATGGTCCTTATCTGGCTCTCCCACACACCTCCGGCGTGACAGGAGTGAGGTGCGTTGAAAACAAAATCACAATGGTTTTCGGATAGAAAGGTGGTGAGTCTGGGAGTGTCAAGTTCTTGTAAAGCTTTGTTCAATTCGTTCTTTGCCCCCACAAAGTTGGTGCCTTGATCACATTGGATTTGTCTAACAACACCACAAATTGCAATGAAACATCTCAGACCATTTATAAAGGCATCAGTGGACATATCCTCTAACATTTCATTATGGATCGCTCATGAGCAGAAGCAAGTGAACAGCAAACCATATCTTTTATGCTGCTTTCTTCCCTCTCTAGTGGTAAAGGGACCAAACAGTCCATGCCACACTATGAGAAAGGTGGGGAGGGCTCTACACCTTCCTTTGGAAGGTCACTCATCCTTTGACCTTCTGCAGGTCTTCTGAGTCTCTGGCAAGTGACACACTGCCGGATAAAAGATGCAACTGCTCTGCTTATTCCAGGAGTCCAATAGCCATTGGATCTGATTTCATTGATGGTAAAGCCCTCGCCTTGATGTTTTACTCTTTCATGATAATGACTAATTATCAGCTTAGTCAGATGATGGTTTTTTGATAAGATCACTGGGTGTCTGAGTAAGTTGGAGAAGGATGATCGACTGAGCCTTCCTCCCCCCCTGATCATGCCATCTGCATCTAAAAAGGCATCTACTGTAGGTGCTGCACCTTGGGATGATCTGGCAGCCGACTTCCCTTTTTCAGTAACGTTATTTCTTGCTTGTATACCTGCTTTCGGAGGTGTTTGACGATGACACGCCCTGCACTTTCCAATGCACTTACATTAGCGAGTCCATTTATTTTTCCTTTAACTCCTCGCAAAAGGCATGAAACGGCCTTAGTAGCCTGCAACCATGATGAGAACTCGGACAAGCGGTCAGCAGCACTACACCCCTGTATGCAGTGTTCCAGTTCTTCACACCTCTGGATCACCTATGAGAGGTTCCAATACTACATCTGTTATTATCGATATTTCCTGTTTCCAGAGGAACACAGAAGCACTAAACCAATTTGAGGAAAACAACTCATTTATGGTTTTCCCTCTAGAGGCAGTGTCTAATGGATTCTCTTCTGTTGAGACATAAAGCCATTGTTGAGGATTTGTACTGTGGCGAATTGTCTGAACCCTATTGGCTACAAACGTGTGAAAGAGTCATGCATCATTATTTATATTGCCCAGAACTACTTTTGAGTAGTTTGGAGTCTGCCACATTCGAATAGCTAAGCTCTTCTCTAAGCATATTGCTGACTGTAACTGAGACTACTGCCGCTGATAATACTAGCCTTGGTATGGTGGTCGCCTTTGTGGGAGCTACATGTGAATTTGGCAAAGTCTTGGAAAGATGGGAATTCGCCACCTTCCATGAGGGCTACCGTAACCCGACGATTCCAGCGCAATGCTAACTAGTCAGGTAGCTTCTGAATTAATGTTTGATTTTCCCCACAGTCACTCAGTATGTCTAGGCCCTTTGCATGAGGCATAGTTTGAAACAGGCATTTAAAAATCAGAAAATGTTCGTAGAACCTTCAGCATCTTTGGACCGTATTTGCGGCCATTTTGAGAGCCTCTCCAGAAATGCCCTTTGGATGATGAATGGCTGACCGTATGGCTGACTGTATGGCTGACCGTATGGCTGACCGTATCACTGACCATATGGCTGACTGTATCGCTGACCGCATGGCTGACCGTATGGCTGACCGTATCGCTGACCGTATCACTGACCGTATCGCTGACCGTATGGCTGACCGTATGGCTGACCGTATCGCTGACCGTATGGCTGACTGTATCACTGACCGTGTCGCTGACCGTATGGCTGACTGTATGGCTGACCGTATGGCTGACCGCATGGCTGACCGTATCATTTACCGTATGGCTGACCGTATCACTGACCGTATCGCTGACCGTATCGCTGACCATATGGCTGACCGTATGGCTGACCGTATGGCTGACCGTGTCACTGACCATATCACTGACCGTATCGCTGACCATATGGCTGACCGTATCGCTGACCATATGGCTGACCGTATCACTGACTGTATGGCTGACCGTATGGCTGACCGTATCGCTGACCATATGGCTGACCGTATCACTGACCGTATGGCTGACTGTATGGCTGACCGTATGGCTGACCGTATCGCTGACCGTATGGCTGACCGTATCACTGACCGTATCGCTGACCGTATGGCTGACCGTATGGCTGACCGTATCACTGACCGTATCGCTGACCGTATGGCTGACCGTATGGCTGACCGTATCGCTGACCGTATGGCTGACCGTATCGCTGACCGTATGGCTGACCGTATCGCTGACCGTATCGCTGACCGTATCACTGACCGTATGGCTGACCGTATGGCTGACTGTATGGCTGACCGTATCGCTGACCATATGGCTGACTGTATGGCTGACCGTATGGCTGACCTTATCGCTGACCGTATGGCTGACCTTATCGCTGACCGTATCGCTGACCGTATGGCTGACCGTATCACTGACCGTATGGCTGACTATATGGCTGACCGTATCGCTGACCGAGCTTATTCCAAGCATCTTTGCATGCCTCATCATCACTTCCGTAGAATGTGCCCTCAAGACATTTATGAGCAGAACCACTGATATATTTCTTAAGGTAATACAGCTTATCTGCTGAAGAGATACCTGTTCTCTGAATGAGTACATAAAGGATGCCTTCCATTCAATAAAATGAATTGGATCCCCGTTAAACACAGCAGGCTCTGGCATTGGGAGCCTGTTAACGGCTTTGCTGTTCTGAATAGCTTGAGCCAGGTAAGACACATCAGTGAGGGATGGTGTTGTGACATCATGCGAAGGTTAACGTCTATTATAGGTGCTTTGTGTGTTGCAGTCAAACTTAAAGGTCTGGCCATACATTTCATGTTTAATTTCTCTGTCATAGGCTTGTAATCTGGCACGAGCAACCTCTATATGCCTTTCAGCCTGCAGATTTTCTAATTCAGATCTCTGGCCTTCTAATTCTTTTCTGTGTTGCTCCTCTAGTATTCTTATCTTTTCTTGTTGCTTTCTTTCTACTTGGGCTATTTTATACTCTGCCTCCTTTGCTGCAAGCTCTGCAGCTGCTTCTGCCCTTTTCGCAGATATACTAGAGTACTCTGAGTGGTGACTGGCGATTGACTGGGAGGCAGCGCCATATACTGAGTGAGCATAGTCAGACACTGACAGTTGATGCAGACGACGACCTTCAAGATCGGCATCAAAATCTCCATCTACTGCAGTCAACCTTTTGTACACAATTTTAATTATGTCATTAGTTACAGCTTCACATGCGTGAATCTTGATAATTCATTAGTCGGTGTGATACGTTCCCTTATTTCTCCATAAACTTTCATAAGATCATTCTTTTCCCTTTCAAGGATATCTGCTATATTGGCCAGATTAGTTTCTGATATGTTTTCTTTTAATTCTTCCCTTGATTTACATAACAGAATTTTCCAATGTTTATATAAGCTAAGTGTCACGATCGCAGGCTGACGAAGCGGCGATCGTGCGGGTAAGGAAGCAGGCAGGCAGAGTACGGGATCAAACACGGGTTTAATGAATATACGGGGACCGGGAAACAACTCACGCTTACAAACATCAATGACAGACTGAAAAAGGAAAACTGGGGAGACCAGGACTTAAATGCACAGGACTGATTGAAAGCAAACGGACACAGCTGGGTACGATCCGGGAAACACACGTGGGTAAGCAGGGGGCGTGGCACACAGGAGGAGCGGACGAGCCGGGCATGACAGAACCCCCCCCCAAAGGCGCGCTACACTCTTGCAAAACATGGCAAGAGACAGAACATAAGACAGGAGCTGACAAAGGGACGGGAAGGCAGAGAGACAGATCAGGAAGGGAGAAACAGAGGGAACAGGAGGAACAAAAGGAGCGGGAGTGACGGGAGGGAACGACGGGAAACCAGGAGCGGAGCGGGGCAGAACAAAGGGACCAAGAACAGAGGACAGCGGGACAGAGGCAGGAGGAGGGACAAACACAGGCAGGACCGGGGCAGGAAAGGGAGAGAAGGAGGGGGAACTAAGGGGAGCCCGAGGGAGCCCCAGCGGGCGACGGGCGGCAGCCGGAGGGGCCGCAGACGGCCGAGAGGCCGGAGCCGGAGGGGACCGAGAAGGGGCCGAGGAGACAGGGCGAGGGACCCGCGGAGGGGCCAGGGAGGGAGCAGGAGGGAGCACCAGGGAAGGGGACGAGGGAGCTGGAAGGGGCCAGGGCGAAGGCAAGGCGAGGGGGGGAGCCGCCGCAGGCGGCGACGTCCTCCGACGGGCTGAAGGTGGGGGCCCCGCAGGCGACCAAGGAACCGCCGTCGGGGAGCCCCCCGGCGACCGACCAGGCACCGGAGGGGGGAGCGAGTCAGGGCGACGAGGCACCGGAGAGGGACCCGCAGGCGACAGCCGACCCGGAGGGCCAGGACCCGCAGGCGCCAACCGAGCCCCAGCGCAGACGAGGCAGGGCGAGCCAGGGGGCAGGGCGGGCGGGACCCCAGCCCTGCGTCTGTGTCCCCTTCCCCTGCGGGACACAGACAGGCCGACCCCAGGTCGGGGTCGACATCGCCAGGGCGAGGGACAAGGGGTCACATGTTCTGTCCCCGAGGGGTCCCATTCCAGCTCCTCCACCTCCGAAGAGGGAGGAGCCAAAATGGAGTCGTCTGGGACCACCTCGGGGACTAGGGTGAAAGGGACAGGAGCTGGGGCTGCTGCAGGCGGAGGGACAGGAGCTGCTGCGGGCGGAGGGACTGGAGCTGCTGCGGGCGGAGGGACTGGAGCTGCTGCGGGCGGAGGGGGCGCCTCTGGAGCTGCTGCGGGCGGAGGGGGCGCCTCTGGAGCTGCTGCAGGCGGAGGGGGTGCCTCTGGAGCTCTCCTGAGCTTGATCAGCCTCCGGAGGTCCTCAGCCATCCTCTCCAGATCGGAATACGGGGAGTCTGGAGAGAAGGAGGCGAAATCCTGCCCCAATTGCGCAGTGAGCCTTTCCCCCTCCGGGGGGCCCTGTGGGGCCGGTTCCCCCATCACCCTCCAGTACAGTCCCTGGAGGGTGAAGTACCTGTCGGCGAGGGCCGCGGGCGATATGGGCGTGGCCCCTTTAAGAGGGCGGGGTATTCGCGGGATGGCTTCCCTCACCGCCTTACACCCTCTCCAAGTTGTCAGCCGCTCGGGCCGGTTATCGCACCGCTTGGGGGGCGGCAGCTGTTCCGCAAGGAGGGGCTCTGGGTCCGGGAAGACAAAGGGCTCGTCCTCTTCATCCTCGCTCGGAGCCCAGAGCCTCGCCAGGGAGCAGGGTCCCAGACCGTACGGTCCCAGGTCGGGACCCAGGACGAGCTCCTCCTCCTCTTGAGGGAGCCAGGGGCTGGAGAGCGAGCAGGAGGAGCTGACGAGCCAGGCATGACACTAAGCAACTTTTTTTTTCTTTTTTACACAATTCCTCCCTTTGGTAAGCATGCATTTTCTCCATTATAACCTTTGGACGTTCAGAATGCCGAGGCAATTCCTCAGCTTCCCTTTTTTTACACGTAAATTCAGCCATTATTTTCTCTTTACTTTTAATTCTTTTTATTAATTCCAGTCTTGCAGTACCTTCTACTTCCTTTTCGAGTAATAAGCTTTTACATTCCTGGATTTCCTTCTCTATATTTTGTATTTGTTCTTGAATATTTTCCATATTAATACGATTTTATTCCTTACCGAATTCTCTGGCCATCGCGCCGTCCGCATCTCACTGCTGTCCTTAAGCAGTCACCCCATGAAATCCGTCAGCAGCGCGATGTGGCGGGCGAAGGTAAAGCTCTTACTGCAGCATTCCCCTCCGGATTGATGGCCGAAAGACGTGACTGATGGTTCACGATTTATTTAAAATATTTTAATTAACAAAAAAAAAACGTAACCAACGTAAGAGCTTGTGTCTTTACCAGGGGGGTGCTTAAACCATTTGATTTGATTATGATTTGATTTGACTTACAAAATATCATAAAGCAAAAGACAAACACGTTCTTCGCTTAGCTTAGCTTAACAATGTTCTGGTAACCGAAAAAAACGGAAGTCCCTCAAAAAAGGGGTCCCACTACATAAGCAAATGAATGCATACAAATGAATACAGAATACAAACGTATATAAAAAAATATGCAATACGCACCTCAATATGTTTTGTAACATTAATTAGTCTTGTGTCAAACCTTGGGGTTATTTACATCCTCTAATAAAAGGTCCTGCTCGGATTGCATGAAAAATTGCGGCCTGTTTTTTGATGTTTTGCGGAACCCAATGAGAGACTTGCCGATCAAGGTGTCTATACTCGATGTATATGGGTTTTTCAAGCAGCGCAGGCGCGCAGAATCATCTCGGACGAATGGATCCGGCGAGACTAATCTACTACACAGCGTTTGAAAAACTGACTTATCCCAGATGAGTCTCACTGGCATTAACTCATCCAGGATGAGGCATCTAATCTCGGATGATTTAAGCGACGTACGGAAAATACCCCACGGGCCTCAAGGGGGTATTTCATGAAAGTAGCTAAATAAAGCCAGACTTTCCCGAAAAAGTCAGACTCAAACTAGCTCCATCTCTAAATGTAGCCTCATGTCGTTCCACTAACGCAGTTCAGCTTTAATTAATCAAAGCTCATACAAGACAGACTTGCATAGTCTCACTTAGTGCATATACCCGAGATATTTAAGAAACTGAATGAATGGATGAACCAATTCAGTTGGAAAGTGGGTAAAACGAGAGCGGTGTTTCTTTCCGCTGCAGAACAAACGCTGCTGATGGAGCTGTATGAAAAATACAAGGATGTAATCGCTACAAAAGGCAATACTGTGGCCATAAATACAGCCAGGGAGTTGGCTTGGCAATGAATTGCAGACAGACTAAATGTGTAAGTTATGTAAATGTTACAAGTGCCCAGTACAGTGGCATGGTGGTACAATGGTTTATGCTGTCACCTTACGCCACGAAAGTTCCTGGCTCGATCCCCATAGTCAACGGGGAACCTTCTGGGTTGAGTTCATGTGTCATTCTTACTGTATAATGTTATTCTGCATTATTTTATCTCCATAAAATACTTTCAGTCGCATAAGTGTGAAATGTTGTGTACAAATAACCGTATATTGTCTTTGCTATTTTACTAATAAACTTTCAAATCAGACAGTGACTAAACAAAATATAAAAATATCTTCCTGTTCATATTATTTTAACATTTTTTTTCAGTTTGAGTTATTGCATTTCATGTTTGACCTTTCTAACATGGGTACGCTTTTACTTGAATTATTTTGGAATTAATTGGAATGTTGAGTTTTGGAATGTGATTTTTTTAATAGGCTTTATTATATTTGTTACACAACATTAGTAGTGAGATCGCGGAATTTCGCCCGACGGTACAATGTTTTGGGAATCTGGTCCTACACGTTGGACATTCTTTGAGACAACGCTTAACTAAGCAGTCAGTTAACCTGGTCTGGATCAACCTTGTTCACTCACCTAAGTTACCATGGTAGCTCAGCAGGGATTAATTTAAGACACGTTGATGGAAAGGAATTCCCACTTAAATGAGCCAGACTTGTCGAAATAAGTCAGATTTTCCCTTAATCCTGCTTCGTGTGACACCCCCCAGAAGGCTTGGCCCACAGCGTTATGGCCAGGGAGAGTGACCCAGAGTGTTCCGGCTTAGGCTGTGCTGACGTTCACTAGCATCCGGTCTGATTAAGCAGATGGAGGGGGCTGCATGAGTCGGAACTCCTAAAGCGCGTAGCCCCACCAGGCCCTGTCAGCTCTCAAGCTGCCTGCCCTGCATGCACAGCTGGGCCAGTTAAGGTTTGAGGCAGCATCACCAGCACTTGAGTTCATGGACAGCTGGGTGGTGTAAGCTGAGAGGCCTGCCTCCGCTCATACTGCCCGCTCCCCTTCCCACCCACTCTCACGCTTCCCCCTGTCCCCGGTCAGCACATCCCCATCACATCCTAATGGGATAAGAACGTTCTGAAGGTTTGAGGCAGAATCACCAGCATTTCAGTTCATGGACAGCTGTGTGTATGTTTTCCCTCACTGCTGCTGGCTGACAGACAAACGATGATCCCTGAAGCAGTTAGTATTCTGTAATACAGTAGGGCATTGTAAAGGGAGTGGCGCACGCTGATGACATCATTCACATTATGTCCACTGGGATGGAGAACAGATGCAGGATGATGATGTTTAATTTTTCATCATAATTAGGCAACAATATCGCCGCGGCTAGTGGGGATTCACTGTTTGCTGGTTGCATAGGAAGAAGTGTGCTCACTCTGGGGGGGGGGGGGGGGGGGGTTCTAGCCTAGCTAAAGGACAGATTCGGCCCATTAGCCCTGCAGGTGCTGAATTTGACCGACAAGCTATTTAACCAGTTTCTTGACTGAGGATTGTGAATCACATGCTGGTATTTAGCTCTGCTAATGAAGTGAATCACTGTAAATGTCACTGGGTACAAAGGGCTGCATAGAAAACTGTCCTTCCTGCCTGCTGTGTCTCTGTGTGCTGGAGCCTGATGTCACTGGTTCTCTTCTGCTGTCATGAGAAAATCAGGAAGCCGCCCCAGTGAATAAAGCTTAACATGGCAGATACATCTTTCCAAACTACAACCCCAATTCCAAAAATGTTGGGACGTTCTGCAAATTGTAAATAAAAACATAATGCAGTGATATGGAAATCTGATGAACCTGTATTTTATTCATAACAGAACAGAAAACATATCAAATGTTCAAACTGAGAAAATGCATCATTGTAAGGAAAAATTTTGAATGTCGCAGCAGCAACACATCTCAACAAAGTTGGGACAAGGCCATGTTTACCACTGTGTGGCATCTCCTCTTCTTTTAACAACAGTCTGTAAATGTCTGGGCACTGAGGAGATCAGTTGTCTGAGTTTTGGGAGAGGAATGTTGTCTCATTCTT
The DNA here is from genome assembly GCF_023856365.1 of Brienomyrus brachyistius. Lineage (NCBI taxonomy): Eukaryota > Metazoa > Chordata > Actinopteri > Osteoglossiformes > Mormyridae > Brienomyrus > Brienomyrus brachyistius. The sequence goes on along the minus strand of NW_026042311.1, from coordinate 3,174,875 downwards.
GTCTGATACAGGATTCTAATTGCTCAACTGTCCTAGATCTTCTGTGTCATATTTTTAGTTTTATGATGCACCAAATGTTCTCAATGGCTGGAAGATCTGGACCGCTGGCAGGCCAGTTCAGTACCCGGACCCTTCTTCTACGAATCCATCATGTTGTAATTGATGCAGTGTGTGGTTTGGCATTGTCATGTGGGAAAATGCAAGATCTTCACTGAAAGAGACGTCGTCTGGATGGGAGCATCTGTTGCTCTAGGACCTGGATATACCTTTCAGCATTGATGGTGCCTTTCCAGATATGCAGGCTGCCCCTGCCATATGTACTAATGCACCCCCACACCATCAGAGATGCTGGCTGCCCCTGCCATATGTACTAATGCACCCCCACACCATCAGAGATGCTGGCTGCCCCTGCCATATGTACTAATGCACCCCCACACCATCAGAGATGCTGCCTTTTGAACTGAGTGCTGATAATATGCTGGGTGGTCCTTCTCCTCTTTAGTCCGGATGACATGGTGTCCCTGGTTTCCAAAAAGAATCTCAAATTTAGATTCGACTGACCACAGAACAGTTTTCCACTCAGCCGCAATCCATTTTAAATGAGCTTTGGCCCAGAGACGACGTCGGTGATTCTGGATCACCTTCATATACGGCTTCTTCTTTGAATGATCTGTGCATGGCAGCGCGAATTCTGTTCACTGACAGTGTTTGTGGGAAATATTCCTGAGCCTATTTAGTGATTCCATTACAGAATCATGCCTGTTTGTGATGCAGTGCTGCCTAAGGGCCAAAATATCACAGGCATCTAGTCTGGTTTTTCACAGAGATTTCTCCAGATTCACAGAATCATTTGATTACATTATGTGCTGTAGATGATGAAATATTCAACCTCTTTGCAGTTTTATACTGAGGAACTTCTTTCTGAAATTGCTCCACTATTTGTCAGTGCAGTATTAGGGGGATTGTGACCCTCTGCCCATCTTTACTTCAGAGAGACACTGCAGCTCTAAGATGCTCTTTTTATACCCAGTCATGTTACTGACCTGTTGCCAACTGACCTAATTATTTGCAAATTGTTGCTCCAGCTGATGGGTTTTTGTACCACGAACTTTTCCAGCCTCCTATTGCCTCCATCCCAACTTTTTTGAGACGTGTTGCTGTCATGAAATTCAAAATCAGCCAGCATTTTTCATGAAATAGCAAAATGTCTCAGTTTAAACATCTGATATGTTTTCTATACTTTGTTATGAATATAATACAGGTTTATGAGATTTCCATATCATTGCATTCTGTTTTTATTTACAATTTGCACAATGTCCCAACTTTTTGGAATTGGTGTTGTAATATACCACAATGTTATTCTTTATCTGCAGTAACAGCAATTTTAATGGGGAACTTTTCAGTCTTTCTGTTACATTTGTGTAGATGAATTGAGGTCTTTATGTTTCTGCCTAATTCACAGAGACCAAATGGAAGAATGCAGTTCAGATCTACATGATAAATCGGGTTTATCATCCATATTGAAGGTTTGTATTTATTGCTGATATATATTTTCTTGGCTGTTATGTCAATTAGCTTATATTTTATACAGCTGTATAATAAGAAATTCATCATCTTAAAGAAAATATGTTTTAATCTATGATTCACAAGTGAAACTCTGAAAAGGTTTGGTATAAGTAGCAATAACTCTGACTGTTTATTTTAGTCTCTAGAGGAAAAAGCCATGAAGTTCCTAAAGGAGGAACTGAAGACGTTTGTGAGGCACCTAGATCAGAATTACCCAGAATTCTCTGAGCCTCAGCTGGAGGAGGACAATGACCTGGACTGTGATGGTCAGATGCAGAAGACCAGTGTTAGAGAGGTAGCTCTGAAGATCACACTGTACATCCTGAGGACCATGAAGCAAAATGATCTTGCTGACCTGCTGGACAAGAGTAAGAGCTTTATAACATTATGTACATGTACAATATTGTGCATAAGCCTTAGGCAGCCAGAGAAAAGGATGTTTAAATGGTCTTCATGTTGGTGTAGAACTACTATAATATGTATGTCAAAGTGTGTTTGCCATTTCAGAACCTCTCCCAACATCACCCTAATATTTGCAGAAATCGTGCAGTATATCCACGTATTTTTTTACTTGACCACTAACACACCTCATGTGGCTGATCAATATCTTCTTGAGTTTTAAACTAATTTAATTAATTAATGAAGTGAGCTGGTGGTGAAATTTAACAAATACATGGACTGGCTGTGGTGTGTCAGGATCGTGTTCGCGGGAAGCGACGATCGTGCGGGTCGGCAGGTAAGGAGAGGCAGGCAGGCAGTGATCAGGGCTAAACTGGGGTTTATTTATGACGGGACAGGAGCTTGAAACACACACCACACCGATTCCACAATGACGGACAAGGGGAACGGGTCAGACCAGGACTTAAATAGGACAAGACTAAGCAAAGTAATCAGACAGGGCTGGAAACAATCAGGGAAGCACACGTGGGTAATCAGGGGGCGTGGCACACACGAGGCGCCGACGAGCCGGGTCATGACATGGTGCCCCTGAGGAGAGGTTTGGGAAATGAAAAGGGGTTTTGTGTTTTTTTTGGGTCTGAGCAGATATACATTTACTACCCAGATAAATGGCTTTAAACATTTCCTTTGGCTGCCTAAGGCTTATTCACGGTCCTGTATGTGGTGTTCCAGTAAAATACTCATGATAAAACTTTCAGTTTCACATTCACAGTCACAGGGAAATATCTGAATATGTATGTGTAAAAAAGTGTGTTTTTGGAAAATATTCTTCCTCATACTGGTCAGGATCACGGTGAGAATTAGTGCATTTTTATCTCATTTCTTTTCAGGACAGCTCATGCTACAGGATATCAAAGCTAAACTTAAGAAGCAATTTGAGTGTGTATTTGAAGGGAAAGCTAAGGAAGGACAGCCAACACTTCTCAGTGAGATTTACACAGAACTCTACATAACTGAAGGTGGGACTGGAGCAGTCAATGATGAACATGAAGTGAGACAGATTGAAACAGCATCCAAGAAAAGGCGAACAGAAGATACTACAGTCAAGTGCAAAGATATATTTAAACCCTTATGTGGGCGTGTGACACCGATCAGAACTGTACTCACGAAAGGGGTGGCAGGTATCGGGAAAACAGTCTCTGTGCAGAAATTTATTCTCGACTGGGCAGAAGGAAAAGCAAACCAGGATGTTCACTTCGTATTTGCTCTTCCTTTCCGGGACCTGAATTTGATTAAGGGTGAATACAGTCTGATTGAACTGCTTCACCACTTTGTCCCAGAACTGAAATCATTTGAATCCACTGACCTGTTTAGCTCCAAAGTCTTGTTCATCTTTGATGGTCTGGATGAGTGTCGCCTTCCTCTGGATTTTCAGAACAATGAGAGCTGGTTTGATGTAACAAAGAAAACGTCACTGGATGTGCTGTTGACTAACCTCATTAAGGGGAATCTGCTCCCATCCGCTCTCCTCTGGATAACCTCCCGGCCAGCAGCAGCCAATCAGATACCTCCTGAGTGTGTCCACCAGGTGACAGAGATACGAGGGTTCAGTGATGCCCAGAAGGAGGAGTATTTCAAGAAGAGATTTAATTATCAGAGCCTGGCCAGCAGGATTATCGCACATGTGAAATCATCAAGGAGCCTCTTCATCATGTGCCACATACCTGTGTTCTGCTGGATTTCAGCCACTGTGCTTGAGAGGCTTTTTAGCGAGACTGACAGTGGAGAAATTCCAAGGACTCTGACTGAAATGTACACACACTTCCTGATCTTTCAGACAAGTTTAAAAAATGACAAGTATATGAAAAACCATGAAACTAAGCTTAAGAAATACAGCAAGGAATTCCTTTTAAAACTTGGTAAACTTGCTTTTGACAACCTTGAGAAAGGCAATCTCATATTTTATGAGCATGATCTGTCAGAGAATGGCATTGATGTCACTGAAACTTCAGTTTACTCTGGAGTGTGCACAGAAGTCTTTAAAGAGGAGTATGGGTTGTACCAGGAGAAGGTGTACTGCTTTGTGCATCTGAGCATCCAGGAGTATCTCGCTGCTTTATACGTGTTTCTGTCAAACTCATCAGCTGACCTGCTGAAGACTGCAGTGAATCAGGCATTAGAGAGCAAGAATGGACACTTGGACCTCTACCTCCGCTTCCTCCTGGGCCTCTCAACAAACTCCAGTAAGACTCTGTTACGAAGGCTACTGGGACAGACAAGAATCAGCTCACATACCATTAAGGATACAGCCCTGTACATCAAGAGGAAAATAAAGGAGAATTTATCTCCAGAAAGGACCATCAATCTGTTCCACTGTCTGACTGAACTGGGTGACAATTCTCTAGTAGAGGAAGTACAAAGATACCTGAATTCAGGAAACATTTCAGCAGATGTCCTCTCACCTGCACAGTACTCAGCTCTGGCCTTTGTGATGCTGATGTCAGACGAGGAGCTGGATGTGTTTGATCTGAAAAAATATATCAGATCAGATGAAGAGCACTGCAGGCTGCTGCCTGTGGTCAAGAACTCCAGGACGGCTCTGTAAGTGACGTGGGGATGGGAAATCATGTCTGGTCTGGCAGTAATACATGAATATTGTTTGAAATGTGTAATATATATTATATCTTTCTCCTCATGCATTAATAAATGGGTTTTATTTTGATAATCATAGCTATAGCTGTTTGTATAGCAGTAGCTAATCTTGACCACAGACTTTATAATGACTGAAGGTAGTGATGTCACTTTTTGTTTGTTACTACGTTTCCATTCCCATCCAGTCTGCCTTCTGATCACAGCACAGCATCCTAACCTGCTATAGAAACAGTGAGGCTCTTTATCCACAGGGTGTATCAGTGGTATGTGAGTGTTATTGTCAGCAGGCGTGTTCATATGATGGAGCCCAGAGCTGGGAGCTTCCGTATGACTGCTGTCTCTGGCTGCTCACTGGCGCCCTCTGCTGGCTTCAGCTGCACCTGGCTGAGGATTTGACCGCACATCTAGTCCGGCAGAAATAGATAAACAGTGTTTAAAATATAAAATGAATATGTATATATGTAATTTATTTCCCCTCTTTTATCAACAAGGTTCCTTTTTAATCTAGTTTATATTAACTGAAGGTAGTGATGTAGTAAAAACAAAAAAGACAAGATTTCCACGACCTTCCTTTGTGTAACAAATAACCAAAGATACAGCATCATACAGAATGGTCCAGTTTTCATTAATAGTGGGAAAACCACTCATATTTGTTTCAGTTCTGGATGCTGTAGGAAGCATTTCTGTAAATACTGGGTGTGGTGCATGACTCTTTGGGTTCGGACTCTGTGTCTGTGAGCAGAATGTTGCTGGTTCAGATCTCTTGGCCGGCAGAGTGATGTCATCACTGGGTCCTTGAGCTGCAGGGGTGCTGGACGCTGGCCGATCCTGTGCTGTTACCCCCAAACTTCCTCTCACCTGTATATGTGTCTGTGTGTCTCTTGGAGAGCAAGATGGGAGGGGCGAAAAGACAATTTCCCCATGGGGGTGAATGAAGTATCATTATTCATAAATCATTCAAACAAACAATTTTCCTAAAAGCCTATTTCACAGGACTGATAGCTCTCCGATTAGTTTATTGTTGGTTAGGGCTAGGCGATAAGTAAAAAAATGTGTATGTGTCATTTAGTATAAAAATATCGCAATAAACAATCATTTTGAGTCTCCCCCCAAACACTGAATGCAATTTCAGTTCAGTTCAGATTTATTTGTATAGTGTGTTTTCACAACATTATATCATCTCAAAGCACTTTACAGCATCCCTGCCCAAAGCCCCCAGTGAGCAAGTCAGAGATGACAGTGGCAAGGAAAATTACCCTAGAAGGAAGAAATCTTGGGAGGAATCATAGTCAAAGGGGGAGCCCATCCTCCAGGGGGCAGCAGAGGAAGCCATAACCCTAACCAGACTCAAAGGGGGAGCCCATCCTCCAGGGGGCAGCAGAGGAAGCCCTAACCCTAACCAGACTCAAAGGGGGGGGGGGCATCCTCCAGGGGGCAGCAGAGGAAGCCCTAACCCTAACCAGACTCAAAGGGGGAGCCCATCCTCCAGGGGGCAGCAGAGGAAGCCCTAACCCTAACCAGATACAAAGGGGGAGCCCATCCTCCAGGGGGCAGCAGCAGGCCAGAAGGACGTCACAGGTAGTGGAGACGTCACAGACAGCAGGGTAGGCAGGATATCTTGAAAATGTGGGGTCTCCAGGCAGCACAGCCCAGGGGGAGCATAGAACAGGGCTAATATAATAAATTTTTTTAGTGTTTGTATGAACTCTGGCTGCTGCATTTTGTACCAGCTGACGTTTATGTGAGGATCCAGATGGGCACCCAGAAAGGAAGGCATTACAGTATCCAGCCTGGAAGTTATAAAGGTGTTGCTGCATCACCAGGTAATGTAAATGATCGGTAGCGAAGCTCCTCTCACGGCCAATGAGAGGGAGTCTCACAATATTTCAGTCGAGTTTGAGGTTTTAGAGCTTAGTAGCCAAATCGCACAGAGGCAGGGACTATTGTGAGCACTCAGTGAACAGAGGCTGAAGTGGTGTAAAACTGGAGTGATTTTCCATCGGTTTGATACCAAACATGCCATACCAGCCTAGCGGTTCACACTGAATACCATCTGTAATGATTAATTGATGATTACTTATATTATGTCATTATGTTATATTACTCACACCAGTCCCTGGTCTAAGTGGTCTAGGTTGCACCTCAATCAGAGGTTACCCTTTATACAGACATTACATGACATATTCTCATGTCAGCAGCACATCTTACCCTTAGATAGGCATGGTAGAATATAAAGAGCTTACTCACGGCCACAAAGATCAGATAAGGGCTGCTGAGGAATGTGGAAAAGAAAAGGGGGGGGGAAGGGTTTGTCAGTCAAAGAAAAAGAGTCTTTGAAAGTTAGGACACATTACAAACATAACCTGTCTGTATATTGAGACTAGTAGTCATGGGTAAATATACAGATATACAACAGCCAAACTTAAAAGAAACTTTCTTTAGGGTGTTGGGTGAGTGGTATGTAAGGCAGGATGTCTGGGGAGGGGGTTGTGTGCCAAGTTGAGGGACCCCTATCCTTGAGGTCCACTCTGCTGTCTATAGGTCGTTAAAACTTTGAGCAATAAAAGTTGGAGTGCTGGCCCCCCTTGTTGTCTGTGTGTGTTTAAGTGTGTCTGTGTGTGTGGGGTCACTAACCCCCCTTTGAGGCCTAGGCCAATGTGTGCCTCTCGTACCAGGGTAGGTCTTGTCTCAGGCCAACTGGAATTTAAGCTTTGTGATATGTGCATGTGTGATCCTACACCAGATTTAAAATGGGTAACCTTAAAAGGGAAATACTGTTCTGCAAAGCAAGCACAGTTTGTGGAAACACGACCATAAAGTCATAAAGCAGGCTAACAGAACTGCTTAGGTTGTTAAAAAGAAAGGAAGTTGGTTTACTTGTTTGCAGAGTGGAGGGGGTCTTGGCAGTATTAAATAATACCTGCTTTTGTTTCTAGTAGAATAAATTACTGTAATGCCCTCTTGTCTGTTTCACATCTACTGTTTCACATCTACAACGGGCCCAGAATGCCGCAGGCGGAGTGTTAACACGCACCAGTCACAGGGATCACATCTACAACGGGCCCAGAATACCGCTGGCGGAGTGTTAACACACACCAGTCACAGGGATCACATCTACAACGGGCCCAGAATGCCGCTGGCGGAGTGTTAACACACACCAGTCACAGGGATCACATCTACAACGGGCCCAGAATACCGCTGGCGGAGTGTTAACACACACCAGTCACAGGGATCACATCTACAACGGGCCCAGAATGCCGCTGGCGGAGTGTTAACACGCACCAGTCACAGGGATCACATCTACAACGGGCCCAGAATGCCGCTGGCGGAGTGTTAACACGTACCAGTCACAGGGATCACATCTACAACGGGCCCAGAATACCGCTGGCGGAGTGTTAACACACACCAGTCACAGGGATCACATCTACAACGGGCCCAGAATGCCGCTGGCGGAGTGTTAACACGCACCAGTCACAGGGATCACATCTACAACGGGCCCAGAATACCGCTGGCGGAGTGTTAACACGCACCAGTCACAGGGATCACATCTACAACGGGCCCAGAATGCCGCTGGCGGAGTGTTAACACACACCAGTCACAGGGATCACATCTACAACGGGCCCAGAATGCCGCTGGGGGAGTGTTAACACGCACCAGTCACAGGGATCACATCTACAACGGGCCCAGAATGCCGCTGGCGGAGTGTTAACACGCACCAGTCACAGGGATCACATCTACAACGGGCCCAGAATGCCGCTGGCGGAGTGTTAACACGCACCAGTCACAGGGATCACATCACACCTGCTCTCACATCCCTGCACTGGCTTCCTCTGGCTTCTAGGATTGATTTTAAAGTTCATTTGCTAATTTGTAAATATTTACATGGTTTAGCTCTGTCCTGCCTCAGTAACATGACTGTAAGGTATGTCCCAGGCAGATCAGGCAGATCATCCGGCAGTAATTTACTGATTATTCCTAAAACCTGGCTGGGGAGGGAGGGGGCAGCTTTTAGTCACTATGAGCCCAAACTCTGGAACTCTCTCCCAGAAAACCTGAGAGCTACTGAATGTCTCAGTACATTCAAAACTAGGCTGAAAAGGCATCTTTTCACCAACGCATATTATAATCTATGATAATCAGTTGTATTATTTTTTGCTTTTATTAATATCAGTAATTGTGGGGGGGCGGGGGGGCGGTCGCTTCCCCCAGAAGACATAGGGGCTAGAGGCCCCTTTGAGGAGGGGTCCTTAAAGAGGACATGGGTGGTTAAAGTCCTTTATGATGGTTTTTAATTTTATTTTTTTAAAACATTTTTACTCTATTTTTATTTCTTTTGGCGTTATTGTTATTTATTCTGAGCTTATTTCAATTTCTTTTTCTTCTTTTTAAATGTTTGCAAAATTCTTTATAAACGCTGTGGCTAAAATGCGCTATATAAATAATGATTGATTGATTCAGATAGATAGATGAGAGAGAGAGTTTACTTTTAACCACCTTTATTAAACAGTTAGCAACCAATGCTAATCACAGCCCTGGCGGGGTCAGGGACACACTTAAAGCCGTGCCTGAGACTAAGATACGAAAAACTGAGTTGGGAAGCTCAAAAATCCCACCAGAAAGCTGCACTTGAATGACTGACATTCTGGCTGCTGACTCAGAGATAGAAGTTTGTGATGTGACAATACTGAACTTACAAGAATGGTGAACGCATGGTTACTGCAATGGACAATGCTTGTGAAATTCTGTGCAATGTTTCTTTTTAACTGCTTCAGAATCTTTGGCTAGAAAGCTGAACTGAAAGCAAATCATGAATCTTTCTGTTATCTTGCTTTGTATGTAGCCTAAGCGCGTTTCCTCAGCAAAGACGATAATCGCCGGTTAGTCACGGTCAGATATCGACACCGGGATACTTGTCTTATTACACTGATTACTGATAATATCGTCATATCACCCAGACGTAATTGGTGATTTGACATGTTCCCAGGTATAACAATACAGGGAGAGAAAGGATTTTACTCATGGGATCAGGAATCCAAGTGCCAGTTGCTGCTGCATTAGCTGCTGGGAATGTTCACATCTCCTCCTTTCAGTGATACGTCTCGAGTGTAGGGACACCTGGCAGAAAGATGGCTAAGGACTGCACTGGAAGCACTGGTCTGACTGTTATGGGAGGTTCACGTCCATCTTGCTGTTGATGTGTTCCTATGTATTCCTATAGCTTGTACTTAATGTTTTTACCTCTAGTTTTGAGCAAAGGTGCACTGACTCACAATTAGTGATCATGTGACTGCAGCAGATTGTCAGGACGCACAGAACACTCTGCAGACTATAATTCATTTTGAAGTGTAAGCTGTGCTGCTAATTATAATGAAAACAAATGCTTATTGTAATGCTTTGTATTTTACTAATGTGTAGGATGTGTATATGTCTGTGTCTTAAAGTGTTTTCTGTTTCAGGCTGAACAGCTGTGATCTCATAGATAAACACTGTGAAGTGCTGTCTTCAGCTCTCAGATCAAACTCCTCACCCCTGAGAGAGCTGGACCTGAGTGACAATGACCTGCAGGACTCAGGAGTGAAGCTGCTCTCTGCTGGACTGGGGGACTTACACTGTAAACTGGAGATACTGAGGTCAGTATTACTGGGTATTCCACACTGTAAACTAGAGATACTGAGGTCAGTTTTACTGAGTATTCCACACTGTAAACTGGAGATACTGAGGTCAGTATTACTGGATATTTCACACTGTAAACTGAGGATACTGAGGCCAGTATTGTGGGGTATTCCACACCGCAAACTGGAGATACTGAGGTCAGTATTACTGGGTATTCCACACTGTAAACTAGAGATACTGAGGTCAGTTTTACTGGGTATTCCACACTGCAAACTGGAGATACTGAGGCCAGTATTACTGGATATTCCACACTGTAAACTGGAGATACTGAGGCCAGTATTACTGGATATTCCACACTGTAAACTGGGGATACTGATGCCAGTATTACTGGATATTCCACACCGCAAACTGGAGATACTGAGGCCAGTATTACTGGATATTCCACACTGTAAACTGGAGATACTGGGGCCAGTATTACTGGATATTCCACACTGTAAACTGGGGATACTGATGCCAGTATTACTGGATATTCCACACCGCAAACTGGAGATACTGAGGCCAGTATTACTGGATATTCCACACTGTAAACTGGGGATACTGAGGCCAGTATTACTGAATATTCCACACTGTAAACTGAGGATACTGAGGCCAGTATTGCTGGGTATTCCACACCGCAAACTGGAGATACTGAGGCCAGTATTACTGGATATTCCACACTGTAAACTGGGGATACTGGGGCCAGTATTGCTGGGTATTCCAAACCACAAACTGGAGATACTGAGGTCAGTAATATTGGGTATTCCACACTGTACGCTTTATATACTGAGGTCAGTATTACTGTGTATTCCACACTATAAAGAGGAGATAGTGAGCAATTAGCTAAGGGAAAGAGAGGAGGGGTCCTGCCTTGTCTTAGACACTAAACTGTAATTCTTGAATTATTTATTAGAGCATCACATTTATTTAATAATTATAATGGTGAGGTGATATTATTTATTGGGGAGTTTCTGTCTTTCTCTGCAGGCTGTCAGGCTGTAGAGTCACAGAAGAAGGCTGTTCTTCCCTGGCTTCAGCTCTGAGGTCAAACCCCTCACACCTGAGAGAGCTGGATCTGAGCTACAATCACCCAGGAGATTCAGGAGTGAAGCTGCTCTCTGCTGCACTGGGGGATTTACACTGTAAACTGGAGATACTGAGGTCAGTATTACTGGGTATTCCACACTGTAAACTAGAGATACTGAGGTCAGTTTTATTGGATATTCCACACTGTAAACTGGGGATACTGAGTCGAGTATTACTGGATATTCCACACTGTAAACTGGGGATACTGGGGCGAGTATTGCTGGGTATTCCAAACCACAAACTGGAGATACTGAGGTCAGTAATATTGGGTATTCCACACTGTACGCTTTACATACTGAGGTCAGTATTACTGTGTATTCCACACTATAAAGAGGAGATAGTGAGCAATTAGCTAAGGGGAAGAGAGGAGGGGTCCTGCCTTGTCTTAGACACTAAACTGTAATTCTTGAATTATTTATTAGAGCATCACATTTATTTAATAATTATAATGGTGAGGTGATATTATTTATTGGGGAGTTTCTGTCTTTCTCTGCAGGCTGTCAGGCTGTAGAGTCACAGAAGAAGGCTGTTCTTCCCTGGCTTCAGCTCAGAGGTCAAACCCCTCACATCTGAGAGAGCTGGACCTCAGCTACAATCACCCAGGAGACTCAGGAGTGAAGCTGCTCTCTGCTGTACTGGAGGATCCCAGCTGTAAACTGGAGAAGCTGCAGTGAGTACAGAATATGCATTTTACACAAAAGTAACTGGACAGCAAGAAAACCCACGATGCCTTTCAGCAGTTACATAATAAACAAACACAAACAGCTTCTGTTTTCTTCTCCTACTTCCTTATATCCCACAATCTTATCAACCATCGATCCATGTTAGAAATAATTAAGCAGGGAAGCAGGAAACATCCATTCAACCATATTGTGATGTCCGCTGAGCGGAGGAGCAGGCAGACAGGGCAGTGGAGCCGTGAAGACGAGCAAACGGGGTTTATTAAGGGCAGACGAGGAAACACGGCTCACAACATCAATGACAGATCTAGGGAAACAGACCTGAACACAGACTGAAATACACAAGACAAGCCGAAATAACAGGAAACAGCTGGTCACAATCGGGGCAGCAGACGTGGTTAATGAGGGGGCGTGGCACACGAGGATCGCACGAGCTGGGCGTGACACATATAATCCATGCAAAACATTTGTGTTGGTTAGCAAAGTTAACAGCACTGTTACAGATAAACATGCTGACTTTAACGTGTTATGGACAAAAAAATAATGGACACCAAACAGAATCGGAATGATTGTTAAAATTATTTTTAATAATTTAATTGTTTTCTGGGGCGGCATGGTGGTGCAGTGGTTAGCACTGTTGCCTCACACCTCTGGGACCCGGGTTCGAATCTCTGCCTGGGTCACATGTGTGTGGAGTTTGCATGTTCTCCCCATGTCGTCGTGGGGTTTCCTCTGGGTACTCCGGTTTCCCCCCACAGTCCAAAAACATGTTGAGGCTAATTGGACTTGCTAAATTGCCCATAGGTGTGCATGTGAGAGTGAATGGTGTGTGAGTGTGCCCTGCAATGGGCTGGCCCCCCATCCTGGGTTGTTCCCAGCCTCGTGCCCATTGCTTCCGGGATAGGCTCCGGACCCCCCGTGACCCAATAGGATAAGCGGTTTGGAAAATGGATGGATGGATAATTGTTTTCTGAAAATCCATTATGTCATGACCCTTATCATCCTCATTTGAATACAGTGCTGCAGTGTAAAAAGTGGATTTAAAAGTGTTTAATCTTTATAAGGGTGGGCCGGTGTGAACTCACAGAGAAATGCTGTGAGGCACTGGCTTCAGCTCTCAGATCAAACTCCTCACCCCTGAGAGAGCTGGACCTGAGTGACAATGACCTGCAGGACTCAGGAGTGAAGCTGCTCTCTGCTGGACTGGGGGACTTACACTGCAACCTGGAGATACTGAGGTCAGTCTGACTGGGTATTCCACACTGTAAACTGGGGGTAGTGAGGTGAGTATTACTGGGTATTTCACACTGTACGCTGGAAATACTAACGTAGAAAATAACGAATGATTTCAAAATAAAGCAGGAGTATCTAAGTCTAGGGGTTGACTTAAAAAATAACATTAGATTCGCTACAGTAAGTGGAATGTCGAAAGTAAGACTGCATTGGAGGTTAAGGATGACATTAAAAGTTTCTTCCAATATTTTAACTCCAAAAGAGCTCTAAAAGCTGAAATCACTAATCTGCAGGATAGTAAGGGCCTTATAATTGAAAATGAAAATTGATATAGTAAATGAGTTTAATGATTATTTTACATGGGTGTTCACAGTAGAGGACATGATTAACTTACCACCATTTAGTACAAATACAGCGTCGTATATAAACAATATACAGTCCCTCCACAATTACTGGCCCCCTTGTAAAGATTTGTAAAAAGGGTTAGAAAAAAATCCACCTTTTGGCGAAGCAGCTTCATCTCACACTGAAAAAATGAGAAAAATCCAACCTTTCATTGAAATAAATTTATTCAAAGAAAAACAAATCCTTCATCAAGAAATAATTATTATCAACAAAAACACATGTGCCACGATTATCGGCAGCCCTGCTTTTAATACTCTGTACAACCTCCCTTTGCCAGTATAACAGCACTGAGACTCCTATGACATTTTATAAGGTTGGAGAACACAGAGCAGGGCATCTGAGACCATTCCTCTTTACAGAATCTCCCCAGATCACCCAGGGTCCTCGGCCCTCTCTTGTGCACTCTCCTCTTCAGCTCAGCCCACAGGTTTTCAGTGGGGTTCAGGTCAGGGGACTGAGATGGCCATGGCAGAAGCTTGATTCTGCGGTCAGCTGACCATTTTTATGTTGATTTGGACATGTGCTTAGGATCACCATCCTGCTGGAAGATCCAATGAAGGCCCAGTTTTTGTTTCCTGGCAGCAGCAGCCAAATTTTGATATAAAATGTCCTGGTATTTCATGGACCCCATAGTGCCATGTACCCTAACGAGGTTTCCAGGGTTTTTGGAGGAAAATCAGCTCCACAGCATCACAGAACCTCCACCATATCTTACAGTTGGGATAAGGTTCATTTCATTATAACCATCCTTCTTTTTACGCCAAACCCACCTTGAATGTTTATTGCCCAAAAGCTCCATTTTTGTTTCATCTGATCATTGAATTTCATTCCAGTCAAAGTTGTATAATGTTTTGCAAACTCCTGGCACTAACATTTTAATTAACCGACAGAAAAAGCTTCTTTCTGTCATAACTTTCAAAACGTCTGTTAGCATGAAGGGGGCGTCTGATGGTTTTTTGGAGACGTGGTAACCCCAAGGTTTTACTTTGTCTGGTAATTGACTAACAGTCATCCTTGGGGATTTTTTGTCTCTCTTACGATCATCCTCACTGTATGTGGGGGCAAAATAAACTTGGGTCCTCTTTCAGGCAGGTTTCTAACAGTTCCAGTTGATGTCCACTTTTTAATTATTGCCCTAACAGTAGAAATGGGCATTTTAAGGCGAGTAGCTATTTTTTAATACCCATTCCCTGACTTATGAAGGTCAGCACACTTCTCCCTCATTTGGTCTGTGTGTCTCTTATCTTTCCCATGTTCATGGATGACTAAGGGAATTTGGGCTCTGTGTCTCCTCATGTTTGTACCCCAGTTACTCAGGAAGTCATGGATTACAGCTTGAAGGTTCCTATTCACTTCAATCAACTCAAATATGTATAATTTACATGGGAAACATGCTTCAGTTACATTGTGTTTGTCACGCTACGTAAATTCGGGTAAGGCAGGTGGGCAGGAAGGACCAGGCAGGAAGGCGGTAAACGGGGCAAACGAGGGTTTAATTGGGAATAGGGCAGGACGGAAACGCAGGCAGGGACAAACGGCAGGTAACGTCAATGACAGACAACGGGTTAGTGTACAACAGAGACTTAAATACAGGGAACTAATCAGAAAAGAACATGACGCGACTGGGCACAATCAGGGAATCACACGTGGGTAATTAGGGGCGTGGCACACACGAGGAGCGGACGGAGCGGGCGTCACAGTGTTCACTATAATTTGCAGGGCTGCCAATAATCGTGGCTCATGTGTTTTTCTTAAAAATAATTAGTTATTGATGAAGGATTTGATTTTCCTTCAAATAAATTGATTTTAAGTAAAGGTTGGATTTTTCTCATTTTTTTCCGTGTGAGATGCAGCAACTTCACCAGAAGGTGGATTTTTTCTTACCCCTTGTACAAAGGGCTGCCAATAATTGTGAAGGGACTGTATGTATAACTGAGGCTGATGTGGTACAAAACCTAGCTAAGCTCAAAATAAATAAATCACAGGGTCCTGATGGCATCTTACCTATAGTTTTAAAATAGATGAGGGTTATTATTAGCCAACCTTTAACTTTACTGTTTCCGAAATCCTTATTTGCACGTGTGGTACCTTATGATTGGAAGTATGCTAATATAACACCCATATTCAAAAAAGGGGATAGATGTAATCCAGTAAACTATAGGCCAATTACTTTAACTTGCATAACTGGAAAAGTTATGGATACAAATAACCTGGATACAAATAACATTCTGAGGGGTAGCCAACCTGGATTTAGGAGAAGTAGATCCTGTTTAACTAATCTACTTGAGTTCTTTGAGGAAGCAAAAATAGAACTTGGTCACAAAAAGTACTTACATTTGCAGAAGACCTTTGATGTTGTCCCCCTCAAACAGCTCTTGCTTAAGCTCAAAGCTGCAGGGATTTTAGGAACTGTAGCATCTTGGATTGAAAACTGGTTAACAGACAGGAAGCAGCAGGTAGTTATTAGAGGCACAATGTCACAGTGGGCCTGCGTTCATAGTGGGGTACCGCAGGGTTCAATTTTAGGACCACTATTGTTCCTATTTTACATTAATGATATTGACACCAATACATACAGTAAACAAGTTAAATTTGCAGACAACACCAAGGTGGATGATGTAGCAAATACTGATCTAGCAGCGGAGAGGCTACAACGGGATCTTGATTTAATTAGCGACTGGGCTGATACCTGGCAGATCAAATTTAATGTAGATAAATGTAAGGTAATCCATGCAGGGAGCAGAAATATAAAGTACAGATTTTTTATGGGTTCCTCTGAAATAAAGGTAGCTGATTATGAGAAAGACCTCGGTGTGTATGTTGATGCTTCCATGTCCCACTCTCACCAGTATGGGGAAGCAATTAAAAAGGCCAATAGGATGTTGGGTTACATCTCTAGGTGTGTGGAGTTTAATTTAAATGAAGTGATGCTAAGATTATACAATTCCTTGGTAAGACCCCACCTAGAATATTGTTTTAATGTGAGAGGGGGATATAGGGATGTCGAAGGAACAATCAGGTTCGCTTTGGTCCGTTCAGAAATATTTCTTAAAATATACACAAAATTATGATATATTTCATAAGCATTGATAGGTAATCGGGGGCAGCATGGTGGTGCAGTGGTTAACACTGTTACCTCACACCTCTGGGACCCGGGTTCGAGTCTCCGCCTGGGTCACATGTGTATGGAGATTGCATGTTCTCCCCATGTCGTCGTGGGGTTTCCTCCGGGTACTCCGGTTTCCCGCCACAGTCCAAAAACATGCTGAGGCTAATTGGACTTGCTAAATTGCCCATAGGAATGCGTGTGTGAGTGCATGGTGTGTGAGTGTGCCCTGCGATGGGCTGGCCCCCCATCCTGGGTTGTTCCCTGCCTCGTGCCCATTGCTTCCGGGATAGGCTCCGGACCCCCTGTGACCCAGTAGGATAAGTGGTTTGGAAAATGGATGGATGGATGGATGATAGGTAATCCCACTAATTAATAAAATGAAAAAGTAGCCACAAGCCATCTACACTCGGACGTGCTATAATCACCCACCTTCACACACGGACTGGGGAGCCCCTTTCAGTCCTGGCAGGAGACCAACACATAATTCCTGAGAAGTTCCGGGCGATGCGCGCTCTATCCCACGGCTGATCTCCGGTCAGTGCTGAGCTCTCCCCCTTCCTATATGCTAAATCTGGAGTGGTACTCGTGCGGGGAGGGGGCGAGCTGGCCAGGCTCACCCCCTTCCTCAGGGAATATGCTCTTTATTCTCCAATTCCTGTCCAGGTGAGGCTGTTTTGCGCTTGCGGTTATGAAGCATTTTGGGCAAGGCTTTCCCTTTTCCTCTGGGAGAGAAAAGATAAGCATCCCTTTCCGCTGGGAAATACAAGATAGGTGTTCTAGCTCTTTCTGTGAGAAACAAGTTATATAAGTGATCAGTGAAAAAACATGTTTGTGCAGTTCACCTGTGGCACAACAATAATGTGGGTGAATCACGGTGGACGATGTATTTGAATCCTGGGGTGTTTAGTCCATACATGATCAGAATCAATCCATACCTCAATCCCCTCATAGGTATGTCTGCTAGGTGGAGTTGGAGGTGCAGTATAATCCCATTATAACGAACTCGCTTATAACGGAATATCATCTGTAACAGACAAGGTCCGCTGGCCGTGCGCCTTTAAGAACCTGCAGAAAAAGCATCGCATATAGCGGACTCACATACAATGGAATTTCGCTTATAACGGACAAACAGTTTGGTCCCATTTGTCATTTGCCGTTTGTCTGCGGCAGGATACATGTGTGTGAGAGTGTCTGTGGCAGGGTATGTGTGTTTGAGAGTGTCTGTGACAGGGTACATGTGTATGAGAGTGTCTGTGGCAGGGTACATGTGTGTGAGAGTGTCTGTGGCAGGGTATGTGTGTGTGAGAGTGTCTGGCAGGGTATGTGTGTGTGAGAGTGTCTGTGGCAGGGTACGCATGTGTGAGAGTGTCTGTGGCAGGGTACATGTGTATGAGAGTGTCTGTGGCAGGGTACATGTGTATGAGAGTGTCTGTGGCAGGGTACGTGTGTGTGAGAGTGTCTGTGGCAGGGTATGTGTGTGTGAGAGTGTCTGGCAGGGTACGTGTGTGTGAGAGTGTCTGGCAGGGTACATGTGTATGAGAGTGTCTGGCAGGGTACGTGTGTGTGAGAGTGTCTGGCAGGGTATGTGTGTGAGAGTGTCTGTGACACGGTACGCGTGTGTGAGAGTGTCTGCGGCAGGGTACGTGTGTGTGAGAGTGTCTGCGGCAGGGTACGTGTGTGTGAGAGTGTCTGTGACAGGGTACGTGTGTGTGAGAGTGTCTGCGGCAGGGTACGTGTGTATGAGAGTGTCTGTGACAGGGTACGTGTGTATGAGAGTGTCTGTGACAGGGTACGTGTGTGTGAGAGTGTCTGCGGCAGAGTATGTGTGTGAGAGTGTCTGCGGCAGGGTACGTGTGTTTGAGAGTGTCTGTGGCAGGGTACGTGTGTATGAGAGTGTCTGTGGCAGGGTACGTGTGTGTGAGAGTGTCTGCGGCAGAGTATGTGTGTGAGAGTGTCTGTGGCAGGGTACATGTGTGTGAGAGTGTCTGCGGCAGAGTACGTGTGTTTGAGAGTGTCTGTGGCAGGGTACGTGTGTATGAGAGTGTCTGTGGCAGGGTACGTGTGTATGAGAGTGTCTGTGGCAGGGTACGTGTGTGTGAGAGTGTCTGTGGCAGGGTACGTGTGTGTGAGAGTGTCTGCGGCAGGGTACACGTGTCTGAGAGTGTCTGCGGCAGGGTACGTGTGTGTGAGAGTGTCTGCGGCAGGATACGTGTGTGTGAGAGTGTCTGCGGCAGGATACGTGTGTGTGAGAGTGTCTGCGACAGGGTACACGTGTCTGAGAGTGTCTGCGGCAGGGTACGTGTGTGTGAGAGTGTCTGTGGCAGGATACGTGTGTGCGAGAGTGTCTGTGGTAGGTTACGCGTGTATGAGAGTGTCTGCGGCAGGGTACGTGTGTGTGAGAGTGTCTGCGGCAGGATACGTGTGTGTGAGAGTGTCTGTGACAGGGTACGCGTGTGTGAGAGTGTCTGTGACAGTGTACGCGTGTGTGAGAGTGTCTGTGGCAGGATACGTGTGTGTGAGAGTGTCTGAGGCAGGGTACATGTGTGTTAGTGTGTCTGTGGCAGGGTATGTGTGTGTTAGTGTGTCTGTGGAAGGGTACGTGTGTGTGAGAGTGTCTGTGGCAGGGTACGCGTGTGTGAGAGTGTCTGTGACAGGGTACGTGTGTGTGACAGTGTCTGTGACAGGGTACGTGTGTGTGAGAGTGTCTGCGGCAGGATACGTGTGTGTGAGAGTGTCTGTGGCAGGGTACGTGTGTGTGAGAGTGTCTGAGGCAGGGTACGTGTGTGTGAGAGTGTCTGTGACAGGGTACGCGTGTGTGAGAGTGTCTGTGGCAGGGTACGCGTGTGTGAGATTGTCTGTGACAGTGTATGTGTCTGTGAGAGTGTCTGTGACAGGGTATCTGTCTGTGAGAGTGTCTGAGGCAGGATACGTGTGTGTGAGAGTGTCTGTGACAGGGTACGCGTGTGTGAGATTGTCTGTGACAGTGTATGTGTCTGTGAGAGTGTCTGTGACAGGGTATCTGTCTGTGAGAGTGTCTGCGACACCCCACCCCCAGTGCACTAGGTGACCTGCCCCACCCAGAGGCACAGGAGAAAAGAACCACTACCCCAAAGTAGAGGCTAGTTGAAGTGGCAGGAATGGGGGGGCGAATGAAGTCAGTATTTAATGTGAGGAGTCATAGAGGGGAGAGGAAAAGAAAAGGAGATAAATGCAAAAAAGTAAAATACGAAGGATTCTATTTATATATGATGATTGTGGATGATTGGAGCCATATTTGTCAAAAAGAAATTAGTAAATAAAAAATTATCACACATATACACTCCTCAAAAAAATTAAAGGAACACTTTGAAAACACATCAGATATCAATGGGGAAAAAAAAATCACGCTGGATATCTATACTAATGTAGACTGGGTAATGTGTTAGGAATGAAAGGATGCCACATCGTTTGATGGAAATGAAATTATCAACCTACAGAGGGCTGAATTCAAAGACACCCCGAAAATCAAAGTGAAAAATGATGCGGCAGGCTAGTCCATTTTGTTGAAATTTCATTACAGTAACTCAGAATCATACTCAGTAGTTTGTATGGTCCCCACGTGGTTGTATGCATGCCTGACAATGTCGGGGCATGGTCCTAATGAGACCATGGATGATGTCCTGGGGGATCTCCTCTCACATCTGGACCAGGGTATCACTGAGCTTCTGGACAGTCTGAGGTGCAACCTGGTGGCATCGAATGGACGAAACATAATGTCCGTGGGGGGCAGTCAATGGTATCAATTCCTTCATCCTCCAGGAACTGCCTACATGCTCTTGCCACATGAGGCCGGGCATTGTCGTGCATCAGGGGGAACCCAGGACCCACCGCACCAGCATAGGGTCTGACAATGGGTTCAAGGATTTCATCCTGATACCTAATGGCAGTCAAGGTGCCGTTGTCTAGCCGGTAGAGAACTGTGCGTCCCTCCATGGATATGCCTCCCCAGACCATCACTGACCCACCACCAAACCGGTCATGCTGAACAATGCTGCAGGCAGCATAACGTTCTCCATGGCTTCTCCAGACCCTTTCACGTCTGTCACATGTGCTGAGGGTGAACCTGCTCTCATCTGTGAAAAGCACAGGGCACCAGTAACAGACCTGCAAATTCTGGTAATCTATGGCAAATGCAAATCGAGCTCCATGGTGCAGGGCAGTGAGCACAGGGTCCACTAGAGGACATTGGGTCCTCAGGGCACCCTTATGATGTCTGTTTCTGATTGTTTGCTGAGAGACATTCACACCAGTGGCCTGCTGGAGGTCATTTTGTAGGGTTCCAGCAGTGTTCATCCTCTTCCTCCTTGCACAAAGGAGCAGATACCGGTCCTGCTGATGGGTTAAGGACCTTCTACGGCCCTGTCCAGCTCTCCTTGAATAACTGCCTGTCTCCTGGAATCTCCTCCATGCCCTTGAGATTGTGCTGGGAGACAGAGCAAACCTTCTGGCAATGGCACGTACTGATGCGCCATCCTGGAGGAGTTGGACTACCTGTGCAACCTCTGTAGGGTCCAGGTATCGCCTCATGCTACCAGTAGTGACACTGACCGTCGCCAAATGCAAAACTAGTGAAAAAACTGTCAGAAAAGATGAGGAGGGAAAAATGCCAGTGGCCTCCACCTGTTAAACCATTCCTGGTTTGGGGGTCGTCTCATTGTTGCCCCTCTAGTTCACCTGTTGATAATTTCATTAACACTAAAGCGGCTGAAACTGATTAACAGCCCCCTCCGCTACTTAACTGACCTGATCAATATCCCAGAAGTTTAATAGACTTGATGCTATACTCTGATTAAAAAGTGTTCCTTCAATTTTTTTGAGCAGTGTATATTAATACATAGATATGAATGTCCATACATACACAGACACACTTTCATACATATCTGTAATGACTGAAACATACAATACATGAATCAAACAGTAATAATAATAATTAATAAAAATAACTGCAAAAAAGTAAGGGGGCGGTGGGCGTTGAGGTAGCTTTTATTCACAAAATAGTTTGCTGCAAACATGCATCCATCCATCCATTTTCCAAACCGCTTATCCTACTGGGTCGCTGGGGGTCCGGAGCCTATCCCGGAAGCAATAGGCAAAAGGTAGGGAACAACCCAGGATGGGGGGCCAGCCCATCACAGGGCACACTCACACACCATTCACTCACACATGCACACCTATGGGCAATTTAGCAACTCCAATTAGCCTCAGCATGTTTTTGGACTGTGGGGGGAAACTGGAGTACCCGGAGGAAACCCCACGACGACATGGGGAGAACATGCAAACTCCACACACATGTGACCCAGGCGGAGACTTGAACCCGGGTCCCAGAGGTGTTAGGCAATAGTGCTAACCACTGCACCACCTTGCCACCCCCAGCAAACATACAAACAACCAGAATTCTAGAAAAGTACTTTATATTTCAATGAAATAACAAATAAAACACTTTCAAATCACATGAGCCTATATTTTATTCACAACAGAACATAGATAATATTACAAATGTTCAAAGGCCGAAGACCTGTATTGGATGCCCGTGGTCTTCGGGCCCTCAGACGACTCTACATCACTCATCGGCATGATTGTGTCAGTGACATTACTAAATGGGCCCAGGAATACTTCCAGAAAGCACAGTCGGTAAACACAATCCGCCGTGCCATCTGCAGATGCCAGCTAAAGCTCTATCATGCAAAAAGGAAGCCATATCTGAACATGGTCCAGAAGCGCCGTCGTGTCCTGTGGGCCAAGACTCATTTGAAATGGACTGTTTCAAAGAGGGAAAGTGTTCTATGGTCAGACGAGTCCAAATGTGACATTCTTGTTGGTAATGAAGGGCACCCTGTCCTCCGGGCTAAAGAGGAGGGAGACCTTCCAGTGTGTTATCAGCGTTCAGTTCAAAAGCCAGCATCTCTGATGGTATGGGGGTGCATAAGTGCATACGGTATGGGCAGCTTGCGTGTTTTGGAAGGAACTATGAATGCTGAAAGGTATATAAAGGTTTTAGAGCAACACATGCTCCCCTCCAGAGGACGTCTGTTTCAGGGAAGGCCTTGTGTATTTCAGCAGGACAATGCAAAACCACATACTGCAGCTATTACAACAGCAGGGCTTCGTCGGAGAAGAGTCCGGGTGCTGAATTGGCCTGTCTGCAGTCCAGATCTTTCACCTATAGAGAACATATAGTAATTACCTGTGACACCCACGGTGCACTGTGAGCAGGTATACAGGCCAACAGAGCATGCAGATAATTATCTGTGACACCCATGGTGCACTGTGAGCAGGTATACAGGCCAACAGAGCATGCAGATAATTATCTGTGACACCCATGGTACACTGTGAGCAGGTATACAGGCCCACAGAGCATGCAGATAATTATCTGTGACACCCATGGTGCACTGTGAGCAGGTATACAGGCCCACAGAGCATGCAGATAATTATCTGTGACACCCATGGTGCACTGTGAGCAGGTATACAGGCCCACAGAGCATGCAGATAATTATCTGTAACACCCATGCTGCACTGTGAGCAGGTATACAGGCCCACAGAGCATGCAGATAATTATCTGTGACACCCATGGTGCACTGTGAGCAGGTATACAGGCCCACAGAGCATGCAGATAATTATCTGTAACACCCATGCTGCACTGTGAGCAGGTATACAGGCCCACAGAGCATGCAGATAATTATCTGTAACACCCATGCTGCACTGTGAGCAGGTATACAGGCCCACAGAGTATGCAGATAATTATCTGTGACACCCCTTGTACACTGTGAGCAGGTATCAGTACTGACTACTTTTTATATTGAGTCACATGTTTTATGTGAATTACTTTGTACTGAACTGAAGGCCAGTATTTGTCACTGTGAATATGTTGTTGCAGACGTCCATCCAGAAATCAGAGCTGGGGGAAAAGATAAGGTCCTTATTCACATAAATTTTTGGTACAAATATCAATGTGTCTGTCGCAGATGGAGGATTATATATTCTAGAGGTTTCTTTTTATTTTTAAGTTGCAGAATGTTGTCTCATCTGAGGAGGATTCAGTGTATTATGTGTGAGGTTCGTTTTGGTTTTGATGCTGTATTCAGTTAGTAAATATTAGAAAAATTGCTTATTCTCAACTCGTATTTATGGATTAAGTCTTCGAATGTCATGAAATGACTGTTACTGAAAAGGAGGTGGAGATGTGTAATCCCTTTCTGTCCCCGTGAGTGATAGTGAATAGTGATATTGTGAAGTAGGAAGTCCAGATTATGCCAGATTGGCGTGTATTTACAGGGTCTGAGAGTACAGTTAGTGATTTTAATGGCTTTCCACTGGGCTGTCAGTGCTGTGGAAATGGCAGCACTGTGTTGTTAAAGCAGTTTTGTTTCTTTAATGACATTTTGAGTAAGTCTGCATGTCTGAGATTTTTACAGTACAGCTGCTCCTGCTGTAACCATGAGCTGCTGTTACTGCTGTAGTGTGACCATTTAGTTAAGTCTTGCAGTTGATTTGCTAAGTAATAATTAAGAAAAATGAGCTTGTAATCCAACTTGAGATTTACTTTTCTGTAATGTGGAATGTTTGATTTTGAGTTTTTGTTTTTCCAGCAAAAATGTGACATTAATGAGTTTGAAAGAATTTTTCTGAATTTATTCTGGACGAGTAATTTTATTTTTATTGATTTAAGTGGGAGACTCATCTATTGTTTTGAATAAGGGGGTGTAGTTGAGGGTAACCAAGTCAGACAGCCTGTGGGAGATGTAGATACCCAAGTACCGGATATTTCCAGTGTGAAATGGACCATCCTGATCGGCTGAATCCCAGGCATCTTCAGACAGTGAGAATATTATGGGTTTTTTTCCAGTTTATTGTGTAGTTTGATAGATTTGAAAAGGTATTAATAAAATTAAAATTTCATATTTTGAGGGTTTCATAAAAACAGCAAGATATCATCTGCATAGAGATTAATTTTGGGTTGACTTATTAGTATGAATTCCATTTATTTCACTGTTCTGTCGTATTGCTGCCACAATTGTTTCTATGAAGATGGCAAACAGTGAAGGAGAGAGTGGGCATGCAGGCCGTCTTCCCCGTCGGAGTGTGAATGCAGGTGATGTCATCCCATCTGTGACACTGTAGCTTTGGCTGAGGTGTACAGTATTTTAACCCAGTGGGTGAACGACTCTCCGAAGCCAAATCTATGCAATGTATTAAAGAGGAAAGTCCAACTGACTGTCAGATGACGTTTCTGCATCTAATGATGTAATCATGGTTTTAGTATGGGTATGCTGAGCAGCATTGACTAAATTAAATAATCTATGGATGTTGTCCGAGGCATGTCTTGTCTTGATGAAGTCTGTCTGATCAGGATGGATTATAGTAGGAATGACTGTCTGTGACTGAGTGGCGAGAGGTTTTGTAATGATTTTCAAGTTATTCATTAATGAGAGTGGCGGGTAACTGGAGGGTTGTGTTGGGTCTTTATCAGGTTTCAATAACACTGTAATGGCCGGTAACTGGAGGGCTGTGTTTGGTCTTTATCAGGTTTCAATAACACTGTAATGGCCTATAGATTTCTGCAGGGTAACCATCCGGTCTGGCGATTGGTTGTTAGGCATTTGGTTGAGGACCTTATGGAGTTCTTCTGATGTTAATGGTGCATCAAGCAGAGGTGGAGATTTCAGGTCCAGGGAGTACAAATCCAGACCAAGATTTTGTTTCAACAAACCAGTTGAGTCTCTGTGACTGTGACTCTTTATATTCATCTGGTTGGTTGAAACAAAATCTTGGTCTGGATTTGTACTCTCTGGACCTGAAATCTCCACCTCTGGCATCAAGGGCATCTGCTGTTTCATTGGTTAATATGGGTAAGTCTAGATTATTTTTAAATGACTCTATATCGACTGGATCTGGTTCTGAGAAGTATAGGTTCTTATAAAATGTTCAAAAGATGTTAATTTTGTGTGATTATTGAAATATTTATTAGAGGAGTCACTTTTGCTTAAAAGTAATGCTTGTAATGGTCAGGTGATCTTATTTATTGTGGATTTTTTTCCCATATTTCTGCAGACTGTCAGGCTGTAGAGTCACAGAAGAAGGCTGTTCTTCCCTGGCTTCAGCTCTGAGGTCAAACCCCTCACACCTGAGAGAGCTGGACCTGAGCTACAATCACCCAGGAGACTCAGGAGTGAAGCTGCTTTCTGCTGTACTGGAGGATCCCAGCTGTAAACTGGAGAAGCTGCAGTGAGTACAGAGTGTGTGTCTGACACGCTACAGATACTTATGCATGTATGTGAAGAAGAGGCACCAATAAATAAATGGATACAGCAGTACTATATCATTCTGCTTCTCCTGTAGTGTGGATTACGGTGGAGAGTGCAGGACCAGAGCAGGCTTACAGAAATGTAAGTGTCTTTGCATGTTTTTATTAATAATACCATGAATACTACTGTATGTTATGGTTGTATTCACACAATTGTTGTGATGAGTGGCTTTTTGCACTGTGTGTAGATGGATTTCCATGTTTGTGTTTAGGTGAGTTTCATGTCATTTTAGACAAACATCCAAACGGGAAACAAAAAATCAAAATCATCACCAAAACACTATCAATTAATTTAATCGGTTTTTAAAATATTTTTTGCAAATGCTTTATAGCTGCTTGTATTATCTTCGTGTTTGTGTGGGAGTGTAGGATGGTTAAATATATTCTGAATTAGTTATACATATTTAATTTCACAAAAAAAGAATCCTTTGCATTTGTTCTTTTTGCGGATGCCGTGAGTGTATGTGTTTTCTGTGAGAGATTCGTTAGTATTGTCCTAAGGAGGCACCTGTAGGCAGTGAGACCGGACTCTCTCCTCAAGTGCAAAATGTGAATTTGCATTTTTACAGGGTGGTTCTGGAACATTCCTTAAAATTCATGAGAGAATATTACTGATTGGTCACTGAATCCCTTAAACCAGGGGAGCCCAAATCCAGTCCTGGAGGGCCAGAGTCCTGCACATTTTTGGGTTTCCCCTCATTTAACACACCAGATTCATCTCCTTGTGCTAATAACCACACAGCTCTTGAGCTGAATTATTTATGGTGGAACAGAGAAAGAACTTTGCTACACAGGGCACCGGCCCCCCAGGACTGGATTTGGACACCCCTGCTTTAGGTAAAAGAAACAGGCAGCACAAGTCAATGTTAACTGGCCAATGAGGTAGTGCCCCTCTCATAAATATTAATCAGCCAGCCAATCGTGTAGGGCTTCACTCATGAATATTAAAAAGTTCTGCTGATCCACGGTGCTAAAAGAAATTAGCGCCCAGGACACACTGGATGTGCGGCGGAAAATATCAAATTTCATTTCGGCGCCCATGTTAACAGATCAGAGCGGCCGCGTGCGTGCGCGAGATGCGGGGCTCACGCCTCGCGGCAGCGGCGCAGCATCTACAGTCACGCGCGCGGTAAGCGGTTCTCTATGGAAGCGTATTGCATTCATCTGGGAAAAATTAATTCTGTTTTTCCGAATTAATGAGATAATAATCCCGTTTTTCAGAGCAATATTTTTCTGAATTAATGAAAACCTTCCTGTTTTTTATGATGCACGATCTGTGCCGGAATCATCATTTATATCAGAATCCAGATCCAAATGTTTATTAAATATCACTTTAAACGTGTAATAATATTACTTAAATATTCTGTTATTGATGGCCATTTTCGAGCCGCATGCGCCGGAATTAGCGGTTAGAAGGAAAGACACTGACCTTAGTATTGATCTCTGGTGCCGTTTTGTGGTAAATATGCTTGTGATGAATATGTCTGATGAATGTCGCTGCTTTGTCATTTTTTAATTAAATTAATTAAGCTGTTAGTTTAGCTCGCGCCCCATTTTGGCGGCTCTTCCCGCCGCCGTCGCGCGCCCTCCTTATGTTTCATAAACTTCAGTTCCCGCTTCGTTAGGGGAAGCTGTGCTGTTTTTATATCGTACAGAAACATAAAGTACAGGCGGCCTGATGGGATTAATAATTCTTCCTCCTGCCTACAGACTCCTGCCAGCTGACGCTGGACCCCAACACAGCAAACAGACGCCTGTCTCTGTCAGGGGGGAACAGGAAGGTGACAGGGGGGGCAAAGCAACCATATCCTGATCATCCAGAGAGATTTGACAGCTGGAGCCAAGTTCTTTGCAGAGAGAGTCTGACTGGCCGCTGTTACTGGGAGGCTGAGTGGAGTGGAAATGGAGCCTGGATAGCAGTGACTTATAAAGGGATCGGGAGGAAAGGAGGGAGTTATGACTGTGGGCTTGGAAACAATGACAAGTCATGGACTCTGTACTGTTATACTGACAGATACTCTGTCCAGCACAATAAGAAACAGACTCTCATACCCATAGAGCCCTCAGGCTCCCGCAGAGTAGGAGTGTATCTGGACTGGGGGGCTGGTGCTCTGTCCTTCTACAGAGTCTCCTCTGATGGACTGACCCCCCTGCACAGATTCACCTCCTCATTCACTGAGTCCCTCTATCCAGGGTTTGGGGTTTATAGAAACTCCTCTGTGTCACTGTGACGTGTTGCTGGTTCTCCTGGCAAAAAGGTAAAATCTCTGCTTTTTAACCTTTATAATCCTTTTTACTCTGAAATGTACAGAACTGTGCAAAAGTCTTAGGCAGGCAAAGAAAATGATGTTTAGATTATCCTCCTGTTGGTGTAAAACTATGATATGATGCCTGTCAAAGTGTGTCAGCTTCGCCATTTCAGAACCTCTGCTAAAATCATCCCAGTATTTGCAGTGACCGTCCAGTGCAGCCATGTATTTTTAGACTTGGCCACTAACACACCTCATACAGCTAGTCAATCTCTCACTGACTTTTTAACCAATATATTTAATTATTTAATTGAGCTGTTGGTGAAATTTAACAAAATCGTGGAACGGCTGAGCTGCCCCTGAGGAGAAGTTTGGGAACTGAAGCGGTGTTCATCTAGCCATCCAACTAGATATCAGTAACTTTTTAGAAAACAGAAGAAATTACTACTAGTTTTTATTGTGTTACTCTTAATTTGCACACGTTCTAATGTTAAATTGTGTTTTTTGTTCTAAGCCAAAGTACACTTGCTACCCAGATAAACAGCTTTAAACATTTCTTTGGACTGACTAAGACCTTTGCACAGTACTGTATGTTTGACAAAAAATAAATGACTGTGTTCAGTGAGCTGAATAAACATGAAAAATATTGTTTTTTATATGTTTTCTCTCTGACTAAAATGTAATTAAATGTAATCCTGATTGGGGGGGGCTATCCCCTTCTCCTGTATATGTACATTTTATATATTGTATATTTATGTCCATTTACTGTATTTCCTCCCTGTACAGTGACAATAAAGGCTTTCTGTTCTGTCCTATTAATGTCCTGCTTCAGCGTCACCCAAAGCATAACTGAGTAACATAATGAAACCACAGTCTGCGGAATTAAGTTAAATTAACTGTATTACTGCAGCTGAACAAAACTGACACAATGACTGTCAATCAGTGTATGAAATAATCATTTAACTAGAGACATAACAGACTGAAAAAACTGGAAAATATAATTATGTCCTGGTTCAGTGGATTAAAGTAAATACAATTATTATTAATATATTTAAATAAATAAAGAAATTTGATTTGTTAAATAATTAACACCCTTGCCACCCCCACCCCCCAGTAGTAGGTCTGGTTGCTCCCCCGTAGGATAGAAGGGGCAGGTGCCCAGACAACCTTGCCTCCCCCACCCCACTGTAAAAGAACTGGTTATGCCCCCATCAGACAGAACAGGCAGGTGCCCAGGCAGCATTGCCACCCCCACCCCCCTGTAAAAGGTCTGGTTATGCCCCCGTCAGACAGAATGGGGAGGAGCCCAGGCAGCCTTGCCACCCCCACCCCACTGTAAAAGGTCTGGTTATGCCCCCGTCAGACAGAAAAGGCATGTGCCCAGGCACCCTTGCCACCCCCACCCCACTGTAAAAGGTCTGGTTATGCCCACCTCAGACAAAAAAGGCATGTGCCCAGGGACCCTTGCCACCCCCACCCCACTGTAAAAGGTCTGGTTATGCCCCCGTCAGACAGAACGGGCAGGTGCCCAGGCAGCCTTGCCACCCCCACCCCACTGTAAAAGCTCTGGTTAAAGCCCCGTCAGACTAGACGGGCAGTTTCCCAGGCAACCTTGCCACCCCCTCCCCACTGAAAAAGGTCTGGTTCTCCCCCGTCGTGCAAAAGGCGCAGCTAACCAGAAACCCTTGCCACCCCCACCCCACTGTGAAAGGTCTGGTTATGCCCCCGTCAGACAGAACGGGCAGATGCCCAGGCACCCTTGCCAGCCCCACTCCACTGTAAAAGGTCTGATTTCTCCCCCGTCATACAGAATAGGCAGGTGCCCAGACAGCCTTGCCACCCCCACCCACCTGTAAAAGGTCTGGTTATGCCCCCGTCAGACAGAACGGGCAGGTGCCCAGGCACCCTTGCCACCCCCCCACCACACTGTAGAAGTTCTGGGTGCTCCTCCGTCGGACAGAAGGGGCAGGTGCCCAGACACCTTTGCCACCCCCACCCCACTGTAAAAGGTCTGGTTATGCCCCCGTCAGACAGAATGGGCAGGTGCCCAGGCATCCTTGCCTCCCCAACACATTGTAAAAGGTCTGGTTATGCCCCCGTCAGACAGAACGGGCAGATGCCCAGGCACCCTTGCCACCCCCACCCCACTGTAATAGGTCTGCTTACTCCCCCGTAGGACAGAAGGGGCAGGTGCCCAGGCAGCCTTTCCACCCCCACCCACCTGTAAAAGGTCTGGTTATGCCCCCGTCAGACAGAACGGGCAGGTGCCCAGACACCCTTGCCACCCCCCCACCACACTGTAGAAGTTCTGGGTGCTCCTCCGTCGGACAGACGGGGCAGTTGCCCAGACACCCTTGCCACCCCCTCCCCACTGAAAAAGGTCTGCTTCTCCCCTGTCGTGCAAAAGGCGCAGCTAACCAGACACCCTTGCCACCCCCACCCCACTGTGAAAGGTCTGGTTATGCCCCCGTCAGACAGAATGGGCAGGTGCCCAGGCAGCATTGCCACCCCCACCCCCCTGTAAAAGGTCTGATTTCTCCCCCGTAGGACAGAAGGTCAGGTGCCCAGGCACGCTTGCCACCCCCACCCCACTGTAAAAGGTCTGGTGATGCCCCCGTCAGACAAAAAAGGCATGTGCCCAGGCACCCTTGCCACCCCCACCCCACTGTAAAAGGTCTGGTTATGCCCCCGTCAGACAGAACGGGCAGATGCCCAGGCACCCTTGCCACCCCCACCCCACTGTAAAAGGTCTGGTTATGCCCCCGTCAGACAGAACGGGCAGGTGCCCAGGCACCCTTGCCACCCTCACCCCACTGTAAAAGGTCTGGTTTCTCCCCCATAGGACAGAAGGGGCAGGTGCCCAGGCACCCTTGCCACCCCCACCCCACTGTAAAAGGTCTGGTTAAAGCCCTGTCAGACAACGGGCAGGTGCCCAGGCAACCTTGCCACCCCCTCCCCACTGTGAAAGGTCTGGTTATGCCCCCGTCAGACAGAACGGGCAGGTGCCCAGGCACCCTTGCCACCCCCACCCCCCTGTAAAAGGTCTGGTTAAAGCCCTGTCAGACAACGGGCAGGTGCCCAGGCAACCTTGCCACCCCCTCCCCACTGTGAAAGGTCTGGTTATGCCCCCGTCAGACAAAACGGGCAGGTGCCCAGGCAGCCTTGCCACCCTCACCCCACTGTAAAAGGTCTGGTTAAAGCCCTGTCAGACAAGACGGGCAGTTTCCCAGGCAACCTTGCCACCCCCCTCCCCACTGTGAAAGGTCTGGTTATGCCCCCGTCAGACAAAACGGGCAGGTGCCCAGGCAGCCTTGCCACCCCCTCCGCACTGAAAAAGGTCTGGTTCTCCCCCGTCGTGCAAAAGGCCCAGCTAACCAGGCACCCTTGCCAGCCCCACCCACCTGTAAAAGGTCTGGTTATGCCCCCGTCAGACAGAACGGGCAGGTGCCCAGGCACCCTTGCCTCCCCAACACACTGTAAAAGGTCTGGTTATGCCCCCGTCAGACAGAAAAGGCATGTGCCCAGGCACCCTTGCCACCCCCTCCTCACTGTGAAAGGTCTGGTTATGCCCCCGTCAGACAGAAAAGGCATGTGCCCAGGCACCCTTGCCTCCCCACCACACTGTAAAAGGTCTGGTTATGCCCACGTCAGACAGAACGGACAGGTCCCCAGGCAGCCTGACAACCCCCCCACCACACTGTAAAAGTTCTTGGTGCTCCTCCGTCGGACAGAAGGGGCAGGTGCCCAGACATCCTTGCCACCCCCACCCCACTGTAAAAGGACTGGTTACTCCCCCATAGGACAGAAGGGGCAGGTGCCCAGGCAGACTTTCCACCCCCACCTCACTGTAATAGGTCTGATTTCTCCCCCGTAGGACAGAAGGGGCAGGTGCCCAGGCAGACTTTCCACCCCCACCTCACTGTAATAGGTCTGATTTCTCCCCCGTAGGACAGAAGGGGCAGGTGCCCAGGCAGCCTTGCCACCCTCCACCCCACTGTAAAAGGTCTGGTTGCTCCCCCGTTGGATAGAATAGGAAAGTGCCCAGACACCCTTGCCACCCCCACCCCACTGTAAAAGGTCTAGTTACTCCCCGGTAGGATCGAAGTGGTTGGTGCCCCGGCAGTCTTGCCACCCCCACCCCCCTGTTAAAGGTCTGGTTAAAGCCCTGTCAGACAAGACGGGCAGTTTCCCAGGCAACCTTGCCACCCCCACCCC
Organism: Brienomyrus brachyistius; assembly: GCF_023856365.1. Lineage (NCBI taxonomy): Eukaryota > Metazoa > Chordata > Actinopteri > Osteoglossiformes > Mormyridae > Brienomyrus > Brienomyrus brachyistius. Next base: position 3,142,292 of record NW_026042311.1, on the reverse strand, counting down.
ACTGTAAAAGATCTGGTTATGCCCCCGTCAGACAGAACGAGCAGGAGCCCAGACACCCTTGCCACCCCCACCCCACTGTGAAGGGTCTGGTTATGCCCCCGTCAGACAGAACGGGCAGGTGCCCAGGCACCCTTGCCACCCTCCACCCCACTGTAAAAGGTCTGGTTGCTCCCCCGTTGGATAGAATAGGAAAGTGCCCAGACACCCTTGCCACCCCCACCCCACTGTAAAAGGTCTAGTTACTCCCCGGTAGGATCGAAGTGGTTGGTGCCCCGGCAGTCTTGCAACCCCCACCCCACTGTAAAAGGTCTGGTTATGCCCCCGTCAGACAGAATGGGCAGGTGCCCAGGCACCCTTGCCTCCCCAACACACTGTAAAAGGTCTGGTTATGCCCCCGTCAGACAGAAAAGGCATGTGCCCAGGCACCCTTGCCACCCCCACCCCACTGTAAAAGGTCTAGTTACTCCCCGGTAGGATCGAATGGGCAGGTGCCCAGGCACCCTTGCCTCCCCAACACACTGTAAAAGGTCTGGTTATGCCCCCGTCAGACAGAAATGGCATGTGCCCAGGCACCCTTGCCACCCCCACCTCACTGTAATAGGTCTGCTTACTCCCCCGTAGGACTGAAGGGGCAGGTGCCCAGGCAGCCTTTCCACCCCCACCCCACTGTAAAAGGTCTGGTTATGCCCCCGTCAGACAGAATGGGCAGGTGCCCAGGCACACATACCCCCGCGACACGTATATCGAAAGACTGGAACAATATTGCTTAGCTAACAACATTGAAAATGAGAGAAAAGTGGCAGTCTACCTGAGTGTTATGGGCGCAAAGACATACAACTTACTGAGGAGTTTAACCGCGCCGCAAAAACCTGCTCAGAAATCGTTCAAAGATATAACCAAACTGTTGCAGGAGCACTTTAATCCGAGGCCACTTGTTATTGCAGAGAGATTCAGGTTTCATAACCGAAATCAGCAAAAGAACGAATCAATTCCCAACTACATGGCAGAGCTCAGGAAGCTCGCAGAACATTGTCAGTTTGGCGCGGGCTTGTCTGACGCACTCAGAGACAGGCTTGTGTGCGGTATGCATGACGAAAGTATACAAAGACGACTCCTAACCGAAAAAGACTTGACATTAGCCAAAGCATTAGAAATTGCAGTGGCAATGGAAACTGCCTCAAGGGATGCATCTCAGTTACAAAAGAAAATTACAAGTGAGACTCATAATGTTAACAAATTCTCAACCAAGCCAGTCAAGGCAGCTGTATGCTTCCGATGTGGGAAAAGTTCTCATGACCGTGATAAGAACTGTAAACACTGTAATAAAAAGGGCCACATACAGAGAATGTGTAAAATGAAGCAAAATGAGGAAAAACAAAGATTCCGGAAAAGGGATAAAAGGGTGAATGAAATGAATGACACCGATACAAGTGGTTCAACCTCAGATGATACTGACACAGGGTTGGGGCATATAGCACTCCATTCAGTGTCAGGCAGTGATAAGAGGATGATATGGGTGACCCCAGAGATTGAAGGAAAGAAAGTAAAAATGGAACTAGACACTGGATCAGCACTTTCTCTTATATCGCTGAAAGATTACAAAGAGAAGTTTGCAAATATTAAATTGAAACGTACACCACTGTTACTGAAAACATATACAGGAGAAAAGGTGGCACCGGTGGGAAAAATTGAAGTCAAAGTGAAATATGAAGACAAAATGAAAACTTTGGATTTGTATGTGCTGCAATGCGGAAGTGTACCATTATTTGGACGCGACTGGCTGCATATGATTAAGCTCAATTGGCAGTCTATTAAGGTAATGCAGCCCATTGAGAATGAAAGCAGTAAAGCCACACAGGAAGAGCTGAAAATTTTACTTCAACGGACAGCATCAGTCTTCCAAGAGGGCATAGGAACTTTAAAACACATGAAAGCACACCTCACAGTGGATGAGCGTGCCTCAGCCAAGTTTTTGAAAGCTCGTCCTGTCCCCTATGCGTTGCGTCCAAGAGTAGAGACAGAACTAAAGCGACTAGAGGACCAGGGTATTTTGTCCAAAGTTGAATGGTCAGACTGGGCAACACCAATCGTACCAGTTGTGAAGAAAAATGGCGCGATAAGGCTATGCGGCGACTTTAAGGTAACAATCAACCCAGTTCTCCATGCAGATCAATACCCGTTACCACGTATAGAGGACATTTTTGCTTCATTAGCTGAAGGGCAACATTTTTCAAAGATTGATTTGGCTCAAGCATATTTACAAATGGAAATGGATGCTGAATCAAAAAAGTACCTAACAATTAATACCCACAAAGGCCTCTTTCGGTACAATCGGCTAGTGTTTGGTATTGCATCCGCGCCTGCGGTGTGGCAGCGTGCTATCGATCAAGTGCTACAGCATTCCAGGCACACAGTGCTACTTAGATGACATTATTGTGACAGGTCATGACGACAGCTCCCACTTGGCTAATCTAGAGGCTGTCCTAATGAGGCTAGCTGAGTAAGGACAAATGTGAGTTCTTTAAAGACTCCATTGAGTTCTGTGGGCACAGAATAGACAGAGAGGGTCTCCACAAATCACGAGACAAAATTGATGCCGTCCTGAAGGCTCCAAAACCCACCAATGTTTCCCAGCTTTGCTCATTTTTGGGACTGGTCAATTACTATCACAAATTCCTGCCAAATCTTGCAACTGTGCTTCATCCATTGAACAGCCTCCTACAAGCAAAAGTGACCTGGAAATGGACAAAGAGTTGTGACCTGGCATTCCAGACTGCGAAAGAAATTATCCCATCCGAAAAAGTCTTGACTCACTATAACCCAGATTTACCTCTTCGCTTGGCTTGTGATGCCTCGCCATATGGCACAGGTGCTGTCCTTTCACACAAAATGCCGGACGGCTCTGAACGCCCTATTGCCTTTGCATCCAGATCTTTATGTGCTGCTGAAAAGAACTATGCACAAATTGACAGAGAAGGGCTTAGCCTTGTTTGGGGTGTCAAGAAATTCAACCAATACCTATATGGCAAATGTTTCACATTAATTACAGATCACCAACCCCTAGTGGCCATTTTTAACCCTAGGAAATCTATTCCGGCTATGACTGCAGCACGTTTACAAAGATGGGCATTGTTTTTAGGAGGGCACAGATACGTGATTGAGTACAAAGGCACAACACGGCATGGTAATGCTGATGGACTCTCTCGTTTACCATGTGAGCCTGAAGTCAATGCCACTGCAGACCCAGCTGAGATGTTCCATACAACCCTTCTGGAGAACCTACCTGTCACAAGCGCACAGGTCAAACAGGAAACATCCAGAGATCCAACTATGGCAAAGGTCTTGGAGTTAACTGTGAAGGGGTGGCCTGCCAAAAACACAGTGGCCTTGCCTGAATACTTCAGTCGACGCGAGCAGTTATCCGTGTGTCATGGGTGCATCATGTGGGGTACAAGAGTTGTTGTGCCACCCAAGCTGCGATCCCGAGTCCTGGGAGCACTTCATGATGGACACTTGGGTGTGGTAAAAATGAAAAGTCTTGCAAGAAGCTATATATGGTGGCCAGGCATTGATCAACAGATAGAGGAAATGGCCAAATTATGTCCTGAATGTCAGCAGACGCAAAAACAGCCTCCATCCGCCCCTGTCCACAGCTGGGAGTGGCCAACTGCCCCTTGGCAAAGGATCCACGTGGACTACGCTGGGCCTTTCCTAGATCGTATGTTTCTTGTGGTGATTGATGCATATTCAAAGTGGCCAGAGGTCTTCATAGTGAAAAATGCCACAAGCACAAAAACAGTGGAACTACTCCGCACACTGTTTGCAAGAACAGGATTGCCTGAACGACTTGTCAGTGACAACGGCAGTCAATTCACATCCGAGGAATTTCAGTCCTTCCTCCAGAGAAATGGCATCAAACACACCACAGCAGTACCTTACCACCCCGCCACGAACGGGCTAGCTGAACGATTTGTTCAGTCATTTAAACAGTCAATGAAAACAATGTCAAATGCTCAAGTGTCACTACAAGAGAAGATGGTAAATTTCTTACTTGCATACAGAAATGCTGACCATACTACCACAGGTCAAGCTCCTGCCGTTTTGTTAATGGGAAGAAGACTGAGGTCACGTCTTGATTTGCTAAAGCTTGACCTGCGTAGAGATGTCATGCAAAAACAATCCATCAAAGCAAAGACTGGTCATGTTAGAAACTTTGTGATTGGACAACAAGTTCTGGCAAGAGACTACCGTCAGTCTAAGCAGAAATGGCAGCATGGTGAAATACTGTCCAAGACAGGCCCTCTAACATACACTGTGAGAGTTGGGGAAAGTGTTATCTGGCGTCGACACATCGATCAATTGCTGGAAGCAACCGCTCAACGTTCAGCCAATAAGAGCACAGAGGATGACCTTCATAACCCTGAGGACTCTGATGAGCTCGTGTGCACAGCCTCAGAGCCGCCGCCTCCTGATCATGGAAATGCTGCACTGGTTAATGCGGGTATTCCTGAGGTTCCTGTTCAAGGCTCTGACCCTCACGAGAGACGCTATCCTGAAAGAGCTCATCATCCTCCCCAAAGACTGGACCTATAGAAATGCATTGCGTTGTTTTTGCCATGTTTAATGAGTGTTAGGTGTGTTAAGTGTTCAGCACGAATGTCGAAGTGTTCAGGACTATTTGGTTGTAATTGTAAAGTTGTAATTGCCAGTACTGTAGTTGTGGGGTTTATTATTGTTTCGTTTTCCTTTTATATGAGATAGACATCAATGCTGTAAGGGAGGAAATGTTATGTTCACATTAGATATAGGAACTACTTTTCTGGTATGTACCACAATAATTAACATACAGACTGGCTAGCGTAGGAATACGCAGAGTTAAAGAACTATATAGTCCTACACTGAGAAGTGACATGCGATGCAGTACAATTCCTAGTAAAGACATTGCTAACTTTACTTTGGTGTCTGTTGGATGTATGTTGTGAAAGTGAGAAACACAACAATGTACATTCAGAGCTTCCCGATGTCACAGTGGAAGGTGTACATGATGTTGCTCCCGGCTGTGTAGCAATACCATGTAACGCAGCGCGAACACCTGCCAAAACTGCATGTTCTATGGCCTCTAAGTGAGCAGAATTCGCCATGTTGTCCCGCATCAGCCCTAACCTGCGCTCTCGTCGGTACCGCCCATTTTACACAAATGGGCGTGGCTAATTTGCATACGTTCTCAACATTTAGAGTCTACATTTAGATTTAACATTTATATTTAAGTTTTATATTTAACATTTATATTTATATTTACATTTAACATTTATATTTATATTTAAGTTTTATATTTAACATTTATATTTAATATTTACATTTAACATTTATATTTACATTTAATATTTATATTTAACATTTACATTTAATATTTATATATAGACAAACCATTTATATTTACATATGATAAACAATTTTGAACATAATTTACACAGCAAAAAAACCTGATAATCCACAACACCATTGACTTCTAGCTAAATGTCAGAAAATTGCACTAAATGTTGAAAAAGTGGCAAGTACAAAAATGTTTGCTACCTTTACAAACAGCGCCCCATACCAACTAATTCCAATAACCGCTTATCCAGTACAGGGTTATGGGACACACACATCACAGGAAGCACAGGGCACAAGGCAGAGACACCCTGGATGGGATGCCAGTCCATCACAGGGCAAACACTCACTCACATGCTGAGGACAATCAAGAGACACTAATTCACCAAACTGCATGATCTTGGACAGCATGAGGAAACCTGAGGAAACCCACAGGAACACGGGGAGAACATGCAAGCTGTACATGCAGAACCAGGAGTGGGAACCACACCCACAAGCCTGGAGGTGTGAAGTGAGAGCAGCTGGTCTGAAGTCCTGAAGGGAGCTGGAGCGCCATTTCTTTGGAACAGTGTGGAGCCGTCCTCCATTACTGCTTATCCTGTACAGGGGGTTGGGGAGCCTGGAGCCTGTCCCAGGTGGCACAGGGCGGGGGACACAATGGACAGGATACTAGTTTATAGCAGAGCACAAACTCACACATACAGACTCACACTAAGGGCAGCTTAGAGATTCCAATCGGCTGATCGCAGTTTCATGTTCTCCAAAGTAGGAGGAGAAAGCCCACATTGGAAGAACATGCAGACTTCACACATACAGCAGGAGGGACAGGAAACAAGCCCAGAGACAGAGGTTACACCCCGAGACCCCACACCCCCCCACAATCACACATACTGTTAGGATTTATTTAAAAGTTACATTTTAATGCTACAAAATGATGACTGACTATGAACTTCATATTCCAGAACTGTGTTGGAATCTATGCTGACTGTAAGAATGTTACCTTACAGGATTTACCCGTTTCTGTGCCCTGTACCTACAGTAAGGAGCTGGGATCTCTGCTCCTTCAAAGCAGACAGACTCACTCACATATGATTACAGTTCTAGTACATAGCAGATACTGTTGCTGAAAGTGGTGAACAAGTGAGGCAAATATAACAATGAAAATATGCCGCTGTCAAGGTGCTGCCTGGGCACTAGTGCAGCTAGGCTGGTATTTCTGGGGTCCACAGACATCACTGGTGGTTGGTGTCGTGGTCACCGGGATGAAAGACTCGTGCAGCAGGTGTTTCTCAGACAACAAACAGGGACTTACTGGGATCAGGATGGGAGGCTATGGAACCGGCAACACGTAAGGCACAACATCAGTGATCGAACTGGGGAACACAGGACCAGGAAGCACTTAAATGGAGGACTAATGATGGAAGAGACTGGAGACAGCTGGGAGTGTTTAACACGAGGGCTGGAACGAGACGTGAGACCAACAAGCAGCAAACATGGCCTGTTAGAGCCACGTCAGGGAGGAGGCGGGACATTTAATTTCATTTTTATATAGTGCCTCACAGAGTCGTCCCAAGGCACTTTACATAGATGTGTAGTCATACATTACAACATCATTAAAGACAGTAATACACAAGGGGAAAAAGGAAAGAAAGATATTAAATAAAGAAAGCCAGATGACAACGGAGGAGAGGAACCAAAAAACCCCAAGTAAGGAGAAAAAAAGACCTCTGGGGGTCCATGGACAACTGGCTGCCCAACCCCCCCGGCAGACTAATATTACTGAGAACAGAAAAGAGTGGAGCTGCTTGCTAAAGGCCAGGTGTGAGGTGTGATTAAAGTCTGTCAATAAGCCTGTTCTCCACGCTGGCCTGTGTAGGGTGACACTCAAGGCTGCACCCAGGATGACACAGTTAGCAGGTCCAATTCGCAGTGTCACCCCTCCATGGGACTGAACCAGGACTCCAGCTCAGATGGTGCCCCCCCCCCCCCCCCCCGGGCAGCACCTGGAAATGTGGGGATGCAGAGAGCATGGATGGTCAGAACATGCGTTGACCCATAAATGGACAAGCATATTGGATAAGAATGGCATTGCTTAATGTGACAGTACCCCCCCCCCCCCCAACCCACCAAAAGCATGCGCTCCGGCCATGAAGTCCAAAGGGGTTAGACAACAGGGATGGAACCAGACTGGACTCTGGACTAGACAGGGGATGACAGAACAGATGGTAGACAGGACAAGACCAGACAAGACTAGACAGAACACTAGACAGACAGCAACACCAGACATAAGAGCAGTTGCAGGACATCACTAAGGACATGGAGCGGATAAAGGAAAAGCAAGGAACCACAGGTACGGCAGTCCTGTCAGACCCCAAAACAGGACGGACAGGTGGAGGGTCAACAAGAACAGGGGCACAGGATGCAGAAGACAAGGAGAGATACAGGTGGGACAGAGCAACAAGACAAACACTGAGGCACAAAAAGGAATAACATGGGGCATCCAGGGAAGCCAGGTGAAGATTCGGGGCTGGGGACCCTCCTAGGCCCCTTTCCAGGTGAGGCTGAACTCTGCCGAATCACAGGACCAGAGGGTCTGGGAGGGCCAGCAGGGCCCGAGGACGTGAGGGGTTGGCGGGCGATGAGAGAACCGCAGAGCAGTAGAGCAGCAAGGAGACAACAGGAGAGGAACAGGAAGATGACAAGGGACATACAGGGCAAGAGCAGATACTGGCAAACCCTCTCTGGGAGACAGACATTCTGCCTGCCGCTTTCTTGGGCTCCTGTTGATACTGGTGACCAGAAACTGGGACCAGAGTAACCGGAGTCTGGGATGAAGGAGGGACCCACGTATCAGGACCCAGGGCACTCTAGCAGGACATCCTCTGGATCCATCTTCTCTGGGCTGGTGGCAGCCTGCAGGCATGTGCCGGTGGGACATCAGGATAGAAAGTGGGCACCAGCAGGCCGTCAGGAGATGAGGTGGGCGCCGGCTGGACGTCTGGGGACATTCAGGTGGGTCCTGGCCAGGCATCAGGGGACAGCGAGGTGGACGCTGGCCGGACAGTATGGAGCAGTGTGGCAGGTGTCGGCTGGTTACCAGGGAACCGTGTCAGATTCTATGAGAAGCCTAGAGGCAACCAAGGCCTCACCTGTGTTGGACACTGTGGGTGCGGCCTGAGCGGCCCTCTGGGCCGGGAGCCTTAAGTGTGGATGTAACGACTGCAACGGCTGGCTCTCCTGGGCCAGATACTGTAGATGCAGTGTCTTTCAATCACAAGTGCGCTTCCCTAACCATTACGTCACCACTGCTCACTACTATGTGTACTACTAAAAGAGGCAGTAGGGTCTTGTCCAGCCAGCTGACAAAACGTTTCCACATTTAATTGGTACGAAGGACGGTAGGAAACATCTGTATTGTGTGCAGACTTCCAATAAAACCATGTTGAAGCAAAGTCCGACCTCTACTGTGGTCCAGCACTCTGACAACCATAGAACTAGGAGTGAAGCCTGTTCTTCTGTGCTGGAGAGCTTTGGGGAGCATGTTTTGGCGAACAGGGGGACCACAGTAAATCCCAGAGAAGCATCATGTTGTCAGACTTCAAGTGACAATGAGGACGCAGGTCGCCCTACGGCAAACGACATGGAGACGGCGGGCTCCTTTTCTCCAGAGCACCCCACCTCTGCGGGGTTCAGCACACTCACTCCATTCCAGAGGGCCCTGAGGATCTCCGCTATAGCTGTCACATCCTCCACTTGGGAGTCCGGGGAGAGAGCGGCTATGCCCTCCGTCAGAGATGGGCCATTCTCTCTGGGGAAAGATGTACTGCGGCCTGAACCAGCGACATTAGGTATGCTTGACACAAGCAGCAGTGATCGGCTGTAGGGACCTGGGGAATCTACTGGGGCTTGTCGAGTTCCGTCATTCTGTTGGGTGCCAGGATGAACGACTCTGGGAGCAGGTGTTGTCAGACAATAAACTGGGATTTACTGGGATCAAGATGGGAGGCTAGGGAACGAGCAACATGGAGGGCACCACATCAATGGGGAACACAGGGCCAGGAAGCACTTATACAGGAATAACAAGGGAACAGACTGGAAGTAGCTGGGAGTGTTTAACATGAGGGATGGAACGAGACGCGAGACCAACGAGCAGCAGGCATGGCTTATTAGAGCCACGTCAGGGAGGTGGCAGGACATGACGTTTGGGGCTATGGTTAGGGTTAGGATTAGGCTTAGGTTCAGAGTAAAGTGTTTGTGGCAGAGAGCGGTCAGTAGTACAAGGACACGACTATGCCACCTGGGGAATTTCACCACAGGAAAAATTACTCAAAATTAACAGCACACAAGTTCATTTACCGAATGGAGCTGGACGTGTTTGTACTATTGACAGTTTGTTGAAAATATAAAACCAAGAAACAAGATAAGCGCTTTAGCATCAACGACCTTAAAAAATTAATCAGCAACCAGCCTTTGGCCACTAGCTGACAAAACCCAAGCAAGAAACAGGTGTCCGGTGAAGTTTATCAAAAAGGGGAATGGAGTCCCCTAAACACACACACACACACACACACACACACACACACACACACACACACACAACTGCCCCACCACACTGATCCCCACACAACTATACTGCACACGGTGAAAGTGTGAACACCACCACCCCAGACCAATCAAATCTTAGTCAGCCAGATCAATAGAGGCAGCCACTGGTATACAAATAAACGGAAAACAAAAAGAAAATACCCCAATCTAACCAAGAATCTGAGTGTTGAAATCTATGAAGAGTGCAAACAATGAGTAACAGAATACAGGCTGTCACTCTGCAGCAGTCCCATACAGAAAGAAAGGGCGGCCTAAAATCTGTTAAGTCGCAAAATTAGGGAATGAAACAGCTCCAAATGCAGGAAAAAGTGCGGCGATCCTTGTCCAAGGTTGCAGTGTTGATGTGCTGCCACCTTCTGGGAAAACGATGAACTGATTTTGAGATTAAGAACATGTATGGTTTTCTGGTGGGTGGCATGGTGGTGCAGTGGTTAGTACTGTTGCCTCACACTTCTGGGATCCAGGTTCGAGTCTCCGCCTGGGTCACATGTGTGCGGAGTTTGCATGTTCTCCCCATGTCGTCGTGGGGATTCTTCCGGGTACTCCGGTTTCCCCCCACAGTCCAAACTGGGTCCTACTGGGTCGTGGGGGGTCCGGAGCCTATCCCGGAAGCAATGGGCACGAGGCAGGGAACAACCCAGGATGGGGGGCCAGCCCATCGCAAGGCACACTCACACACCATTCACTCTCACACATGCACACCTACGGGCAATTTAGCAACTCGAATTAGCCTCAGCATGTTTTTGGACTGTGGGGGGAAACCGGAGTACCCGGAGGAAACCCCACGACGACATGGGGAGAACATGCAAACTCCACACATGACCCAGGCGGAGACTTGAACCCGAGTCCCAGAGGTGTGAGGCAACAGAGCTAACCACTGCACCGCCCCCTACTTACGATTCGTAAATTATTTATTGATTTAAAACTTTCTTTTACAAACTATACATATAGTTGTTTGCCCTGATTGCCTTTGTAATTCTATTCACTCGTAAATGACCACACATCTCAACGTACCTCTCCAATGTGACGTTGTAGGTAAACTAATCGTTTAATCGTAGTTCTAAATTATTTTATTTGCAATAAACTTTTTTGTAGAATTTGATCATTTTCCTGAGCACACCTGGTGAGTTATTGCAGTACACTGGTTGAAAAGCTGTTGTCTGGGGGTCATGTAAAAACATAGTTTGCCACAAACCTCTTGCGAAAAAGATGGCATACTGGATATGCATACTAGATACTACACTGACAAACAGTACGCAGTATATATACTGGTTACAGTATGCCTTACGCTGTATGCGGTATGCGATTTGAAAACAGCCACTGTCTCCCTTGACACATTAAATATCTTTTTCAGTTCTTAAGATTAATGCATCAACCAATTTCCCTCTTTCAAACTGTCAGTTGCTTCAAATTGCTTTGAAGACTCAGATATTGTTGTCAGACCACATTTATTTTTAGCTGAAACATACTTCTGACATGCAACCTATTATGATCCACCACCAGGCCCAGAGTGGCTAATCGGGAGATTCGGGAGATTTCACAGTGGGCCACTTGACTTTTGGGCCAGTTGGAAATAAAATTATTCGATTTCACAGTCCTCTCATTAGTGAATCTGAAACAGGAGCAGATACCATCCACTTCTACAGCTGACATCGCAGGCTTTCTATAACGATAGATTACTGTACAAGCGTGCTACCACCTGAGGGAGTTCTCCCCTTCCCAATCCTTCAGGTTAGTCACGGCCAAAAGTCCGACTTTGAGCCTAGAAATTGTATGATTTAGTAAAATTGCAGTTAGTGTAACAATATGGAAAAGAAGAGATCAGGAGGGGCTGAAAAGGTCAGGCTAAGAAAAAAAAAGAGCGTTGGAGGAGGATGCAGCCAAATGTGCCAAAATCACAGAGATTTTTTCAAAAGAATGAAAAGAACTGGGAACAGGTAAATGTTGCAGGTAAACCTGCAGCAAAATATTAAACCAATTCAAATATTAGTGCATTTCTATGGCTTATCATGACAGATCAATGTGTTCACAAATGTAATTTTAAGAAAAAATATACATATAAAAATCTAAAGCACAATCTAAGGATGCAGTAAAATGACCATTTAACCATTTTGTAGTTTCTGACCAGCAGAACCCTGTCAGTCAGTGTTCTGCCAAGAATGAATGACTGATTAGCAGTGAGGATGCCAGGCTGGCTGAGAGATCTGCTATTAAATATGAATTAAAGTTACTTAATATACTCATATACACACACCAGTGATAGATGGATTCCATATGAAATTCAGATATTCAGAAGTCGATGAGATTTACAGATTAGATTCAGAGGTAAACTACACAGAGGTGTATTAGTGAAATTAAAATACTAATAAGTCAAATGTTTTTGTACAGCATATTTCAGGCACAAACATATTATGATGTATATGAAATGATATTTTGACACTTTCAATCACTCACTGACTCCGGAGCACTCGGAGGCCTTTGTGCTAATGTGCACAGAGAAGGAAATCCTTATGCTGATAGATAATGAGACAATAATAAAGAAAGTTGCAGAGACCATTACACTACTCAGGCGGCTGTTACTGTTATAAATGTCATGTTATTGTTGTTTAAGCCATTTACAGTTAAACATCTGTATAGTAGTGCAACATGCCGCACGTGAAGAACTGCGAGATTCATTTTGACATTGTTTTATTTGAAAAGATATTTTGACACTTTCAATCACTCACTGACTGTTGTTAAGCCATTTACAGTTAGAAATGTGTATAAATTAATTTTGATATTTTATTTATTCATTTGACTAGTGTTTCTTTCATATTTGAAAAAGCAAATAAAACTACTGAATAATAAGAATTGAGGTATTGCTTCATTTATCCAGTTCTCACCTTCCTGAACAAAGTGGGCTGGTAATGGGCATGAAACTCCTGAGCTGAAAACTGGCTCCACTGCGGCACTGTCCACCACTGTAGCTGCATCAGTGATTGTAATGTAGTTACTAATATTCATTTAGCAGACACTTAGCAGACCCAACAACCTTCTTGTACTAGGCACAGTGTCCAAACCCCATGAGTCACACATACCCTGCCCTCTAAACTGGCTCGATCCACCAGAGATTGGTGTTGATAGAACTTGGTTAACCTGAGGCTTGAACCCAATTGACCAATATAGCTAATACTTCAAAAATAAGGCTGTTTCTCACATGTTATTTCCACTATTTTGCCCACCCCTGTAATACCGTACAAGGAATAATTACACAATGCTACACTGCATATCTATATGTAGTTATGGAAGATGGATGGGTAAATATTTAAAAAACCTGGTTGACAATAAGTAGTGACACTGACATTTATTTAATATGAAAATGCCATTTATTTAATATGAAAAAGACATTCACTTAACAAAGACATTATCTTTTCTTATATACACGTCCTCTTTGTCATTTGAGGATTAGGTCAGTAGTGAAACATTCATTGTGACCCCCCCCCCCCCCCCGTCCTTTTTGTTTCTGATACCCTGTACTTTAGTCCTCAATAAAGCCTCCATCGATCTGTCCCATCTCCATTGTATCCTCACAAATAAATAAGTGGCAGCGCCTTTCTCTGCCTTGTCTTGCTGGGGCTTTTAATTCTTTGTGATCAGGGTCCCTTCTCTTCTTTCTGGACCCTCTGTCTCTCTGCCTCCATGTCACGAAGGTCTTTCCATGTGTCCTACATTAGCAAAATCATTTTCAAAATCAAATCTATGTGTCTGAATATTAAAATTCATGATTATTAAACAAGATTAACATAAGTGCTTCATGCTACTCCAATAGAAGTATTGATATTTCACTTCTCAGGTCGAGACCGACATAGACACAGGTTAGATTAGGGCACTATGCAGAAACATAAAGCAGCAGGGGATTCTAATATTAAAAATGAGATGTACTCTGAGTACAGATGCCTCATTACATTATAAGGACTGTTTAGGTTGTTTTCTTACCATCTCTTCTCCAGCCCCAGTCATGTCATCATGTTCCATGTCTGTGTCGTCCTCAGACAAGACACTATACTGGAACTGCTTTCTTTGCTCAATATACTTCCTAAAGTTCTTCAGGAAGCTCCTTTTCCATTTATTTGTGCTTTTAGTGTCTATGTTGTCCTCAGTCAAGACACTGTTGCGGAACTGTGTTCGTTCCTTGAAAAGCTTCTTCAAGTTTTGTAGGAAGCACATTTTCATTTTAGTTCCACTTTTAGTGTCTGAATCGTCCTCGTGCAAGACACTGTATTGGAACTGTTTCCTTTGCTTAATGTATTTAAGGAGGCTCATTTTGAATTTAAAGAGGTGCTGTCTTCCAAGGCGTCTGTTTGTCAAATGATAAAAACTTTCTACCCGGCCTATATATATATGGTAATGGTTCTAGATTCTAGAACGTAGCGTTGCTAGGATACGGGGCAGAGGTGGATATCGCGATAGATGTCTGTCACTGTTATGCGCCGACTTTATTAAAACTTGTTAACTGTGATCACGTCCAGTTATTTGTGTTCTGCCTGACAAAACAAGACCTCCGGTTGACATAATTGCCGTTTGATAGACGCAAAAGTCGATTTTAGGGACTTTAGATTATAAGATTTTGGATTATAAAATACCATAGTCTCCAGGTAATGACGTCATTAGCAGGCGTGTGGAACAGTGTGTGGACTACACGTTTGTGAGCTAGATGATCATAGGCAAGTGTATCTGCAGTCATCCAACGGCTGGATTCCAACCTCTCCGGAGGAACAGGTGTTGTGCTGAATTCTGTACCCCTGACGTGAAATGCGCCCCCTATCGGGAGCGCGCACCGCGCTTTTCTTCGATTCGAAGGGAGAAAAGCCGTATATTTCCATCTATCTAAATGTGCAACACACATATTAAATTGCGTTTGCACATTTATAACTGTGTCACTTAACGAAGGCTGTATTTAACCCATATAAAACTGATAAACCGTTAGACGATGAGCTCCGAACGAGAACGTAGGCTATTTATTTTTATGTCTCGTCATTAGTTTGCTAGTTTGTAAACAATGACTTATACATATTTAGTTATTTATTTTACTCCACAGTGAAGAGAATGTTCTGCTACATGCAGTGATCTGAAATACCTAAACAAATAAGATGTTTGTCTTTATGACGGCTTACCTGGCAGGAAATCCATTTCCATTCTCTCCTTTGATTCTATCACTAAAGGCTGTTAGCAACCAACACATTTAACGAAATAGATAATTATTACTGAATTTCATAAATGTCACATCACGTGCAGCGCGGGAGGGTGCATTTTACGGCAGCTTTCGTATTTAAGAAACTGGCCCAGGCTTCTAAATGTGCAAACGCAATTTAATATGTCTGTTGCACATTTAGATTGACGGAACTATACGGCTTTTCTCCCTTCGAATCGAAGAAAAGAGCGGTGTGCGCTCCCGATTTCAATTCTTATTATTCAGTAGTTTTATTTGCTTTTTCAAATATGAACGAAACACTAGTCAAATGAATAATTAAAATAATATCAAAATTTATCTATACACATTGCTAACTGTAAATGGCTTAACAACAGTCAGTGAGTGATTGAAAGTGTCAAAATATCTTTTCAAATGAAACAATATCAAAATGAATCTCGCAGTTCTTCACGTGAGGCATGTTGCACTACTATACAGATTTTTAACTGTAAATGGCTTAAACAACAATAACATAACATTTATAACAGTAACAGCCGCCTGAGTAGTGTAATGGTCTCTGCAACTTTCTTTATTACTGTCTCATTATCTATAAACATAAGGATTTCCTTCTCTGTGCACATTAGCACAAAGGCCTCCAAGTGCTCCGGAGTCAGTGAGTGATTGAAAGTGTCAAAATATCTTTTCATATACAACACAATGTGTTTGTCCCTGAAATATGCTGTACAAAAACATTTGACTTATCAGTCTTTTAATTTCACTAATACACCTCTGTGTAGTTTACCTCTGAATCTAAACTTTAAATCTCATCGACTTCTGAATATTTGAATTTCATATGGAATCCATTTATCACTTGTGTGTGTGTATGATTATATTAAGTAACTTTAATTCATATTTAATAGCAGACCTCTCAGCCAGCCTGGCATCCTCACTGCTAATCAGTCCCTCATTCTTGGCAGAACACTGACTGACAGGGTTCTGCTGGTCAGAAACTTCAAAATGGTTAAATGGTCATTTTACTGCATCCTTAGATTGTGCTTTATATTTTTATACGTATATTTTTTCTTAAAATTACATTTGTGAACACATTGATCTGTCATGATAAGCCATAGAAATGCACTAATATTTGAATTGGTTTAATATTTTGCTGCAGGTTTACCTGCAACATTTACCTGTTCCCAGTTCTTTTCATTCTTTTGAAAAAATCTCTGTGATTTTGGCACATTTCGCTGCATCCTCCTCCAACGCTCTTTTTTTTTCTTAGCCTGACCTTTTCAGCTCCTCCTGATCTCTTCTTTTCCATATTGTTACGTTAACTGCAATTTTACTAAATCATACAATTTCTAGGCTCAAAGTCGGACTTTTGGCCGTGACTAACCTGAAGGATTGGGAAGGGGAGAACTCCCTCAGGTGGTAGCACGCTTGTACAGTAATCTATCGTTATAGAAAGCCTGCGATGTCAGCTGTAAAAGTGGATCGTATGTGCTACTGTTTCAGATTCACTAATGCGAGGACTGTGAAATCGAATAATTTTATTTCCAACCGGCCCAAAAGTGAAGCGGCCCACTGGGAAATCTCCCGAATCTCCCGATTAGCCTCTCTGGGCCTGGTGGTGGATCATAATAGGTTGCATGTCAGAAGTATGTTTCAGCTAAAAATAAATGTGGTCTGACAACAATATCTGAGTCTTCAAAGCAATTTGAAGCAACTGACAGTTTGAAAGAGGGAAATTGGTTGATGCATTAATCTTAAGAACTGAAAAAGATATTTAATGTGTCAAGGGAGACAGTGGCTGTTTTCAAATCGTGTACCGCATACAGCGTAAGGCATACTGTAACCAGTATATATACTGCGTACTGTTTGTCAGTGTAGTATCTAGTATGCATATCCAGTATGCCAGCTTTTTCGCAAGAGGTTTCAGCTTTTCAACTAGTGTACTGCAATAACTCACCAGGTGTACTCAGGAAAATGATCAAATTCTACAAAAAAGTTTATTGCAAATAAAAGAATTTAGAACTACGATTAAACGATTAGTTTACCTACAACGTCACATTGGAGAGGTACATTGAGATGTGTAGTCATTTACGAGTGAATAGAATTACAAAGGCAATCAGGGCAAACAACTATATGTATAGTTTGTAAAAGAAAGTTTCAAATCAATAAATAATTTACGAATCATAAGTAGGGGGTGGCATGGTGGTACAGTGGTTAGCACTGTTGCCTAACACATCTGGGACTCGGGTTCAAGTCTCCACCTGGGTTATATGTGTGCGGAGTTTGCATGTTCTCCCCATGTCGTCGTGGGGTTTCCTCCGGGTACTCCGGTTTCCCCCCACAGTCCAAAGACATGCTGAGACTAATTGGAGTTGCTAAATTGCCCATAGGAGTGCATGTGTGAGTGAATGGTGTGTGAGTGTGCCCTGCGATGGGCTGGCCCCCCATCCTAGGTTGTTCCCTGCCTCGTGCCCATTGATTCCGGGATAGGCTCCGGACCCCCCGCGACCCAGTAGGATAAGCGGTTTGGAAAATGGATGGATGGATGGATGGATCCCTCATAGACCAAGACTTCAAGGGCATTTTGTACAATTCATCTGTACAACTTTAACTGCTTCTGCAGTCTTTTTCTCCCCACAGCCTCTGTTTCTTCCCTTCTTCTCTTTCTGTCTTCGCGCCAGAACAAATCCTCAGGCATCTCCATCCTGCAGTTCCTGGGAAAAGCCTCCTGCCACTCATCCTTGGAGCAGCGGCCCAATCTCAGGATCTCATACGTCACCATTTATGCAACAGTCACAGGAGCTGTGAACGTCTGGAGAAAAGGAGAGACCCTGATGTGCAGCCTACATTTTGTAAACTCGCACAATAAATTATCTTATTATCATTTTATTGTTTGAAGTTTCATTAATTGTGATTACACTTAGTATGGATTAAGGCAATTCCAGAATCAATAATGGTGTGTTTTTAGCTGTGATTCCATATCTTTAAACTGTAAATTACGTGTGTGTGTGTGGGGGGGGGGGGGGGGGGGGGGGGGGGGATATATCAAAACCGGCTAATACAACCCGCCCCAATAATAATTTTTCTCCTGTAATGGGTGTAGACCTCAACACCTCTAATGTTCCATCCAAAGTTATGCCCTCGTCCTACGTTATCTTATCTTTACAGTTTTGCTCGACTGGTTACACACAATTCTCGGAAAACTGCACAATTTAGCAGAACTATAAACAAAACCCAAAATCAAAAATGAACACTGAAAAAACTTACACACAGATTTAAAAAATGTATATTCTCATCAAAATACACATGCATAGCAAAAATGTGGGCAGTAATTGTATAATGGTTTGCAAAAAAAAGAACCTTTTGGTTAAACAAAAAAAAAAATAGAGAAGAAATTCAGGATTTTCTCATCGTGCTTACAAGCGAGCCTTGGCAGGGACAGCTGCACCCCTTGGCTGGTCCAAACTGGGGTCACCAGCCATGCCCGCGTATCACCCCTTACCGCCCACAAAGAGGAAACCATGGTTAATATTAGCATGCATGGTCTGATTGCCCCCTGGTGGTTGATGGCGAGTTTGCAGCCGGCTATCGCATCACGCAATAGACAAAGTGGGAAGAAGTAGACACAGTTCAAACCGAAAAAGACAGAAGGAGTTGCCAAGAGGTTCTCCTGCTTGTGAGGATGGACCTGCTTGCCAGAACTGCAGGTAACATCCAGGAACATTTCCATGCATTGATGGAACATTAATGCTGTTTGTATCTTTGGGAAGTTCCTCAAAGTCCATTTCGGTACCTTCAAAGTACACTTACTATACTGATATCACTTCTCCGAAGCTCTTGACTAGTAAAGCAACCTTTTTCTTCTCAAGCTTTAACTTTTAATCTTATATATCTATCATTTGTTGTATATATTCTTATTGTGGTGGATGTATGGTGTATTTTTTTAAGTTTTAGTAAAGAAATTCTGTAAAATCACTACAACAAACTTAAAATATAATACATGTAATGTTTTGAAGTCAAACTAAGCTGCTCCTTTTGGATTTACTAGTTTTCCGTTTGATTAATTTGCATAAAACTGCAGTACATGATGGGTATGATCTAAAGGCTCCCTAACGTCCTCATCCGTCTGACGACATACATCAAGACTAGGAAGGTGCATAATGTTCATGCCTGGTTGCGTTTGTTGGTCCAGAAAGTAATTCAATTTCGCCATGTAGGCTAGGTTTTTAAAAACTGCTTTTTGTTGGATATACCCCGATTATATGTTTTTTGCAATTTCGCCAGGTAAGCTACTTTCTTTAAACGGCGTTTTGTTAGACTACATATTTCTCCTAGGTGAAGTTGGAGTTGCTCCTAACCGTACGTAGTGGAGTTGAACAATCACAACTTCCCAGAATATTACAGTAACAGGAGGACAGTAAACAACTCTTATTCATTCTATGTTATGTGGGCGACGTAATAGTCCGCGAGTTCATCTTAATACACAGGACATTCAAGCCATTACAGAATAGAACCCCACAAACGCAGCTCCCTCCACCAGCAACGCCGACCATCTTAAGCGCTTCTGTGCTCAGTTTGATATGGACAATAAAGAAACTGCCACAAAATCCATGCCCCCTGATGACCAGCCCCTTATAATTCCACCACCGTTGTGGGAACTGTACTAAAAAGAGTCAACGCAAGGTAAGCTGCAAAGTGCAGACGAATTTTCAACCCACCCTACATAGTGCACTACGTTTACTTTGTTTGTACTACGAGTTCTGTCTTTGCACCTTATCTGTTTGGCACTATATGTCGGTCATTCCTGTTATTGCGTTTTTCTCAAACATGAGTCACATATCTACAGCAAATAGCTTATATATTTAGGTCTTTATCACGTAAACAGATATAATACGTATTGAAGTACCATTTTGTATATACACACCATTTTCTTGATATATGCATTAAGGCTTCCGTGACGTAGTCCATGACATGTTTTTCTTCAATATCACTATGTAATTATTGGAGTAGTTATTCTCTATAGCCCTGCAGTGACATACAGTTTGTTGTTGTCAAAATTAAACTTAAATTACATGCTCAATGTGATTTTCTGCAGGAAAATTAATTGCTTAGATTGATCGACCAATCATTAAAATAATTGACAGATTAATCAGTAGAAACATAAAGGGCTCTAGCTACTTATTTGTGCATGAATATCCTTGCGTCAGAGGAAGCTGGAAGGGGGATGTGACCTTTATGGAGTAGAATGAGACAGAAGAGCTGTAAAATAAATGGTTATGCTAACTGCAGTGAGGTCTCTTTCACGCAGCCCTGCTCAGTCTGTCTAGTCATACCATGAGAGTCAGTTAATCAAGGAGGTTTGGATTGTCTGCTGGGTACCTGTACAGCCGGTGCTTTGTACTGCTGATGGCCTCTTCTTCACACGTGCTTTGCTGCCACCTGCTGGTCAAAGATTAAAATTGGTTTATTCATTAGTGAAAGTAAAAATCTTATTGCATTGCTTATTAATTCTTAAAAATTCTATATTTCTCATTATTTTGATTTATTGAAATATTCTGATTGAATTTATATTTTACAAATATTTCAAAATTAAATGTAAATGGTTGTGGTTTTCAGATCACAGCTCCCCCTCAAAGCCCACCAATCAGTGACCATCTTGATGAAAGACATGAAATCAGGACAGCCCACTTTTTTCTCAGCCTGTAACGTCTCTCCTTTATGCCCTGTTGCTGTACCTCGGTTCCTCCTGTCATCGGAAGCAGCACCAGCACCTGCCTGCCATCACCTGCCCACTTTGAGACTCAAATCTTAAAATACAGACGGTGTGAATTGGGATTTTGCCATTTTGCTCATATCACTTCCTGTTCTGGCACTTGGAGGATGGGCTTCCCCTGTGAGTCTGGTTCCTCCAAAGGTTTCTTCCTTCTAGGGAGTTTTTCCTTGCCACCGGCTTGCTCTCTGGGGGCTTTGGGCAGGGATGAGGTAAAGTGTTTTGAGACAATATAATGTTGTGAAAATGCGCGACAGAAGTAACATTGAATTAAATTGAAATGAATCACACCAGCTTGTCTCAGCTGACAGCAGCTCTTACTTATCTGATAAGGGGTAAGGGGAGAAAAATATCACATACCTTCTGGTCAACATCAAAAGAGATTTACATATAAAATAATGTACTGGAAACTGGTTTAACACTCACTAAATGCGACCTATTATGCTTTTCCCTTTCTATTAGTGTGTTATATGGCTTCAGGTGCATGTAAACAGTCTGCAAAGTCTTAAAACGCAAAGTACATAGCAAAGGGAGTAACTCTCACCACAGAAACCACTCTTCTCTCATCTGCCTAAAACACCTCATTGGAATTCCAGCCCTTACTTTCACAACATGAAGAGGTCTCTTCATAACACAGTCCTTATTGGCTGTCTACCTGCAAGGATCCGTCTGCCGACTGCAAGACAGGGGAATGAAGGGTAAGCCGACCAATCAAACCACACTGGACTCATTGGGGGTGGGAATAGACAGAGGGTGAATAGAGATGTGCATTAATGAGAAATGATATGTGATTTTGGAACACTGAAGCATGCAAACTCTATTCTAGTAGAGCCTAAAAATACAATTTTAAACTGAAAGTGAGCACAATAATGCCCCTTTAAGCCACAGTAGGTTGCTGTCCATGGTGCTGAAAACCCGGATTGGCAAATTTTACACAAAATTCCTTTATCTAATTTAACTATAACCCTCTTATTTTGTTGGCAGTGATGCTGTGTGACGTCTACAGAGGTTGGTATTGAAAGGATTTACAGTGGGTAATGGGTGATTTAGATGAACCTAGATGACATTTGACATCCAAAAGGGTTTGGACACTCAGTTCAACTTTGGACAACAAATCTTCCAGAAGTTCCTCTCTGTCTCTCTTGCCAGTTATTTTCTGTTTCACCTGAATCAAGGAAGAATCAAATGCACAAGCACACTGTAGGATATATAAGATGCAAATCCATTAAAAAGCTTTTTGTTTAAACATTATAAAACAGATTTACATACATTAATTAAGTAGTTTGAAACTTCATTTAGAAAAAGGAGGCAATGACCAGCCCAACCAGTAGTTCCATCTCTGATTTTTCAGAATCTCTTGTCCCTTGGATAACTCTTGAAGTCATGATTTAACTAATTTTCAGTTCTGTCTTCAACGTCACCAGTTAGACGATCATTGTGGAGGGAAATGCAGTGACTTTTCAGGTGTTTCACTGAGACCCATTGCTAAAGGGGCATAAAATCAAGAACCCAGCCAAGCAGACAGGTTTACAAACATTTGTGAAAATATGGGTTGTTCTGAAGACCTCAGTGAATTCAAGCATGGTACTATCATGGAATGCCACCTTTGCAATTAGACAGTTTTTGAAATTCCTTTCCTGCTATATATTCCACAGTGAACTGTCAGTGGTATTATTGCAAAGTGAATGTCTTTAGGAATAACAAAAATTGCGCTAAAAAGTGGCAGGCCACATAATGTAAACAGAGTGCTAAGGTGCAAAGTTGCTAATGCTTTGTTGACTCAATAACTGCAGAGTTCCAAACTTTCTCTGGCATTAACTCCTGCACAAAAACTGTGCACTGAGAAATTCACGGAATGGGGTTCCATGGCTGAGCAGCTGCATCCAAACCTCACATCACCATACGCAGTGCCAAGTGTCGGATGGAGTGGTGTAAAGCACGCCACCACTGGACTCTGGAATAGTAGAAACATGAACTGTGAAGTGATGTATCATGCTTCTCTGTCAGGCAGTCTGATGGATGAGTCTGGATTGTCAGATTTCAGGAGAAGATGACCTGTCTGACTGCATTGTGCCAATTAACTGTAATGTTTGGTGAAGGAGGGATAATGGTATGGGGCTGCATTTCAGGGACTGGGTTAGGCCCCTTAGTACCAGTTAAGGGAACTCTTAATGCTTCAACATACCATGACATTTTAGACAATTCTATGCTTCCAATTTTGGCATTAATATATCCTATAACTTAGTATAGATGGTAATGTCTGAGTTACTGCTGCCCAGAATGTATGAGCTGGTTGCTAAGTCCACATAGCATGAAAGGAGTCATGGATACTAGTATGGGAGCACTGGGAACATGTCTGCATCAGCAAGGCCCACATTGGACATTTCATACTGAGTTATATGTGCTCTATAAATAACGCTATACTGAATTAATTGAAGGTTTGTAATTCAATTTCGCCGTCTTTGTTGTAGGGCACACAGGAGGATCGTACGAACAGTGTCCTCCTTTGGGGTAGCAGCATTCTGTAACAATACGAGACCACGAGAACCACGGCAGTATTGAACATGGCGGCACGCAACTGACTACAAAAAGGTTATCAATTGTATTCTTTCCACGCCAACTTATCTCTAGACAGCCTTAAAGGTAATCAAAATACATTTCAGTTGTATCCATAAAAACTTTAGCACGCTGGAGCACAGTGAAATTCTGAACAGTTTATAAATTTTTATGGACGAGTGCTTCGAGAGAATTGCTATGGGGAAATCAGACAAAACACCGACTTCCTCCACCTGTAAAAACAACTCGTCCTCCAAGAGAAGCCGCCCCGAGGAATCCGCCGAAAGCGGCTTCTCCTAATACCAACGACGTGACGGACATTCTATAGATAATAGATAACTATAGATAAGCGACTATCCAGCTTGGATGCACGTCTGTCCCTAATGGAAATTCTCCATAAAGAGTTCCAGGCTTTGCGTGAGTCAGTGGAGTACAGCCAACAGCAGGTGGAATCACTCGCTGCAGAGAATGCGACCCTCAGGGAATCGGTAAAATCCCTCACAGATTGACGTGCCTTTCGGAGGAAAATAAAAAAATTAAAGAAACTATCATTGACCTCCAGGCCCGCAGCATGAGAGACAATTTAGTAATTTCAGGCATCCCAGAGAAAGCAGATTTTAGCACTTTGAGATTGCTAAAATATAAAGTGCATTACAAATAAAATTTATTATTATTATTATTATTATTATTATTACGGTAAAAGAGTTCATTCAAACTCAGCTAAAACTCCCAGGAGGCACAGCAAAAACCATCAGCTTCCATCGAGTTCACCGCCTAGGAGGGAAGAGACCCGACGGACGCAGACCCAGACTAATAGTGGCCAAATTCGAGCACTTTAAACAAAAGGAACTGGTTAAAAGCCGCGGCCGGGAATTAAAAGGAACGAACTTTAGCATCAACGACCAGTTTCCCAAGGAAATCCTGGAAAGAAGGAAGATCCTGTTCCCTATACGGAAAAAATTCATCGACGGAGGCTCCCGTGCTGTCATGGCGGTCGGTAAACTGCACGTCAATGGATGGCTCTACTGCGACCGGAATTCCACCCCTTGGCTGTTCTGTATCCACACCAACAATCTCGATGTTTTGCAGATAGATAATAATAATCATCGATACTTTTATTGTCCCCGTATGGAAATTGTCTTTTACGCCTCCCACAACTTGCTCTTTTTCCCTAGAGGAAGTTGTCTGCGAAGGGCTGCCACCCGTAGCGGCGCCCAGGGAGCTGGGGGTTAAGGGCCTTGCTCAAGGACCCACAGGCTGAGGCTGGGTTTGAACCTGCGACCTTCTGATTACAGGCGCACAGGCTTAGCCCACAGAGCCACACGCTGCTCCCCAGATTATAGCTATAGATCTAGATATAATAATAATTGCCGGTCTAATGAGCTTTAGTTATTGTCGTCGACTCTCTTCTCGTTTTTTCTTCTCTCTTTCTTTTTGTCCCTTGTTTTTCCCCTGTTGATTGCTGTTGTCACTTTGCGATGTTGCTTTGGCTCCTGCACTGTTTTAGTTCACTTAAGGCTCCTCCCACGTTTTCTCACTACTTTTTCTCTGCATCACATTTCTGTTACCTTCCCATTTTCTCCATGTTGCCATATGCTCAATGCAAAGCATAATTAATGGCACAAAGTGTACACAACGCCAACACAAACACAAGCATACAACACAGATATATACATGTTCACTTCAGACACATACAAATAAGACAGATACAGACATGCAGGACACACACACACACACACACCTTTAGCAATCATCAAACATCTTAACAGGTAATATAAATATGTCCACACTGAGATTTGTCACATGGAATGTATGTGGAATTGGTTCCAGGGAAAAGAGGCTAAAAATTGCTAATTGGTTAAATAACTTGAAGGCAGACATTGTCTTTTTACAAGAGACTCATATGGCCAAAACATCTGAATATATGCATACCTTTCCACAGTTCCCTCACACGTACTCAGCCTGCTACAACTCAAAACAAAGAGGAGTAACCATATTGATTAACAAAAGGATTCATTTCACCATTAGCAACACTATAATAGATGCAGAAGGTAGATTTATAATACTAAAATTATCTATTCAAATATGGATTTCTGCATTGCTAGTGCATATGGACCAAACGTTGACGACCCCTCCTTTTTCATGCTCTCTTCACTTCACGTTCTGACCACTCGGACACCACTCTCATTATAGGAGGAGACTTTAACTTGGTGTTGAACCGAGAAATGGACAGGCTCAGCACGGCAGTGAACCAAAGGAACTGGCTATCTGTAGATATTCTTAAACAATACATGAATGATTTTGGTCTTTGATGCCTGGCGTTCACATCACCCCACTTCCAGGGATTATACCTTCTTTTCTCCAGTACACCACTCACATTCTCGCTTAGATTATTTTTTAATTAGCAGTTCCATAATTAGGAGCAAGATCTATCCATTGATACAGAGCAAAACTTTTGGAATCAAACACTTGACTAATGACTAAAAGTCCCAACTTGCAACTTGTACAATGCAAAACTCTCCATAGAATACACTACACAGGACAAAGGATGTTCCAAATGGGCCTTACGCACTCAAACTTATGTACCCACTGCTCAGGTAACTTTGTGGAGAACTACATGCATGGAATATGGTCCTGCACACCGGTGCAGAAGTTCTGGCAGAGGATATGTGAAAATCTATCAATTTGGTTTAATTGTCATATCCCAACCTCACCCACACTGTGCATTTTAGGAGATGCAAGTGAATTAGATATGGAAGAAAATAAGGCACACATAATCCTTACTGCCTTAGGCATTGCAAAGAAAACTATCTTCATGAACAGGAAATCAAAAAATAATTTGTGTATTACTCAGTATAGAAATTGACTGTTAGACCACTTAAGTATGGAGAGAATATCTGCTCCCATCCGAAATAAACAATTAGGTGAATTGGATTCTCTCTGGTCCACTCTGACCAATTCCATTGTATAGGGGGGGTGGTCGGCTGTGGTCTCATCTACTCGGGATCCTGACGGGTGGTGGGGTTGGGCCCTCGAGCTATGGGCGTCTAGTGGCTTCTTAGGGCTGGGGGGCTGTGGCTGCCGT
The DNA here is from genome assembly GCF_023856365.1 of Brienomyrus brachyistius. Taxonomy (NCBI): domain Eukaryota; kingdom Metazoa; phylum Chordata; class Actinopteri; order Osteoglossiformes; family Mormyridae; genus Brienomyrus; species Brienomyrus brachyistius. Next base: position 3,115,727 of record NW_026042311.1, on the reverse strand, counting down.
CTTGTGATGTCTGGGTGTTTGTCCTGGCTGGGGGTGGTGGGGGGGAGCTTGGGCGGGTGCTGCCTGGTGGTCATGGGGTGTGGGGGGTATACCGTGCATTCTACGGTGGGGAGGGCCGTTTACGTGGCCTGACTCACTGTGCTGTGCGGCCTTCTGCCTCCCCCTGTTTTAATTGCACTTTAGTCATCACATGCCAGTATACACACAGGGCCTTGGGGGCCGGGGGCACTACTCAGAGGCTGGTGGTATCACTCGCCTCTGTGCTGCTGCCGCCCCCCAATTTTACTCAGACCATATACATTCAGGGTCTTGATGGGGGAGTGATGTGGAGGAGAGCTGTTCACAAGCAGCGCCCGTCAATTTTAAATTCATCTTAGTTTCTCAACAGTCATACTCACCCCTACACTACATACAGTCTCATACATCTCCACACGCATCCAACACTCTACCTCTGAGTGAGTGGGCACGCACGCTAGCCTGCATCTCGCCTACACAATTGAGCACACATGTACATATACTTGCACGCACCCATCCAAGCACACACTAAGATTTTATATGCTTGTATAGTTGTGTTACTTTCTGCACGCTATAATTTTGTTTATTCCTTTCTGAATCTAATACTCCTTTTTTTTCTTTTTCCTGTCTTTTTTTCTCCTTTTCCTTCTTTTTTCCCCTCCTAATATGTCCCTCCTCTACGGCCAGCTCCCCCACTGCAATGTTTTTACATGATGAAACTGAAATAAATAAATTAAATTAACATAAAAAGAAATAGATCAACATGAGGGGTCTATACAGAGTTTATAGAGCCCCTTATGGTAAAGCAAGCATGTTTGGCACAGCAGTGCATTCAGACCATGATTCTGCTAAAGCTGCCAGACAGGACAAGGGGAAAAAAGAGAACATTTCTAGAGCCTCTTGATATGGGAAGTCAGAAACGTCAGGCCTATTTATTGAGATCCGCATGAAAGCTACAAGGTGGTCTCCTGGCAGCCTATTGCGGATGTTTGGCTCGAGCTGAAAATATATTAACTGTTTGGCTTTAAAAACGATAGCTGATAGCATAAAATGGTGATAGTTTAAAGCAGAAAATTCCATTGTCAAACGTGTTTATCACCCTTTAAAAAACACAGATATTTTTCTCTGCTTTTCAGGTAGCTGACGCTACATATTTTCTGACGTGCGCTCTCTGTCCGCTGGTGGGAGTGTGCTCACCTGTGTGTGCGCGCACGTGTCTGTGATCGCGCATCGGGACGGAACTCCGCCATGCGCGAAAGTGTAGAGCAGGGGTGTCCACACTTTTTCAGCTTGCGAGCTACTTATGAATGACCAAGTCAAAATGATCTATAAAAATGCAAAACATATTGTTATTTATATATTTATAGATATTCGTTATTATTTATTGTTGCTATTATTATTGTTATTATTTAATATTGTTTATCATTATTATTAATTTCCCTTTGGCATAAATGAAGCAATTTTGAATTGAACTGGGATTTTAGTTCCTTCACCTTTCTCTTTCTCAGCTCGCTTTTCGGAGGGAAGTTAATGCCGTAGTTTTTATGAGCAGTCCGAAAATGCCGCTCCACATTTCCCTTCTTCGGAATAGCAATGGTAGACTGACAGATGAAACAAACGCACTTCGAATATGACCTTGTGGGGAAAAAATACTCCTCCTTTCATTCCGTATGGAAGTGGTAGGTTATTGGCTTCGTACTTGGTCCTGCTCCCCCATTCAGTTTTATACCCTCTCTTAAGTTTAGTAGAAATAAATTGGAGGCGACTCGGTTGCTTACTGGAGTTTTGCAGCAGCTGGCGCGGTTGATCGCGTCATCCTTCCTCTATTTTTTATGTGTTGTGATCTACTCACTCTTTGCAATCGACCAGTAGATCGCGATCGATGTATTGGGCACCTCTGGTATAGACACAAAAATGACAAGCTGTTGTGCGAATAAGATAAATAACAAAAGGCTATTTAATCTGTTTATTAAAAGGACAATGTATAGAGCTCTTCTATAGTAAAGGTAACCTTACAGTAAATGACTTCTGCTGTGATCTGACGCTATATAGAAAATGTAATTAAATATGCTGAACTTGACCTTCTGCGGGGGGGCACCCTAATATAATGATAGGGGAAACACTGCTGTCTGTCTGCCATAAAATAAATAAAAGGGGGAATTGGAATTGCATATGACTATGGAGAGAATGGTTGGCTATAGTGAAAAAGGTGTGGAAATTTTTACTAATTCACATAAGGGACAGCATGAAGGGTTGTTTAATTCAGCATCGGAGGAATTCATATATTTGTGTGATTATGATAATCACACTATTATAACTTGATTGTACATCTCTTGAATTAATTACAGTGTCATGTGTAACACTACACTTTTTAATACATTGTTTGGCAGAACAGACTGCAAAACTGTAGTCCAGGGGCGATTCTAGGTTCAGAGCTTTGGGGGTGCTGAGCACCCAGGGAGCTGCCCAGCAAGGCAAGATACACTTTACTCGTCACAATGAGACTTTTTCCCTGCCTCTTTCATCCCCCCCATTACATTTCAGAATGAAGTCTAATGATATAAGATCATGATTCTCAAACTGTGGTACCTGGTACGTGAGGCTCCCCATTGCGGTACTTGGAGGAAAGTTATAAGCATCTTTTGAAAATAAAAATACTTCAAACATGTACAATTCAATCAAAAAAGTACAAATCTTTGAATTAAAATACCTAAAATATACTAAATTCATATTTCGAATATACTAAGCATTGTCTTCCCTTTTCTTCTTGTTTCAATGTCAACCTGCTAAATTTTCACGTTCTTAGGATGCTCATTCTGACTTAATGCAAATGTGGGGGGCACGTACTGCGGCAGTCATACAGACTAGATGGTCCAAAAGTTGACCTACCTACTATTGGCTGAGGTTTTGTAGATTTGTGGCTGAACCACAAAAAAATATATCATTAATTTTATTCTGCCCAATTAATGATAATAATGTTATGTTGGAATATTGTTAAAGAGGCACAAACTGCTTCAACACAGTTTGTTTTGCAGATTCTGTATAGCAGCTTTAATACAGAGAGAACACAACTTCCAGATTGTATGAGTAAAATTAGGATCTTTTTCTGTCAGTTTAACAGTTTCTGCTTTGCCTGTCACTGACTATTCCCTGTTTGTTTTCTTACCTGGTTCTTCCTGACCTTGTACTTTCTCCTCACTGTCTGCTCTTTCCTCTCTCCCTCTTTGAACTGACAATCATACACAAATAGATTGTATTCAATTAGATAAAGAAATTACATTAATATAAAAAAATACTATTGACATCACTAATAAAAAAACTCTTCTCTCAGTGTACTTTCAATCAAAAGGCAAATAACCAAACCACGTGTACATTTAATAAAATATATGACTATTTAAACACTGATCCAACATTATTCTTGATTGACAGATCATGATCTTCTACTTTTACCTGAATGCCCGTCCTTTTTTAAAAAAAACTTACTTATATCCATTATGAACCTGGCTGTCTTTCTGTGCAAAATACACACACACACACACACACACACACCAGAAGTTATAAAGTTAATGGGCATCCAGTCAGTTAGCTACTTTAGGTTTAATATTCGGAACATGAAAAAATAACCAGCTTCTCTCGTTCCATTTCAAAGAGGACTGGTGAAACGGTTGGCAATTTAAGTTTGTAGATTTAGGCTATATAAATTTCAATGGGAGCAACAGGACGGTCAAAATGTTGCTGATTTTCCTACAGAGTAGGGCGGATTGTAGGGTAGCAAACATCGTCAGAAAACGTGTTTTCAACACTGCTGTTTACCTGTGAAGGTAATGTTTTTCAGCTAATAAGAGACATGGTCAGACTCCTACTACCTAACTATATAAAGAAAGAGTTACTGAAGGTTAAATGCAGCTAACATGTCCTGTTTTAAGCCAAGTACTCACACCACTGCTGCAATGGGTCTCAGCCACCATTGCTCTGGCAGGAGCGCTGGAGCCAGTCAGAGTAGCGGAGAGTGAAGCTGGAACGAACCATTTTTCGGGGCTGGGGGGGGGGGGTATCTATACTAGTTATTAAAATATTACATCGGAATGATTTTTCATATTTTAATACTGTCTCACATAAACAGCATGAACTGTCAAAAAAGTTAGAAATCTTTAGAAATCCTTGGGGGTGCTTTTATTCATTTTGGGGGTGCTGAAGCAGCCCCAATAATGGGCTAAAATCGCCCCTGGGCAGGACCCTGTTAACCCTGATCCAGGCAAAGTTACAGGGTCCTCTCTGTTTCTCTTCATAGGGGTCTTTGCAGACATCCAGACATGAGCTTGTTTTGCTCAGTGAGTAACACCATGGCCCCACAATTACGGAGCTGTGAGTTCAGTTCTGACCCTGACAAAAAATCAGTATGATGTTGCAAGTTTTCTGTGTTCACTAGTTTCCATCAACAGACTGTGTGAACTGTGACTGTGTGTATACTACTCTGGGTACCTTGGGTCCTGTTGTAAGCTCCCAGCACAGCAGTTCCCTGTACTGGAGAAGCAGTAATGGAATATGAATGGGAATCTACAGTAGATGTACTGTTTACAGTGAAATGTAGTTCAGAAAAAGAGAGAATGTCAACCTTGAGAGGATCACTTACCTCAGCAGTGACATTCATGTCTCTCGTGCCTCTTCCTATCATGTCAGTAGATGGATTGGGAGAGCATGGGGGTCATGTAGTCGCTGGAATGGGGTCTGTGGCACTCCTGATATTTTTGTAAGACGGTGAAGGTCTTTAGACTCCTGGTGCTCCTTATTTTGCTGTGTGGCTGCTAGACATGGACGTTATCCAGTGACCAGAGATGAAGACTGGACTCCTTTGGTACTGTGTCTCTTCGGAGAATCCTTGGGTACCAGTGGTTTGACTTCGTGTCAAATGAGTGGTTGCTCAGGGAGTCCCGCGTGAGTCAGGTTACCTGCATTGTAAGTGTCAGGTACAGCACTATGACCATGTGGCATGATTCCCTGAGGGTGATCCAGCTCGCAAGGTCCCTACTACCCTATTCCAGTGCAATCTCCCCAACCTGACCTGACCTGATTTGAAATTAAGGTAGTGGTCCAAGCTGTAGGTTTACTGACAGACCACTGGAGGTCCTTATCAATGAAGTGTACCATTCTATCAAGACTGAGGATAATAAGTAATATAATTCAAGTGCTATAATAGTACCCTCAAACAGTGATCCTCCTTTATTGGTCTGTAACATACAATATTGCCTGCCCAAGAGCCCACTGGAGCAGGCTCGCAGGAAATATGAAAGACCTTTGTGGGTGGAGATGTGATCTTTCCACATGATTTCAAGTGAAAACATGAAAAGGCATCTTTAAAACGAAGGCTTTCGCTATTGCAAATGTCACACTATTTAAGGTCTCAGGAAGTCTAGGGGAAACACAAATATATAGTGCATAAAGTTGTGTCTCACATAAAAAGGTTGTGCATACTCTGCTCATATTGTTCAAAATGGAGTAACACTTTGCCATGAATTTTTAATTTTAGTATGAGCCCATATAGTTAAGTCTTGACTGTTTACACGTAAACACTTAAAAAAGATATAGCTGAGGTCCTGGATTCAGTCTCCTGCATTTTCTCTCTAACCCCCTCAAAGAATTTCTTGCAGGGATTAATTCAGTATGTTTTAACAACATATAAAAAGACCAGATGAGTTAGGAGCAACACTTTACTTGAGGGGGCACAAATAATGTAGTAGTACATCCATCCATCTATTTTCCAAACCGCTTATCCTACTGGGTCGCAGGGGGTCCGGAGCCTATCCCGGAAGCAATGTGCACAAGGCAGGGAACAACCCAGGATGAGGGGCCAGCCCGTCGCAGGGCACACTCACACACCATTCACTCTCACACACACACCTACAGGCAATTTAGCAACTCCAGTTAGCCTCAGCATGTTTTTGGACTGTGGGGGGAAACCCCACGACGACATGGGGAGAACATGCAAACTCCACACACATGTGACCCAGGCGGAGACTCGAACCTGGGTCCCAGAGGTGTGAGGCAACAGAGCTAACCAGTGCACCTGTCAGAGTTCGCTGGTTAAAGCGGGTAGTGCGCACAGGCTGACAAGCGGGCAAGAAGCAGGCGGAGTACAGGGAAAACGAGGATTTATTCGGGATCGGGACGGAGCAGACAGCACTAAGACTAACTAACATCAATGACAGACCAGAAATTAAGGCAAGACATGGACTGAAATAGATGAGATTGGGCGAAAATAAGTGGACACAGCTGGGCAAGATCAGGGAAGCACACGTGGGTAATCAGGGGGCGTGGCATACACGAGGATCGTACGACCGGGCATGAGAGCACCACCATGCCGCCCCTGAAGTAGTACACTCTTACTTAATTTATTAATTAACCAGAAAGTATTAGTTATATACTGATCCCACGTTCGTTCATTCTTAATCATAACAGTTACTGTATTTGTTCATCATTTGTACTTGAGTAGTTACTGAGTTATTACTGAGTAATGTATATTTGAACAATATGAAATATAATAATATATGTGCTATAAATCAACAAACCATTGTCCTTTAGTTTTATCCACTGCAGGGCTGCAGGAAGCAGCATACTGAGGAAATGCCTTGGGCTGGATGGTAGCCCGGATCAGGGCTCACATACTGGCTCACATGTGGGCAATGAAGAAGTAGCACTTCACGTGTATGGGAGAAAAACAGCAGCCATCCATCCATCCATCCATTTTCCAAACCGCTTATCCTACTGGGTCGCGGGGGGTCCGGAGCCTATCCCGGAAGCAATGGGCACGAGGCAGGGAACAACCCAGGATGGGGGGCCAGCCCATCGCAGGGCACACTCACACACCAGTCACTCACGCATGCACTCCTATGGGCAATTTAGCAACTCCAATCAGCCTCAGCATGTTTTTGGACTGTGGGGGGAAACCGGAGTACCCGGAGGAAACCCCACGACGACATGGGGAGAACATGCAAACTCCAAACAGCAGCCAGAGGAATCCTATGCAATCTCAGTGAGAATAAACTCCCCAGACCCAGGACTGGGGCAGGAATTGCAGGATTCTCCTCTAGCATTTATTTTGGCATACTGTATTTATTGCTATTATCCTTGGTACATGTTTATATTTGCCAATAATTGAAATTGAAATAAACATGATTATTATTCATCCATCCTCGTACCGCATATCCTGGAGACGAGGGCCTGGAGCTTATCCCAGGTAGCATAGGACACAATGGTATACTTTTGGATGGGATGCCAGTCCATTGCAGGGAATGCACTCACTCACACACTGTGGGCAATTTAGAGATGACAGTCTATTATTATTAGGATACCTATAGTTTTTAGTAGTTTTCACTATTATTATGCTTTTTGCCATGGGAGTCTATGGCAACCCATAGAGCTGATTGGCAACTTTTTTGGAATTTGGCACATCGATAGAGATCATACCATACGTTTGTTGGTATTCATACCAAATTTGGGTTCAATCCATCCATCACTCTAGCGCCACCCTAAGGCCAAATTTCAAGAAATGTTTTTGCCTTATTCTCTTTCTTATCATTGTATGATTATGCTATTTACTTTTAAGTATTATGGAATATCATTTAGCACTATATAACGTAGAATACAAGTATTATGATATTATTAAAAAGTATGTCAAATATCCATGATGTAATCATTACAATATAAACATTATAATGTAATCAACACAATGTAATCAACTGAGTATGTATTTGCACCTTTTGTTAGTCTGAGATTCTGTTATCTACTTTATGTTAGTCCTGAATCTATGAATATTCACTTTTATTAACGTATATTTTATCACAATGTTAAAGGATAAATATATTATCAACCTTTTAGTTAGACAATGTGTAAAAGGCTGAAACTGCCTAGGTTTACTACTGAAGGAATGGATTCGCCTGAGTTCACCCGAAGTTCACGGCTGAGCATTTTTTAAAAACCAAGTGGAGCTGCTCGCGCCACCATTATGTTCAGCCGAGAGACCAAACGGTAAAAGAAATGATGGACAAACTTATCACCTAGGGGTGTGGATTAAGGGAAAAAACAATTATTGTGAATGGCTGAAGGAATTATGATGCTTAAGTGACGAGATATTGTTAAATGATAAGAACTTATATAAAAATTGGTGTAAAACAGTATTGGACACACTTTACGTGTCCAGCCTTGGTTGTAACTTCATTGTTGCAATAAAGACTGAATTCTGGATACTGCACAAGCGGACCTCTGACTTCTGATTTGGTGGGGAAGGAGAAAAAACCACGACAGCATCTCACTCAAGGGCGCTGATTGGCTGAATTCATGTTGCTATGTGCATATCTTGTCATAGAAGTTCTAGAATTTTCAAGTATTATATAACTTTGACCTATCACCAGTGGAGCTCATTCTTGATCAAGATGGCTAGGTAAGTGGTAGACTTCTATACAGTTCTGAACTAGGATTAAATATTGGCACTTGATTTTTGAGTCCCCCAAAATACATTTTGCAGGGTTTTGGGGGCGGGTCCCCCACAAAAGAATTAGCGCAGTGATGGGGACGGGGGCAGGGCGTTCCTGGGTTAACACTGATCAACCGGCTAACATTGACTGCTAATGACAATTTGCTGAACAAGAGGGCAAGGTGGTCTTCCACAATGCACTGCTACACTATTACTTATAAGTTTTGGTACTTGGGGAGTGGCAAAGGAAAACCAGTTTTGGCGATTTCTCTCGAAATAAAATCAGTTACAGATTTTCATCCATAATCATCGTTATCGTCAACGACATTTATTTTCAGACTAAAACGAGACGATATCTAAATAAAAATGATTTTGCGAGACCTAAGACTATGACGAAGCGTATTGACACTTTCGTCAACAAATAAAAACGAGAGGAAAATGTTTGCCAGAGACGACATACAATCAGAACTAATGTAGTTCGCATAAGGCAGGGGTATTCAGCTAAAAGTTAAAGAGGTCCATTTGGAGAATTTCTTGAAGCGAAGATCTGGAAGATCATAATGTCTAACTCTTTAGTGTGACATATTAAGTATCCTATTAGTTGTATCAACATTACATGTAATCAAAATCTAACTATCAAATTAATTCAGTACAATTCAAAGACTTTTTGACAATATTTATTGTTACGTGACATAGAGCTGAACATACATGTATGAGTGCCGATATGTTTTATAATGTTCTCTCATTTACTAGGTTTAAAAGGACAAAAGTTGTAAAAGTATACAGGACTGCATTTCAAAATTAGATAAAGTGCTTAACTTAAACCGTAAAACCTTAATACAATCGTTTTTATGTCATAAATTTTACTGTTCATGGATTTAAGTATTGGTTTCTATACTGTAATTCCACACCGGTAATTAAATTAAAGTCTCGTTTTAATATAAATACATACGAACTTATCACTTCAATCGCAATTAGAGTAGGATATGGGCGGTCTTATTATTTCGAAACATGTATAAAACGTGACATGTTCTTCTTATATTAGCTTTATATTTGTCGGAGTAACAACGCAAACGGAATGACAAGCGGTTTCAGACGAGAACAGCGTATTTTACTTTTCTTTTCAAATAAAACGCGGGGTTGCCAACTTCGGCTTGCTGGCTGGAGTTAGATTTTCAGTTCGAGTTGTCAGCACACATATGTAACAGTTTGTACCTTGTAAATAGTCTGCTTTTGTATTTAACCGTGTAAATTGGACGCAATTTTAGGTGTATAATGGAATAATGTAGTAAGATTTCCGTAATATGTCCTGCGTGAGTCTGAAAGCGTGTCATGCCAGATGCTTAAGATCTGGCAACCATGAAAACGTACGTTTTTTTTGTTTCAACTGATTTATATAACATATAACATTACTTTATACAGTTGTTAAAAAGCGGAAACTTCAACGAACATGAAATCACCTGAAAGAGAGGTTTTTTGGCTCTATATACTCATAAAATTGTTGCCTTGGGGTAATTATTTTGATGTTGAAAATTGCAATTCCTGCTTCTGATAGCCGTTGAGAGGTATGTTTTCTATGTTTGGATTTTTTTTTCTTGATAATGGGTATAAATCCCTTATTGGTCTTTTTCTTTAAGCATATTTGAGAATTTCAGGTGAAACATTTAACAGCGAACAATAGCAAATAAAAATATTGCAAATATTTATTTTAATATTTTTATTTTAATATTCAGAGAGAGCAGGCCAGGTGGCACTATAGCCTGTGCACTTTTTCTTTATTTTTGCACTAATGGCATTACTGATTTTAATTTCCAGGTGAATGAACATGTTTATGTTTCAAATAAGAGTGAAATCTTTGTCACTGTGCACTGCACAGTCAGACCTTAACACCGTTCCTTAACATTGGTTTAATTTCATTTTGGTGAACATAATGACTTTCAGAAATCGAAGGGAAACTTTAAACATTATTCTTTGAACTTTTCATTTTAGTCGACTAAATCAACTGGTTTTACTCAACTGTAATCTTATGAAATATAGTCGACCAAAACTAAAATATTTTAGATGACCAAATTATCACTGAAACTAAATTACATTTTAGTCAGAAGACTACGACTAAAACTAAATAAAAATTTGTCAAAATTAACACTGGTTCGTATTAAGTGGATAACTTTTGCCAAGTGATACATTTTATTGACCGGGGGAGGGGGGGCGCCACGAGAATTAATACCATACAGGAGAATGCTCGGTATGCCATATGCTTTGTATTTGTATTTCCTGTAGCTGCAGTGAGTATATTAGCATTATTGTTCATATGTGTACTGCCACTATAACAAGTGCATATATACGTGACAGTAAAACTTTCTGGGCATCTACATTGATAAAACTTAAGTGATAGTACTGTTTTGTTATTAAGTACAATTATTAGATTGAACCAGCTTATTTATTTGCTCTTTAAGAGGTTTTTACTGTTGTCTGGTGTGCTGTAGTGCAACCTGTCTGACCGATACCTTTTTCTCCTCTCAGCACTAGGAGAATGGAGAAAGCAGTGGATTGGACTGATGACAAGTACTGGGCAGCCTGGGATAAGTGGGATGAGGTGATAGATTGGGGAGATGAAAAGTCTTCACCCACAACACCTCCCTCTATCCAGGCTGGCACCAGCACTGGAGACGTGGATGTTGGGGTGGAACATCACCAGCAGCCAGTATTCAAACGTATGTATTTCAGAGCTTTTTTTTTTTTAACATTAATTGGAGACAGTCTGATCATAATTGGAGTTTAAAAAATTGGTCGGCACTATGAAAATGATTCTCACTGATTGAATAACAGCAGAATAGTTGCTGAAATTATATTACAATGTACAATAAAGAGAAATGTTTCTGTGCAACAGGCCAGCAAAAGAAACTGGTTTTGAGGATGCGAATTCATCTCAGTGTGCAGCCTCAGCCTCAACATGTGGTCCAGAACGTAAATGACAGGGAGGAAGAAGCCCCAGTTCTGTCTAACCTGTCATCTTGGAGGGAACCTGTTACTCAGGAACAAAGGGAGTCAAAAAGGCATAAGGACCCATTCTCCGTGCCTGGATATGAGACCCACCACTGGCCTAGAGAAAGATACTGGTCGCGACAGCCAGCAAAGACAGTAATTGATGAAAATATCATCCTGGACTTCTGCAATGGCCTGATGGCTTTTTCACTGTCATGAAAATTATGAATTTTAAGACTATTTATTATGTAATAAAAATTTCAAGCTAATGCTGTCTCAGCCAAATTCTGTCCTCTATGTCCATCAATAATGCAATGAAAAAGAAAATATATCAAGCATCTCATTAGATACTGACTGTATTGAATTGCACTGGGATAGTGAATCCCTGGGAGAAAGTTCGATGTAGGCAGGGTTTCATCTGTTCTGTTATATAATCATGTGTGACAAATTGCAGTAATGGAAAAAAATAATCCTATTAGAATCTTACATACCTGGATCATGTCCCCCCTTAGTCTCCTTTGCTCAAGGCTGAATAGATTCAGCTCAGCTAACCTCTCCTCATAAGACATTCCTCTAAGACCAGGAATCATTTTTGTAGCCCTACGTTGAACCCTTTCAAAGGCAGCAATGTCCTTTTTAAGGTAAGCTGGATTTATGAATTTAACGCTATTGTGCATTTAAAACACACAAATAGTTCAAATCAGCAGTTATGGTTTTAACGGTAAGGTGACCAAACCTGCACACAAAATTCTAGGTGGGCTCTTACCAAGGAATTATATAATCTAAATATCACCTCCCTTGACCTAAACTACACACAGCTAGAGATGTAACCCAATATCCTACTGGCCTTTTTAATTGCTTCCCCACATTTGTGAGAGTGGGACATGGCAGCATCAACATACACACCAAGGGTAGTCTACCATTTTGTCTTAGATTATAGCTTCCATTACTTTTCCAGAAGCCTATAGTTTGATGGATTACTTCTATCCTTTTCAATATGAGTGTTATATTAGCATGCTTCCAATCAGAAGGTACCACAACAACAGATACAGATTTATGAAATTATTAAAGGTCGACAAATAATATCCCTTATATCTTTTAAAACTATAGGTAAGATGCTGTTATGATATCCTGTCTAGGGTTGGAGTGTAACAGTATTCACGGGAAAGGGGAATGGGATAAAGGGACAAACAGGGTGAGGGCAACAAGGGAACACCAGTGGACAAAGGGATATTTTTTTGTATTTTATTCATACACAATACTGACACTAGGAACTAAAACTGGGCCGTCACTGGATCTTCCAACAGAACCATGATCCTAAGCACATGTCCAAATCAACACAAAAATAGTTAGCTGACTATAGGATGAAGCTTCTGCCATGGTCATCTCAGTCCCCTGACCTGAACCTCCCTGGGATCAGTGGAAGACTACAACCACTTCCTATACAACGACTTCCTACAGTGGTGGCCAGGAGCACCAGTGCAAGGGATGAGCACCCCAGGAGCCGGGCAGCGTGCCTTCCTGGGGCAACCCGATGGATCCAGCACAATCCCCTCATGACTCCACCCGGAAGAGTGAGCGGACACAATCCACTCACCTACAGTAGAGGGGAGCTTCTCCAACTGCGGTCGTCTATCACCTCAAGGCCGGCAGTTGCTCTTCCTCCGGAGTTTCGCCTGAGGAAAAGAGGTAGGCGAGGAGGTGTACGCTCCAAGCTGAGGAGGAGACCCTTCAGACCACCGCTACTCCCCATCATACTGGCCAATGTATGTTCACTCCAGAATAAAATGGACTTATTGCATGCCAAGTGTCAGGTGGAGCGGTATCACCTATGTTATTGCCCTGACTGAAACCTGGCTTGATGACACCATCTCAGACTCAGGTTATTCTCTCCAATCAAATCAGGTTATTCTCTCCAATTTTATGATCTGGCGGACTGACAGGACGTCTCAGTCAGGTAAGAAGTGGGGTGGTAGGGTCTGCATCTTTGTCAACGAGCGGTGGTACACGAATATTAAAGTACACCACATTGTTTGTACACCTGACAGAGATGCTGATTCTATCTGTACGCCCCTTCTACCTTCCGTGGGAATTCCCTACTGTAGTAATTAGCTGCGTCTACATTCCACCAAACGCCAACACCAAGGCAGCGGCGGAGCTAGTGTGTGAGGACGCCAGCTCCATGACAAGATATCGCGACGCCCCGGAGTTACTGCGAGTGATTTTAACAACTGTAATGTCAACGCTGTTTTGCCATCTTTTTATCAGTATGTGGATATTCCCACTAGGAAGCTTAATACTCTGGACTTATGTTACAGTAACATCTCTGACGCCTTCATCGCGCGTGTACATCCTCCACTTGGCCACTCTGACCACAATGTTGTCTTCCTGCTACCTCACTGCAAACCAGAACTGAAGCGCATTAAACCGCATGTGCACCTCGCCACCCTCTGGTCTCTGGGACATTTTCCAGGGTGATCAAAACCATAAAGTTTCTGTAATTACAGACTATATCAAGTTTTGTATTTATTCCAATATTCCCACCAGAAGTGTCTGGAGATATCCTACCTACAAACCCAGTATCACTTCCCATGTTAAGCACAGCTTGAAGGAAAAACACAAAGCATTTCTATGCAAGGACTGGTCTTCTGTCCAGTCACTCAGTAGACAAGGAAAGAATGAGATAATCAATGCCAAACTCAAATATAAGGGTTGGCTGGAGCAAGAGTTCAGTACAATGAACACCAAACAGGCCTTTTGGTTACTCACTGGTCAAATACCCTACCATGACCTTCATCCCACAGGCACTGATCTTACAACTTTTGCTGACTCCTTAAACTCCTTCTATACAATGTTCGATAACCAGGACTACTCTGCTGACTGTGAGGAGCTGCTCAATGACCTTCCCTCTGATGATCCTACAAACCCTCCCTTTACTGCAGAGGACATGAGGCAGCAGCTAAGCAGATGCAAAGCTGGCCAGGCTGCCGGGCCTGATCGTGTACCAGCTAAAGTTTTGAAGCTATTCGCCACAGAACAAGCTCCCATCCTTCATTCCATCCTCTGAAACTCATATAGATTGGTGATCATTCCTAAAATTCGGAAAACTTCTACCATCGTCCCGGGTGCTAAGAAACCTCGTCCCTCTGAGCTAAATCATTACCGGCCAGTAGCACTCACATCTATAATAATGAAATGCCTAAAGAAAATTATACTCCATATCATCCAGCCAGCTGTCTGACCGCAGCTGGACTCATACCAGTTTGTCTTCTGGGTGAAGAGCAGAACAGAGGGTACTGTAGTATGTCTCCTCCACTCCCTTCTCCAACACCTTGAATCTCCAGGCACCTTCGCTACTGTCCTCTTCATTAACTCCAGTTCCGCTTTTATTATCATTCAACGGCACCCGATGATCAAGAAGCTTCTTCAATGGAACATATCCCCATCTCTCATCCGTTGGGTCCATAATTTCCTCAGCAATAGAGCACCGATTGTAAGGATAGGCACAGCCAAATCAGCAACTGTGATCAACAACACTGGACCCCCTCAAGGGTGTGTCCTCAGCCCCTTCCTCTTTACACTCTGACTGCATTATTTTTCTAACTTTTTCAGTGTAAGATGAAGCTACTTCAGAAAATGTACATTTTTTCTAACCCTTTTCACAAATATTTACAAGGGCTGCCAATAATTGTGGAGGGCGCTGTAGCTTCTCTAGCTATATTTTTATCAGTGAGCTCCCTTGCCTGCAAGTTTTCTTTTACATATTCTGCAACACCACCTCCCTTCCTGCTTATCTGGTCCCTACTATGTAAATGATTCTCACTGACTGAACAACATTGAAATAATTGCTGTAGTCATGTTACAGTTTACTATGAAATGTTTCTGTGCAACAGGTCAGCAAAAGAAATGGGTGTGCAGAGGCCTAACAGTGGGGATACGTAAAGACCACCATCCTCAGCCTCAGCAAGTGGTCCATCAACGTCAAGCGGATGACAGTGAACAGCAAACCCCACTTCTGCCAACCATAGTTACCCCATCAGCTTGGAGGGAATCTGTGGCTGAGGGGATGAGGAAATCCACGGGGCGGAAGGACCCATTCTCTGTGCCTGAGTACGAGATCCACCACTGGTCCGGAGTGAGATACTGGTCACGAGAGGCAAAGAAGACACCTGTAAATGAAAAATCCATTCTGGACCTTTGTAATGCCCTGCAGTCGTTTACTCTCTCTTGAGGGGGAGCATTATAGATTTCTAAGGCTAACAGGATGTCCAACACCCAGAATTGTATTTAAACCTTTAAAATTATAAAATAAGTTCAGTCTGATATTGTGTCAGCCAAATAGTGTCATCAATGTGCATCATAAATAAAACACATAGCCTATGGTGGACCTAAATTTTCCAAACAAACCAGAAATCATATGAATCATGTCAGTGCACTTTGTACTGAATTGCTCAGGTATAGTGATGTATGCAGGGTTTCATCTATTCCCTTACATAGTCATGTGTAACGTATTGCTGTAATGCAAATGTTTTTTTTTTTTTTTAAACTCCCCATTCATTTGTGTTCCTGCCACTCTATAGCTAAGTACAAACATTAAATGCCAAAGGCATAGCGGAAACTCAATTGCCGCATTTGACTGAGATCCAGTGATGGATGTCATCTTCTCCTGGACTGTGAGTGTTAATGTCTCGGCCCCAAGATGCATTTTACCATAGATTACACAGATCCATTCATGTCACTTTTGCAGGCTTGCTTATAATTTGCTGAGCTTCCATTGTGAGTCAAGTGTCCCGGTCATAAGCTCAGGTCTGCCGGATGCCCCACTGGCCAAATGCCCACGGCCCTGACTTTCTGAGCTGGATATCGTGGTTTTAAGTCCCATCTGGGGTGATTCTTTTTTTACTTTTCCCTGCTGCCTTCTGCTTTGTGATATAATAAATATTGCAATAAGTTTCATCTTCATTTTCAATTAATCAAACTGTATGAAAACTATATTTGCAGCAATTACAGCTTTGCAGTCCTTTGCCATTAGAGCTGTCCGTTTATGACAATATTAGGGGAAATGTCAATCCTGCTATTCCCAGAGGTGGGACTGGCTTGGTATTTTCTCTGACCTCACGGTGAAGCTGGTCTCACATGAGCTTGATAGGCTGGAGATGTGATGATTCTGTAGGCCAGTCAAGCAGGACAGTTCTCTGGATTCCTCATCTTTCACCAGTGTGCTTTGAATCAGCCTTGCTGCTTGATAGAAGTGCTGACCACAGGGGGTGGCATGAGTTGTAAAACAGAGCGGTAACCTTGCTGGTTCATTGCACCTTGTACTCTGTGTAAATCACCCACCTTACCAGCACCAAAGCAGTCCCATACCATTTTACTCCCTCTGCCATGCTAGGCAGAAGCATGGCAGCTATTCTTTGAAGTTGTGCTTCTAAGGCCAGCATAAAAGTTGTATTTTCCCTGTTGAAAAAAACACTGGTAGAGATGGCACAACGAGGCACTGAAGGTCTGAGCCTTGTTACGTGCCGTAAGGTTTGGGGGGGGATTGTCCTGATCGTTGTCCGGCTGCCTTCGTCTCCGCCTCCCGGACCTGGCCACGCCCCGAGCTATACGCTACTTCCGCATTTATGATTTAAAAGGCCGTGGTGGGAGAGTAGCGGCAGCTCTGCTCACAGTTGGTTGTTGCGTTATTGATTTGCTTGTGTTCTTTTGATTGATCGTGTATGACAGTTTTGGTTTTCTGATTTTCGTCTCTTGCCTTATCCCTCTGTACCTTTGCCTTTGGTTTTGACTGATTTCTGTTTTGTGATCTCTTGCCTTCCTCCTGACTCCTCTCTTGCTTCGCCCCTCGGATACTGTGTTTCGGCTTTGGTGTTCTGTATGTCCGTTTCTGTTAAGTGCGTAGGGAGTGACAGCTGTTTTGTTTTGCGTACGTGTTGCTTATTCTGTGTTTTGGTTAGGGAGTTAGGATTAGTCTGTGTCATTTTCTTTTCGTTTAGAGTTAGCTTAGTTTGGGACGTGTTCGTTAGTGGTGTTTTGTTTATTGTTTTGCCGGTGTCACTCCCGAAGTCTGTTGCCCTATTGTGTGTGAAAGTCTTTGTGAATAAACATAAAAAAAATACAAAAATAGATCTCTTTGTGTCCCGTGTTCCCTTTTCCCATACCCTGGTTGTCTCGTTTTCCCCTCTCCTTTCCCTTTACCTTTCTGGCGGTCCTCAACCCTAGACTGAGGATCGTAACAGCCTTTTTAACCAGTGTACTGAAAACTGGTTCACTACTCGAAGACATGGGTGACATATCGTGGTGAAAGTACCACTCCTGACTATATATATATACATTTATGAATGCATTTGACTGTGTGTGTGTGTGTGTGTGTGTATGTGTGTGTGTGTTTGTGCGTGTGTGTGTGTGTGTGTGTGTGTGTGCGTGCAAACTGACAGACTGGGAAAATGAATTCAGAAGTTTTGTCTTGCTAAAAGTAAATTCTTTTTTAGAGAAAATTAGTTACAAATGAAAACAAAAGAAACTGATGGATTTTTCTCTCTTTTCTATTAAGAGAAGCAATAATAAAAGAAGACTTAGTTAGTTATTGAATTTATATAAAGAATAACAATCTGCCATTCTTTGCGGTCCCTTTTGCCAAGTTTAATGCCCTTTCTTGTCAATGACCATCATGAGCCTGGTATCAGTTCACACACACACACACACACACACACACAAGCAACTAGGACAACCTCCTAGACGCCGCTCTGAGAAGTGTAATGTTTGTGATCGTGGTTAATCTTATGCTACATTAAGGCCCCATAGTTAACGATGGGGATTAAATCAGGCGATGAAGACAGCCAGGTTACAGTTTCATCACCTTCCAAGCTGGTTTTAAGGTGATGTCATGGTCTGTGCCTATTCTTGAAGTTTCAACTTGTGAGCCTTGTGCATTGTATTAAGCTGATGTCTTTGTCAAAGTACGCATGAAAGAAAATAATAGTATTTTACTGGGGAACGAGGATCATGACTACAGACTGTTGTGTGTCTGGCTGTAGTACCAACAGCAAGAAAATCCCAGATAGAACACTTTAAACCCAAATCTAAGTTTGTTATTAGGTCCTACAGGCTTGTTGGCTCTGCATGTAATATGCATGTTCTGCTGCTTGTTTCCTTGTGCCTGTGTGTGTCTGTGTCTGTCAGTGAGTCCTATGATGCACTGACCTTCTTGACAGAATATTCCCCTTCCTTACAGTATGTCCTATTGTGACTCCCCTATGATCCTGTACTGAATAGATTATAAAATGCATGGACATAATCAAATGCCACATCTTCCTTAACTATTCATTTAACATTTTTTAAATGATTTATTTTTCCACTTTTACGTTTAGTGGTCACTCCATAAGAGCTGTCCTTTAACGTGCTGCGCAGTGTCCCTGGATGCTTTGCAGTCCACTGCAAGGCTTGGACTTGAGGAGTCGATTCATTATGAAATGACTCCCAGTCTGAGCTGTGAGCTAATGCACAATAACCAGAAGCCAGGTAGTGACTCTTGGTTGTTGTAGTTGTTCTCTTCTGACCTGGGAGGTGTTCCATTAAGTAGGATTTCTCAGTTAGCGGAGTTAACTTAAGCTAGAAGTCATGATTGTTCAATAGGAATGCTCCTTATCTCTTATTGGACAATTATGAGTGAGCCAGTGTCTTGTTTAATAAGAGAAAATCTGTGTTCATCTTCTGAATTATTCTGAATTATTCTACTTCAAAACAAACAGTTATCCTCAGAGGCAGCATAACATCCTGGCAACTGCTCAATGCAGCATTGAAAAGCACTACAGAGAGTAATGAACTCACAGATGTAATGAGCACAGAGCATCACCAGCACGCTGCTCTCAGCAGTTGAGGACATTAATCTTTCCCCACAGAATACTCTGCTTGTGTAGTGTTTGTACTTGGCCTGATACTGAAGGGGCATAAGTGATAATTAAGTGACATGATAATAAAGTGCATTGCTGGGTGTCTCTTTGCCAATCTCGCATGAAACAGTACTGTGATGCAAGACAGGGAGCTCGCACTCCCTCATTCAGAGAAGGGCACAGAGTGCGGCTGTGGAAACCAGCGCATGTGCAAAAAGGGCATCAGAAATTCTCTGCACCCATCGAGGCCCATCCTGGCTGACGGGAAAGCATGGCATGCTGCCCATTTGGCCTCAGTACCCAGTGGACTTCCCAAATTTCCAGCCCTGCCAAAGACTGGTCCTGAAAGAACAGTTGAGCTTGGAATGGCCTAAGGAACTGGAAGCTGTGCAGCCAGGGCACACAAACCATCATCGGCTCAAGGACTATGGAACTTCACAGAATTAAACAAAGAAATGAAATGCATGTTCTGACCGTGATTTTCTGGTTAGAAAGAGATACCTTAAAGGAAAAGAGAGATTCAGTGTAAAATATATAACAGTTGTTCATAGATCCTCTTACTGTGGTCCTCAGTGAATGGAACATTTCTAATTGTAATTGATTTTTGTTGGAAGCAAAACAGGCAGTTCATAGTGAAAAGGTTGTGCACTTACAGGAAGGCACAAGCACAATGTGTTTTGTTGAACTTACATTATTGTTTTGTCTGGGGTGTAGTGACCTTAAAGGAAGAAATGTTACAGGTAAGGTGTGTCTTTTATAGAATACAGTGCTGCTGCAGGAAGAAGAATACATAAGTAAAGGGGGGATGTTGCGTTCTGTTAGTAATTGTTCTGTTTTCCATATTACTGTATGTCACAAGAGGGTGCTGTAAGGCTGTTTTATTCAACTTCAATTCCTATTCCAAGAGTCAAGAATGGATAGTTGATCCCAGGCAGCAGTTTTCCAGATTATCAACTTCAAAAACTTAAAAATATGATAGGAAAAAAGTCTTTGTAAAATTAAGAAGTATATAATACTATGAATG
The DNA here is from genome assembly GCF_023856365.1 of Brienomyrus brachyistius. Taxonomy (NCBI): domain Eukaryota; kingdom Metazoa; phylum Chordata; class Actinopteri; order Osteoglossiformes; family Mormyridae; genus Brienomyrus; species Brienomyrus brachyistius. Next base: position 3,095,341 of record NW_026042311.1, on the reverse strand, counting down.
ACAAGGGGTCTTAATACTTTTCATTTAATTTTATTAACTCAATCTTTTGCTGGCAAGTATACCTTTTAAATTATATACATAACAGTACAACTGCATTAGTTGTGTCTTGTATGCACACTCCATACAAAGTAAAAGGATAGGGCGGCTACTTCATTAATAGTATTTCTTATTGATACTTTACATTTCCTTTCTACTGCCCAACTCCCAGAGGACCATACAGTTTTATTACAACATAGTAGTCTACCGAAATGTCGATACTAATCATACATTTGAGTGACATAACGAAATAGATATATGATGACACACAGACATAGATAAAAACAATTAAACTCCCGCTATGTGAAAATGACATGAGACACACGTCCTCAATGTTAAAATATCCATGATTGTAAAAAATGACCATAGTTGCCAATGTTATATCTCAGGTCTCAGATTACTTTGTTTAATGTCAATTTAACTGAAAAAAAACATCACAGAAAAAGGCAACCTTATTTGGCGACGTTTAGTAACCGACTACCTGGTTAATGAGGACTATATCTGTACCTGACTTTCCTGTCAGCTCCTCGGGGATGGCTAATCTTCAAATTTTATTACAAATACTACAACTTTATTTTGTGCCTTGCTTAAAGTAAAATATCTCCGGACTATTAAATACCGCGTTAATGGTGACATTTTTAAACTGATTGACTTCTTTCGCCTCACTCTTCTCTATGTGACGGGTGGGCGTGGTTGATCTAGCCGGCTCCCGATTGGCGGGTATTCGGTAGCTCCTGTGTCATGTGACGGGTAGTAGCGTAGGCAGCATCACCATAGATTTGAAAGCCTGGATGCCTCGTTGGGCGATACGCCATATTGGCGCGACAATTGTGAAATAGAAGAGTGATTTCTCTTAGTGAACCGACTATTTTCGAAACTGCAACAACATGAGGAATGTTAAAACTAGAAAACAGGGAACCACATTTCACAGGTAAAAAAATCTGCGGTACGGTCAAATAAAATACATAAAATGTTTACTAGCCTGATTAGTTTTCGTTGAGAGTACTATCAGGAGTACTACATAAATTGGGAGTGGTGGGCTTGTTTATTTATTCTACATAATTGTAAGATATGAATGCGTTAATTAGTAAAGAAGTTATGGCCAAAAGATCTTTCCATCTACACCCTGACATGTTGCTTGTTTATGCCTAATTACCGCTCCAAGATGGTGGCGCTGCTGACACGTTGTGGAAAAGCGAGATGAGGCATCTAGGCTTTCAAATTCATGAGCACCACGATGTACTTCGTTTAAATGGGAGGTTCACCCCAAAACTATAAAAAGATATTTTAGAGGGGCCTTAATACTATCTATCCATCAAAGTTGTGCTGGGAGTTGTTCAGGTTTGGAAATATTAGCTGTAGAAATGTCGTGCTTCTATCGAAGTACACTACTCCTATCTCTGCGCATTAGACACAAGCACGAGCTCCCTGGCGATATCTGCTGCGCAGTGATATTATTGGTGTGTGGAGTTGGGTAGAAGGAAATAGATCGTATATTAAACTGCTCGCGACGAAGTCTGTGGATTTTCTTAACCTGTTCCTGATTTCTGGTAAGAGATATAGCTGTTGATTTTTTCAAATGCGTTGTTCTGGCGCTTTAAGTAGTGAAAGCAAAATTGAATCTTATTATATTGCTTATTCATTAATGAGTCGCTATATCATGTATACTGCTCAATGTTTTGATTTAATAAATATTTAAATTTAATAAATATTTCAAAAATACTTCAACATTTAAAATGGTTCATGATTTTCAGGAGCGGTGCAGTGGTTAGCACTGTTGCCTTACACTTGCCTGTCCCCCCATCCTGGGTTGATTGATAGATGATTTTCAGGTCACACCGCCCCCTCAGAGCCCACCAGTCAGTGACTGTCTCAGAGTGTGATGTAATACACAATGTCCGCACCACCCACTTTTCAATGAGTAGTAAAAACACACCAGCTTGTCTCAGCGGACAGCGGCTCTTATCAGATAAGGGGAAAAAGACGAGATATCAAAAGTAAAAATAAATATATCATGTTTGGTTATTATCAAATGAAAACAGCCCTGCAATAATATATTGGATTCTAGGATATCATCTATTAAAAGGGTGAATCTATTCTAGCAGACCATAAAAATCCAATTATGAACAGTGAAAATGGGCATAATAGGTCCCTATAAATGACAGGTTTCTGTCCATGGTGCTGAAAACCAGGATTGGCAGATTTCAAATTACAGCGATTCCCCCACTATATCACAGATTTTTCTCCGACGCCTCACGATTCTCTGCGTATCCCGTACATTGTTTGTGGTCCGATTGTTTTCGTTTTGTTCTAAGCCCTACGATGGAAGACGTTGACCATTCAGGAGAAGGTAAAACTTCTGGATGTGCTTCGGGAAGGAAAGCGTTATGCGGACGGCGTTCGCCATTATGGCTTGAATGAATCAACAGTATGCTACATGAAGAAGGATGAAAAGAATATGTAAGAGCCATATATGTTTTTATTTTTATATATTCCATTACATATATAGAGAGAAAGTTGTGTGTGTGTGTGTGTGTATATATATATATATATTACATATTATTATTTCATTTTTATTATTATTATTATTATGTCACTCATATCCTCAACCCGACATACAGATATATGTGTTGTTTTAATGAGTTTACATGTGTTTAAAGCATGTGGGAGGGGTATTTTAAGGCTTAAACTTCAAAAAAACTTCTGTATCGTGGATTTTCACCTATCGCTGATGGGTCTGGAACGCATCTTCCGCGATAGGGGGAGGATCAAATTTACCTTTTTAACCTGATTTAACTTCAACCCTCTTATTTTGTTAACAGAGTGTGCGGGGGAATACAAAGGGTTACAGTGGGTAATAGGTGATTTATATTGACCTTAATTGTCACCCAAGTGACTCTGGACAATCAGCTCAATAATGCTTCCCAAAAGCTTCTCTCTTTTTCACTAGTTACACTTCATTACACCGAAATCAAGGAAGAATCAAATGTACAAGCACATTATACAAAATATAAGATGCAAACACATAAAAAATATTTTGTAAAAACATTAAAAACAGATTAATATATATTGTGCAATTTGAAACTTTACATTTTGACCTCACTTAGAAAAAGCAGGTGATGACCAGCCCAACCAGCAGTTCCGTCTGGTTGTACAGAATACCTACTCAATTAAATTTTGAGGTCATGACTAAACAAAATTTCAGCTCTGCCTTTAACATCACCAGTTAGATGAAACTGATCATTGCACAGGGAAATACAGTGAAGCCATGAAACATACTAGATGTAAATATATTAATTTTCACATACACTTGAGCTCAGTGAATTCAAGCGCGTCATACACTGTAAAAAAAAAGAATCCATCAAAAAACGGTTTTAAGTTAATGGACTCTTCCTTCAATTTACAAAAATTGTAAATTCAGTTTTCCACAGTTTCTTAAATGATAGTTTATTTTTAATTTTTCATTCTGCCAATGCAGATTTGTTTGTTTAATAAATGGTGTTGTTCATAAAAGTACAACAAGTAATTTGAGAATATAGTGATTCACTACATTGATTATTTTTCATAACTCAATGGCCCATAAACATACAGTTATCCATCTGAAGCTGGATTTAAACCAGCAAACTTTGGATTACAAGCCCAAATACTTGAGCTACTGAACCACACACTTACACTGACTCAGCTTAAGTTGCAGAGACACAGTGGACTTTCTGTTGGATGTCAGACAGAATGGCAAAGGACCCCTCACTAACAGGAACCTAAAACACACAAACACTTGGGAACACTTCAAATGCATGATCTGACTCTGCAGGGGGAGAACATGTTCACGTGGAGTCTTGGTTTTTCACAACGTTTCATTCCTGCTTATAGCTAAGGTTTTTTTTAGCCGTTGTCACTCTAAGGTTGCCCATTAATGGTTTGGAATTGGGAATGTAAAGCTGTTTTGTTAGCATGTCTGCCTTACAATTCCTTTATTGTATGTCGAGGCCTGCTGGAGCTCAATTCTGCTTCATGGCACTTGTATTTACTCTTTATTTTGCATTACATTATGTGTGAGACTAACCCCTTTCTCTACCTCTCCATTCCTTCTGTCGAGCTCCATACAGAACTAGTGGAGAAAAGGGGTGCTTGGAGGGGGGACGATATCTCTGGATGCCCACTTAAGAAAGATCTGCGTTACCTTCCAATACACCTTCCAAACTTAAGTGGATTGAACATGGGTGCTGTTGAATTAATAAAAAAATGCACTGTATTAAAAATTATTTTGTTTATATAACATAAAATTGAACTATAAACATGAAATTTAAATCTGTCGTGCAAAAATAGTCATGCAAAGTCATTGATTTATTTTTAATACAATTGCACTGTGATACATTTAACATCATATTTTCAGTTCTGCCTAACAGAACTAACAATTTTACAGGCTTTTGTTGAAATTACCTTAAAAATTCATCTGGAATGTATCGATTTATGCTGTAATTAATGATGCAAATTAACGCAGATGGGGCCATTTTGACCCAAAACAGCTAGTTGGAGGGTAGCAATCCTCCAGATTGTAAAGGTCAAGATACTGGAGCAAAAAAGAAATACAGTGAAAGCTGTCAGAAACAGGCAGGAAACTCTGCATGGATGTTTTTGAAGAGGTAGATGGGTCCAGTTGGCTGTATTAGTCAGTCTGCTAAGAAACATAGCGCCAACAAGCCCATGGCCCCTTTTCATGTAAAACTTCGTACAGGAGGCTGTTTGTGCAGTTTAGTGCCTTTGTTAGCCTCGTCTCCTGTAAATCATATAAGCACACCCACCACACCCCTAGGAGCATTCAGTGTGCCCCCACCTGCCAACCTGCCTGTCCCCCCAACCCACAGACCGTCTGTAGTTCTGAAATTTATCCACATGGCTGTTGACCAAGTCTAAGGTAAAATTCCATAAATGAAATTTTCAGCAAAATACAATTTTTTCCTCTAATCTGGGAGACAGTGCAGAATTATTGAAGTCGGTCCTAACTCTGTCTTGAATATGTACCCAGCAGGCACCTAGGACTCGTATCTCCCTCTGAGAATCTCTTCTAAGGCGCTCAGCAGCAGAAATTCTCCATCCTAGATGAGCCTGCAAAGTTCTGTAGAAGTTAAATATACTTTAGTCAAATGAGAGACTAACCTGCTGTCAGGCTGGGGAAGCTTGAACAAGGCCTTCATTCATGACAGCTCCACTTGGCTTTTTGACGAGTCCCCATTTAGATGCAGCACGTCAGAGACTGAAGAGCAGGATGAAGGCTGTAAGTGCAGTTTGCTGTGGATTATGACTGTGTTTAAATCTAATAATGGATGAGACAATTTACTTAAAGCAAGATATAGTTTATATTGCTCTTCAGGCTTCGTGATAAAATATTTAAATTATGGAGTACAAAGTTGTAAATGCAAAGAAAACAATGCAGAGCGGCAGGGCGCCTGGCCCAGAGGGTCTTCACATAGAATTCTACAAAGGCTATTTTTTCCTGTTAGATTTACAGCTTTGGTTGTCTTGCCCTTTAAAGAAATTCTCTCAAGAAAGAAGTTGCTTCTTACCATGTCACAAGCAATTAGTTTTACCCAAAAAGGAGGAGGACCCCTCTCTGCTCCCCGTGTTAGTAGGTTCTCCCCGACTCCTCCTGCTTATTCCTTCCTCCCTCCCTCCTATTTGTGCTCTCCTCCTCCTCTTGGGTTCTATTCATGTCTTTTGGTTCAGCAATAAAACCCACAAGGCTGCCCTTGGATTGTCCCTCTTCCCATCGTGACATATTATGTATTACATGATTATGAAGTGATTTGATTATTATACAATAGTCAATTAACCACTTTGTTTCTTCAACTTGTCTTTCTTCTGAATCATCAGATATATGTCGTAGCTGGTAATTTGTTACACTCTGCTGTCAGTGCCAGTGTAGCCTAGATACAACCAGTCGTACGTTTCGTTCATGCTGATGTTTGAACAATTTTTGGGAACAGATTTTCATAATGTTTTCTAATATATGTGGTGTGATAATTGAGCATGACCCCACTGTTGCTGTGCTTGGTGCTCCTGTCATGATCTGTAATCTCTTATTTTTTCATGTCTCCTCCCACTCATGCCAGCAGGGGTCGCTGCTGGCCCTTTGTAACCCTCCTAATTCTCCTGTATCCCATTATAGTTCTCCATCCTAACCCTGTACACCTGTTTTGTCGCTGATTAGTGTGCTGTGTATAAATATGTCTGCCCTCACTGCGTTCCCCAGCTCAGTCATTGCTGTTCCATGTGTAGTCTGTGTTTCCTTAAAGTCCACGTCTGTCTCAAAGTGGCTGCATTTGAGTCGAGTCTCACCCGATGCTCACATCTCCCCGCAGAAAAACAATACACCGCCTCACAGGCCAGAGCCACAGCCTTCTCCTCTCTGCTGGGTGGAAGAACAACTCTCACACAGTGGAAGTCCTCCAGACCCCCTGCCTTCAGACAATAGGTTAAAGATGTGTTTTCTGTTACCTTTTGAAAATCTGAGATACAGCAGAGACAACTGTAGGAAGAGCTTTCATGCTGTCTGGTCTCCTTTCACTGAAAATGTGGAGGGCCTGTATGTCACCTGGAAGATATTATTTAATCCCTTATATTACAAACCAAAGAATATTACACTACACCATTACTAGGCTACACAAAGTTATTTTAACAACCACTGAATGGAAAAAGGTCAGTGCTGAATATATATATATATATATATAGCTGTGGAGCAGCAGCAGACCTTGCTGGGCCGGAAATGCAAGCAGCATTGTCCACATTACCACTCTCTGTACTTGGATTGACCGAATGCTCAGACCGTAGGATAAGAATTAATACTTTTTATTGATCCCAATCAAGATATTTTCGTTTTGCCTCCCCCAACTTGCTCAGAGTGAGCTGGCCGTGACGGGCAGCCAGTCATAGTGACACCCAGGGAGCTGGGGGCCTTGCTGAAGGACCCACAGATGTGCCCAGGCTGGGCTAAAGTGGGCTATTTTCTGATCACAGGCTTAGCACACTGAGCTACACACTGCCCCTAAATTTATATTTATATGTAATCTGTGTGTGTATGTGTTATCTAGATTTGCCCTGTATGTTTCTAACTAAATCTAATCCAGGCCTTGATCCTACACCTACTATAATTATAAGTACCTCACTATACCTATATCTAACACTGCCATTCATCACCAGTGTTACATGTCAGGGCTTCGCTGCAATAGATCCCTCAGTGCTGCAGGTTATTACTGTGACTTTGCACACACACATGTTGCTGCTTCCTCAGCCAGTGTCACATATACTTTATTACACACAGACCTCAGTAATCTCTGCTACACTCACACCTGCTCACTTTACATCCATCGTTAAATTCTCCTAATGGAATCTATCTTAATGTCTTTATTCTATTTTATTTTAATTGTTACCATATTATTCATTGTATTGTTCTTTCGATTTTATTTTTATTTTATTATTGCTAATACACCGGATCTGAGTGCCTCATTTTGTTCCCTTCATGTAGAACACGTTTTGTAATGACAATAAAACATCCTTATCCTCATCTAAATCACACTGTCTAACTACTAACCTGTTTAAATAATATAATTGGATTTCAAAGGTTAATAGTCACTCAATTACCCCCTCAGCCCAACAGTACCACAAACACCCAACATGCACGGAAATTTTCTCCTAAGTTGTTTTCCCTGCCTGGAACAATACCACAGCAGTCACATGGACTAATGTTTCAAAACATTTCAGAAACCTTGCATTGAAACTTGAGGTCTTTAGAAGGGATCAGTCCTGGGTGACAAAGTTGCCATCACAAAGGTTTTTGATTAAGGGATTCATGATCCCAGGTAGCCATCTTTCACAAGCTGGTGGGCTGTGCCACTGATGCGTTTGCTTTGGTTTTATATGTCTGTCCTGGTTTGTGTTCTTGCCACTTCAGGTTCCCTGGTTTTGGTCTACATTCCTCGGTCCTCTGCTGTGGAGTCTACCTTCTGCTTCACCTCATTCTGGAGTCGCCCATCCAGTCAGCGGCCCATGTCCCCCTGGTTCCCTGTTTCCTGAGGTTAGTCTGCTAGTCTCCGGGGCCAGGGGGCAGAAATCTGCCATGTTGGATGGGCGGCCCAGGTTGGGGTGCTCCATCATAGACTGATACATGAAGGATTATAAATGGTTTTTAATCAGTATGTACCGAGTGTGCGTCGTGACGAAAAGAATGTCATGGGAACATTTAGGACTGACTGCAGTATTAGTTCAAAGCATTATTGTGTTTTTCTTAATTTTTATTGATTTATTTTTGAATTATTAATTTTTTAAAGTAACTTGATTCAGTTAAAAGGGGTTTGTCCATTTGCTTTAGCAGAAGTTCGTGTAAGTATGATGTTCACCTTCCCTTTTCATAGTCTAGTCTTTGCCAAGTTTTATGCTTATTTCCCCTGGTTAAGTTAATCTGACTTGTGTGTTTAGGAGGGTCATACAGGCTTTTTGTTTGTAATGGAAGCACAGGGTCTGTACTTGCAGCTTATTTGCCATGCTAATGGAAGCATTTTACCTTCCTCTCTAATCTCTTTTTTTCTTGGCTCTCACTGCAGTCTCCTCTATGCCAGGGTTTCTCAAGCCAGTCCTTGGACCCCACTGCAAAGATCCACAGTTTTGCTCTGTCCAAGCTCTCAGCACAGCAGTAAAAGGTGACTGTTTGGTTCATGCATGCAGGGATCTGGGACAGAGCAAAAACGTGGAGCTGTCTGGTGGGCTGAGGAATGAGTTTAGAAATGCTGCTGTATGAAGTATTAAACCATTTGACCGGTTGGATAAATGTTAAAATGTTTTCTCAAAATATAAAAAGAGATAATCTTCTGTTTTGCGTCTCATTACAAGCAAATTTGTTTTTTGTTTTTATGTCACTCTAGTACTTGATATCTAATTTTCAGTCTTCTGGCAATATAATCTGGTGAATGGGGAAAGACTTCCAGCAGGGGCTCCGGTTTCCTCCCACAGTCCAAAAGTGCGCAGGGTAGGTTAATTGGCAAATCTGAGTTGTGAGTGTTTGCGCCCTGCAGAGTGTTGACTCCTGCCCAGGGTTGGTTCCTGCCTACGCCTGTTGTTCCAAGGACAGGCTCCGGTCCCCCCCGCGACCTCAGTTTGGCTTGCTGTCTCCCCGCTTGGTTTTCTTTGGTTTACGTCTTCACTAGCCCCCTTGTTGCTTTGACTTGTGTGTAAGTTATGTATGTGTGATTGTATTGCTGCATAGGGAGTGACTGCTATTTTGTTTTGCAAGTGTGTGTTGGACTCTGTTTATTTGGTTAGGGAGTGAGGTGGAGTGTTTGTCTTTTGGTTTCCTTTTCTTTTGCACTTAGGTGAGATTAGCTGTGGGTCGCACTTGATAGTTGGGGATTTTGTTTGTTATTTTGGCTGTGGTCACTCCCAAAGTCTTTTGCACCGGGTTATTTGTTCAGTGTCAGTATTATACATGAAAAAAAATGAAAATACAAAAAATATCCCTTTGCCCACTGGTGTTCCCTTCTTGCCCTCACCCCGTTTGTCCCTTTATCCCATTCCCCTTTCCCGTGAATACTGTTACACTCCAACCCTAGACAGGATATCAAAACAGCATCTTACCTATCGTTTTAAAAGAGATGAGGGATATTAATCATTGACCTTCATCTTTGCTATTTCAGAAATCCGTATCTGCTACCTTGTGACTGGAAGTATACACTGTAAAAAAAAGGCAAAATTTGTCACAGTTTTAAACCATTTTATATCAGCCAATTTGACTACAGTATAATTATTTTTTTCCTCTTATGTTAAATGACAGAAAAGTTTTTATCAAAACTACATTGCATAACTGGCATCGTAGTACTGATTAGCACCGATTCAGACATCCCGATGAACAAATATGAAATTCATTTAAACTGTGGTACCTTAAATCCGTCAAGTTACCTCGATAAGCCAGTAACCCTGATTCGTAGTATAGGCCACTGATCACAAGCACTCGGTGTAAACGTATTGTTTAACCGGCGCTGTTGCATTACCAGGGTGAGACGTTGACTTGTTGGTTAGCTATAAAAACAGACGTTAGTGCAACTCCACGTTAATGGTGCGGTCATCATGGCTTATAAATGCTTATTATCGTTCATCATTGTTTGTGTCAGTAACGATAACATAAACAAGGGTAGGCACCAGGAGAACATCATTGGCTCTTGCATCGATTACTTTTCCCATAACACCCTTTAGATTGTTTCCCTGAAGGGCAGCAAACCGACAATTTCGGTGTGATTGAGCTGATCACGTGTGCATGGGGAGGGAATGCGGACCACATGACCTTCCCGGCGAGCTCAGCACATCCAGCATCGCTTCGCAAATACAATCAAAATTTTTTATCTTTATTCACACTTTCTATCTTTATTCATTATCTCTACGATCTCACTGCTGGACGAATGCCTGGCATTCAGAGCATTCTTTATTAGCCATTTGCCTTTGGATGCAGTTTATTTGCATGCCCCAAAGCTTCCAGGCATCAGTAATTGCTTCCCACGTTACTCCGGTCCTGGGGTCTTCTGTAACTGCCCTTTGGGATTACATATATTCAGCATATGCTTTTGTCCGAAGTGAGGAGAGTTTGGGGTCAGAGCACTTGGGTCTAAGGGACTTGCTCAAGGGCTTAACAATGTTACGATTACTCTGCCATGGGAGTTGAACCAACAACCAAACTGGCAGAGATGGCCAACCTGCTGAGCTCCACACCCGCTGACGATCTCCTTTTCCTGTCTGCTGCAGTCTCCATGGACCTGAGTCCAGAGAAGCACTCTGAACTTGAGGACATCCGGCTGAGGAAAGGAGCCCTTCTGCTGGAGATCCAGAGGCTGCGGGAGACGCTGAGAGAGGCCCTCATGGAAGTGGAGGGCCTTGAATCCAGCACCAAACGCAGCCAAATCTTAGAAAAGAATAGGCATGTCGCCATGGGAAGAAAGAAATTCAACATGGACCCTAAGAAGGGTATCCTGTTCATGGTACAAAACAATCTTCTCCGGCACACGTCTGAGGACATCACCCAGCTCCTATAAAAGGGAGAGGGGCTGAACAAAACAGCCATTGGGGATTACCTGGGTGAGAGAGACGACTTCAATATCCAAGTCCTCCAAACATTTCTTGGGCTTCATGAATTCGCAGGGTTCAACCTGGTACAGGCTCTCAGGCAGTTCCTCTGGAGTTTCCGTCTGCCAGAAGAAGCACAAAAGATTGACAGGATGATGGAGGCCTTTGCGCAGAGGTACTGTCAATGTAATCCTGGAGTCTTCCAAAACATTGACACCTGCTATGTACTTTCATTTTCCATAATCATGCTAAACACTAGCCTTCATAATCCAAATGTGTGAGACAAGCCCAGTGTGGACAGGTTCATCTCCATGAATCGAGGAATCAATGATGGAGGCAACCTGCCAGATGATTTCCTCCGAAATCTTTATAAGAGCATAAAGAATGAGCCATTCAAGATTCCTGAAGACAATGGGAACAATGCCTTCTTCAACCCTGACAGAGAGGGTTGGCTCTTCAAAATGGGAGGAGGATGGGTGAAAACATGGAAAAGGCGGTGGTTCATCCTGATGGACAACTGCCTTTACTACTTTAAACATACTACGGATAAGAAACCCAGGGTGATCATTCCGCTGGAGAATCTGAGCATCCGTGAGGTGAAGGATCTCAGGAAGCCTAACTGCTTTGAACTGTACATCCCTAACAACAGCAGACAGCTGATGAAAGCCTGCAAAACGGAGGCGGACGGCCGCCTGGTAGAGGGCAATCATGTGGTGTACCGCATCTCGGCGCCAACCCCTAAGGAGAAGGACAAGTGGATACAGAGCATCACTGCTGCTGTGAGCACTGACCCTTTTTATGAGATGCTGGCAGTAAGAAAAAAACGGCTGAATAAATAAATAACGATAAAGACTGTGTGAATATGGTTGGATGTGCTATTGCAGAAAGTATTTATTTCAGAACAAGGAACTTTGCACAAAGTAATGTTTAACCTTAAGGTAGCATGACCGAATTCCAGGTTTTGTTTTGATGCGACTTATTGTTCACTACAGATTTTATCATCGAAATGCCCTGTCCTTTTTTTGTATAAATGTGAAATTAAATGTTATTTGCACTGTATTGCTGATCTTTATGTCAGAGTACCTTTTTTTCTGAGAATCCACACTGCTGTAAATTTGCATTAACATGATTAGGATTGGGATGGAAAAATTATTTTCCATCTTAACCCATATTCTAAGCATATTGATTTCTGTTGTAAATTTTACTTTTACAGCAGTATGATTTAAGACACTAACAGCAATTTTTCAACCAGTAATTGTTAATGTGATAGGAATTGCATTCAACAGCAAATGCGTTCAACTTAACCAAATGTATAAATCTTACATATTCTGATGATTTGACATTCCCCCGATGTCTGTGTGATGTATTTCAGCAACAACACGCAGTTAATGAGATCACTATGCGGAATTTAGCCGACTGTTATTTTACTGATTAGGATATATCACCCAGGATTGGGGTATACTATATATCAAGGGTCAGCAACCTTTTTGAAACTGAGAGCTACTTCATGGGTACTGAGCCATACAAAGGCTACCAGAACAGACTTTACCTAAACTTATCTAAACTTCATGTAGAATAAACACGTTTTAAATGCTTTTTTGGATATTGTCATTTTCAAATCTATATAAATACAAATGTGATTAAAGAAGAATAGCAACAAGATAAAATTAAATTTTAGTCGCTGCCCACTGGTGAGTTGTGGTATTTTTAGAACAGGTCCGTGGACAACTCATGTGGTCCTTGGGGGCATCCTGGTGCCAGTGGGCACCATGTTGGTGACCCCTGTTCTAAATGGTATGTAGGGTTTGCAAACTACACCAACGCTTCTGATGTAGCTACATTTAGGCTTATAGTGGAATAATATAGTGGAAGATTCCTTGCGTGAGTGTCTGAGAGCGTGAAAGTCATGCCAGATGCATGGTAGTCGGCAGCCCTGCTTTCTGTCTGCATCTGTCTCTTACTTTAGGTGGCTAGAGATTCAGCATTACGCAGGATTAGGAGCCACTTATCCGCATTATTAGCACTGATAATAATTAGTTTCTTTTTCCCCTTGCAGTCTGCTGCTGTATAACATTATGAAATCAGCCCAAAAATCCGCAACCCATGACCTCCTAATATTTACCCAAAACTATGTTTTCAAAATAGCACAACTGAATAGCAAATGAATATCTTTGATTTTGCATCCATTTGGTAACTTGTTGAAGTTGTCTGATAGTCAGTAATACATGGTTTAATTAATATGATTCTTTATTTACTACTTTATAACATCTGAAAGAAACTGAAATAGGAAAGCTTATTTTAATTTATGGTCCACTGGATAAACACAGACATTACAGACGGTTTTAGAGTCTAATGCTGAATGTTTTTTGCGATCATTTTTCTGCCTGCATATGCTGTGATTGGTGCAGTGAAATTTGAGAATGTGTTTGTGGTCAGTATCATAGCCTCAGACAACAAACCAACGCTGTAGCGTGTCACTGTGTTTACATGTGAGAGGGGTTCCAGTTACATAATGAACTCGTTCTAATTGTTTTGACGGAGCTCGACAAGCCTAAAAAATAAATACTGGTTTTATCAAAAACTATGTCATATAGATATATTCCAGATTTATTACAGCCAAACACATCTCGGAGCTCCAAGGAACCTCCTTCTCCTTACATTTCCCTCCATCCCACTCTTCTCATCCCTCCATCCCTCAAATACTGTTACATTTGTCTTTTTTCCACACTCACACCCTATCTTGATCATACTCTGACTGCATGGCATCCATATGCAGGGCAAACTATTTTACAGTCTTATCTAGTATAATAGGACATAAACATTGAATTTGATAGTTATCTTTTATTTACACATTAGAACACAACGCATGAACATGAAGGGATCGTTTGCATTTGCATTTACACCTCCGCAAACCCCCCTGCGGAATACTGGCCGCGGACAGGGGTGGGAATCCCCAAGCTGGAAGACTGTACTGCGTCATGTTAACATTAGCTAGCTAGTTAGCATGGATACAGAGTGCACCGGGCTAAAACTATAAAGGACGTAAGGTGCGTGATATAGTAAAACACTTACTAACTGGTAATGCACGTTAGCATTACGTTAAATGACAACTTTACCTGTTACTTACCAGAATAGCCTCCTACACGTGCGACGAATGACAGCAGGCAGAAGGCTGCGCGTTTTTCAGAAACACACCGGAGTTAAACTTACGCCGCGTTATTAACCGGCACTTCTAACACCAACATTTGCAGCCATTAACTCATATGTGGTAGTAACACTGAAATTACTTTCTCTGCGTCAAAATAAGGCAATACTGTGATTTTGATACTTTATCATTTATACTTAACTGTACCTTCCTCCCATTCCTCCGTCTCTGCTTATTGACATTTAGGAGAGTGTCAGATATAAATTAACAATTCAAAATTATCAAACCAAGACAGACACAACACTGAAAAGATGACAAAGACACAGTTTGAAAAGTAAATATGTTTTATTGCAAATCTCTTATCTTAACATAGCCTACCTTATCATATGTTAACTTAACCCATCTTATATTTTAACTTAGGCTAAGTTCAAATATGATGATAGGCTATCTTATGATATTTTAACTTAGCCTATCTTATCATATAACTTAACCTATCTTATCTTATTATATTTCAACTTAGCTTATATTAATATATTTCGTCTTAGCCTATCTTATATTTTAACTTAGCATATCTTATCCTATCGTATCTTATAGCTACATTAACACTTAAACAGTATCTCTTTCCGTTGGGTCCCGCGGGATCCCAGTCCCAATGCAGGGCTCTAACACGGGTATTCTAAGAAAAAGAAAATAAACACTTTACTTAACTTTACTTAAAGCAGTCATATAACTGCATTATACATACCCAATTAATGCCTTATAAATCATTTATAAAAGTATAAAAAACACGGCTGTAAATACTTATACAAAGGCATAACACATTATAGCTATGTTGATAATGCATTATGAATGCTCTGATCTATATATACACAATAAATATCTTCATAATACATTATATCGGCCATTAATCCATAATAAACATGGCTATAATGTGTTATGCTTTTTTTTCTTCAATATTTATACCCATGTCTATAATATATTTATGGATGCATTACAGTGCATTGTGAAGGTGTCAATAATGCAGTTATATTACTGCTTTAAGTCATTTGTAAACCTGAATTCACAGCCTTATAATTACTGCCTCTTGCTACTTCTTCTGAAGGGCAGGGGACAGCAGAAGAAGCACCACTTCATCTTCTTCTTCTTCTTCTTGTGGCTCTTCTCAGTATCATCTTCAGAAAGATCTTCGGCATTCACATGGAATGATACTTCCTCTTCACTTCTTCTCGGCAGCATCAGCATCTTCTTTTGTTTTATCTGTCTTCATCACTTCAGTTTCGTCCTCTTCCTCAGGTCCTTGTTCTGGTATAGTCAGTAGCTGTGATCTGTCTTCAGATGCCACCATACACTGAAACCTGACCAGTGTGGTAGCATCAGCATCTTCTGCCTGCTGGAATACCACATCAGCTTCTTCATTTTCCTCAGGTCCATCTTCCTGTAAAGTCTGCAGCCATATTCTGGCTACATATGCCGCCATGCACTGCCAACTGTCCACTGTGGCAGCATCAGTGTCTTCTGCTTCCTGAAGCTCCTCATCTGTTTCTTCATCTTCCTCAAGGTCTTCCTCCTGGATGGGTTCTAGCCAAGTTCTGCCTCCTTGTGACACCACATATTCCACAGCATTCCCTGTACTTTTCCCTCCTCCTCCCTTAACCTCCTCCACATTCACTCCCACCTCACATACATTCTCCTCACCTCCATTTAGCATATCCATCATACTAATACCAGCCTCTGTCCCCTCCATCACAACCCTGGAGGCCTTCCCCTCAAATGTTCCCCACTCTGGTACCTCCACATATTCCTCACTACTCTGCCCCCTTACCTCACCCTCCCCCCGGCTTGTCCGGTCCTTCCTGACTTTCTTTTTTTTGTTAAGGTAGCAAGTTTTATAAATTTCCCAGTCTTCAGATGAAAGGCCGTAATTACTCTGAAGACTTTGAGATGAAATACTAGTGCTGGCTAGCAGTCCATCCTTTCCCACACTCTCCCCTCCCTTACCCAAATCAGTAGACCCCCCCAATCCCCCCTTAACCCCCCCAGCCTGGACAGTGGGGAGTGTCACTGGTGAGAACTCCTCCACACCTTCTCCCTAGTTGATCACTTCATCCCACAGGTTCCAGGCTTCCCAGTGTTGGGTGTTGGTCCATCGATCAGCTCTCTCAATTCGCTCTCTGGGGAATAAATGAGAGATTAACCAGCACTTAACAGAGATAATAAAATAAATAAAGAGCTGGAAATTCTTCAACCATACAGAAAATACAATTGTTATAATTATTATAATAAATAATTACAGGGTTCACATATATAAAAAAGAAAGAATAAAAGAAACAGCGAGCAAGATTGGAAAAAAAATCTACTGTAAAATGCACGATACTGTAAGTGCAATAGCATATTAAACAGTAATGTCACCAAATTATAACTAGAATCAAATACGAAACAACTGTGCTCCACATCAAATGAATACCCAGATGAATACTACCAAGAACTGAGTTAACACTAACCAAGCTAAGAATATTTGAAAGTGTTAATCCTGTGTAACAATGTAAATAGATGTAATGATAAACTTAGAAGCATCTAGCCTACTCCGAAAGTAATGCCCCAATTTTTTTTAACAATTTACCTACCACCCTGTACAGTAGGGGGTCCCAACTTCCGGTCGGTGTTCCGGTACCGTCCGCGCGGAGTATTGCACCGGGCGGCAGACAACCGGGGGTAGAGGAGCCAGCCGTCCCGTTTATTAGGGGATCGCGCCGTTTTGGAAAGAAAGCTGCCCGTATTGATGTACGGAAATACGCCATTAGCCCAGCATGTCCGTATACACCGTCAATCTCCCGCCGCTCGGCGTGGGAACCCCCAAATTATACCGCCGTCTTACCCATCCGTGACACTTTTCTACGACGGAAACCGATCCGCGGACATCGAAAGGTTGGGAAGCCCTACTAAACTAGCATGTTTGAGATGAATTTACTAACCAAATAGTCTGTCATTATTTAAATATTAGCAACCACAGTAGCAATAAAAACCACTGCACTTTAAATGACGTAAAAAAATATGTAATATTAAAAAAATATGTAATGTTTTTTATTGTATTATAGACATATACTATGTCATTATAGTATAAAAGGCTAAATAATCAAAGTAGCACAACATCAGTTGAAGAATTCAAAGACATTTTGGAGAGCTAACAAGCTACTCACCTCTGCGCCATTTTCACTCAGAGTTTGTTGTGCTTCAAACGGTAAAGTTTGTTTACGTTGTTTCTATGGAAACTGCTCTGACTCTCCGCTTGACCGTAATATAAAGGCATGTATGCAGTAATTTTCTGATTGCAGATTTGATCCCTATGCAGTAATTGACCACTGACCTCTTGGACCCTCTGGGCTGCCTTCACCTGCATTGAGGCAGCTGTTACGTTTGCTGTCATTACATTCAGCCCAAAATATCAAAGTACAGGATTTAAGATTTGAATTAGTAACAGGACCGTGGGAAACAAAACATATATGTTATTGATCCCTCGAAGAAAGTTTTCAATTTTCTCCTTCTTTCAGTTCTTAAATAACGTGTCAGTTTTTGCTCTGTTTGGTTGGGATTTACCATTTTAACATTGTAGCAGTTTCTAGGCAATACACAGACAAATTCTTTTTTTTAGGATGGAATTGTTATGCTATAAACGATTACCTTCACGTTTCAACAAAGGTACTTGCTTTTGATATATAATTTTTTGTACATGTGTACTCTGGTCATACCCCTTGTACATATGGATGGCATGGAAGGACAGTCACTGCTGTCACCTATACTGTCCCTGTCTGCTTTTCTCATTTAAGTGTTGATACGGCAAAAGAAGATGGACCTGTATATATTTCCAGCCAGAGACTTGGTTCCTATATGAAGAGAATATTTTATTTTAATTCAGGCTAAGAAACTACAGAAAACCAGCTCTGCATGTGATCTCCCCTTTACTGCACAAGGAGGGCACACACATCAACAATTAGCAATGCAGCAAAATACAGATGAACAATTTCTCACAGTTTCAGAATAAATCAGATTTCTCTGTAATTCAGAGATTGTCTAAGACTTCTGCTAGATCATTTTCTGCACTTGAACCTAATTTCAAGATAAATGACACCTGGGTCTATTAAAAGAAGGTGATGCTGCCTGACCCACCAACCAAGGCTGGGAGGAAAGGGAGGAATACTAGTCAAAGGAAGGAAGAAAAGCAGCCCACCCTATCTCATGGTCATGGATACAAAAGTCAGGGAGTGTTACGAAGAAGACACCACACTTAAGACCATTGGTTTTATGCACTGAATTACACCAGGTAGAGTTTTTGCATTCTAGCTGTGTTACGTAACATTCCTCAGCCTTCATTTGTTTCCACCGAATGCAGGACATAATTTAGGGTGCCAAACAAGAGAGCGGAACTGCAGTATAGCCAATTATTTGTTTCAGTAGTTTTATAACAACTCGAACATAAAATGTTTGTTTTTCTTAGATAAAAGTCCAGTTGAAACAGACTTTATTTTTAAAAGTTAGATTGGATTTAAGAGATGGAACATGTTGCTTGTGTTAATACTGCTTTGATTTTGAGGATGAAGTCAGAAGAAGTAGCAAGGTTGTCAGGTTGTTATTTTACTTTTAATTTATAATTATACAAGATTCTGTTTTCCTTCTTCTGTCTAACCTGATGGGTACAATATCCTTTAAACTTCTCCCATGATGCTTTTGTCCGGCATCGCCCCTCCCTCTGTCTTTTCCCCTTTATAAGGGTCCCGACCTCATTTCCTCTTCCCTTTGGTGTATTGCACACGCGGGAAGAGGTGAGGATCTAGTGGCAGGGTCCCCCGAGTTAGTAAATCAATTGTATAATTATGACCCATATATTATATATTATATTTGATTTATTATTCATCATAAGCAGGGGATAGAAAACACGTCTATACATAAGTATATACATTGTTTTACTTTGTGCAGAGAGGGCCAGAGCATATGAATTTTACCCCTTTCCTTATTGTTCCCAACAGTTTCAATAAAATCCAGGAACGACAACGGCGTCTGTAATATCCCTTCCTCCTGCACCCCACACACACCTGATAACACCCCAAAACACAATGCAGAGTATAGGCAGGGAATGACCGGTTACATAGGTACACTAGTGCGGCTTGTAAATATGCCCTTAATTTATGCCTGAATATCCCTCCCATATAGTGGCTGACCACATATCATGTGAAAGACCCGGAGAGAGTGAATGTATATATATATATATATGTATGATGTGCATGTGAGAGACACCATCGGAAGTCCGGTTCAGTTCCTCAGAGGCACTACTATGGAGGCGCTTACAGTAATAAACTTGCTGACCGCAAAAACTGGCACTATGATGGAAGTTATGCAGAAGTGCAGAGTAGATGGAATAATTTTTGTACCTCAATAAGATTGTATGCCTTTTGCCTGTGTCTCCAGCCAGTGCCGGGGGTGAAACGCGCCTGCAATTATCAGCGGGATAACATTATCGTTCTTTTTATTCTGTGGAAAATGAAAGACCGATTTGCTGGCCAGATTTATTTATGAATCATAAACATGTTGTGGGCTATATAAGTAAAGTCAGGGCTCTCAAGTCTTATGCATTGACTGTGAGACACTTGCATTTCAACCAGTTCACATGCTCACGCGCCGCACCTTATGTTTGTCAAGCTGAGAAGTAAGGGTTAGGGTTATAATTATCAATAAATAATGTACTTCCCTGTGAAACAATGATGCTGGATGTTTATTTGCATATCATGATATGGTGCAGCCTTTTAATAGGTTTCTGTTTTTCTGTTAATCCTTCATGGTGTTGAATAAGTCAGCAAGCATAAGTGTAAGGCTAGTGAGTGACTGGTGTTTTCGGGGGAGACTCCCTAGAGCTGGAGAGAAATACCTTAAGGCACGGGATGAAAAATCCCAAATCTTCCAGGAAAAATGTCAGCATTATATGTATTTGCCACACAGAACAGAACAAAAAATTCCTTAGGGAATCACACGCCTACCATAGTCACTATATTACTCAGAACGCCTGGCAGCCACCAAATCAAACATAGGAAAAGGTCCGGATTTATAGCGTTAGAATGTGGTAGAGACTAATATCCATAACGTACCATCCTAGAACACACTGTGTTCTAAAATTTAAGCCCAATTAAAATCTGAATATTAAATGAGGAAAATAATTTGATTTGTTCTTCTATCCCAAGTTGTGGTCTAAAAGCACAAAAAAAAGCAAATCCATTATACCTGCTTTGGGGAAAATGCACTCCTGTAGCCACTAGGGGAGCCCTCACCTCTTCTGGGCCCAGCTAAATAATTATGTTACGCATTCTAACAAGCTTTATTATCTGTGTCAATAAGCCCTACTTTTACACTAACACTCCTGCTGAGAGGCTAGTTTGATTACCAGTCTTGCCCTTGTCATTAGGAACACATGAGAATTTGCGCAGTGCTGTTTCACAGTGGATTCTCACTGGTTTTCCCCAAGACTGGTACAATACATTTTATTTAGTTTCATACCACAGGTTATTGTAAGAGGGATCAATTGGTTTACTTTTATACTGGTGCAAGGAAACTATTATTATAATGGTGGGTTATCAAACACAGTAGCTGGCTACCTCAGACATAAGACGCCCATTATGTACCTGTGTGTCACCTATATGGGCTTGGAATCTGTATATCAATTGAAATAATTATTCATAGCCCAGATAGCATCATGTTATTGTTTCAGCGTTGAAGTATAGTTAAATGCATTGAATTATGGTCAGTGATAAATTATCAGCATTGAAACTGAATAGATTTTTGGTCAGATGTTCAATATTGAAAAATTAATGGTGGCGAAACCTTGATATAAAGTGACTTTTTCAACATTGAAAATAAGATGCTGAGTTAACATCAATATTATTGAAAATAAAAATGGAAAAATGAATTTATGGGGGGCGGCATGATGGTGCAGTGGTTAGCACTGTTACCTCACACCTCTGGGACCCGGGTTTGAGTCTCTGCCTGGGTCACGTGTGTGGAGTTTGCATGTTCTCCCCATGTCGTCGTGAGGTTTCCTCCGGGTACTCTGGTTTCCCCCCACAGTCCAAAAACATGCTGAGGCTAATTGCAGTTGCTAAATTGCCCGTAGGTGTGTGTGTGAGAGTCACTGGTGTGTGAGTGTGCCCTGCAATGGGCTGGCCCCCCATCCTGGGTTGTTCCCTGCCTCATGCCCATTGCTTCCGGGATAGGCTCCGGACCACCCACGACCCAGTAGGATAAGCGGTTTGGAAAATGGATGGATGGATGGATGTGCACCAAAGCACACACATTTTTTTTTC
The DNA here is from genome assembly GCF_023856365.1 of Brienomyrus brachyistius. Taxonomy (NCBI): domain Eukaryota; kingdom Metazoa; phylum Chordata; class Actinopteri; order Osteoglossiformes; family Mormyridae; genus Brienomyrus; species Brienomyrus brachyistius. The sequence goes on along the minus strand of NW_026042311.1, from coordinate 3,073,717 downwards.
TGGTGGCTTAAACACATTTTTGTAACTACTGGCTATTTTGCAAAAACTCTGCACACAAATAAAAAAACCACCAAATCAGCAAAATGTTGTAGGTCTCTTGCAAAAGCTAATAAATCTTGCTTAACTCTTCAAACCTTTGGAAAAATTTTATTTTTGTACCAATCAGTTAACACAAACCATCATCTTAATAAGCACACAATGCACTAACTACACACTGATGGTAGGAATGGAAAACACATCTGGCTTTTGCTTTCTCTGTGCACGAGGTATGTCAATTTGAGGTCATACTTTTGTCATAAATAGTTCTGTAAACACAATTCAAGATTCAAATTTCAAGTATGAATGTTTATTCACATGCATCAAAAGAAACATAAGACAACATACAATTTCACTGAGAGAGAGAAAAAAAATCATTCTTGTCGTCTCTTTGCGTCCGGCCACAGAATTTCATCAACATCACATGCAATGCTTTCTAGTCCAAGGCACCGGGGAAACTCTCCTGGAGTGCCTTATCCTGGCCTGACATGATGCCTGGTCAATATCCTCGCATGCCTCCTCCATTGCCTGTAAAAGAGCCATGCGTTGATGGGGATGACGATCATAGACCTTCCAGCACCAGGCAGAGAAGAATTCTTCAATCGGATTCAAGAATGGAGAGTAAGGCGGGAGGTTGAGTACAGTGAAGAGTGGGCGACTGTAAACCAGTTGCGAACTAAAGCAGTCCTATGGAAACTAATATTGTCCCATATGATGACATAACTGGTCTGTGAACATTAGTGAGCATATGATGTAGACTGACCAGGAATGTAATAATGTGTGCAGTGTTACATGGGCCCAGGGTTGCATGATGGTGAACAGCACCGTTCTGACTTATAGCTGCACACATAGTTATGTTACCACCACGCTGTCCTGGGACATTGGTTATGGCACCGTGTCCAATAATGTTCCTGCCATGCCAACGCGTTCACTGTTTCTTTCAAAAGGGACTCTGTAAATGTGCTTCATCCTGATTCTGTTGCATGCCAGTACACGAGATAATGCAGAGATGCTCACATTGTTCATGTTTTGGGAGATGGTGTCATCCTTTATTATACGCTGCTGTATTTCTCGTAGCCTAATGGAATTATTTGTGATCACCATATTAACTATATGGGTCTGTCGTTCTTCAGTGAACATTCGTCCTCTGCCCCCAGATTCTGGATGTCTAGCAGGTCTGTAGAGTAACCATTTCAGTTTTTACCTGTACAGCATTGTTGTGTTTCTCATTAGAGTATAGTACTATTACAAAACGTACTGTGAAGTAACTGTACTAACCGATTCTCATTACAGTATTGTACCACTACAAAACGTACTGTGAAGCAACTGTACTAACCGATTCTCATTACAGTATGGTACCACTACAAAACGTACTGTGAAGTAACTGTACTAACCGATTCTCATTTGGAACCGTCCTTATGATGCCTGCTACAGCGTAGCGGCTCAGGTCATGCTGAACCCATTGGCCAGCTTCCCTCAGGGTCATTCCATGGTTGATCACATGATCCACTGTTGTAGCTCTGATGACATCAGTTATTATATTTCTTCTTACCCTTCCTCCTTCCTCTTCACCTCCTCATCCTCTAAATTCACCTCCTAGTCTTCATCCTTTTCCTCGCCCTTCTCTAATTCTCACTCTTCTCAGTCTTCCTTCTCCCTCCATTGTTCTCCACACTGAAAGCTTACTGTACCTGTGGCTTATTTATAGCTCTCATGCTGATTGCAAAGTGAACTAATTATCTAAAACCGTTTTCACATGTGCCAGTGTGGCCAGACAGTTGGCAAAATAGTGTAAACAATAGCCATAAATGTGTATAGTTTTACTAGGAATGTGTTGATCATTTGGAAATTGTGTGTAAAACAGTGAGTTGTGTTTACAGTTCCACAAAAAGAGTGCTGTGCAGTGGATTGTATTTACACATTTGCAAATTGTGTGTTACAAAAGTGCAAACTGAGTGCAAAACAGTGAGTAATTTTGCTATAACTATTAATAGTTTTATAAGAATCATTTTTAGTGTTTAAGCATTCAGAAAATCTGTAAAAAAATTAAACAGGGGTGACTGTCCATTAAGCTAATCTGCAATCCTATTACACATAGACACATTGCATGACACAGTACTGTTTTTGACTTTTTCTTTTAATCCACCGCGATTGTGATGAATGGGGCAAGAGAACAAAAACCACAGAAATGGCTCTTTGCATGCTAGCCAGTGACTACGCGAGATGGTATAGTCGCTATGGTTTAACTAGAGAAGGCTTGGAGGAAAATGCTGTGGAAAACTGATTATTTTGTGTCTTCTCTATGCCTGGGCTCTCTAGGAAAAGCATAGAGACCATATGTACCTCTACAATTGTGGAGATTTCTGTGGGGTGCACATATATAGTATATATCAAATTTATATTATATAGATTATATCTAAGCATCATTCATACTTAAGTGAGAAGACAATTATAAATTCATGTTATGAAAAGGTTTCTGTGTCGGAAAGGTACAGAAAGAGCCTAACGCAGGTTTACAGGAAACAAAGGTGTGGTGTAGAACACAAGGACATGGACAGAGAAAGGCAATGGCACAACCCCTCAATATGATCAATTCATCTACTCTGTTATTAGATTTGTTTAAAATATGTGGGAAAAAAATTAACAATGCAGTCACAGAATAATTATTTTGCATTTTAAAATAGTTTAATACTGCAGCACAGGAACAATATATGCAAAAGTATGGCAAGGCGTTTTAACATTTAATCGCTAGACTGGATATGTATTGCAGATATCTCTAATTCAATTCTTCCTAGTCAAAGAGAGCATTTCAGATATCCACAATGACATTCTTCCTATCCACAATTGTCATTTCAGATATCTAGAATGGCTATGCGACGTACATCCGGTAAAATATAAGGCAGCTAAATTATTGATGCCATTCATACTGTTGCTATGACCGTTCACTATAAACTCCTTATTACAAATAAATGAATAACTACATACGTTTCTTTGCTGAATATATAGTTTTTGCTGTTAATGCAGAACAGAAAGTGATCAAAATGATAAGTTTAGCTCATCTGCACTGTTCACCACAAAGACACCAGTGCAATTAAATCAATATTAGCCAGATTTACCATTTTTGCTCCAGTTTCATTAAATGTTAAAACTGCCAGTTATACTTTGTAAAGATTTAAAGATAACTGTTCTGCCAGTTTAAATAAACCCGTGATTCACCCCTCCAACAAATGGACTGTGCCGAAAACAACATCACAGTCACGTTTGACACGTAATACATACGTTGCCTATACGTAATAACAACGTAGGACTCACATGGCTGAACGTAGAGACCACATGACTACAACGTACAGGGCATGTACTGCATACGTATAGCCCTTACGTCAAAAGGGGTGTGTACGTTTATGCCAACCAATAGCATAGATGCATTAAAGGTACAAACGTCTTAAGAGGTTCAAATTGGCCGCATTAACATGCAGTTTTAAGACGTGTTAAGATGTCCGAATGGCTTAACACGTAAGTAATATACGTGTTAAGACATAATTTGTTTGACGTGTTGACATGGGCGTCAAAGTAGATGTTAAGTCCCAAATGGCCTTCCATAATAAAGTGATCTTTCAAAATAAAATCACAATCAAATTCTTCACCCTTTGGTTATTATTCTGTGTGCCTTCTCTTATATGTAATGAAATAGACCAGGGTGACAAAATAAGTATTATATACAATGTTGTCATGGAAATAAATCAATACTTATGTTTAATCAATTAGCCTATGATTACGGTTCAAAAGAAAATTGCGAAGAGCCATTTTCCTTTGAGTCCCAATAATTTAAATAAAACCACATATTTGTTGATAGTGATGTATTTGTGATTTTTTTCTATAGATCATCTGCAGTATATGGAGTCCCTTAGATGTCAGGGTGAGAAAATATATTTTTAATTGTTTTGTGTTTCCTCTCAATAGTTTTGCGTTCCCTCACAATACTTGTCCTAATAATAATAACTGTACTCTGTCCATTTAAAGTACAAAAGTTAGAATTAATGGATTAATAAGTATAAACCAAAATAATACAGACAATATGTCAATATGTCCAGTTACGTGTACTTTACTGTTTACAGTAACTCGCAGTCATTGGACACAGTGCAATTATTATTATCATCATTATTTGTTATTATTATTATTATCCATCCATTTTCCAAACCACTTATCCTACTGGGTCGCGGGGGGTCCGGAGCCTATCCCGGAAGCAATGGGCACGAGGCAGGGAACTACCCAGGATGTGGGGCCAGCCCATCGCAGGGCACACTCACACACCATTCACTCTTACACATGCACACCTATGGGCAATTTAGCAAGTCCAATTAGCCTCAGCATATTTTTGGACTGTGGGGGCAAACCGGAGTACCCGGAGGAAACCCCACGACAACATGGGGAGAACATGCAAACTCCACACACATGTGACCCAGGCGGAGATTCGAACCCAGGTCCCAGAGGTGTGAGGCAACAGTGCTAACCACTGCAGGACCATGCCTCCTGTTGTATGAGTAATATAATGTAAAAATTAAATTCTATTTTATGTCCTTCATAAAGTACAAAAGGCAAGCATATCACACAGGTAAAACACCCACATTTAAAAAATGTTTTCATGAAAGTCTGTAATCCTGAAGAGGAAGTGTGACAATCGTGAGTTTTTGGGCAACCACAGAAAAGCAGAAAAGTAAGTAGAGACAGTGAGATAATTAGTGCCAGTCAGATGATAGACGTATACAGTATGTGAGTCAAAGATTCTTCATATATTAATCATTCCCATTCAGGTAACAAATCCTTAGAAATCCATTCCTGAGCATCATGCCAAGAAGCACCACTTGTTTACTGATAACTGCTTCCATGTAAACTCTGCTGTGCTGAGAGTAAAGATGAAGAGGGAGAGACAGCAAGAGGCTGCTGACGGCAGAGAATGCAGGCGACATGGAGGGGAGTGAGAAAAGGAGCAAATATTGATGGTTAAGAGTGAATAATGACGTCACAGCAGCCTGATCCTGATGTTAGTTTAATATGCTTCTTAGTTTGGCCTGTGGTGTGTATTTCAGATACAGCATTTAATCAGGGAGACTGAGTGTGAGTCAATGACAGAGAGAGAGAGAGAGAGCAGACAGGCAGGTGAAGATGAAGGTGTATTAGGGAGGAGGGGGGGAAAGAGCTTGGACCATCACCAAATCAGCCAAATGTAAATGTCACGTCTATCAAACAGGAGACCCTGCTTTCAGGAGAAATGGTTTAAAGATCACACTGGGCTCTATTACAGCTCCCCCTCTTCTTAAGGGGGGTTCTTTGTTTCTACTGTGCAAAATAATTTGTAACACAAATGTCTAAACTGGCATGAAAGACAGATTCAGCTCTTGTGAAGACTGGCATGCGAAACTGGAAAAGGCACTGGGGAAATTCAGTGCACATAAAGACAGGCAGTGCCACAGATTAGCACTGATGACATGGATTCAGAAGATCAATCCTGTTAATATTCAACCTTCAGATGAGCTGGAAAGAGCAGCAGCAAGTGAGGAAAAATCTTCTGAAGTTAAGTACTTGGCACGGCAAGGCCTGGCTTTTCGAGGTGTTGGTAAGGAGAGTGGGAATTTCAAGCAGCTTCTAATGCAAACAGCAGAGGGCGATGCAGAGCTGACCATGTGGCTGAAAGGCCACTTTGATTTCACCAGTGCTGTTTAACTGTAACACCTGTTCCTGGGTTGCCCTCAGTCCTTGTTATTGGTTATGATTCTCACTGTCCTGCACTGTGTCTTGTTAGCTGTGTATTTAAGTGCCTGTTCTGCTTCTGTTGTTTCATGGTTCATTATAGCTGTATGTATGTATATAGTTCTCCAGTTGTGTTTATTCCATCATTTAGTTCATTCCTGGTCATTTGCTGTTTATTTTGGATCCATCCTGATCCTTTTGGTTTTGATGTGTGAGTTGTAATAAACCCTATTTTTCCATCCGTGTCATGTACTGCCGCAACCAGAAGAGGGCAGAAGATATGGCACAAAAACAAAGGAAGAAGCCTAACTTTAAAAAGAACAAAAAACATCAAGACTCATCCAGCATGGGGTGGTGGGTTAACGAATAACACAAACAATCAAAGAATAAGCAAACAAATGAGAGAAAAGATGCAGAGATGACTGAGAAGCAGGGGATGACTGGAGAAAAGACGACAGGACCAGAAGACAGGAGGGATACAGGGAGAGCGGAGAAGACAGTATAACTGAAGAATGGGAGAAGAGGAGAGACTACAGAGAACATAGATGACTGGAGGGGAGGGAATATAGGACCAACAGAGAGAAGGAGGAAGGGCTGTGGAGGAGAAGACAGGATAAGAGGGGAAAATGTGAGCAGAGAAGGACAAACACCCCCACTGCCCAGCAAAGTGCACTTGTAAGTAAACCACAATTTTAGCCTTGGGCTCAATATCTGGACTTGTCTCTGTGTAGCGATGCATAGAATCCTTGACACTGGTTATGACTGTACTGTATTAGTCCTAAACCTGCCATTATAGTGTAAGAAGAAAAGATTTTTTTTTAATAAATCATTTTAAAAAAAGGTAGAGCAATGTAGCCCCTGGAGAAGTCCCCCCCCCCCCCCAAAGCCCTGTTTGTTCCCTTCTAGCTACCAGATGAAACTCACAATGCACCCCAACGCCACCTAACTTCTCTTCCACATGATGCACCTTATTTACCCTTTGAATCCTGTCTATTATTGAGCGTTTTTCTATCCATTTGATTATCAGCTTATTACACTGTATGTACATTAGTCAGCCATTTTCCGGACAGTCTGGGCTACTCAGATATGTCATAATTCGATTTGTAAATGCTGACAGTCTTGATATTATCCTTCTTATCAGGAAAAACTACTTCTGCATATAGATATTTCTCAATTTTTAGTCTCATCTAATATAAAAATTGGCAGGTAGTACAAATATAATCTTATAAATGCTGAGATTAGAGTATCTGCGATGCAGGAATGCAGGGGTTTCATTGGGGCCCTTTCTATGGCTTAGTACTGTGAAGGAGTACATGGTTAGTGCCAGGCGCAAATGAATATCTTTGATTTTGCATCCATTTGGTAACTTGTTGAAGTTGTCTGATAGTCAGTAATACATGGTTTAATTAATATGATTCTTTATTTACTACTTTATAACATCTGAAAGAAACTGAAATAGGAAAGCTTATTTTAATTTATGGTCCACTGGATAAACACAGACATTACAGACGGTTTTAGAGTCTAATGCTGAATGTTGTTTGCTATCATTTTTCTGCCTGCATATGCTGTGATTGGTGCAGTGAAATTTGAGAATGTGTTTGTGGTCAGTATCATAGCCTCAGACAACAAACCAACGCTGTAGCGTGTCACTGTGTTTACATGTGAGAGGGGTTCCAGTTACATAATGGACTCGTTCTAATTGTTTTGACGGAGCTCGACAAACCTAAAAAATAAATGCTGGTGTTATCAAAAACTATGTCATATAGCTATATTCCAGATTTATTACAGCCAAACACATCTCGGAGCTCCGAGGAACCTCCTTCTCCTTATATTTCCCTCTATCCCACTCTTCTCATCCCTCCATCCCTCAAATACTGTGTAATGATGATATGTGTGCGTGTGGAGGGTGAGGGATGGGCGTGGAAGGTAATAGTTAATTAAGTGGCTACACCTGGGTTGTGAGGGATCTGGGGTTAATACAGGGAGTGGGAGGCGCGTTAGGGAGATTTGGTCTGGTAGGCACCGTACGCGTTGGGTCCCGGGGGGAGGTGCCGCTCGCATGCCGTTTAGGGCTGCCGGCGGTGAAGCCAGATAGTGGGCGGTAGGGACAGTTCCCGGTGCGGTAGGGCGAGGACAGTCAGGACAGTGGGGGTAGGAGGCTATGACCACTGCTTAGACGGGGTGGTTGATAGACGGGAGTAGCGGCACCCTCATAGGGACGGATTGGCGGTGGGGGGGTGGGATTCCCTTTCCGTGGGACGTTCTAGGTGACGGACCGGTGTGATTGTTCCTTCCCCGGGGGAGGGTCCTGATCCCTGGGGGGGAGGGGGTGTTCTGTTTTAACTATGTCTTTATTGTATGTGTGTTACGTGTGGTTTAAATGCGCAGTGTAACCGCTTAGGGTCGGGACAGGACTATATACAGTAGGCGGTTCTGGTCCCGTAACGCTTGCCTGTGCCCGAAGTGTGGGGATTACTGTGCATTGTAGTGCTATTGGTGTGCCGTGCCCTAATAGGGATGTTGTGTGGTGCGGGATTTACTGCGTGGTAGCGTGGGTTAATAACACACTTGAAAAGGGGTGGTGTGCTACTGGGAGAAAGCGGGACCGAACTCTTTGTGAATCCAGATCCGACCCAACGGGTCGCTGCATGAATTTTACTGAATAAAAGTATCTTTGTAATTGTAGCTGCAGTCTGGTGGTGATCTGTTCTCCTTTCACAGCCTCTGAGGCTAGTTTAGGTTCGTTGCACTGATGGCAGCGGTGGGATCATTTCTTTCCTTTGTGGTTTTCCCGTTTAGAAACCTAGAATTAGCTTTAACATGTCGGAGGCCGAGGATAGTGTACAATCTCCTAATTATGAGGGCGCTGATTGTCCTGTTACATCTAGAGAGTGTTTTCTCAATCTCCCGGTGGCCCCGCCTGCTCACCCAATATTTATACCGGAAACTTTTAATGGTGTGGGGCGTGAGTGGTCTGACTGGTCGGAATAATTTGATCTGGCGCCTGAGGTAAACAGGAGGGATGAGTCTCTGAAAATTAAGTTTATGTCTTTGCTATTGTGTGGCCGTGCTAGGGAGATGCTAACTACATCAAAAACCAAATGAATTAAAAAACGCGGAAAATAATGTTGAAATGAAAATATATTTTTTGACAACGATCGACGACCTGTAATATTTTTAACGATGTCGCTGCTATATCGCTATTTGTAAAAAAAAAAAGAAGAAAAAAAATAGTTACTGGAAAAGCTACAGCGTTTTTAAAGTATTTGCTCTACCGGTAACCTACTGAAAGAAGTAAAGTTAGTAGCGTCGTTCATTTTAGTTAGCTACTCCACAACACTGGACATATAAATAACTGAACAATGTTAACATTTTCATAATTTAAGCCCTCTCAACAGAAGCACTTTAATGAGAATATTTGGAAAATTAACTGATAACATATCAGTTATCTATATTTTTAAAATTTACTTTGAAAACAGACTCAAATTAAGCCTATACGAAAAATTCAGAAGCCTATACAGTCTCAAATGAAGCCTGTTGCGTTTTTATACAATCGGTCTGGGATTCCGCTTAACGTCACGCCCGAAGCTCACACTTTGATTGCAAACGGGAAGAAACATAACTATTGTCACGTACATCGGCGGATGTCATCAATTAAGCCTGCATACTGGAGACTACAAAGGGACAGCACACGCAACGGGGGTTGCGAAGTATTGCCAATGTTTCATTTCTATATCGAGCGCTTGCTTGTCCAGTGTCATTCCCTCGTTCCTTACCTTGCCTGCCTTCCTTTCCCAGAGCAGCCCTCGTCCCTGAACCTCCCGTCCTGCCTTCCCTGCCAACCCCAGGATCTCTCGTCTCCCCTTCCCTTCGTCTCCATGTCCTGTGCCTGCCTGTTGGACTGGATCTCCCCGGCTACCGAATCTACCTTCTGTCCCCGACCATTCTTCTTGCCTGGCCCATTGAAAGCCTGTTACCTGCTCGATCTAATAAAGATCGCGCTGTTCCGCATTCCTGGGTCCGCGTTTCCCTGCCGAGGGTGTCCTAACAATTATGTCTCCAGTAATAATTTTCTGCTAATAGCATTAATTCTCTTATTTCGGTATCGGTGTACTGCATGTACATGTTATCACCATCAAAGAAAAAAACGCGTTATGACTTATCAGTCATTATTATTGTTTTTGTTGTTCATTTAATCGTGTAGCAATACTGCCACTTGTCATATTATTAATTGCGTATTTATATAATATTAACCAATGACCAATCTCTGTATCTTACTAGCATCTTTTGCGCATTTGTCTTTGTATCAGCCGTAGCGGTCTGCAGGGGGAATCGCAGAAGCTGGAGTTTCTTAGAGCGCTGCATGGGTTTGGACAAACCATAGGTATTGGTAATATTACTGGACAAAAATATATCGTTATTGGTGTCCACCAAAGTTTCCAGCACTAGCTACAAGAAATGACATTGAATGCATTTGCTCGTTTTTATTTGTATTTATTTTTTAAAAAGTTTCTTACATTATATCCGTGCTTTTTAAAGGTTATATCTCAATTTTTCAAAAGTAAACACAAAAAGGATGACACTTAATGCCCCCACCCTGCCCCCACCCTATTTAGAACGTTAGCGTTCCATTACGTAAAAAATGCAGTACTACGTCATGATGCACCGCTTATAAATAATCTGTTTGATAAGGGAGAAGCAAACACAAACGATTCGTGAGTGCATCGTACGTGTTGTAAGAGCAAGTGAAGCTGAAAGACATTGACAGTGAAGGTAAGGCCTCCCCTTCAAAATGTATACTTCACTCAGATCAAAGGTCTTGAACTAAAAAAAAACGCTGTGATATGCTAAACTACCGACCGCAAAACGTGCAGACTGGCGGGTGTCAATTGCGCTGGAATGACATTACATGGTTTTAATTTTTCTCTGATATCGGCCGGCCATATACAGTAATTTGTTTGAGACCCCTGAATTTAAATAATAATTATTTTTTATAACGATGGTGGCCTATATAATGTGCCGATTTACTTGTGAAGTTGTTCAGCTGGTTGACATGGCATTGATTACTGCTTTTTAAGAAGTGCATGTAGTCTCACACTGCAGAAGTCCATTGCTCAGTTGTCAGCATGCTCAGCGTGTCGCCTGTGATGTGTCCTGCACAGCAGCAGGCTACATTGCGTTTAATGGACTAATACTTCTTCAACCCATTAAATGATTCCTTTCTCTCTCCCTGCCAGTGATGGCTCCCTCTATCAATCTCTTCACCTTCCTCGTCCTGTCCCTGGTGGGGGGCAGCTCTTCATGGGACTTAGCTTCGCCTTGCGGATCCGGCTCCATCCTGACAAGGCCCTACACGGCCTTGTGTGAGCTGGATGCGGTGTGGGGCTTGGTGGTGGTGGTGGCGGCAGCGGCGGCGGCCCTCGCCTCGCTGATCCTGCTCCTGGTGGTACTGTGTCGCCTGCGGAAGATCACAGAGGCTGAGGAGCGCAGCGGGGTGGCGCCGCTACTCCTGCTGCTCGCAGCCATATTTGGGCTTTGTGGCCTCAGCCTGGGATACATCGCTGAGCAGCAAGAGAGCCTCTGCTTCGCCCGGCGTGTCCTGAGGGGGGTGTTGCTTGCTATCTGCAACACATGCCTCGTGTTTCATGGTCTGCGACTGCGCCGGTTGGGACAAGGTGCTCATAGCCCCAGCACAGGTCAACTGATGGGGCTGGCGGTGGCCTTGGCCGTGTTGGATCCGGAGTGGATCCTTCTAGCCACGATGTCCACGTGCCAGCCAGCCTGTGAATACCAGCCGCTGGACTTTGCGCTGGCCACCACTTATGTGCTGGTCCTGCTCCTGGCAGCACTGGTGGGGGCGGCCTGCAGTCTGTGGAGGCAGCAGCCTCGGTGGAGGTGCAGGACCATGTGGCTGCTCATCACCTGCCTGGCCTCAGTCCTGCTGTGGGTGGCCTGGATCACCTTCTGCCTGTATGGCAACGCGGCGCTTGGCCTGTCCCCAACATGGGACAACCGGGTACAGGCAGTGGTGCTGCTGGCACAGGCATGGCTGCTCATACTGCTGCATGCTGCTCCTGAGGTCCACGCCACCTTACGGCCCCCGTCCCGCATGAGAGAGGCCAATGTAGAGGAGGGCCTTTCTCACCTGTAATTTGGAGCAAACCGGGACTTCGTGTTCAGTGACAACAACTCAGGTATGGTACTTTGTTTTCGCTTCTTTGACCTACTCTGTGACTCTGTGTGTACTTGAGAGAGAGCATAGCCCTCGCTCTTTCCTCACATGGAGCCCCTACTGGAAGTCTGTGGAACAGCAGCATATAAACAAGGCCTATTGACCTTTCCCTGTAACACAGATCTCACTTGAGCAGAGCTTAGGTACCATGGCTGCATGTCCCCCCCCCCCCCCCCTAACAATCCCCCCAAAAAAAAAATGTGAAGTATGACTACTGCACTGCTGAAGGATGTTTACATGATCAATATCTGTCTCTCTCCTGCAGGTGTCCTCCCCAGCCCCCAGGAAACATTACATTTTAAATAAATAATATATATATATCATCTCTGGAAGTGGTGTGTTTTTTTAGGGTTAAAAAGTTGAGAAACATTCAATGGTCATCATCATACCATATATCAGTAGCCCAGCCACTGGTCAGTTCCTTCACTCTACTGTTACAGACTTTCATGAAAACATTTTTTAAATGTGGGTGTTTTACCTGTGTGATATGCTTCCCTTTTGTACTGGACATAAAATAGAATTTAATTTTTACATTATATTACTCATACAACAGGCGACATGGTGGTGCAGTGGTTAGCACTGTTGCCTCACACCTCTGGGACCCGGGTTCGAGTCTCCGCCTGGGTCACATGTGTGTGGAGTTTGCATGTTCTCCCCATGTCGTCGTGGGGTTTCCTCCGGGTACTCCGGTTTCCCCCCACAGCCCAAAAACATGCTGAGGCTAATTGGAGTTGGTAAATTGCCCAACTGGTATGTGAATGTGCCCTGCGATGGGCTGGTCCCACATCCTGGGTTGTTCCTTGCCTCGTGCCCATTGCTTCCGGGATAGGCTCCGGACCCCCCGCGACCCAGTAGGATAAGCGGTTTGGAAAATGGATGGATGGATTACTCATACAAACACACACATCTGTAGGTTCTCAACTCTAGGTTTATATCAAACACATTAAAGCCAAACAAATGCAAAAAGTCCATGTATCGTTTGTCCTTGGGTTTTCCAGTCCAAAACGAAATCAGGAAAACTAAACAACAGCAGCGTTTTTTGGTTTTTCTGTTAGAAGGGGAAAAAGCGAAAAGCAGAAAACAAAAAATCAGGCTTCATATTTTATCCTAAAATGTAGAAAATATTACAAAAATACACCATTCTAAGGGTGGGTGTTTCCAAGCTTATGACTGGGACTGTAATGTTGTAAAATTAAGATAAAGTTCACATTAGGCTGTATCTTACATCTCTGGTATCTGTTAGATCTGAATTTACTCATAGAAAAGAAACAAAAAAAGGTGATTTTACGGTTTTCCCATTTGGTTTTAAAACAGAAAAACAACAAATTTATTTTTGTATGACGCGTTATCCCAACAATACATTGTCTCAAAGCGCTTTACAGCATCCCCACCCAAAGCCCCCAGTGAGTAAGACATAGGTGACAGTGGCAAGGAAAAACTCTCTAGAAGGAAGAAACCTTGGGAGGGACCAGACTCAAAGGGGGAGCCCAACCTCCAGGGGCCGGCAGGGAGAGTCGAATAGAAGAGATGGCTAAGTGCCAAGTCACATTGTCCAAATCATAGGATTTGAGGCACAACCGGGGAGCAGGGAGGTGATGACAAGCCCGTGCCGACTCTCCTTCCAATCGCCAGGCAACCAGAAGTAATTAGGCAGCGGGTCATACATGGAAGATGGCACAGGCAGAACGCGAGCTGGATGCAAGGACGTCATGGGTACATGTCACATGTAGCAGGGTGTGCTGAAAATCTTGATAGATTGAGGTCTCCAGGCAGCACACCCCAGGAGGAGTTGGGGAAATAAAATGTGCAATTAGTCAAAGTATAGGGGAGACTATAGGCAGTGCTAACAGTTAGGTGAGTGCAATATGAAGTGCAAAGTGCAAGCTCCGGCAGATATGGCAATGGCAGCATAAGTAGGAGGGAGAGGCAAGTGGGAATGCAGGCATGGGGAGTCCCTGAAATGTCAGCACTCCAGTTCCACAAGGGATGGTGAAGCTAGAGTGACAGACTGACAGTTCAGTTTATCTAAAGCCAATGGCATCGAAAGCCACCCAGCTCTACACCTCACACTGTAGGTCTGACTGGTGGCAGCGGTGGGATCATTTCTTTCCTTTGTGGTTTTTCCGTTTAGAAACCTAGAATTAGCTTTAACATATCGGAGGTGGAGGATAGTGTACAATCTCCTAATTATGAGGGCGCTGATTGTCCTGTTATACGTGTAGAGTGTTTTCTCAATCTCCCGGTGGCCCCCCCTGCTCACCCAATATTTATACCGGAAACTTTTAATGGCGTGGGGCGTGAGTGGTCTGACTGGTCGGAATAATTTTATTCGCCTGAGGTAAACAGGTGGGATGAGTCTCTGAAAATTAAGTTTAAGTCTTTGCTGGTGTCTGGCCGTGCTAGAGAGATGTATAGTGGGATGCCGAGTGAGGCTAAAACTAATTATGGGTTGTTAAAAGCGGCTATTGCAAGGTGTTTTGAACCTGGTGATAGTAGTGATTGGAATAGAGCTAGTTTTACCACCCGTCGCCGCCTGCATAGCGAGACGGCAAGGGAATTTGGTAACGCCTTACGGAGATTAGCCACTAGGGCTTATCCCACGGCTGATCATCGGATTTGTGATCTGTTGGCAACAGACCAGTTTATTACGCATTTTGCTACCGGTGATTTTCGGGTTAGCCTGTGTAGTGCCAAGCCTAATACGCTGGAAGATGTCATTGAACTTGCTTCTGAAATGGAGTTGCTGAGAAGTTTGGAGCAGACTTCTTTGCCACCTGACGTTAAAGTGAGGGGAGTGGTGGAGCATAAATTAGAAAGGGATGAACAAATGGAGGTGTTGTTGGGGGTGGTAGAGGAGTTAAGGCAGGAGGTAAAATCGCTTCGTACCACGGTGTCTAAGATGCAAGAGGGGATGAAAAGCTTTCTAAGTAAATATGGGGTGGTGTTGGATTTTGGTAGGAAGGAGTGTCGGGTTATGGGTCAATTATTACCTCTCCTTGTGCCAGCAGATGTGGACAAGCCTCGGGTCGTCATGGTTCCAGAAGATACTGTAATCCCCCTCCCCCTCGAAGTGAGGCAATCATTGCTGGTAAGGTGGAGAATACAGGTGGGGCTGCTTTTGAGGGTATGTTGGAGCCTTTGGATTCGGCATCTAGCCAGTGTAATATAATGATGGGGGGGATGAGGGTAGGTACCTTGCATACGGGTATTGAGGTGAGTCGGAAAGCAGAGAATGTAGACCTGGGTGAGGATGAGGAGGATTCTGTTGTGCCCTGGACAGTCGATAGGCTTGTAACATATTTTGATTGCACCAGAAGGGGTTTGCCTCATCCGATATGACTGGTATTTATACCGCGTTGCAGAAGAATTTGTCTGTATTTAGTGCCGGAGAGGGAGATTTGGGGAGAACTCGCCTGATGTTGTATAACATTGATACTGGTGAGGCGAAGCCGGTAAAGTTGCCTCCCCGCCGTGTCCCCCTCCATTTGCAGGAGGAAGTATCTGGTCACTTAAAGCAGATGCTGGAGAATAACATCATTCAGCCCTCGAATAGCCCTTGGGCAGCGCCGGTGGTTCTGGTACGGAAGCGAGATGGTGGCCTTCGGTTTTGCGTTGATTATCGCAAATTGAATGATGTTACCCGTAAAGACACGTACCCCTTACCCCGAATTGATGATGCGTTGGGTAGTTTGAGCAAGGCTTGCTGGTTTTCTATATTGGATTTAGCCAGTGGGTACTGGCAAGTCGAGGTGGATCCAAAAGATAAGCATAAGACGGCGTTTATCACTCGTCAGGCCTTTTCCAATTTAATGTGCTGAGTTTTGGCCTGAGTAACAGTCTGAGAACTTTTCAGCGTCTCATGGATTTAGAGTTGGCGAGTCTTCAGTGGACTACTTGTTTGGTGTACTTAGACGATACAATAATATTTGGCCGTACCTTTCAAGAACATCTGGACCATGTGGATGAGGTTATAACGAAATTGCGTCAGGCTAATCTGAAGGTTAAACCGGCGAACTGTAACTTGTTTGCCACAGAAGTGCAGTATTTGGGCCATATAATATCGGCTAGGGGTGTGAAAGCTGATCCGGCTAAAGTGGAAGCTGTGCGCCAGTGGCCGGTGCCTAAAAATCAGACAGAGGGGAGGAGTTTTGTGGGCCTTGCCTCTTATTATAGGAAGTTTATTCGGGGTTTTGCTGAACTTGCTCGTCCTCTGCTCCAGCTGACCGAGAAGGGCAGACGGTTTACATGGACAGAAGCTTGTCAGGCAGCATTTGAACAGCTCAAACTTAGTTTGATGTCTGTAGCAGTCCTGTCTTACCCCGACCCTAATAAAACCTTTATATTAGATACGGATGCGAGTGATGCAGGTATTGGGGCAGTATTGTCCCAGGTAGAAGGGGGACGGGAACAGGTGATAGCATATGCTAGTAGGGCTTTGACTAAACAAGAAAGGAAATATGCAACAACCAAGTAGGAGTTAAGTATGGTTACCTTCATAAAACATTTTAAATACTACTTCTTGGGGAAGGAGTTCGTCTTACGGACAGATCATAACTCCTTAAGATGGTTGCATAATTTCCAAGATTTAGAGGGGCAGTTGGCTAGGTGGGTGGAGCAGCTGGCCAGCTTCCAATATAAGAGAGTGCATCGGCCGGGTCGGGGACACGCTAATGCGGATGCCCTCTCTAGAGTGCCCGCTTTTCTGCCAGTAACCTCAGACTCACCGCCAGCTACCCAGGAAAAATGGGGAGAGGTGATATGTGCTGTGAGAGAGGTGTGTCAGGAGGCAGTGGCATGTCAGGAGGAGTGTGATGAGCTGGGGCAGGATCAGCAAGGAGATGCCGAGCTGCGGGAGATTTTTGCTTTAAAGGAAGGGAGGGAGGGCAAGTAGTTAGCCTCCAAATGAGTTGTGGAAATATGCATCAGTGTGGGATCAGTTGCAGGGTTCTAGGTTGGTACGATATCCACCTTTGCATTCTGATGCAGCAAACCAAGTCCAGGTTGTTATCGACAAGTCTTTGGTGCCAGAAATTTTGAGGCAGTTGCATGATGCTACCATTAGGGGTCATTTGGGAATACAAAAGTTGCAAGCAAAGGTGAAAGATCGCTTTTATTGGCTGGGATGGTTTGGGGATGTTAAGCACTTGTGTCGGGAGTGTGTGGATTGTGGTTCCCGGAAAGTGGGGGGGAAACAGGGGTGTGCCCCGCTGCAGTCTGTTGTAACCGCTAGGCCATATGAACGGGTAGCATTGGACATTTTAGGGCCATTACCGGTAACTCCAGGGATGAATATGTACATTGTGGTCATTGGGGATTATTTCTCAAAATGGACTGAGGCATTCCCTCTTCCTAATCAGGAAGCTTCCACTGTGGCCCAGGTCTTGGCGGAGCAGTGGGTCTGTCGCTTGGGGGCCCCTCACTCTATCCATACAGATCAGGGCCGAAATTTTGAATCAAATCTATTCAACGAGGTGTGTCAATTGTTGAACATTCCAAAGACTAAGACATCAGCTTATCACCCCCAGTCAGATGGGATGATTGAGAGGTTTAACAGGACATTGTTGGCAATGTTGTCTCTCTTTGTGGAGGAAAATCAGTCCAATTGGGATGTTTTGTTGCCTTGTGTGATGATGGCTTACAGGAGTAGTATTCACTCTAGTACTGGGGTTACACCGTACAAGGTTGTTTTTGGGCAAGAGATAGTGTTGCCAGTGGATGTTATGTTGAATCTCAACGAGAGGGAAAGATTTTCCTTTGTAACGGAATATGTGGCCAGACTAGGGGACATATTGTCCACAGTGGTGGGAGCAGTGAAATGTCATCAGGCAAGAGCTTCGGGTAAGCAGAAGCAAGCGTATGACTTTAGAGCGCAAGTCCAGTACTATTCAGAGGGGGAACTGGTATGGGTTTGGAGGAAGGCTAGAAGACGGGGGTTATGTCCAAAGTTACAGAGGAGGTTTAAGGGTCCATATAAGGTGGTGGAAAGGATAACGGAGGTATTGTATCGAGTGGTACCAGTGGAAGGGGGAAGTGAGGTGGTGGTGCATTTTAATCGACTTAAACCATTTCTCTCTACTGTAACAGAGGCTGCCAATCAGGAGGGCAGACACCAAGTGATGCCTGTTGGTACCCTGCCTGAGCTAAAAGATTCCCCCCTGGTGGTGGCTATCCGCAACCACGGCCCTTAGTAGAAAAGGGTGGCGAGATGGAGGAGGGGGTGCCAGGGCTAGAAGTGTGGGCAATGGCAGCGAATCGGCCAGAAGAGGCAAGTGCAAATGGACCAGGGCAGCAGGGGGAAGGGGACCAGCCTACCTGAACCTGGCGGAGCCGAGCCCGTAAGGTCCCTCCAGAGCCACACAGCGATGGGCCTGCTGCTATGCATGGGGCCAAGGAACAAGAACGGAGGGAAGCGGCTCCAGTTCAGAAGACTCGTCTGCGACGTCAGAGGAGGCCACCAACATGGTCCAAGGACTATGAAATGTTGTGACTCAAGGACGAGTCTGCCCTAAGGGTGGGGGAGTGTAATGATGATGTATGGGGGGTGAGGGATGGACGTGGAAGGTAATAGTTAATTAAGTGGCTACACCTGGGTTGTGAGGGATCTGGGGTTAAGAGAGGGAGTAGGAGGCGCGTTAGGGAGATTTGGTCTGGTAGGCACCGTACGGGTGGGGTCCGGGAGGGAGGTGCCGCTCGTATGCCGTTTAGGGCTGCCGGCTGTGAAGCCAGAGAGTGGGCTGTAGGGACAGTTCCCGGTGCGGTAGGGCGAGGACAGTCAGGACAGTGGGGGTAGGAGGCTATGACCACTGCTTAGACAGGGTGGTTGATAGACGGGAGTAGCGGCACCCTCATAGGGACGGATTGGGGGGGGGGGGGAATTCCCTTTCCGTGGGGCGTTCTAGGTGACGGACCGGTGTGATTATTCCTTCCCCGGGGGAGAGTCCTGATCCTCGGGGGGAGGGGGGTGTTCTGTTTTAACTATGTCTTTATTGTGTGAGTGTTCTGTGTGTTTTAAATGCGCAGTGTAACCGCTTAGGGTCGGGACAGGACTATAGAGGCGGTTCTGGTCCCGTAACGCTTGCCTGTGCCCGAAGTGCGGGGATTACTGTGCATTGCAGTGCTATTGGTGTGCCGTGCCCTAATGGGGATGTTGTGTGGTGCGGGATTTACTGTGCGGTAGCGTGGGTTAACACACGCTTAAAAAGGGGTGGTGTGCTACGGGGAGAAAGCGGGACCGAACTCTTTGTGAATCCAGATCCGACCCGATGGGTCGCTGCATGAATTGTACTGAATAAAATTATCTTTGTAATTGTAGCTGCAGTCTGGTGGTGATCTGTTCTCCGTTTACAGCCTCTGACGCTACTGTAGTTTGTGTTCGTTACAATATCAGTTCGATGACTCGCATATTCCCTATAATATAGGGTCTATATTTTCTAATTTTAAGTTTTTTTAATGTTTATAACCTTAGATCTATGCAAACCATTTCGTATATATCCAACAACACAGTACAATTATGGTGGATATCTGGTTTATTACAGTAAAACAAAGTAGATTTTATGTACACTGAATGTAAAATTAAAGTTAATGAAAGCAAAATTATAGAAAACGTTTTACTAAAACACATGTTGGTACAATAAAACTATAAAAATTTTACAGATAAAGCATATGACCATCCATCCATCCATTTTCCAAACCCATCCATCCATCCATCCATTTTCCAAACCGCTTATCCTATTGGGTCGCGGGGGGTCCGGAGCCTATCCCGGAAGCAATGGGCACGAGGCAAGGAACAACCCAGGATGGGGGGCCAGCCCATCGCAGGGCACACTCACACACCATTCACTCACACATGCACACCTAGGGGCAATTTAGCAACTCCAATCAGCCTCAGCATGTTTTTGGACTGTGGGGGGGAAACCGGAGTACCTGGAGGAAACCCCACGACGACATGGGGAGAACATGCAAACTCCACACACATGTGACCCAGGCAGAGACTCGAACCCGGATCTCAGAGGTGCGAGGCAACAGTGCTAACCACTGCACCACCTGCATATGACCAAAAGTTTAATTTCTGTAAAAACACAGAAAAGAAATTGACCAGTTTCACTGAAGGGGTTTCTTTCATTTTACAAACTGTGCGTAAAAATATGTTTATGCAATGTAGTTTTGATAAACCTTTACTGTCATTTTACATAAGAGGAAAAAAATAATTATACTGTAGTCAAAATGGCTGATATAAAATGGTTTAAAACTGTGAAAAAAAATTGCCTTTTTTTACAATGTATACTTCCAGTCAGAAGGTACCACACCGGCAGATACGGATTTCTGAAATAGCAAAGTTAAAGGTCGACGAATAATATCCCACATCTCTTTTAAAACAAGAGGTAAGATGCTGTTATGATATCCTGTCAAGGGTTGGAGTGTAACAGTATTCACGGGAAAGGGGAATGGGACAAAGGGACAAACAGGGTGAGGGCAACAAGGGAACACCAGTGGGCAAAGGGATATTTTTTGTATTTTCATTTTTTTTCATGTATAATAACACTGAACAAATAACCCGGTGCAAAAGACTTTGGGAGTGACCACAGCCAAAATAACAAACAAAATCCCCAACTATCAAGTGCGACCCACAGCTAATCTCACCTAAGTGCAAAAGAAAAGGAAACCAAAAGACAAACACTCCACCTCACTCCCTAACCAAATAAACAGAGTCCAACACACACTTGCAAAACAAAATAGCAGTCACTCCCTATGCAGCAATACAATCACACATACATAACTTACACACAAGTCAAAGCAACAAGGGGGCTAGTGAAGACGTAAACCAAAGAAAACCAAGCGGGGAGACAGCAAGCCAAACTGAGGTCGCGGGGGGGACCGGAGCCTGTCCTTGGAACAACAGGCGTAGGCAGGAACCAACCCTGGGCAGGAGTCAACACTCTGCAGGGCGCAAACACTCACAACTCAGATTTGCCAATTAACCTACCCTGCGCACTTTTGGACTGTGGGAGGAAACCGGAGCCCCTGCTGGAAGTCTTTCCCCATTCACCAGATTATACTGCCAGAAGACTGAAAATTAGATATCAAATACTAGAGTGACATAAAAACAAAAAACAAGTTTGCTTGTAATGAGACGCAAAACAGAAGATTATTTCTTTTTATATTTTGAGAAAACATTTTAACATTTATCCAACCGGTCAAATGGTTTAATACTTCATACAGCAGCATTTATAAACTCATTCCTCAGCCCACCAGACAGCTCCACGTTTTTGCTCTGTCCCAGATCCCTGCATGCATGAACCAAACAGTCACCTTTTACTGCTGTGCTGAGAGCTTGGACAGAGCAAAACTGTGGATCTTTGCAGTGGGGTCCAAGGACTGGGTTGAGAAACCCTGGCATAGAGGAGACTGCAGTGAGAGCCAAGAAAAAAAGAGATTAGAGAGGAAGGTAAAATGCTTCCATTAGCATGGCAAATAAGCTGCAAGTACAGACCCTGTGCTTCCATTACAAACAAAAAGCCTGTATGACCCTCCTAAACACACAAGTCAGATTAACTTAACCAGGGGAAATAAGCATAAAACTTGGCAAAGACTAGACTATGAAAAGGGAAGGTGAACATCATACTTACACGAACTTCTGCTAAAGCAAATGGTTACTTTAAAAAATTAATAATCCAAAAATAAATCAATAAAAATTAAGAAAAACACAATCATGCTTTGAACTAATACTGCAGTCAGTCCTAAATGTTCCCATGACATTCTTTTCGTCACGACGCACACTCGGTACATACTGGTTGAAAACCATTTATAATCCTTCATGTACCAGTCTATGATGGAGCACCCCAACCTGGGCCACCCATCCAACATGGCAGATTTCTGCCCCCTGGCCCCGGAGACTAGCAGACTAACCTCAGGAAACAGGGAACCAGGGGGACATGGGCCGCTGACTGGATGGGCGGCTCCAGAATGAGGTGAAGCAGAAGGTAGACTCCACAGCAGAGGACCGAGGAATGTAGACCAAAACCAGGGAACCTGAAGTGGCAAGAACACAAACCAGGACAGACATATAAAACCAAAGCAAACGCATCAGTGGCACAGCCCACCAGCTTGTGAAAGATGGCTACCTGGCATCATGAATCCCTTAATCAAAAACCTTTGTGATGGCAACTTTGCCACCCAGGACTGATCCCTTCTAAAGACCTCAAGTTTCAATGCAAGGTTTCCGAAATGTTTTGAAACATTACTCCATGTGACTGCTGTGGTATTGTTCCAGGCAGGGAAAACAACTTAGGAGAAAATTTCCGTGCATGTTGGGTGTTTGTGGTACTGTTGGGCTGAGGGGGTAATTGAGTGACTATTAACCTTTGAAATCCAATTATATTATTTAAACAGGTTAGTAGTTAGACAGTGTGATTTAGATGAGGATAAGGATGTTTTATTGTCATTACAAAACGTGTTCTACATGAAGGGAACAAAATAAGGCACTCAGATCTGGTGTATTAGCAATAATAAAATAGAAATAAAATCGAAAGAACAATACAATGAATAATATGGTAACAATTAAAATAAAATAGAATAAAGACATTAAGATAGATTCCATTAGGAGAATTTAACCATGGATGTAAAGTGAGCAGGTGTGAGTGTAGCAGAGATTACTGAGGTCTGTGTGTAATAAAGTATATGTGACACTGGCTGAGGAAGCAGCAACGTGTGTGTGTGCAAAGTCACAGTAATAACCTGCAGCACTGAGGGATCTATTGCAGCGAAGCCCTGACATGTAACACTGGTGATGAATAGCAGTGTTAGATATAGGTATAGTGAGGTACTTATAATTATAGTAGGTGTAGGATCAAGGTCTGGATTAGATTTAGTTAGAAACATACAGGGCAAATCTAGATAACACATACACACACAGATTACATATAAATATCAATTTAGGGGCAGTGTGTAGCTCAGTGTGCTAAGCCTGTGATCAGAAAATAGCCCACTTTAGCCCAGCCAGGGCACATCTGTGGGTCCTTCAGCAAGGCCCCCAGCTCCCTGGGTGCCACTATGACTGGCTGCCCGTCACGGCCAGCTCACTCTGAGCAAGTTGGGGGAGGCAAAATGAAAATATCTTGATGGGGAGCAATAAAAAGTATTAATTCTTTTCCTACGGTCTGAGCATTCGGTCAATCCAAGTACAGAGAGTGGTAATGTGGACAATG
Source organism: Brienomyrus brachyistius (assembly GCF_023856365.1). Classification (NCBI taxonomy): domain Eukaryota; kingdom Metazoa; phylum Chordata; class Actinopteri; order Osteoglossiformes; family Mormyridae; genus Brienomyrus; species Brienomyrus brachyistius. The sequence continues at coordinate 3,050,497 of NW_026042311.1, read as the reverse complement.
CTGCTTGCATTTCCGGCCCAGCAAAGCCTGCTGCTGCTCCACAGCTATATATATTCAGCACTGACCTTTTTCCATTCAGTGGTTGTTAAAATAACTTTGTGTAGCCTAGTAATGGTGTAGTGCAATATTCTTTGGTTTGTAATATAAGGGATTAAATAATATCTTCCAAGTGACATACAGGCCCTCCACATTTTCAGTGAAAAGAGACCAGACAGCATGAAAGCTCTTCCTACATTTGCCTCTGCTGTATCTCAGATTTTCAATAGGTAACATAGAAAACACATCTTTAATCTATTGTCTGAAGGCAGGGGGTCTGGAGAACTTCCACTGCGTGAGAGTTGTTCTTCCACCCAGCAGAGAGGAGAAGGCTGTGGCTCTGGCCTGTGAGGCGGTGTATTGTTTTTCTGCAGGGAGATGTGAGCATCGGGTGAGACTCGACTCAAATGCAGCCGCTTTGAGACAGACGTGGACTTTAAGGAAACACAGACTACACATGGAACAACAATGACTGAGCTGGGGAACGCAGTGAGGGCAGACATATTTATACACAGCACACTAATCAGCGACAAAACAGGTGTACAGGGTTAGGATGGAGAACTATAATGGGATACAGGAGAATTAGGAGGGTTACAAAGGGCCAGCAGCGACCCCTGCTGGCATGAATGGGAGGAGACATGAAAAAATAAGAGATTACAGGACATGACAGGAGCACCAAGCACAGCAACAGTGGGGTCATGCTCAATTATCACACCACATATATGAGAAAACATTATGAAAAACTGTTCCTAAAAATTGTTCAAACATCAGCATGACCGAAACATATGACTGGTTGTATCTAGGCTACACTGGCACTGACAGCAGAGTGTAACAAATTACCAGCTACGACATATATCTGATGATTCAGAAGAAAGACAATTTGAAGAAACAAAGTGGTTAATTGACTATTGTATAATAATCAAATCACTTCATAATCATGTAATACATAATATGTCACGATGGGAAGAGGGACAATCCAAGGGCAGCCTTGTGGGTTTTATTGCTGAACCAAAAGACATGAATAGAACCCAAGAGGAGGAGGAGAGCACAAATAGGAGGGAGGGAGGGAGGAATAAGCAGGAGGAGTCGGGGAGAACCTACTAACACGGGGAGCAGAGAGGGGTCCTCCTCCTTTTTGGGTGAAACTAATTGCTTGTGACATGGTAAGAGGCAACTTCTTTCTTGAGAGAATTTCTTTAAAGGGCAAGACAACCAAAGCTGTTAATCCAACAGGAAAAAATAGCCTTTGTAGAATTCTATGTGAAGACCCTCTGGGCCAGGCGCCCTGCCGCTCTGCATTGTTTTCTTTGCATGTACAACTTTGTACTCCATAATTTAAATATTTTATCACGAAGCCTGAAGAGCAATATGAACTATATCATGCTTTAAGTAAATTGTCTCATCCATTATTAGATTTAAACACTGTCATAATCCACAGCAAACTGTACTTACAGCCTTCATCCTGCTCTTCAGTCTCTGATGTGCTGCATCTAAATGGGGACTCGTCAAAAAGCCAAGTGGAGCTGTCATGAATGAAGGCCTTGTTCAAGCTTCCCCTGCCTGACAGCAGGTTAGTCTCTCATTTGACTAAAGTATATTTAACTTCTACAGAACTTTGCAGGCTCATCTAGGATGGAGAATTTCTGCTGCTGAGCGCCTTAGAAAGATTCTCAGAGGGAGATACCAGTCCTAGGTGCCTGCTGGGTACATATTCAAGACAGAGTTAGGACCGACTCCAAAAATTCTGCACTGTCTCCCAGATTGGGGGAAAAATTTGTATTTTACTGAAAATTTCATTTCTAATAGATGGAATCTGATTTACCTTAGACTTGGTCAGGAGTCATGTGGATAAATTTCAGAACAACAGACGGCCTGTGGGCTGGGGGGGACAGGCAGGTTGGCAGGTGGGGGCACGCGGAATGCTCCTGGGGGTGTGGTGGGTGTGCTTATATGATTTACAGGAGCCGAGGCTAAGAAAGGCACTAAACTGCACAAACATCCTCATGTACGAAGTTTTACATGAAAAGGGGCCATGGGCTTGTTGGCGCTATAATTCTTAGCACTCTGACTTGCTCTCTGGGGCTTTGGGTTTTTGAGACAATATGAGAAGGGCAGGTGCCCTTTGGCGTGGAATGTCTCCCATTCCTGTTATTCCTTCTTCCTCTTTTTGTTTTCTTCAATTGCCAACAAGAGAAATTAATATGACAATGCCAAAGCATCTGTAATTGCAACAATTTTCTGGAAGAAGGGGTGTGTTTTTTGACATAAATGCAGGGGTGCCAATATTTTTGGCCATGACTGTAATAGTTATTTGTGATTTGTAATCATTATTTAATTTTATCGATCCATCTACGTACCTACACTAACAAATGTACAGTTGGATGTAATTAATTTTAAGAGAAATGGTTACATGAAATTACTATCCAAAAATATTTTATTTTGTAATTAAAATTTTTCTTGTTTTTCAAACCAAAAAGTTACAGCACTTCAGCCATTCACATTTATAAAACAATATGACCAATCACTAGTTCAACCTCCCAGCCATTTATCCTTCAAAAACATGGCCCTAGAAACGTTCCCACATTTTCATCATATCTTTTTTCCCATTTAGTCTGTCCAAGATTTTTTCATATGAAGCTGCCTTAATCATCTCATCGGTCCATTTCTATATATTAGGGATTATTCAGGATTTCAAATGCCTTAATATTACCCTCATGGCAGTTATGAGTCCCACCATCACAGCCTTAAACTGTTTATTATTCACCTTTGGCAATTCCACTCTATCTCCTAGCAGACAGAGTCGGGTTTGCGGGGTAAAGTAAAGCCTAGCCATTTGTCTAGGAGATCAAGAACTCTACCCCAAAATGGATATACCTGAGAGCACTGCCACAGCATGTGTAAATAAGCCTTCTAAAATTCCAACACTGATCAGTATTAATTAGTCCAGTTCTATTTAGTCTAACTAGTGTCCAGTACTATCTGTGTATAATTTTATACTGAATAAATTTACCTTTTACTTCCCTATATTTCCCCACTCTAGAAAGTATTCTTGACCATTCATCTTCTCTATTTTAACACTCGTGACTCAATGCCTCAGTTGCAAAAACTTCCAAAAACTCCCTCCTCCTTCTACATCATACTTACTCTTTACATCTGATTATGACATAAACATCCCATTTCCGAATAAATCCCAAAGAGTTTTCACCCCTTTGGGTTGCCATTGTTTCCATACTTTTTCCTATTTGTATTTCAGGATTGTGCCAAATTGAGGAATATGGCTGCATGTAATGTGATACTTTAAGCTTCTTATGTATTTTGATCCATACATTCCTCAAAAAAGATATTATCGGGTTTGTGTTTCTTATATTGTCCCCCCATTGTCACAGAATGTGCAGAGGTTGAAATAGTGAAGCCAAATCGCTCTCGATAGCTATCCAGTCCACATCAGAATTCACATTCTTCCAGTGATAGTAGAGTTTGGCTATTTCAAATGACATGCTATATAATCTAACATCTGGCAATCCTAGACCTCCCTTGTCTCTGGGCAAAGTAATTTTAATCCTAGGTTTTTTCTTTCCCAACAAAAATCTTTTACTATACTCTTGTACTGCTTAAATATCCTTTGCGGAATATTAAATGGAAGCATCATAGAGAGATAATTAACTTGAGGCACCACAACCATTTTAGTAACATTAACTTTCCCCCCATAAGGATAATTTCAATGCTTTCCATTTGTCCATATTAAGTTTAATTTTGTTCAATGAGGGTTCAAAATTCAGAATTATTATTTTGTCAATATATAAACTCAACAGATTTAAATTTCATGTTTATAGTTCAATTTTATGTTATATAAACAAAATAATTTTTAATACAGAGCATTTTTTTATTAATTCAACAGCACCCATGTTCAATCCACTTAAGTTTGGAAGGTGTATTGGAAGGTAACGCAGATATTTCTTAAGTGGGCATCCAGAGATATCGTCCCCCCCTCCAAGCACCCCTTTTCTCCACTAGTTGTGTATGGAGCTCAACAGGAGGAATGGAGAGGTAGAGAAAGGGGTTAGTCTCACACATAATGTAATGCAAAATAAAGAGTAAATACAAGTGCCATGAAGCAGAATTGAGCTCCAGCAGGCCTCGACTTACAGTAAAGGAATTGTAAGGCAGACATGCTAACAAAACAGCTTTACATTCCCAATTCCAAACCATTAATGGGCAACCTTAGAGTGACGACGGCTAAAAAAAACCTTAGCTATAAGCAGGAATGAAACATTGTGAAAAGCCAAGACTCCACATGAACATGTTCTCCCCTTGCAGAGTCAGATCACGCATTTGAAGTGTTCCCAAGTGTTTGTGTGTTTTAGGTTCCTGTTAGTGAGGGGTCCTTTGCCGTTCTGTAATGCAACAGTGCTAACCACTGCACCGCTCCTGAAAATCATGAACCATTTTAAATGTTGAAGTATTTTTGAATTTTTGAATTATTAAATCAAAACATCCACTGTGTCTCTGCAACTGAAGCTGAGTCAGTGTAAGTGTGTGGCTCAGTAGCTCAAGTATTTGGGCTTGTAATCCAAAGTTTGCTGGTTTAAATCCAGCTTCAGATGGATAACTGTATGTTTATGGGCCATTGAGTTATGAAAAATAATCAATGTAGTGAATCACTATATTCTCAAATTACTTGTTGTACTTTTACGAACAACACCGTTTATTAAAGAAACAAATTTGCATTGGCAGAATGAAGAATTAAAAATGAAAATAAACTATCATTTAAGAAACTGTGGAAAACTGAATTTACAATATTTGTAAATTGAAGGAAAAGTCCATTAACGTAACGGAAAATGTGCTGGTAATTTTCTGCCAGTACATTTTCCATTTTTTGGTGGATTTTTTTTTTTACAGTGTATGACATGCTTGAATTCACTGAGCTCAAGTGTATGTGAAAATTAATATATTTACATCTAGTATATTTCATGGCTTCACTGTATTTCCCTCTGCAATGATCAGTTTCATCTAACTGCTGATGTTAAAGGCAGAGCTGAAATTTAGTTTAGTCATGACCTCAAAATTTAATTGAGTAGGTATTCTGTACAACCAGACAGAACTGCTGGTTGGGCTGGTCATCACCTGCATTTTCTAAGTGAGGTCTAAATGTAGAGTTTCAAATTGCACAATATATATATTAATCTGTTTCTAATGTTTTTACAAAATATTTTTTATGTGTTTGCATCTTATATTTTGTATAATGGGCTTGTACATTTGATTCTTCCTTGATTTCGGTGTAATGAAGTGTAACTAGTGAAAAAGAGAGAAGCTTTTGGGAAGCATTATTGAACTTATTGTCCAGAGTCACTTGGGTGACAATTAAGGTCAATATAAATCACCTATTACCCACTGTAATCCTTTGTATTCCCCCCGCACACTCTGTTAACAAAATAAGAGGGTTGAAGTCAAATCAGGTTAAAAATGTAAATTTGATCCTCCGCCTATCGCGGAAGATGCGTTCCAGACCCATCAGCGATAGGTGAAAATCTACGATACAGAAAGACCATATAAATTATTTTTTAAGTTTAAGCCTTAAAATACCCCTCCCACATGCTTTAAACACATGTAAACTTATTGAAACAACACATATATCTGTTTGTCGGGCTAAGGATATGAGTAACATAATAATAATAATAATAATAATAATAAAAATAAAATAATAATATGTAATATATATATACACACACACACAACTTTCTCTCTAGATATGTAATGGAATATATAAAAATAAAAACATATATGGCTCTTACACATTCTTTTCATCCTTCTTCATGCAGCGTACTGTTGATTCATTCAAGCCATAATGGCGAACACCGTCCGCATAACGCTTTTCTTCCCGAAGCACATCCAGAAGTTTTACCTTCTCCTGAATGGTCAACGTCTTCCATCGTAGGGCTCAGAACAAAACGAAAACAATCGGACCACAAACAATGTACGGGACACACAGAGAATTGTGAGGCGTCGGAGGAAAATCTGCGATATAGTGGGGGAATCGCTGTAATGTGAAATCTGCCAATCAGGGTTTTCAGCACCATGGACAGAAACCTGTCGTTTATAGGGACCTATTATGCCCATTGGGGCGGCATGGTGGTACAGTGGTTAGCACTGTTGCCTCGCACCTCTGGGACCCGGGTTCGAGTCTCCGCCTGGGTCACATGTGTGTGGAGTTTGCATGTTCTCCCCATGTCGTCGTGGGGTTTCCTCCGGGTACTCCGGTTTCCCCCCACAGTCCGAAAACATGCTGAGGCTAATTGGAGTTGCTAAATTGCCCGTAGGTGTGCGTGTGTGAGTGAATGGTGTGTGAGTGTGCCCTGCGATGGGCTGGCCCCCCATCCAGGGTTGTTCCCTGCCTCGTGCCCATTGCTTCCGGGATAGGCTCCGGACCCCCCCGCGACCCAGTAGGATAAGCGGTTTGGAAAATGGATGGATGGATGGATTATGCCCATTTTCACTGTTCATAATTGGATTTTTATCTTCTGCTAGAATAGATTCACCCTTTTAATAGGTGATATCCTAGAATCCAATATATTATTGCAGGGCTATTTTCATTTGATGTTAACCAAATGTGATATATTTATTTTTACTTTTGATATCTTGTCCTTTTCCCCTTATCTGATAAGAGCCGCTGTCCGCTGAGACAAGCTGTTGTGTTTTTACTGCTCATTGAAAAGTGGGTGGTGCGGACATTGTGTATTACATCACACTCTGAGACAGTCACTGATTAGTGGGCTCTGAGGGGGCGGTGTGACCTGAAAATCATCCATCAATCAACCCAGGATGGGGGCCCAGCCCATCGCAGAGCACACTCACACACCATTCACTCACACATGCTCTCCTACGGGCAATTTAGCAAGTCCAATTAGCCTCAGCATGTCTTTGGAATGTGGGGGGAAACCGAAGTACCCAGAGGAAACCCCACGACGACATGGGGAGAACATGCAAACTCCGCACACATGTGACCCATGCCGAGACTCGAACCTGGAACCCAGAGGTGTGAGGCGACAGTGCTAACCACTGTACCGCTCCTGAAAATCATGAACTATTTGAAGTATTGAATTATGAAGTATTTTTGAAATCTTTATGAAATTTTTATATTTATTAAATCAAAACATTGGGCAGTATACATGTTATAGCTACTTATTAATGAATAAGCAATATAATAAGATTCAATTTTGCTTTCACTACTTAAAGCACCAGAACAACGTATTTGAAAAATTCAACAGCAATATCTCTTACCAGAAATCAGGAACAGGTTAAGAAAATCCACAGACTTCGTCGCGAGCAGTTTAATATACGAACTATTTCCTTCTACCCGACTCCAAACACCAATAATATCACTGCGCAGCAGATATCGCCAGGCAGCTCGTGCTTGTGTCTAATGCGCAGTGATACGAGTAGTGTACTTCGATAGAAGCCCGACATTTCTACGGCTGATATTTCCAAACCTGAACAACTCCCAGCAGAACTTTGATGAATAGATAGCATTAAGCCCCCTCTAAAATATCTTTTAATAGTTTTTTTGTGAACCTCCCATTTAAACGAAGTACATCGTGGTGCTCATGAATTTGAAAGCCTAGATGCCTCATCTCGCTTTTCCACAACGTGTCAGCAGCGCCACCATCTTGGAGCAATAATTAGACATAAACAAGCAACATGTCAGGGTGTAGATGGAAAGATCTTTTAGCCATAACTTCTTTACTAATTAACGCATTTATATCTTACAATTATGTAGAACAAATAAACAAGCCCACCACTACTGCCCCCCCCCCAATTTATGTAGTACTGCTCACAGTATTCTCAACAAAAACTAATCATGCTAGTATCTCGTCAGTGTCACAGGCTAGTAAACATGTTATGTATCTTATTTGACCGTACTGCAAATTTTTTTACCTGTGAAATGTGGTTCCCTGTTTTCTAGTTTTAACATTCCTCATGTTGTTGCAGTTTTGAAAATAGTCGGTTCACTAAGTCATCTCTATGAATCCTCTATTTCACAATTACCGTGCCAATATGGCGTATCATCCAACGAGGCAAGCCAAGCTTTCAAATCTATGGCGGTGCTGCCTACGCTACTACCCGTCACATGACACAGGAGCTACCGAATACCCGCCAATCGGGAGCCGGCTAGATCAACCACGCCCACCCGTCACACAGAGAAGAGTGAGGCGAAAGAAGCGAATCAGTTTAAAAATGTCACCATCAACGCGGTGTTCAGTAGTCTGAAGATATTTTACTTTAAGCAAGGCACAAAATAAAGTTGTAATATTTGTAATAAAATTTGAAGATTAGCCATCCCCAAGGAGCTAACAGGAAAGTCAGGTACAGGTTTAGTCCTCCTTAATCAGCTTGTCGGTTACTAAATGTCGGCAAATAAGCTTGCCTTTTTCTGTGATTTTTTTTTCAGTTAAATTGACACTTAACGAAGTAATCTGAGACCTGAGATATAACATTGGCAACGATGGTCATTTTTTACAATCATAGATTTTAACATTGAGGACGTGTGTCTCATGTCATTTTCACATAGAGGGAGTTTAATTGTTTTTATCTGTGTCTGTGTGTCAACATATGTCTATTTAGTTATGTCACTCAAATGTATGATTAGTATTGACATTTCCGTAGACTACTATGTTGTAATAAAACTGCATGGTCCTCTGGGAATTGGGCAATAGAACGGAATTGTAAAGTATCAATAAGAAACACTATTAATGAAGTAGCCGCCCTAACCTTTTACTTTGTATGAAGTGTGCATACAAAACACAAATAATGCAGTTGTACTGTGTTGTATATAATTTAAAAGGTATACTTGCCAGCAAAAGATTGAGTTAATAAAATTAAACGAAAAGTATTAAGACCCCTTGTCATTAATAGTATTATATACTTCTTAATTTTACAATGACTTTTTTTTCTCTCATATATTTAAGTTTTTGAAATTGATAATCTGGAAAACTGCTGCCTGGGATCCACTATCCATTCTTGACTCTTGGAATAGGAATTGAAGTCGAATCAAACAGCCTTACAGCACCCTCTTGTGACATGCAGTAATATGAATGAAGTGTCCCGTTTTAAGAGGCAGACGTTGAGGCCGAATTTTAGTTGGTCACAAATGTATTTTTCTTCTGCAGCTAGAAGCGTCGTCTGAGCCTGATTTTAACTGGCATGTCGGTGTGGGATTCTTGTAGTAGAAGTTATGTGAATTGCGGTACTCTGAAATTAAGTGGTATGTGTATTAGAATCGTGAAGTGTCATCTTCCTTTTGTTTTAGGTTCGCCCCGGGCATTTTTATGAACTGTATTGTAATATCAGACAGTGTGTCATGAATTTCTGAAGGGATGTTATATATGACCATTTCTTGGATACGTCTCTTGTACAGTAGTTGCAGTTTGTCAGGCCTAATGTGACATGGTGAACAAGTCCTGTGATTAAAGCATGTCTGCTGCTTAAAACATTGCGTTGTATGCTGAAGGTTTCTTGCCGGTACACGTTGAATTACCGTTCCATTAGAATATTCAAGTGTTATTTTTAAAATCATTTAATGAAATAGGTATTTATCTCATCATTGATGACTGTGGTCCACCTGTGTGACAAGTAACCTGTCCCGGACAGAGGTTTCTTCAAGGCCTGTTGTAGGAACCCCATGGTGTAGCATTATGAGAAAGTATACAGGGAGTAGTACAAATGAGCAGTTGCCCTGCCCCTCTTTTACTCATTTTGGATGCTTAAATTACTAAATTGTGTCTTTAATGCTAATCTGCATGATTCTATGGTCTGAGTGAGTCTCCAGTACTACATGAATGGTAAACCTAAAAACTCTACTTCTCTTAGCTTAATAATATTTTCTTTATTGAGTTGAATTAGTTTGTGTCTAATTTTCATTTTATTGATTTTCTGCACGGGGGCGGCATGGTGGTGCAGTGGTTAGCACTGTTGCCTCACACCTTTGACACCCGGGTTCGAGTCTCCGCCTGGGTCACATGTGTGCGGAGTTTGCATGTTCTCCCCATGTCGTCGTGGGGTTTCCTCCGGGTACTCCGGTTTCCCCCCACTGTCCAAAGACATGCTGAGGCTAATTGGAGTTGCTGAATTGCCCATAGGTGTGCATGTGTGAGTGCATGGTGTGTGAGTGTGCCCTGCGATGGGCTGGCCCCCCATCCTGGGTTGTTCCCTGCCTCGTGCCCATTACTTCCGAGATGGGCTCCGGACCCCCGCGCGACCCAGTAGGATAAGCGGTTTGGAAAATGGATGAATGGATGGATGGATAACTCAGTTACCTTTTATTAACCGACCCACGCTTATTTTAGTAAGAGCTATAGCTAACACAGAGCGATCAGTTGCCGGCTAACAAACTAGTGACAAAAGTCAAACATTTTAAGATTAACTTAACAATTAACGACCCACCATAATCAAAAAGTATTAATTTACTTCAAACACAGTTTAACCGCATTGTGTGTCTTGTATGTACCGGAATAAAACTGTTTCCTCAAACTTTTCCTGCGCCTCGACCCACGCTGCGGTGATCCTGTCAGATTCCAGAAAATGAAAATTTGCGCGCTCGTTCCCCGGATCCGGCCCGTAGCTGCTTTGATTCTGCTGACATTATTGCGTTCCCGCCACGGAAGCCTGGGTCCGGGCCTTGTCCGTATTCCAGCTGTAAAACGGATGTGACTGTAACACGGATTTGCCGGCTTAGAGGCGGACCCGGATCGGAGTCAGCTGCTATCTGGGAGCATACTTGGGTATAGATCTAAGATCACTGGTGATTAGCTATGTGACGTAACATTTCACAAACATGCCATATAGGCCGAAGGAAAAAGCCCAGAGACAAACTAGTGACCTGGTTCATGTGTGTGTCGATGTTTTTATCGCATTGTGTAAAATATGCCTAAGAAATCAAAAGTGTGGCTCCACAGGGTTCCAGGATGCGACCATTTAGTCGCATTTTGCAACCATTTTTGGAGACAATACAACTAAGTTTATAACTAGACACATTAGTGCGACTTGCAAATATGCCCCTCATTTATGCCTGAATATGCCTCCCATATGGTGGCTGACCACATATCATGTGAAAGACCCGGAGAGAGTGAGTGTATATATATATATATATATGTATGATGTGTGTGTGAGAGACACCATCGGAAGTCCGGTTCAGTTCCTCAGAGGCACTACTATGGAGGCGCTTACAGTAATAAACTTGCTGACCGCAAAAACTGGCACTATGATGGAAGTTATGCAGAAGTGCAGAGTAGATGGAATAATTTTTGTACCTCAATAAGATTGTATGCCTTTTGCCTGTGTCTCCAGCCAGTGCCGGGGGTGAAACGCGCCTGCAATTATCAGCGGGATAACATTATCGTTTTTTTTATTCTGTGGAAAATGAAAGACCGATTTGCTGGCCAGATTTATTTATGAATCATAAACATGTTGTGGGCTATATAAGTAAAGTCAGGGCTCTCAAGTCTTATGCATTGACTGTGAGACACTTGCATTTCAACCAGTTCACATGCTCACGCGCTGCACCTTATGTTTGTCAAGCTGAGAAGTAAGGGTTAGGGTTATAATTATCAATAAATAATGTACTTCCCTGTGAAACAATGATGCTGGATGTTTATTTGCATATCATGATATGGTGCAGCCTTTTAATAGGTTTCTGTTTTTCTGTTAATCCATTCATGGTGTTGAATAAGTCAGCAAGCATAAGTGTAAGGCTAGTGAGTGACTGGTGTTTTCGGGGGAGACTCCCTAGAGCTGGAGAGAAATACCTTAAGGCACGGGATGAAAAATCCCAAATCTTCCAGGAAAAATGTCAGCATTATATGTATTTGCCACACAGAACAGAACAAAAAATTCCTTAGGGAATCACACGCCTACCATAGTCACTATACTACTCAGAACGCCTGGCAGCCACCAAATCAAACATAGGAAAAGGTCCGGATTTATAGCGTTAGAATGTGGTAGAGACTAATATCCATAACGTACCATCCTAGAACACACTGTGCTCTAAAATTTAAGCCCAATTAAAATCTGAATATTAAATGAGGAAAATAATTTGATTTGTTCTTGTATCCCATCCATTATATCTGCTTTGGGGAAAATGCACTCCTGTGGCCACTAGGGGAGCTCTCACCTCTTCTGGGCCCAGCTAAATAATTATGTTACGCATTCTAACAAGCTTTATTATCTGTGTCAATAAGCCCTGCTTTCACACTAACACTCCTGTAGCCACTAGGGGAGCTCTCACCTCTTCTGGGCCCAGCTAAATAATTATGTTACGCATTCTAACAAGCTTTATTATCTGTGTCAATAAGCCCTGCTTTTACACTAACACTCCTGTAGCCACTAGGGGAGCTCTCACCTCTACTGGGCCCAGCTAAATAATTATGTTACGCATTCTAACAAGCTTTATTATGTGTGTCAATAAGCACTGCTTTTACACTAACATTCCTGTAGCCACTAGGGGAGCTCTCACCTCTTCTGGGTCCAGCTAAATAATTATGTTACGCATTCTAACAAGCTTTATTATCTGTGTCAATAAGCACTGCTTTTACACTAACACTCCTGCTGAGAGGCTAATTTGATTACCAGTCTTGCCCTTGTCATTAGGAACACATGAGAATTTGCGCAGTGCTGTGGATTCTCACTGGTTTTCCCCAAGACTGGTACGATACATTTTATTCAGTTTCATACCACAGGTGATTGCAAGAGGGATCAATTGGTTTACTTTTATACTGGTGCGAGGAAACTATTATTATGATGGTGGGTTATCAAACACAGTAGCTGGCTACCTCAGACATAAGACGCCCATTATGTACCTGTGTATCACCTATATGGGCTTGGAATCTGTATATCAATTGAAATAATTATTCATAGCCCAGATAGCATCATGTTATTGTTTCAGCGTTGAAGTATAGTTAAATGCATTATGGTCAGTGTTAAATTATCAGCATTGAAAATGAATTGATTTTTGGTCAGATTTTCAATATTGAAAAATTAATGGTGGCGAAACCTTGATATAAAGCGACTTTTTCAACATTGAAAATAAGATGCTGAGTTAACATCAATATTATTGAAAATAAAAATGAAAAAATGAATTTATGGGGGGTGGCATGATGGTGCAGTGGTTAGCACTGTTGCCTCACACCTCTGGGACCCGGGTTTGAGTCTCTGCCTGGGTCACGTGTGTGGAGTTTGCATGTTTTCCCCATGTCGTTGTGGGGTTTCCTCCAGGTACTCTGGTTTCCCCCCACAGTCCAAAAACATGCTGAGGCTAATTGGACTTGCTAAATTGCCCGTAGGTGTGCATGTGTGAATGCATGGTGTGTGAGTGTGCCCTGCGATGGGCTGGCCCCCCATCCTGGGTTGTTCCCTGCCTCGTGCCCATTGCTTCCAGGATAGGCTCCGGACCCCCCCGCGACCCAGTAGGATAAGCGGTTTGGAAAATGGATGGATGGATGGATGTGCACCAAAGCACACACGTTTTTTTCTGATGGCTTAAACACATTTTTGTAACTACTGGCTATTTTGCAAAAACTCTGCACTCAAATAAAAAAACCACCAAATCAGCAAAACAAACAGGTCTCTTGCAAAAGCTAATAAATCTTGCTTAACTCTTCAAACCTTTGTAAAAATGGTATTTTTATACCAATCAGTTAACACAAACCATCATATTACAGTTTTTTATGATTGCTTAGGCACGATTTTAAAAACAAGGCTCATTTTGTCAAAACCCTACACACAATTCACACATCTACACACACAAGTAGCAGAACATCTGAGATCTTTTGCAAAATGAAACACTTAATTCAAAACTGTACAATAATTTACCAAAAGCCCACTTTGGTACCCTATGGCGCAGACATGGTTCATACAGTCGGATTTTGTTTGAACCAATTACACACTGCTGTGCTCAATCTGAAACACTTGTAACATTTCTACCTTTCTAATGATATAGTCTTGGTTTGATTTTTTTTCTCTTTTTTGAGATATTGATAAAGAACATGAATATATTGACCAAACACAACACACGAGACAAGTACTGCACCTTGATGAACATATTTATTTCTTTTCATGTACTCAAGTCAGTCAATACTGAACATTTGAACGAAACATTCCTACGTAACAAAACATTTTTCCAGTTTCCATATGGTATTACAGTTTTTGACGATTGCTTACGCACGGTTTTCGAAACAGGGCCCGTGTTTTAAAACAGTACACACAATTAGCAAAACCACTCACCCAATTAGCAAAACACTACAAATCCTTTGCATAATGAAATACTCTTGTAAAAACTATATACTTATGTTTAAAAACCACACTTTTGTACCATAAGAAACACATGTTTCACATTTACCATACTCTGTTTGCACGAGTTACACTCTGCTGTGATAAACCTAAAACACTTTTAGCACTTCTACTTTCCTATGATTAGAGTAGGCTACCATCAACAAAGTACAAATGTAAAGTAAATCCACCAAACACTACACAAAACCAATGTTGCACACTGAAGAAACTCATTTATTTCTCAACATGCCCAAAATGTTGACATGGAGATTCATAGTACTGTAACAACATGTCACTTTACGTACTGTACTGTCAGTTTACTGTAACAAAGAAAAACACTAGACATTGTCTCTTCGCCTAGCTGGATCTGGCCAGAGAATTTCATCAACATCGCAGGCAATGTTGTCATTAGCTAGACACCTTGGGAAGAAACGTCTTGAATGACGAATCCATCCTTGTATTGCTGCTACCTCCATCTGGTCACAGACCTCCTCCATGGCTTGGAGGAGGGGTACCTCAGCCTGGAGATGGTGATCATATACCTTCCACCGCCATGCCGAGAAAAACTCTTCTATAGGGTTGAGGAATGGAGAGTATGGTGGAAGATGTAGGACGGTGAAATGTGGATGTTGCTGAAACCAGTTCTGAACCAGAGCAGAGCGGTGGAAAGACACATTGTCCCAGACAACAATGTATTGCATATGATCGATTTGATTTGCTGCTGTTATGTTGTGCAACTGGTCCAAGAATGTAAGTATGAGTGCTGTGTTGTAAGGGCCCATATGGGCATGGCGGTGGAGGACCCCATTCTGTGTAATGGCTGCACAGAGTGTTATATTTCCCCCACGTTGCCCTGGGACATTCACTATAGCCCTGTGGCCAATGACGTTTCTTCCCCTCCTTCGTGTTCTCGTCAGGTTGAACCCAGCCTCATCTACGTAAATGAACTCATGCTGGATCTCCTCTCCATCCATTCGTAGAACTACCTGAAGAACAGTGTCAGGCAAAATTGTGTAGTTCAGTGTCGATGTAGTATACATATTACAGTACAGTAAAAGATTATGAGACGGTATGCAAGATCACACTGCTAAAGTGAATAAATACCTCTGCATAATCATGCCGCAGTTGTTTCACCCTTTCGGAATTGCGCTCGAAAGGCACTCGATAAATTTGCTTCAATTGAATATGGTTTTTTTTTTAGGATGCGTGCCAGTGTTGATATTGAGACCTGATGGATATCGTTGAAACTGGCATGGTTATTGACAATGTTAGCTTGGAGCTGTTTGAGTGTTATAGCATTGTTGGCCAAAACCATGTTTACTGTCTCCCTCTCTTGCTGTTCTATGAACATAGGAGGCCTTCCCCCTTGTCGTTCCTGACCCTCAATCCTATGTAGAAAAAAAACAGTAAACAATGGTACAGTATATTCAGAGGACAAGGTAACAGAAGTGCTGATACTGCATAGAATCCAGTACTGTAAAGCAGTTACTGAAACCGTGCAGATGTTCTTGATATGGTGATATTTGTACAATACCTATTTTCCAGCCGAAATGTTCTTATCACACTTGCCACTGTGTATCGGCTTAGATTTGGCTGTACTCGCAGTCCAGCCTCCCTCAGCGTCAGGCCGTGGTTGACAACGTGGTCAACCAGTGTTGGCGGATCTCATTTGTCAGATTCGGTCCTCTTTGAGCACCTTCTTGTCTTCGTCTTCCTCTTCTTCTACCTCCAGCATGGCCTCCATCTCTTCCTCTTCCTCTGTTGATTCCTCTTCCTCCCCTTCCTCCTCCTCCTTCCATTTTGCTTGAAGACCGATGAACTCACCTGCTGCTTTTTATAGTGCTTACACACCTGATTGGTGTGTCTACAATTAAACAAACAAGTGTTTGCACACCTGATGACTGTGTTGAACCAATTAGTTGGACGGTGCGGTAATTTGACAGTCAGTGCTTTGGTATTGCAAGGAAGTGACTTCATGATAGATTTTTGTGTGTGATGTATGTTAAGTGTGTTTAGTGTTTTGCAAATCACTGTGTGTAGAGTTTTGCAACAAGTGTGAGGTTGACAATGTGCTTATAGTTGTGCAAATATGGGCTGCTGTTTTGCTTGTTGAGTGTGCAGTTTTGCTAATAGTGTACTACTTTTAATTTCCGTGTGTAAGCAATCATCAAAAACTGTAAACATACCATTGTACTGTAAGCTTACAATAATACTGTAACAAATTACATATCCAGTTCAGTATAGAATAAAAATAAAAAATAAAAACTGTTGGGGAAAGCGCCCGGCGTTTCCACCCCAACTCCACATTTATGAGACACACACAGGTTACAGTTTTACTTGCAAGGGTACCCACACTCTCTGCAATGCAAACTACAGCAGAATGTGTTACAAAGGGTGGTTCCCCTTGGCTTCTTTATTTATAGTCAATGGGGGGCGCAAGAGAGGGAAGTGAGATTCTTATCTAAGTAGGCAGCTGTTAACCACCTACTTAGAGTACAATAGCTAAGAGTATGTGGCTAGAAGATAAGAAATAACGTATACATATATATTTACACTCATTGCTGATCATACAGAAATGATTAACAACTGTTTCTTCAACCTAACAGTCCCTCCTGTTTATCATGACAGTATGATCAGAAGCATCAACATTGTACAAGTTGCAAAAGCACTTTAGGTACAACCTTCATTTAGACCACATTGTCATTATCCTGGAAAACATTTAATTCCGGTTCTTCAGGTCCGAGCCCTGCACGGGTGCTTTCGGCTCGGCCGTCATTATGAATTATATGTCTTCTTCATCGCCATCGCTGGAAACAGGCTCTGTCTCTATAGTTTGGGTAAGGGAGAGAAACATTGTACTGCGTGTCCGAAAAGCAGCATTAAGAGCTTGATTAATAAACATTTTCAAACATGGTATAACAGTAATAAAACAACAGAAAAATAAAATGAAAAACAAAAGAAGAGGTAGGCATGTTTTCATCAGTATTGACCACCATGTTCCTGTAATAAACCAGTCTAACCAGGATGAGGAGGACTGCGGTCGACTGTCCATGGTCATCACTTTTTGTAAGTTTCGGAGGCGGTCTAAGGCAGATGTCATATTGGGTGAGTGCACATTGTCAGGAATGTAAGTGCAGCACGTTTGGTTCAGGAGGACACATACTCCTCCTTGTGCGGCTGTCAGTAGGTCTAATGCCATACGATTCTGGATTACCATCTGTCTGGTTATGTCTAATTGTTCATTTTGTTTTTGGTTAATCAGTATCGAATCATTCATAAATAGACCTAGTCTATAATTTAGAGTTTCTACGCGTAGCATGAGTTTTCCGATTCCTAGCCCAGGGAACAGGGCCAGCATAACTTTACTGCCTGTTCCCCACAATTTATGTTCAGCGGGCACATCGGTTCCCCACACACTATCATGGGGTTGTATTAATATCGAACGCCTTCTCCTGCTTCTGAAGAAAGTTTTACTTTCCTGTGCTATCAGGAAGGTGTGATCTGAAACAAAAATAAGAGCGCATACTCCAAACCAGTTCGGTGGTAAGACAAAGTATGCACGAGGTCCACACAACCATGCTACTCCGTCCACCCAATATGTTCCATTACTGGGGCGAAGCATCGAAATTGGAGATCCATACATGCTGTCTACATATGTTAGGTTACAGTTCGTGGTGTTTCCTCCTATCCATCGCGTACCATTATCTTGCTTAAAACAAATGGCATGCTGATATGTCAGTGGGTCTCTTTCCATCAAGACAGAAAAAGGAAGTGAAACATTAGTTTTAGCAACAGCGAAGTCTACCCAGAAATCCTGTATACAGGTACCATTTTGAAACCCAACGTCATCTGGGTAGTTTCCTGTAGCCTCCTGATACTTAATTCGGACCACTGTCATTCTATTAGTCCCAGGTATAGTTATGTTCATATCTTCCCCTGCTAGCGAAAATATAAGGGAAAGACGGCTCTGGTATCCTATTCCTGCAAAAGAAGCAGCGCATTTGGCTTGGGATATGTTCATAGCTTTACCATACACCGTAGGTCCTTCACTATGAGTGGGCATTACTGAACAAACATAGCAATTTGTCACATTTTTCGCTGTCACAGTATCATGTACATATCGGTACCAGTAGTTTTGCATAAATGGATGTGAGTGGTCAGCGGGCAACGGGCGTAGATGGAAGTCATCATGGGTCCATCGCCGTAGGTGCTGTAATGGAGCTGGTGAGAGCCAGGACAACCATACAAGTCCTACAACAAGAATGACCCCTAGAGTCACCTTACCACATCCCCACCCTATCAGGGCCATCCTAAATAGAGTGCAGCTCAGTTGTTTTCTTCACCGGGTTGAGACAACAGCACCCTATTGGTTACTGTGCCTTTGTAGCGGACTTCCACTGCTACTCTGTTGCTGAGGCCTCTGATAAGGGCTTGATGGGTTTACAGTGACTTTTGTGTATCCAGGAAGGTCGTTCTGCGATCTTTACTGCTGTTGGTGTTGTAAGGAGGACTTGATAAGGACCGTCCCACCGAGGTGTGCTCCAATCTTTCCGCAACAGGACCTTGACCAGGACCCAATCTCCCGGCTGCAAGTTATCCTGTTGAGTAGAAACAGAATTTACTGGCAGACTACTGGGGCTATGTTTTTGTTGTGATGTTAGTAGTTTACGCATCCAATCAGCCAGCGTATTTTCTCGGTCTGCTTTTTCAATGTCATTCATTTCAGTTGCTAGGGGAAACGGTCTACCATACACTATTTCAAAAGGTGTTAATCCTGCAGGAGTGGGAGTTATTCTCATCTATAATTTTACTAGAGACAAACATTCTGGCCACGGCCTTTTTGTCTCTTCCATTGTCTTTTTTAGCCTTGTTTTAATAGTGCCGTTAGTCCTTTCCACTAAGCCTGCGCTCTGGGGGTGATACGCACAATGATTCTTAAGCGTAAAACCTAATGCTTGTGAGCAAAGGGACATAGTCTGATTTACAAAATGAGTCCCATTGTCTGATCTTATAATATGAGGTATGCCATAGGTAGGGAAATAATGGCTTACCAAACATTTTGCAACGGTCATTGCATCACAATGCTTTACAGGGTATATTTCTACCCACTTAGAAAAGGTGTCTATAATAACTAGACAGTATTTCTTTCCTTGTGACCAAGATAATTCAATAAAATCCATATGTACAACATGAAACGGATACTCAGCTGTGGGGAACTGGCCACGTTTTGGTCTGATGTTTCCTTGTGCATTGTGTTTACAACAAATTAAGCATGTCCTACAAAATTGTTTTGCATAATCAGAAAAATTTATAGCATAGAAATATTGTTGTATGATATGTACCATCCCTCCTGTTGAGACATGAGTATTTCCATGGCTCACCAAAGCAGCTGTTTTGTATAAATTTTTTGGTAGGATGGGCTTGTCATTCATATAGTAAACTTTCTCTCGTTGTATTGCTCCTCTTTTGATCCAACTTTGTACTTCTATTTTAGGAGCATGAATCTGTGCATCACATAGCACATCGCTATCGATAAAAAGAATGTCTGCCACTGATAAGGTAGGTTGTTTCAGTGCCGCTTCTTTGGCGGTTTTATCTGCAAAACTATTTCCTGCGGTTTCTGCAGAGTCATCAGTCTGGTGTGCTTTGCATTTGCACAGTGCAAAGTGAGTCGGTAAATGCACAACGTCTAATAATCTAAGTAGCAAATTCGTATGAGTAAGAGATGTGCCCTGTGATGTTCTAAAACCTCTATTTTTCCAGACTCTTGCATGGTGATGGACAGCTGCAAACACATATTGACTATCAGTGTAGATAGTAAGTGACTTGTTCTTGAACAGTTCACATGCCCTGATCACAGCATAGAGTTCAGCCGCTTGTGCTGAACAAGTAGAAGGGAGTGCATTGGCTTCTAACACTTCAGTAGATGTAACTACAGCATACCCAACTTTATTTTTTCCCATATCATTTTTTGATGCTGAGCCATCTACATAAACAACTTCTGATCCTGGTATAAAAGTTTGCAGAATATCTGCTCTTGGTTTTGTTTGTTCTTCTATTGTTGCTTTGCAAGAATGTGGCTCCCCATCCTCTGCGGTAGGGAGAAGCGTACTAGGGTTCAATAGGCCACACCGCTGAAGTTCAATGTTAGGTTGTGAGAGCAAAAGTGACACTAAGGTAAGATGTCTTGTATGTGTTAAGAATGGAAGCGGTGTCTGCAACAAGATTAAAGACACCGAATGAGGAACTTTAAGTATGAGGGGGTGACAAAGTACCAATTCTGCTGATACCTTTACTGCTTCTGCAGCAGCTGCACATGCCTGTAAACACTGTGGAAAGCCAGCTGCTACTGCATCTAATCGTTTTGAATAGAATGCTAACGGTCTCTCTTTTGCTCCGAATGGCTGTGTTAATACTGCTTTCATATAACCTTGATTAGCATCTACACATAGGGTGAATGGTTGTTGATAATCTGGTAGAGCAAGGGTCACATTGGTTTGCAACATTCTTTTTAAATTTGTAAAAGCATTTTCTCCGTCCTCAGTCCATTGTATTTTGTCCTTTAGAGTCATCTCCTTCCCGTATATTAAATTTTGCAAAGGTTGAACTAGAAAAGCATAATCTGGTAACCATTCTCTACAATAATTGCAGAGCCCTAAAAAGGACATCATCTGTTGTTTAGTCTGTGGTTTAGGTGCTTCCTGTATAGCTTGTTTCCTTATCTCTAGCAACGAGCGACCTTTTTGTGAAAGGTTATGCCCTAAATAGACAACTGTCTTTTTGCAATACTGCAACTTCTGTTTAGAAGCTTTATGTCCAGTATTGTATAAGTGCTGAAGCACAGTTAGGGTAGTTTCTTTGCAATGTTGTTCTGAATCTGCTGCTATTAAGATATCATCCACGTATAGTAATACCTGACTATGTGATGGAATTTCACAGGTACTCATAGAGTATCTAAGGGCCATGGTATATACATGTGGACTTTCAGAAAATCCCTGAGGGAGTCTAGTATATGTATATTTTTTCCCATTATAGATAAATCCAAATAAATGTTGAGAATCAGGGTGCAATGGTACTGAGAAAAATGCATTACTAAGATCCACTACTGAGAAGTAGCTTTTATCAGGAGTCAATGAGTTGAGCAATAAGTGTGGGTTAGGCACGTCTGGTGCTGCATGTTGCACTATGTTATTAACCGGTCTTAAATCCTGCACCATGCGCCATTTCCCTGTATGTCCCTTCTGGACTGGAAAGATAGGAGTGTTGCAAGTGGCTTCAGGAGCCTCTCGCAATATTCCTGATGCTAACATGTCTTGCACTACAGGGGCTATACCTTTCTCTGCTTCAGGTTTTAATGGGTATTGCCTAACTACCGGATGGTGTTCTGATTTCACAATTACTTTGTAAGGTGGGAATCCCTTTACCAGCCCTACATCAGTGGGGGAGGAGGACCATAACCCTTCTGGGAGGCGATCTAGATCTGGACATGATCCCTCCTCCAGGGTTGAAAAAATTTGTCAGGTTGGGTCCTTTAAGTGTGTGGTGGGAGTGGTTTGAACTCTCCATCCCAAAGGAAACCGCCACACATTGTGTTTCTCATCATAGCTCCAACAGGAGCCAGATACGGGTTGGTAGTCATTGTAACTGTGCATAGAATCTCGTAAGAACATCTCTACATCTCTCCACTGCATCTGGGGTGGTTTTGAAAGAGATACGTGTGGTGTTCTCTCTCTAAATACAGCCTGTTGCTTGTTAGATAAAATGACTGAGGCTGCTGAAAACCCAGTGGTGGGGTTAACATACATATGTTGTAAGGTAATACAAGTGTCTTGGAGGGCATGAAACGTTTTGTCATAGGCATAATCTGGTCCTGGGGTGCCTTTGTACCACATAGTGACGTGTAAGGCATCGTCAGGCATGAACTGGGCCTGTCTAGGGGACTGCTTTTCTCTAGTTTTCCGCAATAATTCTCGTGTCTGTGCAGTTCCCCCTAGGTCCAGAGACCAGTAATATTGTGGTGTTGTGGTTCCTTGCACAACATAAGCTTCTTCATTTACGATTGCTTTCATGCCAGTGGCTGTGGCAACCACGCTAATGCCCATTTGTACCATAAGGTCTCGGCCTAACAAGTTAACAGGACAAGAAGGGCTTATTAACACCTGTGCTTGACATTCAAGTCCAGTTTCCTTATCTTTTACTGCAACTGGGTTTGTTAACTGATGTCTGTCTGTCTGACCTCCTGCCGTTTTTATATTTATGACTGATGAAGAATATGTGACTCCGGGAGGACTGGAGGTTAGGACAGTCCTACATGCTCCAGTGTCACACAGACATTCATATACTTTGCCGTTTATGACTAACTTCCGACTTGGCAAGGTTTCCCACTGCCTTTCTGCTAATAACTGACACACTGCTTGTAAATCTATTTCCTTATCTAAAAGGTCTTGTAAAGTGACCTCCGTTTCCTTTCTTAAAATCACCTCTGTTTTGCCTCGGATGGTGTCGGTAACAGGGGCCTCCGAGGGGGGTCATTGATCATTGTTTTCAATGGAGTTTGGGTTATATGGTTGTTTCCCTACTCTACAATTCCTAGCTAAGTGTCCAGGTTTCCTGCATGTCCAGCAAATGTTATCTTGCTGAGACGAATTCCTGTAATTGTTTCTGAAAACACCTCTCCCCCTTCCTCGGCCTCTTGACCTTCCTCTGAATCCTCCCCTCCCCGGAGGATTCATTTGCACTAGCGCTACTACTTCTGAGGCGCTGAATATTGTGTCTGTCTTTTCCTGTTTTTGCGCTCTCTGCACGTGTTGGGCATATTCTAGTGCTTGTTGGACTGAACCAGTATTCTGATGTACCCAATGTTTGTCAAGATATTTTCGCAATTCGGGCTTTAGGCCTGCGACAAAAGCTCGTTTTAGCTGTTGTTGGTACACTCCTACTGCCTCTTCATCAAATGGGATCCCTGAGTTTCCTCTAAATACAACTCTCATTCTATCCATAAAATCCTCAGGTTCCTCTCCATCTTTTTGTTTACATTGCGCTATTCTGCCATAATCTGCTCGTCTCATAAACACTATCTCTATCCTTCCATGTAATTGTTGCATACTCTGTTTTCTACGTACATCTCTTAACTTACTTTGTTCCAACCATGCATCAGAAAAAACATATTCTTTTTTTCTGTCTTTACCTTCTTTCTTATTGGTAGTCTGTAACATCTCCAGTTTTAAGTTTCCCTGTAATTTTAATATATCTGGAGTGTGGAGTTTTCCTCCAAACCCATGTTTTTTCCTCCATCTCTGACTACTTATTTGTCCTGATCCTGGCTTATATCCTTCCATAAACTTCTCATCTCCCTCTAGTTCCATTTGTTTACTTTGATTCTTCCCCATTGTTACCTTTTAATGGATACACTACAAAAAATAAAAAATCCTAAAAGCAAGTCCCTGGGATGAAACCTCAGGAGGACACCAACACGGCCTTCTACTGCTCACTATTAGAGCAGCGGTGTTAGTTTTCAGGGATGAAACCCGTCCTTTATCCTTCAGTCACCAGTATGTTGTTGCTTTTAGGGTGGATCGTGTAGGTTAATCTAAAACCTATAAAAACACATCCACATACATCAATATATATATTTCCAATAACGCCTACTTTCTCTCCCGGTTAATTTCGGCTAACCTCAACCACATGCATGTCTTGGCCACCTACTTATTTAGGTGCCGTATCTCTCACTTGGCCACCTACTCACTTAGGTGCCATATCTCTCACCTGTATAGTGTGCTCTCTGATCCGTCACCGAGGTCCTTCAGACATCACCAGACGTCGAGCGCAGTTCTAACCACCGGCCTGATGACGAATTCACATCACAGGTCTTTCTTGCACCCGACTTCGAGTGGCTGTCGACAGACTTCGGTGTCGCTTCTCTCGGCGTACTGGAGACGTCTTCGGGGTTCCTCGGATCCGGCTCGAAGGACCAAATTCTATGTTGGGGAAAGCGCCCGGCGTTTCCACCCCAACTCCACATTTATGAGACACACACAGGTTACAGTTTTACTTGCAAGGGTACCCACACTCTCTGCAATGCAAACTACAGCAGAATGTGTTACAAAGGGTGGTTCCCCTTGGCTTCTTTATTTATAGTCAATGGGGGGCGCAAGAGAGGGAAGTGAGATTCTTATCTAAGTAGGCAGCTGTTAACCACCTACTTAGAGTACAATAGCTAAGAGTATGTGGCTAGAAGATAAGAAATAACGTATACATATATATTTACACTCATTGCTGATCATACAGAAATGATTAACAACTGTTTCTTCAACCTAACACTTATCATACTTAACACGGGGGCAGCATGGTGGCGCATTGGTTTGCCCTGCTGCCTTACAGCAAGAAGGTCCTGTGTTCAATCCCAAGTCCTTTCTGCGTGGAGTTTGCACGCTCTCCCTCTGTTTGTCTGAGTTTTCACCAGGCGCTGTAGTTTCCTCCCACGGTCCAAAAGCATTCAAGAGGGGTTGAATGGTGAGTCTAAATTGGTCCTGTAGTTGTGTGTGCACCCTGTGGTGTGTTGGTGATTCCCCAGGGTTGGTTCCCACTTGTGCCCAGTGTTCTTGGGATAGGTTCCAGTCCCCAGGCAACCCCAGTTGGAATTAAGTGGCTTCAGAAAATGGATGGATGGATACTTAACCCCTGTAGAAGCCCATGTAAACTGATATGGTTACTTTTTCCACGCTACATTTATCATATTGGGAAAAATTTAAATGCATAGCAGCGGCCCTTCTACCTCCGACGAGCTAAAAGGTGTGGCACAAGTCCCCTTATCCTCAGGACACTTTATAACTGTGTCATCAAGAGCATCCTAACTGGATGCGTCGCCGGCTGGTATGATAGCCACACCACCTACCCCAGCAAAGCTCTGCAAGAAGTAGCACGGTGTGGGGAATATCATTATGAGATGAGCTTCCTGTCAGGGTCAGCTCCTGTTGTCCCAGTCTTGCATCCATAGCTTCTGGCTTTGACCTTGAATAGGATAAGTGCTACAGCCAATGGATGGATATTCCATACTTACATACACTTCACACAGTATAGTATATGAGAGTATAATTTTCACTATATATAATATGCAATATTAAGTATTAACATGGTCTATATGAGTAATTATGTAACTAATATTAAATAAATTTAAAGAATATATACCATGCAGTGTTGGCCTCCCATCTGCAGGGTAGGCCACACGAATCCCAGCCATAGTCTGTGCCTATGTGTATAGACTTTGCGTGTCCTGAATATGTCACATTAGACATGGATTGATATCAAGCTTGGTACTTTATGATTAAAGCTAAATCAATAACGTAAAACATTCCCATTTAAATATTCAATTGCTTGGAAAAAGGCCTATTTACCAATTAAACCCGTAGCAATAGCACATAAATCCATTAAATACACAGATTAAGATTAATTTGGTCTCAGATGTTAGAAAACCTCATGAATAATACACTGACATTAGGTCTATATATTTGTGTGTTTTTTTCCCATTAGCCTAGCCTACTTTTTGTCTCTGGGGAAAAGGATACGAATGAACTCGCATGTCCGCTAAACATGACTTTATACACAAACACGGAATGTAGTGTCCAGTGTTCAAACTCATTGATTTCAGGTCATTTTCACCTGTTGAAATGATTGAAGACAACAAAAAGATCATTTAAAGCATAAATGCATTTATTTTCTAATTAGATGTCAGCAAAACATTAAACATTTGTATGTAGTAATTGCAAGAAAACAAAAAGAAAACAAAATGTACCATTTTAAGTTTCTGGTACTGTGACATAACACTGATATCAGCGCATTTAACAACGTTACACATGACAGGCTAAACTATTCCTTCTAAGCTAGGTATCCTAAACTCAGTACGTCCAAACAAAAGCAAAAACAGAAATACTGTCACAGGTCCAGGGCGGATTGAGAGCGACAGCGTGTCATGGAGCAAGCAGAAACAGAGAGTGGACGACTCACTCAGGGATTCAAAGGAGGAAAGGGGAAAAACACTAGAGACACTAATAAAAACAAAAGCAGACCACGAGGGGTCAAAAACAAGACAAGGAACAACAGTAATCAAATAAGAAATCGGTCGGTGGGTCACAAACTTTTTTTTTTTTCCCTCCACCACCCCCCCTCTGCGGAGGACCACTTTATTGTGCCCGAGATGTTATTTCAGGTGGAGTCTAGGACCCAACCTGACACGTGTGTATAGACAAACAGGCACACACATATACAAGCATACGTTCCCACCCTCATGCAGACATAAACAAATATTTACACATTCACCCAAAATTTAGACACACAGAAATGAACGCTGTACACATACTTTCACTCCCCATATATACTCTATGTGGACCCCTATTTTTCCTCTGGCGAGGAGACCAGAAGATCACCCCGGACCCCGCAGTAGCCGAGAAGCCCACCAGCCCAGACCCCGACCAGACGGCCAGCTCTTCCTCTCAGCCCCCAGCCCCAAATGGCGAACAGGGAACGGGGGTGTGAAAAGACCCCATGCCCCCCTTCGCCCGCTCAGATGTGGTGTTGGTGTGTGTTGTTCTAAAGTGCTTTTAAAACAGGTGAAGGGCATGGCACTAACCACCCCCTGCCGACCAACAGCTGGTGTTAGCTCGGCCTCTCCCCAGAGCCCTCAATGTCTATGTGTGATTAAAATTGAGATGTGGGCCCTGGCACCAGAGGTAAGGCTGAATGAACAGACCGCCCTCTGGATGTCATTCTGTGTGTCCATCCCCAATGCCCTAAATGTATGTGTCATGAGAGAGTAAGTAATGAGAGTGTCTACGTTGTAGTGTATGAATGAGGTACAGGTGGTCGCGAGGGGACAGAGGAGGAATACCTACCCTGCATCCCAGCAACGCACCTACACCTCAAAGCCCTACATGTGTGGTGGTGTGATGGAGCGGGAGGAGGGAAGCATTTAGGGATGGGGAGGAAAGGAATGGGGGGGGTGCAAAATACCTCCCCCCCCGGAGCCAGCTCCCCCGCTGACCCCCATAGGCACTCCCCGTTCCCCGAAATCCATCCAGGGAGGGGGGCCCAGGCCCATCCAGAACAGGGCCCAAGGCAGCAGCACCACCGGGCCCCACAGAGCCCAAGGCGCCCCACCGGACCCCACTACAAAGGAAAAGCTACCCCCGCCCCAGCATTCAGTCAACTCCCAGACTGCACAAGACAAAAGACATCCAAAGACATTGTACCTCTCTGAAAGGTAGAAACGTTTCACCGCTCGTCCAAGCAGCTTTGCATGTGCATCAACAGAGGTAGAGGCATTAGGCACAACCTGTCTCCAATTTAACCTGCGGCCCTCTCATCATTTGCCAAAACAAAAATTATTCCCAGGAAAAAAACAGACCCAATTCACACCTCCACCAGGTGGACCACCCTTAACGACCCACTCTATTGGAGTAGGAGGGACTGGTTACATCTACCCGCAACTCCCCCCCCCCACTTTGTTTCACTCAACGAGCCCCCTTATACTACTTACCCAGGAGGATAAATATGTGGACACTTACTACCTCCCTCAGTCTGAAGAAGCTGATTGGATGAGCAGCGAAATGTTTCTAACTTTCAGAGACAAGTCCAGTTGCCACGAGTCAACCACCAGAGAGTATGGTCTAAGGTTGCCTGGTCCTTCTGTTCCTCTGTGGTGAAGGGTACCTTAAGGGTACCTTCACCACATTGCCATTTGACACTGAC
Organism: Brienomyrus brachyistius; assembly: GCF_023856365.1. Lineage (NCBI taxonomy): Eukaryota > Metazoa > Chordata > Actinopteri > Osteoglossiformes > Mormyridae > Brienomyrus > Brienomyrus brachyistius. Next base: position 3,022,402 of record NW_026042311.1, on the reverse strand, counting down.
ACCTTCACATTGCCTGCTTCTAAATCGCCAACGATCAGTTCTTCCAATAATAATTTGTCCACCTTAGTTTCAACAATATCCAAATTTATAGCATTCAGCTGGAATTCACTGTTTATAACTTCTACTGCCACATCCACAATTTCCAATTCAAATGCTTTTTCAAAAGCCTTTTCTCTAGTTTCCTCCACTTCAACTTCTCCAATTTGTACTTGCACAATTTCAAAATTAAATTTACTTTGATCTAAATATTCGAGATCAAACTGGCAGAGGTCTACCAGCACAGCTCCTATCTTCAGACTGTCTTGATGGTTGTCTACAGGCTTTATGGAGATTGTCCTGTTATTTATCACAAAAGCCTCCAACCCATGTACATCTATCCCCTTATCCCTCCCAAGCTGGCTAGTGGGTGGAGTTACTTGGGAGCACTCCTCTTCATCACCCCAGCAGATGATCTCTTCCCACTTGTCCCAGGCTGCCCAATAAGCATCATCCGTCCAGCTAACTGCCTTGGCAATTCGCCTTCGGGAATGTGACTCAGTGGAACTGTCAGCCTGGTCAGAAGGTGATTCTGCTGGGGAGCACAGCTCTTTCTCATCTCCCCAGTCAATCATCTCTCCCCACTTGTCCCAAGTTGCCCAGTATCTGTCATCGCTCCAGCAAACAGCTTTCTCCATTCGTCTGATTCTGAATGAGGAAAAACGACATACAGGCAATGCAATGGAGCTGTCAGTCACTCCTGACATGTGGACTACACTTCTGCACTGACCCACACCTTCCCAATCAACAACCGCATTACTGCACAGGCAGAGCTGCTATCTTTGGTCAGCTGGCTGGCGTGAGATTCTCAATTCCAGACAAGTCTGCACATTCATCTCCATATGTGTAACAGTCTTACTACCTTGTAAATAGTCTGGAGGGTTTGCAGACTACCCCAACACTTTTGATGCAGCTAATTTTAGGTTTATAATGGAACAAAACAGATTGACTACAAGAAATCTTGAGTGAGGGTTGGCAACCCTGCATATGACACTAACTAACCTGCACATAAAATTTAAATATAATCCAAACAATATACTGAATTTTACACAAACATATTTCAATATACAGTCATACCTCGGCTCACGAACTTAGTTCCTGACGTGAAAAGTGCGTGACCTCAATCAATTTCTCCCATTTCAAATAATGTAAATGTGTATTATGTTCAATATGTTTAAACTTCAGAAACACTGAATTTTCCTTCAATTTTTAATATTTTTCTGTGACCAAGAATCCATCCATACATTTTCCAAACCGCTTATCCTACTGGGTTGCCTATCCCGGAAGCAATGGGCACAAGGCAGGGAAAAATCGAGGATGGGGGGGCCAGCCCATTGCAGGACACACTCACACACCATTCACTCACACATGCACTCCTACGGGCAATTTAGGTGGTACCCGGAGGAAAGCCCACGACAACATGGGGAGAACGCGACCAAGAATATAGACTTAAATTAAAATAACTTTACTTGTAACAAATAATGCTGTTGGCACGTCAAACTGTCGGTGCAGCGATAAGAAAATCGGGAGAAGACTAACAATAATAGAGGATTTATAAATGGAAAAATAAGTTCACACAACACGTTATTCACCATGAACTAGGACATATCGCCGTCTTTCTCTTTAGGTCACTCTATACATATGTAATGAGGTGGAGCTGGAGGGTGCGATCTGGTTGGGGCATGGTAATTTCATTAACCTGATTGCTTAATTGTTGCAGCCAGCACGCGTATATAGGACCCGGTTGTGGTTGCGTGTGTGTGACTGATTTGTAAGCGTGACGTGACTCTCCGTGCGCCAGTATCTCCTTTTCCGGAAGTTGTGGCTATATCCAACGCTGCAGGTAGGGCATCAGTGGACGGGGTCGTTTGCTTGCTGTATGGGTGGTTGTAATGTGCTTTGGTATCTTTCTTACAGTTGCAAGGGCTTGGTAAATCTAGCAGCTTGCGGTTGCTTCCGCTTTTAAGGTTTTCCAACTTTTACCGCGTGTAATCTGCCAGGTATGTCTCGTCTCCTTTTACCAACGTTTGGGTAGTAGGGGCATACCTAATACTGTGTTTGTATTTGTAGTGGATCGCGACTTGGAGTGTTCCCGGACCGATGTGAGCCAGACCATCAACGGGATACTAAGTCACTACAATTGCTGCTGTTTTGCCCGGATGTTTTATGTTTTGTTTCATGTTTTAATTGGTTTTAAGTATTAATGTGTTTTATTGGTTGACTGTAAATTGGGGGGGCGTCGTTGGGAAGGCTTGGTGCTGGGCGGTGAGGATCCGTGTCGGGCGATACCGCGCTGCGTGGTCGCGTTGCTTTCTTTTAGCCCACCCCTTGGGTGGATGTACGTGCGTCATGTACTGCGGGACCCCTCAGAGTGTTTGACTGTACGCCTCCCATTCCCCTCCCGATAACAGCTCCCTGGTTTGGGTTTTCTCTTTTGTCGTGTGATTGGAGTGTTTTAAACATGATTTGATTTGTATTTGTGCTGTGATTTTGGTTTTTTTGTGTTTTTATTTAGAGTGTGAATAGCCAACAGCCTAATAAAGGGAGTGTTTATGGTCTTCGCGTCTCCCCTATGGTGATCATGAATCTGTGTCCTTTTATATTGGAGTGGGTTTTGAACTCCGGTATTCTAATTCTCTGGGTGAAATTCCCAGAGTGGCGTAGTCGGGTTGTCCATTTCCGTATTCCCTCGCTACTTCCTCCCTCAGTAACGCCACAGATTTGGCGTAGTCGGCAGGATCTTCACCAGCATATGGTGGAGCTGTGATTTCCTGATCACTCCCTTGGAAGGATAGGTGAATTTTTATCTTTTGTTTTATGATTTGGTTTTGAATGTGTATGTAACCGAGAGGCAAAATAGCAGCATTTGTGTCCGTTGAGCCGGTATTTTGTGTAAATTTGCTGAGTCTCGTAGTCCACCTATTTTATTATCATGGATGATGAAGTGCAACAGCTCCGGGATTTGGTGGGGCAGCTCCAGGCTGATATTGATCGTTTGCGCCAGGAGCGAGCAGAGGCTCCAGATCCCTCCGTCACCCAATCCGCCCCTGCACCTCCACCTGTTTCAGCCGAGCATCGTGTTTTTACCGACCGGTTTGCTTTTATTTCTAGGGACCGGAAGTGTCCCATGTCTGGGGTGAGCTTCGAGGAATGGGAGGACGAGGTGCAAGCGTGTATGCGGGCTTGGCATTTGTCATCTGCTGATCAAGCATTCTTTCTGTTTGACCACTTAGAGGCGGGAGCCAAGGAGGAGATTAAACATCGCTCCGCGGTTGAACGGGGTGACCCGGAAAGGATACTGGCAATATTGCGTGAGCTGTATGGGTGTTCTTATTCTCATGTATTGTTGCAGGAAGCTTTCTTTTCTAGGAAGCAACAGGATGGGGAGGGTCTGCTTGAGTTTTCATTGGCCCTAATGAGTTTGATGGGCAAGATTCAACAGGCTGCGCCACATGCGGTACCTAATGCCGAGGTAATGTTAAGAGACCAATTTATGGAGCATGTTGCTGATTGTGCACTCCGTAGAGAGTTGAAACGACTGGTGCGGTGTCAACCCTCCATGAGGTTGTTAGATGTACGGAGGGAGGCTCTTAGATGGGACCGTGAGGGTACCCCTTTGGTGGGCGCGGTCGCAGCTTGTCCGTTTCCGCTGCCTATGGTATCTCCTATGGGTTGCAAGGTCAGTCATACTCTGCCCCTAGGGTGGTAGCCTCAAATAGTGAGTTTCTAGAATTAAAGGACCTTCTGACACAGCAACAAGAGCAGATTAATTTGCTCACTCGGTCTGTATCACTTTTGCAGGCCTCTAAGCAAGTTCGCCACCCTCCTCACGGCCCTGTCATTTGTCGCCGGTGTCAGCAACCTGGTCACTTTGCACGGAATTGTGAGGGATCAAGGGTTTCTGGTCCTAGGGACCCACCCTCTTCCGGCTCAGTGTCAAGCCTTGCCCAGTCTGGTCAGCAGCCGGGAAACGAGTACCCGCCGCGTTGTTGAGCCACAGCGCGGAGGGGGTTTCTACTGGCTCTATAGTGGAGAATGTGGGGATGGTGTCTCAGTTAATGTCATCTTGTCCGCACATTAGCGTTAATATGGGTGGGGTGGAGGTATCCTGCTTGGTGGATACTGGATCGATGGTGTCCACGATTACGGAAAGCTGTTTTAGGAGCCATTTTGAACCATGGGGGCCTGATCGATTGAAGCTGTGTCAGTGGCTGCAGCTTCGTGCTGCCAATGGCCTGGCCATTCCATATGTTGGGTATCTGGAAATGGATGTGACCCTTTGTGGTAGGGAGATACCAGGTTGTGGTGTATTAGTGGTCAAGGACCCACCAGGGGGTGTAGTTCCCCAAGCACCTGGTGTTTTAGGGATGAACATCATTAGTAAGTGTTATCGCGACCTGTTTGGTCAGCATGGGCCACTTTGGGTTGAACATCCGCCTGTGGTGCAGGCCCCGAGGTCAGTCCGGCAGGCTTTGCAGCAGTGTCATCAGGTTGATGCGATCCCTACTGAGTCCTGTAGGACTGTGCGTGTAAGGGGAGGCAGGGCGTCTCGTGTCCCTGGGGGTGTCCTTGCATTTGTTCCGACTACCTGTTCTGGTCACATTGCGCACGGCTCTGTCTTGTTTGAGCCGCATGCGGCTGGGT